>NC_047035.1:175060308-175766528 GCF_011762595.2 Tursiops truncatus | reverse complement strand
CATGAATTTTGTTTGTAACATCGCTTGGCATCTCCAAACTGGAAAGTTTCTCTCCAAAACAGATGAGCAAGTTAATTATAAGGCTTAATTGTACTGGAAACTGGTCAGTCGATGGTTATTTTGGGAGTGTTATGGGGATAATAAATCATTAGAAAACAGAACCAAAGAGTGATTTAGGAAGACATAAGTTATTCAGAAGCTTTGAATAGTTCACAGCTAACCAGATAATTTAGAAAAGTCTAGATACAACTAATTCAGTAAACGTACTCAGCATATATAGATGCTTTTTCACCCTCTATCAAAAAATATATGACGGTTTACAAAAATAGAGCATCTGGGAAGCTTCCTGAATAATAAACCAAAGCACACACTGACTCCCTTTGTGTCCAACCGATTGAGGCAGTTTAAAATAAAGATTCACGCTACCCCCCGCTGATACCAGAGCATGCTAATGAAAATATGCTAATTTAAGACAAAACATGGCTTTACAGAAAGCAACAGAAAGAAAGAAGTCCTCTTCCATGACCAATTGCTCACCTAGATAGGTTCCACTGCTGATACCACCATATTCAGCATCTTCTGGATGGAGTGTAAGAGCAGACAGAACGAAAGCCAAGAAACAAAGCACAACAGTTAGAAGCCCAGCCACAGAGGCAAAACAACAAATCACTTCACACAGTCATACAGCACAGCACAGCACAGCCCTCACAACGCTACTCTTAAACATAAAACATTTTGTTTTATATTTAAGTTTACAGTAACATTCTGAAACATCATGCAATTCTTTTTTCAAGCTTCTTTGGAAGTGCCTTTACTGCAGTTCCGAGAAAATTATAACAGACTCGCCTGAGACGTTTATACTTTCACAGTCGAGAAAATTACAACACTTGATCCCCAAAGTCAATTTATTTTTGTAAATCAGGCTCTTCGATAATACGTAAAATATAGCACTTATTTTGGCTCACTGGAGTAGACAGAAAGGTTAAAATGAAAATACAGCCTTTCTTTTGATAAAAAGAGAGTCCATGCGGGGAAGGAATAAAGGCACAGGACTTCTATTTTTATTGTGTTTTAAAAAGGATGAACAGATGAAAACATTTTAGAAGAACCAATGTGCTATTAATTATTTCCAGGAATTAAATGAATACTGGGTTATGCATATCTTAAAATTTTAATTTAAGTCATGGAGTCCTACTTATTTTAGGCTTCTAATCTTCATGTAAGTATACTTCTAAAACTAACAGCACAGACTGCAGAAATCAAATAGCTGAGAAGACTCTCCTCACATCCTTATGTAATAATAAGTCTGTCAGTGTATCTGAATAACATTGCTTTCTTCATTCATCTTTATTTGAGACTACTGACAGATAAAAACAATGTACTACATTAGAATACTGTGTATATTTCTGCTATATGAAGCAAAAAAAAAAAAGTGTACATTTCTTTCAAGAACAAAGTCCAACCATGACTGCTGGTCCTGTAACGTTACGGTGAAAGTTGGGATGTACCATGATCTTTTACAAACTGCTTGCTGTGGTCAACTTAATTCTCTACACATGTGTACTGAACAAAGTTACTAGACTACGCAGGGAAACTTTTATACAGGTACCTTTAATTTCCTCTGAGAAGCACACACACAAAAAAAGAGGAGAAAAAAAAAAGAGGATATGATTAACTGTGTAGAAAATACAATTAAAGTAGGAAGAGGTTACATCCAGGGACCAAAAATCCACCCACCACACTCAACTGTTGCCTCATCTTAGAAAAGCCAAAGGAAAAAACAAACGTATTTTACATATTTCAAAGTACTTAGTCAATGAATAAACAGAATTTGTGAAAAACTACATTTTAGACTACATGGTAGTTATGGTCTAAAAATAATGTATACACTTAAGCAGTAAAAACACAAAGTCTTCATATAGCTTATTAAATACCCCAAAGGGGAAAATAACCAGGAAAAAAATCAGTATTTTTTTCAAAATGATACCTTCAATAAGGGGATTATATTTATTTTCATGGAACAGTTCTGTTTCTAAACTAATCTGTTTAGAACTGAGGATACTGCATGATGGAAACAGTGAAAAGAAGTAAACATTTTAGAAACAACAAATTTCGCCTTTAAAATGTCTATATATTCTGTAAATTTAACAATATCTTGACAACTGTCAACTTATTACACATATGAAATGAATCAGACAGAACCCTTTCTTTTCATTCTGTCTATATTACTTGATGAAAGGTATCTTAAGAAGTAATCTGAAATGATTCTTAAGTTACTATTAAGACAACATTTTATGAGTTAGGTTTGACCTAGGAGACACCATCTTCAGTGGAGGGAGGAAAAAGAACTGGAAATTTAACAGAAGCAAATTGTAACCACAAGTCAAGGTAGGAGATATTTTGCTACATGACCTTCCAGAGCGAACAGGACCGATGAGAACAGTTCTCTGCTCACTTCTCCCTTCACACGCAGCACGACAGCCAAAGAAAACACTTAGGAGAAAGTGCACAACAGCCTATGTTTACTTTTCAAATACCTATGGGCCTTCAAACTGCATTAGCTCTAGTTGGACAGTATTTGCCGAAATGACAAGCAAATCATTATTATTCAGGCTCACAGTATGAGTCACTCAAGTTGTGAGTTTATTTACCCTCATTTCTTAGTAGCTCTGAAATGTCACGTGCATCTAAAACAAATTATTAGAAAACAAACAATGAATGATGTGACACAGGATAGCCAAGCCAGGCATCTAGGTAGAAATAACACAAGCTGTGTTTAAGACTGATCAAGCTGTGACCTCAGACATTTCTGCTGTAAAGTTGATTGTTGAACAGAGTGTATTTTCTGATAGAGACAGCAGGAGAGCTTGAGGACTGCACTCATGATTAAAGACTCAATGTCACATAAAGCAGATGATAAAAGCCATGTCACACACACATGAATTAAAACACCAAAGCCAAGCCACAAAATAGAATCTGTAACTGAAATTACATGTGGCACATGTCTATTTCATATTCTAATAAGAGGTCCTAAACAGGCTCCATAAACAGGCAAAAGAGTATTTCCTCCTTGCCGTTCTTAAGTAGGAAGAGAATGGTATTTAGCACCATACAACACACGCAAATATCCAATAGCAAGCACATGCTTAATAGACATCCAGTAGGAAAAACAAAGGGGGAAAATACACAGAGGGTAAGACCTCAGGAGACAGCTGGGATAAGCGGCAGGACTGCCTTTGGTAAGGCACTGCTGCATGGATGTCAAACGCATAAACTTAATTTTCCAACAACTCTATGAGGTCGGAAGTATTCTCCCCATCTTACAGATGGGGAATGAGAGGCAGAAAGGGAGGGAGCAGTCGTACGTGGCAAAGCTGGGTTGTGGACCCACGCGGTCTGGCTCCAGAGTCTGAGTTTTGAACTACCATGCTACGCCATCACATCAGAAGTCACTTTTTAATACCTGGAGCTTCAAGCCAGAAAATGCACGTCAGGGGAAAGGTCAACGGAAATAACACATTTCTTTCAAGCTTCCCGACTACTTCCGTCCACCTTCTGCTGCTCCAGCCTCTGGCCCGCCCCGAAACATCAACCTCTCAGGTGTTTCTCTGCCAGGAGAGCTGGGGAGGGGCCCTCTCCTCTCCCGGCCACAGCAAGAGTCCATGCTACGTCACCAAGCACGGACGTGCAGGACGTGACAATTATAAAAAGCACAGAGAGAGGCCAAGGTCACGAAGAGAGAGACTTGCCGTCCTCAGAGAAAGGAGTGTGGAGGCTCACATGAAAAGCACTTGATGAGCTCTGCGCACCAGGCAGGAGGGACTTCCCCGGTCACTGGAGGTCACCCCGCATGGGACATGTCTGATACTCCTGACAAGTGGAGAAGCTGGTCTCTATCAGTGGGATAGTCTGGGGGCAAAGTTAGAGTCCCACTCTAGAAACTGCTTTCTCAGACCCCTCACCGCTCAATGCCATCTCCCCTAAAAGGCTGCAGTGATCCATGACCAAAGACCAGACCCCTAACCGCTGATCAACCCTCTTACCTGCATGACGTCGGGTCCCCAGAGACCATACGGCTTAGCACCTCTCAGATGGAAAAGCTAAACACACACCCTGACAGTGGTATCTTTATATAGGTAAGGATATCACAGACGAAACGTAAGCAGCAAGAAACGCCTTGACCTCAACCGTCTCATGGTGTGAACAGTCAGAGGTGCAGTTTACAAGTTAGTCCATCTGCACCTCTTTCTACAGGAGCTGCGATCTTCGGCACCCCCCAAAGAGCGTCAGGGGAAAGAAGTATTTCCAGTATTTTTAAAACCCCGTATGTTTCTGTTACACATGATCCCACCAATATTAAAAAAATGTTTGACACAGTTTTAGATACAGAAATTTAAGAACATAAGCAATCTATTTGCTCATTTCTGAATTAAATTTATGTGTGAACACAGTAAATAAACATTATCTAAGATGCCAGGAAGAAGGTGCTTATTCAACTTGGAAAGCAGTATTACAACCTGTAGAGCAATGATATATATCGTATGCTCAAAAGTCTGGTCTTCCACAACACTGGTGCCATGAAGAATGAATTCACTCTTTTCCTCAACGTTTAAATTCTGTTGTTGGTAGCTTGAGATCTTCAATCCACAAAATACTTGTCTTTGAGTGAATTTGGTGACAGCCTGTTTGAATGGACACCTCTTGCCTGCAGTCACATATTTTCTTTTTTACCCACATGATAACCATCAAAATCGGTTAAAACAAATTCTAAATTATTTTGTGTCTTTACCCTCTAATTTTTAAAAAGCCAATAAATTGTACATTTTTGATTTCTCGTTTATTTATTACTAGAATTCTATTAGAGCTATTTTGTAAAAGAAAATGTCTTCATTAATATTATTCAATCAGCGTTATTAGAAATGTTCAGCTATTTATACTTTGATAACTAAAAAAAGGAAACCAAGCACTGTAAGTAAGTATCATACTTGAACATTCTGCAGTAAAATATAGTACATGAATAAGAACTCGATTTAAATATAAGTTACATCGGATTGAAGTTAAAGTTAATGTTTATGCTACTAAGAAGCTAATTCCTAACTTACATACTTATGTTTCAATAGAAAGGGAACAAACAATATTTCAAGTAATCAAAGAAATTCATATTTCTTTTCAAAGGTTAGGTGCCATCATACGGCTCTATATATGCAACTGAACTGTAACAATAAGCTTTGGCAGGAAAGTCGTAGGGTAAATTCTATCGACACAAGAACTGCAAGCTACTAAGTGTCTGTCAGGAGAACTGCCCCTACGTGCTGCTTGAGACATGAGCTAGGCGCTTACTTGGGCCCCAAACGCGCACCCCGTGTCCTGCTGAGAACAATCTAAACGTTGGTCACAGCGAGGAACACCTCGTTTGAAGAGCCTGTTTTCTGTATGTGCGTTAGATACGCCAAGATTCCTAAGGAGAGGAAATAACCAAGCATCAAGGATGAACACCACCCACACTCAGAGTTCTGCATAAGGGTGCCAGTCGAAAAGCCGGAGGAGGTCGGTACTACCACGGCTTCTGACTTTTTAACCATGGAGCCCGGACCCAGAGTTCTAGCACAAATATAAAGGCAGAGATAACAGTACCAGGGTGCTCCAGTCCTTTCTGACCTCTGTGTGCACGCTAGCTGAAGCCCTACGGCACCAGAGCCATCTTCCATGAACTTTTCCTCCATGAAGACTTCAGTTATGATGATACACTGTGAATCAAATAAAGAGTAAAATCCTACTAATACAAAAGCAGTCAATTTGTCAAAAAAGTTAACTGGCTAATGACCTTTAAGTCATTATTCTAAACTCATTGCTTAACCAATATCTTCCTAGGTTTTAAGAGCACCTGTGAAATTTAGTGCAGAAAACTTTTATCAACATGAGTATTTTTCATAAATTTATAAACAGCAATGTGAGAGAATTATTCTTCTTTTAGAAATTTTATATTAAATCAGAAATTTTCTTAAAACCTATTCCATGACTATTCAATGTAATTAAATAGATGGATTATAAAATATATACAGATTTTTTTCAATAAAATAAAATATAAAAATAAAGGATTTTATATCAACTTTCTGCTTTTCTTCATAGTATTATTCTGTAATTTAGCAAAGGGCATGATAACAAATGTCCTATTCCAAAAACCTGAGTACCAAAGGTTGAAGTCCAGGAAGTGTTGAGTCAGATGGTCTTTATAAGATTTAGTTACATTAAAAAAAAAATCACTTTCAAATACACAGGTTACAAAACGAAGTGCTTTTAAATACTTATAAAAATGTTCAGAGCCAGGGACTTCCTTGGCAGTCCGGTCATTAAGACTCCGCGCTTCCAATGCAACGGGCACGGGTTTGATCCCTGGTCAGGGAACTAAGGTCCCCCCACGTGCCACGCAGTGAGGCCAAATGAATAAATTTAAAAAATAAATAAATAAATGTTCAGAGCCAGTGCAATGATTTTTGTGTAACTTTTGAGTTCAGGGGTTTATGAGACAACATTCAAAGAATTTCAAATGAAATTTCAATTTTTTGAGAAGACAGTGGCCTTTTATTTAATTTTCACGGAAGTATACGGTCTCTCTGAATGAGGCTGTATTTACTACACGCTGTATTTACTTTGGATAATATCGATCAGATTTATTTTTTTATTTAAAAGTAAAGAACATCTACCTCTGAGAACAAACAATGCATCTCTCAGTGAATCAAAATCTAGGTTAAAAATAGAAGAAAAGGAAGAAAGGGTGAAAGGACGACCACGTTCCATAAAGACAAGCCCTGAAACTCAAACACCAGAGTATTAACATATAAAAGAAATTATGTAAATTCATATTAGGGAAATGCAAATCAAAACTACAATGAGGTGTCACTTCACACTGGACATCATCAGAAAATCTACAAACAACAAATGCTGGAGAGGGTGCGGAGATAAGGGAACCCTCTTGTACTGTTGGTGGGAATGTATATTGATACAGCCACTATGGAGAACAGTATGGAGGTTCCTTAAAAAACTAAAGATAGAACTACCATATGACCCAGCAATACCACTACTGGGCATATACCCTGAGAAAACCATGATTCAAAAAGACACATGCACGCCAATGTTCACTGCAGCACTATTTACAATAGCCAGGTCTGGAAGCAACCTACGTGCCCATCAACAGACAAACGGATAAAGAAGACGCAGCACATATATACAATGGAATATTACTCAGCTATGAAAAGGAACAAAACTGGGTCATTTGTAGAGACGTGGATGGACCTACAGACTGTCATACAGAGTGAAGTAAGTCAGAAAGAGAAAAACAAATATCATATATGAACGCATACATGTGGAATCTAGGAAAATGGTACAGATGAACCGGTTTGCAAGGCAGAATTAGAGACACAGATGTAGAGAACAAACAATATGGACACCAGGCGGGGAAAGAGGGGTTGGGTGGTGGGGCGGTGGGATGAACTGGGAGATTGGGATCGACGTGTAGACACTGATGTGTATAAAATAGATCACTAGCAAGAACCTGCTATATAAAAAAAAAAAATTAAATTAAAAAAAAGAAATTATGTAAAGACAAAATAGCCTCCATTACAATTAGAGCTCTACGCACACACACACACACACACACTCACACACACACACACACACACACACACACACGCTCACTCACACACATTTATCCTGAAACCAGCTTGGGGAGAGCTATTAAGAAGACAATCTCTCTACTTTGCACAGTTCTTTAAAACAAAAAAAATACATCAAAAATTTTAAGTAAGTGAAAATTCATAATTATAACCAATTACACATTTCTAAGTTGCTTAAAACTCAAGCAAATTAGAGTATGGATTCAGATTCGAGTAGAATCCCATTTATTTTATTTTCAAGTTAGACACATTTCATCCCCCAGGCACCAAATGTGTAAGCAATGTGCAGGCCCCCAAACGTAAAAAACCCTCAAAGAGCAGGTCAGGTAGAGGCCTCAGAGCTCCCTTCCACTGGATGAGTTGCCAGTGAAAATGCTTCACACGTAAGAACAATGCAACATTCTGGTTAAGCTTGAAGCTTTCGATGTCGCGGGACACGTGGCATTCTACGACAAGTGTTTTTTCCTTCTGCCCAGACTTAACAGGGCAAGAACAAGCAGGCTTTTGAGTCAGTGCTCTGCTTGAAGCTTGCTTGTGAGATTTATACTCGACTGCAGTTTGGCTCCCTTATAACGTGATTCCTGGGCTCTAGGCTTCTACGAACTGACAGAAATAACAGGAGATGGGAAAAAATGCAACGATACTAAAAACAGATGTTGGTGTGAAATTCCAGGACCATTTATTTGCTTATTTCACCTTTTAACGTACAATTTCTATGCTGAAAACAAAAGGGCTTTTTTTTTTTTTTAACTCTTAAACTACCTAGAACCATGAAGCAGAGAAGATAAAGTAGGATGGGGACTCACAAGAGGTGGGAGGTGAGAAGTAAAGAGAATCTGAGAGAAGGCTGGGTTAAAAGAAAAACCATTCTTTTCCAGTAATCCTACATCATCGGTTTTCTTATTCTTGTTTTCTTTTAATCTAGTTTGGTAATAACTCTGAACAGACCGGTTGAAGGTCAGAGTTACTGTGATGTCAAAATAAGCAAGGAAGAAAGTAGAACAAGAATGACTGTTTTAGGCACAATTGCTTTTGTGCCCTAGAAAGTGATGGATTTTTTTCCTCCAGTCTTTACCGAGAAATATCTTATCCAAACCTCCTAGCTTTAGAGAAATCAGAGTGCATTTTAGGTTACATTATAAAATACCTAAATTCAGAATCAAAGAGAGCTGTAGTTATTAGCTTTTTTCTTACAGAGTGAGTCATGGGTTTATTATAAACAACACCAAACACCCCTTTCTTCAAAAGATTCACTTTACTATTCCCACTATGAATTTGTTCCTTGTTGGTTCTTGTGAAATGATGATCCAAACGCTATCACAGGTAATAGGACCTCTTATTCTACCACAAACACCTGCTGTAACAGTCAAAAGTAAACAGCAAGACTTAGTTACTCTGCGTTCTGATGAACACACTTACATGATTTCCTGTTGGAAACTTGCAGGGGCTGGACTAATATTTCTGGTCGTCTCAGAGCCAATCTCCTGGGGGAAAAGAAGGTCAATATGCCTATCAATTTTCAGTACAGATCCAAGATTAACATAACACCAAAATATTAAAAGCCTTAAGAAAAAAATGGAACGTTGGAGGAAAAAATGAACACAATGCAATCTACTCAAATTAAGAAATAAATCCTCTACTTTCAAATTTTCATAAATTCTCCCCACTCTGAAATCACTCTTCTTTATTTTTCCATCTTTCACATCAATACAGTTTCAGATATTAATGTGCTATTTTCCATTTGTTTCGTAACAAAAACTGAATATGACCTGAGAGTGTCATATTATTTTTGGTCATTATTCATGCTTCGTTAGACAAAACAGAAACCCAAACCTGAGGGATAAGGAATTCTAAGGCAAGGTTTTAGTGCTTCTTCTATCACAAGTATGCTGGAATGGTACTTTGCAGAGAACAAAAGGTCAGCTGAAGACAGGCCATGATTCTGTGCCAGGAACTCACCTTTCCTGGAAATGCTTTGAGGGAATCAAGCCTGCTCTGGGATTGGCATCTCCTTCGTGCTTCGCCTGCCACCATGTTGCATCATCCTGGCTCATAATCTGAAGAATATCTCCCTTTTTGAAAGAAAGCCCAGCTTCCTTACATGGAATTGCTTTATCCTCATTAGGGTCATAGTCAAAGAGGGCTTTGATAAACATCTGGAAGAAAGTTCCGTTTCAGATGTATAAATATAAAAAAATAAATGTGAAGTGGCCAACATTCTTCTAACTCTGATTGATTTAAGAAATAGAATATTAAGATAAACTTGTTGTGTTCCATTTAGTAAATGGAAAAACATCGGTTCCCACAAAAAAAAAGGTTTCTGAGGAATGGTTACCTTGCCCTCCTTTGATGGTGTGTCCTCCTTGATGCTGGGTATAATCTTGAATGTGATTGCGCCCTGAGACTGAGCCTGATGTCAGAGGAAAGAAAGAGTTATAAGAAGACCGCTGGAGCCAAGGAGGAAGAAAGTCAGATAGGTAGAAAATGAAACGATTCTAAAAATTTACAAGCTTGGGGTTTCTACTCTTAGACAGAACAAACCGAGGAAACTATTTTTGTAGAAATTCCTGTAACGTGAGAGGCACTAAAGTTTGTCAAATAAGTTAAAAAACATTAACCACTAAACCACTTTTACCTCTTGTGCACTTTTAAAATGCCGATGAATGTATTACCATCCATGTTGAGTTACTTCAAAATAGAAAGAATATGCACAGTGCCTTAAACAGGATTAAATGGCAAGAACAGACCGTGTGCAAGGTTCAGACCGCTGCATCTAAGGCTCAGCAGCCAGGTTTCAGGGACAAAATTCCTACAACTACCAGTAATGTGGCTATAAATACATGATTCAATTAGTTGCGATGCTCATCAGAAAAATAATGAAAAACACTCATCTCTATTATATTCTGGTTAGTAAGAGAAGTACCAAATGTAGCAGATTAATTAAAAGATGAAAAGAGTGTCTATTCTAATTTCATTAAAGCAAGCAACAATACCCCAAATTCTTTGCTGACTACCTCAGACAAGGGTAGGTCTTCCTATCAGGGACCTGCTGTGTAGCACAGGGAACTCTACTCAATATTTTGTAATAACCTACAATGGAAAAGAAGCTGAAAAAGGATATATATATGTATATACGTGTGTGTGTGTGTGCGTGTGTGTGTAACTGAATCACTTTGCTGTACACCTGAAACTAACACGACATTGCAAAGTAACTATACTTCAAAAAAAATTGTTTTTAAATTGTAGGTCTGCCTTTAACACACCCTTACGTCATTCTTTCTCTCTTTTTAGCATTTGTCATAACCATATCTATGTAATTACTTACACAATTATTTCTTAATGTCTGTTACCCTCACTAAATGGTAAGCTCTGTGAAAGCACTAAGTACGCATTTAGGAGGACAGGCGGACAGGGAGGAAAGGCGAGGGGGGAGGGGCGGTGGGCCTCCCTGAGGCTCTGGCTATCAGTGTGTGCTGGTGGCCAGGACTCCATTTTGTTAAGAAGGCCCTGACTGATACCGTCTGCCGGTTTCCATGGTGTGAATACTTCCATCACAGCCAGTTTCAATGTATCAGCATGAAGGCACTGAAAGCCAGGATGGGAAAAGCTGCACTGAACCAGCTTTTGTCAGCATATGGAAGCAGCTCCAGTGCAGCAGAGACTCACATAAAATGGGGGTTTAATAGTAGAAATATCAGAATTTTATAAAGGAGTGATTTCAAAATGGTAATATCACTGTTACTGCTTATCATAGAAGTAACTCACTAACCTTATTAAGAATTTATATAATACTAAATTGCATAAGTAGAAAGAAAGCAAGTCTTCCCTATAATCCCTTCCCCTTCTTCTAGTTTGTGTGTGTGTGTTTTAATGCAGGTGTCCCCGACCCCCGGGGCCATGGACCGTAACAGTCCGTGGCCTGTTAGGAACCGGGCCGCACAGCAGGAGGCGAGTGGCGGGCGGGCGAGCGAAGCTGCATCTGTATTTACAGCCGCTCCCCGTCGCTTTCGTTACCACCTGAGCTCCGCCTCCTGTCAGATCAGCGGCGGCATTAGATGCTCACAGGAGCGCGAACCCTACCGTGAATCGCACACGTGAGGGATCCAGGCTGCGTGCTCCTTATGAGAATCTAATGCCTGATGACCTGAGGTGGAGCTGAGGCGGCGATGCCAGCACTGGGGAGCGGCTGCAGATACAGGTCATCATTAGCAGAGAGGTCTGACTGCACAGAGACCGTCATAAATCAATTGCTTGCAGACTCATAACAAAACCCTATCGGTGAGTGGCAAGTGAAAAGAAGCTCCCGCTGATTCTGCATTATGGAGGCTTGTACAATTATTTCATTATATATCACAGTGTAATCATAACAGAAATAAAGTGCACAATAAATGTAATGCGCTCGAATCATCCCGAAACCTTCCCCCACCCCGTGGAGAAACTGTCTTCCACGAAACCGGTCCCTGGTGCCGAAAAGGCTGGGGACCGCTGTTTTAATGCACGTAAAGCCCTTAGAACAGTATCATTAAGGGCTCAATCAATGTAAGCAATTACTAGTATTACTATTATTACTATTATAAGTCATATCGGTCTATCAGCCATTGTGAACGCTTCACAGTAATCCATCACGTGAATGAATAATCAATTCAACCTTCTTGACAGTTTCTAAATATTTTTAAAATATCTTGTTTATACACGTTTGAAATTATTTCCTTTGGGTTAATTTGCAACAGTTGAATTTCCTGATTAAGGAGTAAGCACATTTAAAATGGACAGTTTCAGAGAGCCGTCTCAAAAGGTTCTATTAGTTTACCCTGTACCAAAAAAAGCATCTAAACATATCTATTCCCTTATAATCTGGCTAACTCTGGGCATTACCAAGCTTTTAAATAACCACCAATCCAATATGTTTCAGACATCGTGTCTCCTTTTGTAATTCTCTGTACATACACTTTGCTGATTTTTCTGTAACCGTTTCTTTCTTAATGATTTTTAAGAACTCTCTATATCCATTAAAATATGAGCCTTCTATCATATAAATTGAAAATATTTTGCCTACGACCTCATTTGTCTTTTAAATTTTATGTACAGCATCTTCTACTGTAGAAAAAGTTTTCAATTCTAGTCATCACGTCAGTTATTTTTCTATTTGAATTTCACATCAAGGTTAAAAAAACCTTTCTGTACTTTTTATGACTTTTTAAAAAACTTACTTGATTTGAGGGGATTTATTTTTGTGTGAGTTGTAAAATAAGGACTATTTTTTCTAACTGAATAATCAATTAATCCAATACCATTTATGAAATGATCTCACTGCTTTCACACTGATTTAAAATGCCATCTTAATCATACACTACATTTTCATATATACTGAGGTCTATTTTGAGATACTAAACTCTCTATAGGTTAATAACATGCTTTCATATGTAACAGGGACAGTCTCCCTTTACTCTATCCTTACAAATGAACTTGAGAATTTATATTGCCAAGGCTTATAATAATTTCGTTTTAGATTTCATAAGACATCTAAGTTAGTTTCACTTTTTTATATACCCGGAAAGCATAGCCCCTAGAGACAGAGATAAATGCATCCTCAACAACAGAGTATGTGCCATGTATTAAGGACCTAATCTGAGATGGGCCCTGTCAAACTCGTGATCTACATTGGCTCATTTAACGCTCCAGACACTCCAGTGAGAGTTACCACTTCTTATTCTCATTCTGTAGATGAAAACAGGGAGGAAATAAAAAGATTAAGGTATTTTCCAAGGACATAAGGGGGATTAAGTAACAGCGCTGGGATCCAAACCCTGGACTATTAAATCCAAACCCTGTGTTCACAACCAGGTCTGAAATACAGTGATCCAACCTCATTTCCACTGCAGTTTTTAAGTAAATGTTCAGCTTACCAAGATCTGAATGATTTCCTCAGGGCTTTTATCCTCGACAGGTATCCCATTCACTTCCCTAAGTTCATCGCCAACGTGAATAAGACCTGAGAAATCGCAAATTCAGAAAGTAAGCAGTGTTACGTACGGTGGTTTGCAGTGTGCCCATCCTGAAAGCACCGTGTGGTACCCTCAGTGCACATCCCAGGCCTCTGAGGTTTCAGAGGCTGCGGCTCCAGCCTCGCCCAGGCCGTAACATCACAACGCTGCCAAAGCAACAGCAGAGGCATCTCAGTCTTTTTCTAGAGATGCATATTACTTTCATTTTAAGATACATTTTTAAAAGGCTGTGTGCTTTCAGTAGTACTTTTCAAATCAGAAACACTGAACTAAGTCTTAATATAACCTTGGAAGCCTATATAAGCTAAGACCGTAAAGTATTCTAGAATGAAATTTACCATTTAAATAGGTTCCCACATTTTAACACAGAGTACGATATCTTATTCCTGTTTTGCTGTATTGTATCAAAAGACTGTTATCCTCTTAGCTACATCCCGGAAATGTGTCACATAAAATCCACGCGCCCCGTCCACGCCCGCCTAACGTTCAAACTCTCACCACTTCTGTCTGCAGCTCCTCCTCTCATGATTCTGGCCACAACCACGGCCCCGGTGGGCTCATCTTTCTTAATGGTAGCTCCCTTTTAAGGAAAAAAATAGTATTTGTGGGTAAATGTGTGTACTGGGTGGTAGGAAAGAAATAAGGACAGAAATAAGGACATTCATCTGGAAAAAGTAAAAACGCTACAAAAAGTAAAGGAAGGGGGAACAGAAGTCATGCCATTTGCTCACAAATACTTATCACTAGACACACAACTTTCTACCACACAGATCGTCTAAGGTTTTCAGCACAAAGACTTTTGAAACCTTTAATCTCTTCAGTACTATGCAAAGTGTACAAATATCTTCTTTCCATTATAATACCTTGTATTTGAATCCTATTTGCTTTTACCCTTTTAGAGCACTTCCTCATTTCAGTTTATCTTTACAATACCCTGTGAGAAGGTAGACTAAACAGAGAAGGTGAAGTGAAGAGAAAAAAGATTATATAAACTAGAAAACTAAAACCCAGATCACCTGACCTTTAGTTCAGTGATCCTTCTGTTACACTATTACATTACAGTAAAGGAACTCAGCAATGATAATAAAGAAAGTGGGGGAAAAAAAAAAAAAAAGATCTGTTACTCCGAGGTTTTTAGGTACTAGGACTGCACCTAGGTACAAATGGAACTAACATTTTGGCGTGAGATTAGGAAACAGTTTCAAAAAGAACCCAGAAATTCTTTACTTATGCATGTTCAGAAGCAAATTAACTGCATGCTGTTCGTCAGAACATCAGGTACACACAGTTACTCTGAACGCCTTTTCATGACTTTGCTTCCAAGAAACTGGCAGTGGTTTAGACAGGCCACCAACATCACACCACGCGCTGAAGAGGTGCACGTTAGGTGGAGGCAGGGCGCACCCCCAAGAAGGTGGAATTCTTCTCGCGTTCGCCAATAAACACATGTACAGCATTACCAAATAGATATGGAAACAAAATTAGGAATCCATTTGTAGTAAGTGCTTTCTATATGACGTTTTATTTTGTATATGACAGCTATCAAATACATATCTAATAATAGCAAAAAAATTAAATAATTAAGTGTCAGGATAATTTTGTGGCATTTTTCCTCACCTACGCATGCATTCAAGGCCGAAGACTTGAATGGGTATCTCTCCATGGTCATAAACCTTAGACTCTTCAATTACTGGTATTTTCTGCTTTTAAACAGATAACTTGTAGCCAAGATGACTGGAAATGTAATATCCTTAATATAACTAATTAGTGTAATTAGATCAACTTTCACTTTCTTTAACAATGTGTCTCAAACTCTCCCACCGAAGTACGCCTAATGTCATAAGGGTCTAGTTATCTAATTTAAGATTACTTATCTGTATTTTATAGATGAGAAAATTGAATGCCAAATGGTTATAATTTGCCTGAGATCAGACAACTAGTATGCAATAACGTCAGAACCTGTCTAAGGCACACTGATGAGAATTGCTTTCGCAACCGCTGCTTTTGCAGGTGCAGAGCATCAATTCTCCCCTCTTGGTGTGCGCCTGCTGTACCCCCACGTCAAGTGGTGAAAGGGTTCTGGGGCACCTAAGGCTGTGAGGAGACTTGCAGCCAACTTTCTGGAACTCTTGAAATGCTGGCTCTGTGGGAAGTCAGCCACCATGGAAGAGATCACGTGTACAGCCACGCTGTGAGGAGGTCCAAGCCAGCCAGGTGGAGATGCCACTTGTTAAAAGAGATGCCTGACCAGACCCCAGCTTTCCAGCCACCCAGCCCAGACACCAGTCCTGGGGATGAAGTAACCCTCAGGTGCCTCCAGTCTCAGCCCCTGTCTAACTGCACAGGAGGGACTCTAAGGAAAAACTGCCCACCTGAGCCTGTCAACCTCCAAAACTGTGAGAGATAATATTATTGTTTTAGCTACAAACTTTGGGTGGTGGTTTGTAACACGAAATTAGGTAACTGCAACGAATGTCCTGCTCCACCATGGATGACAGTTTTTCAGTGTGGAACCATCCAGTCTGCTGTGCTCAGTGAAGTTGATAAATGTTTACTGAGAACCTACTATGTGCCAGCTTCTGGTCTAAGGGTTTCTGACACATTGCTGAAAAAAAAAAAGAAACCCAGGCGTTTCTTCCCCCTCATGGAGCTTACATTCTCACAGGGGAGACAGACAACAGACAGAAGATGAAACAATTAGATCTGTCCTACAGCACGTTAGAAGGTGGTAAAAACTACGGAGGGGGTAGGGCAGGGAGAGGGAAGACACCATATAAAGACGCCGCTCTCAACGAAAAGGCTGGAAGGGGATGAAGGAGTTACCCAAAGCGAAAGAACAGGGCAAAATGGACGATCAGAGAAGCACAAAGAAGCCACTGTGTCTGGGGCAACGTAAAAGGGGAGAAGCAGCAGCAGGTGGGCCAGGGAGTCGGAGCACGCAGCGCTCTGTAGGTCCCCGGGAGGATTCTGGACTGAGCTGCGAAACAAACAGGGAGAACCTGCACAGCGGCAGTGACATGATCCGGAAGGACCCCTCCACCTGCCGTAAGAAGAGACTGAAGGAGGGCTTCCCTGGTGGCGCAGTGGTTGAGAGTCCGCCTGCCGATGCAGGGGACGCGGGTTCGTGCCCCGGTCCGGGAGGATCCCACATGCCGCGGAGCGGCTGGGCCCGTGAGCCGTGGCCGCTGAGCCTGCGCGTCTGCAGCCTGTGCTCCGCAACGGGAGAGGCCGCAACAGTGAGAGGTCCGCGTACCGCAAAAAAAAAAAAAAAAAAAAAAAGGCAAACAAGGAGGCGGCTGTCACAACAATCGAGGGCAAAGATGCTGGAGGCCTGGATCTGACGGTCAGGACGAGCCGTGATGAAAAGTGGGCCAGGTGTGTTGGAATACACTGGTAGGGCTGAAAGGATTTCCCAGTGGACCGGAAATGGGATGTGAAAGAAAGAGAGGTATCACAGGTAGACTCTATGGCTCCTGGCTGAATAACTGCAGAGATGGGATTGTCCATCATTGAGAGGGGGAACCACAGGGCTGGACCAGACTGCAGACAGTCTACTTGCAGACACGTGAAGACTGAGATGCCTGCTACGTCCAAATGGAGACACTGGGCAGACGGATGGACGTGCAAATTTAAAGATCAGACGAAAGGTCCGGAAGGAAAAGGGGCCTGGGGGTCCCTGGCACATAAATGGTTTTTAAAGCCAGGGGCTGAAAGAAATCACTTCCAGGGTGTGCGGAGGGAGAAAAGCACTCCAACACTTACAGGACTTGTTATAGGCCCTGAAATATACTTACCTATGGCTACAGATAGGACCTTGAAATAGACATGCTTGCACTCTGCTGATTCTACCTCCCCGTGCAGGGTAAACTACGGACCTGAGAAACGGTCTCTCACTTTCTACAGGATACCAGCACTTGACTCCATCTTCTTTTTGATCCCTACATTCTTTTTTTTTTTTGAGGTACATGGGCCACTTACACTTATGACCAACCGCCATTTGCCTTAAAAACACAAAAATGTTTTAACTGGAATAAATGGGCCACAACACATTTAAAGCCAACTGCTAGGCTGTGACATCTATTTTCCTTTTGAATATAGTTTCATATGGATACACTCTGTACTCATTTCCTATTGCTGCTGTGAACAACTGTCCACAAATTTAGTGGCTTCCTAGAACACAAATTCATTGTCTTACAGGTCTGGAGGTATCGACAGGAAGGCAAAAATGGGTATTACAGGCCCCAATCAAGGTGCCAGCAGGGCGGCATTCGTCCTGGAGGATCTAGGGAAGAATCCGGTCCTTGCCTGTCCCGGTTTCTAGACACTTCTGGCGTCCCTTGGCTCTCGGCCACATCACTCCCACCCTTGCCTTCACCATCACACCTTTCTGTACCTCTGACCCCCCCGCTTCCCTCTTTCCCATTAATGAGAACCTCGTGACTCCCCTGGTGCCGCCTGATGACCCAAGAGACTCTCGCCGTTTCCAGATCCCTAACTAATCATGAAAAGCTCCCTGTGTCTTTTAAGGTAACATATCCACGGGTTCTGAAGATGAGGACACGACATCACTGCGGGCTGGTGCGAGGCATTAGTCGGCCTACCCCAGACCTTGACGTGGTTCAGCACTGTATAAATTCTGGGGCTAAAACAAATGGTTACATCTACATTTTGAAATATCGGATACCCGATTAATTTATCCTCGTCACTTTAAAATCCATCAGCTTTCTAGAAAAGCCATAAGCCATTATTTTTAGTTGCACTTCTAAATCTCACATCAACTGTAACTGGTGCACGTTATGCTGTCTTTTATAAATGTCAACAAGTCACATTTTCAAAACTATTGCTATTTATAACCAAAAGAATGCCTGCCATTTTATCTGGCTCCATTTTAATTTTTCTAAATCCTATGCTTTAGGTGTGAATGCTCCATTTATTTCAAAGTTCGGGACACAGAGGAAGTACATTTTAAAGAGAGGAATCGGTGGTATGTGCCCATCAGACGTGGCTTCATCATGGCATCTACTCGTAGCTGAGCATAAAATGTAGCCCAGAACTCACCAGCGGTTCTCGGTTCTTGACCAGACGGATGATTTTCACCGAGTCTTCCTCATCATCAATATCATCAGGCATAGGAGGCAACACGGGATCATAGTTCTTCAGAGCCACAGTATCGTGCACAGAGAGCAAAGCCTACAAAGTCCAAGGGAAGAAGTGTTACAGTAGTTGGACGTGTTTGCCGTTTTTACACTTGACCACAGTATAAGGAAAATCAAACTGATGGTCCAGTTCTGCCACAGCAGCCATAAGAAGGCGACTACTTGGGAAGGAGCCTCTGCAGACGGGGCGAGGGGAAGCTGCAGAGCAACAGAGGCAACCCTACTCGGCCACAGGCTGCGGCAGGCGTCAGCGTAAAGCGTCTGCCAGCGTGAGCGTCCTCCGGTTCATCCGAACAGAAGTGGCAGCTGGGGGGTCGCCGAGGGACTGTTACTTCTGAAAGGAGGGAGAAAAAGGAGGCTACAGATAGACTGCCAACGGGCTGGCAGGTGTCAGGCAACGACGCATGTCTTTTTTTTCTTTCCTTCTGTTAGCAGAAAACACAGAAAGAACTGCTCAATACAGCTGACTAGCTTTCATTCTTCTGTGATTTTTCTCACTTTTAAATTTTTGATGTAATAGCCGACTGTGTGTATAAAAGAATAAAATAAAAGTATTTCTAGTCATGACGGCTGTGGTGGTGAAACTCCACAAGACGGTCATGTTGTCATTAGAGACCAAAGATGAGAATAACGTGACATGTCACTATATTGGGGGTGGGTGGGTCTAGACTTTTAACTAATTTGTTCCCTAATCGGCAGCACCAGGATGCACCGATTACTCCAGCCAGAGCCTTGAAATCCCCCTTACCTACACCCCATCCTGTTAAATCTGCTTCCACAGTGTAAGCTAACATGTTATCTTCTCTCCAGTCCAGAGCAGACGGTGGCCAACTGTGCCACCTGTTTTCGTAAGTGAAGCTTTCCTGGAACACAGCCATGCCTGTCCACTGATGTGTGCCTCATGGCGCCTGCCATGCTACAGTGAGAACCTGAGTACAAGCACCAGACATTTTTCCATAAAAAAGCTGGCAGACCCTTGGTCTAGATCATTGATCATCATCTTTCACCTGGAGCATTTTTACCTGCAGCCTTTCAATGGTCCACCTGCATTCACCTTGGGCTCATTTTCAAATTCCTGATTCACAGTGTGTCCAGAGTAATTACTTTTTTCTTTTCCTCCCGTCGCGGAGCACAGGCTGCGGACGCGCAGGCTCAGCGGCCATGGCTCACGGGCCCAGCCGCTCCACAGTATGTGGGATCCTCCCGGACTGGGGCACGAACCCGTGTCCCCTGCATCGCAGGCGGACTCTCAACCACTGCGCCACCAGGGAAGCCCCCAGAGTAATTACTTTGAAACTCAGAGTAACTCACATAAGTGGTGTACTAAGAACTCTCCTACCCACCCACTGGTTTGGGATGAAAAGCAAGTCCTACTCTTGTATTTTCCCTCCAACTCTGTCTCACACCCACTGTCCTCCTCACTGAGTTTAAATACCTGGCTTCTTTCTCACAGAGGCGTGGCCGAAACATCCAATATAAATGTAGACCCCCGGGTTACGTGATCTCATAGCACCATCTTCTTTGCCTTCATACATGCTCATAATTTGTAACCGTTTCCATTTTTATGTATCCGCTATCTACTGAAACAGAAGCTCCAAGACGGCGAAGAAACGGTACCTAAATTAAGCTTTCTTACTGACTGTAACATATACACGGAAGAGCTCACAATTCATAAGCATACGGCACGAAGAATCTCCAAAAATGAATATGTCCCTGTAAATATCACGCAAACAAGAAACACAACATTAACTGCGCCCCACGGGCCCCTAACATGCTCCTTCCTAGTCACCGTGGCCTCTATTCCGCTGAAGGTGTAGTTTTGCCGCTATTTAAATGCCGCAAAATGGGATCTTCCTTTTTTCCCTGACATTAAGTTAGTGAAGTTCATCCATGCTGTCACTAGTAGCCATTCCTTTTTTCATGGCTGTACAGTACTCCAACATGTACGTATTTCATAGTTTCTTTACCCATTATGCCTCTGAGGGACACTTAGGCTGTTTTCAGCTCTTGGCTATCATAAACAGTGCTGCGGTAAATATTTCATATCAGCTGATGCATACACACACAAATCTGGGTTAAGTATACTTAAGGGTGGAAGTCTAGGTCATTCAACACAGGCAGACGAGACCAAGTGGTCGTTCCAGCTCCTCTCCCCGCAACAGCTTATGTGAGTTCTAGCTGCATCAAGGGATCCACCAATTCACAGTAGTTTAAATTTGGCCATTCTGAGTATACAGTGTTATCTTCTCGTGGTTGAAATTTCACCTTTCTTATAACTCATGATATCTTTTTTCTTTGCTGTTCAAATGAAAGCATGTCTTTTTATAAACGTTTTTCTCCAGCCAGTATATCTCTAATTGCACTTAAGAAACAGAATTAAAAAAGAAAAAGTCTGTATTTCATCTTGTGCCAAGTTAAAAGAATATCCAGTAGCTTCCACTTCCTGTTTTAGGCTGTTATTACCATTACTTTATGTTCTCTTGGTATAAAAATATGCTTTAAAAAAATCCCAAACTAACACATAAACAAGCAACACAGGTACCAGCATATCCTTATAAACATAAACACGACCAACGCTCCCAAGTCAGGGAAGACAGGAATGGCATCTCGGGGTGGCTGATTCACGGATGGTGGCAGGCAGTGCAAGAATGTTTCTGGAAAACCGTCAGTCCTGGTTTTCAGCACAGGAGAACCTCTCATTTCACGGTGCACGTTCCACAATATTACAAAACCACCACCTTGTCTACTTGATTAAAACCAGGGGAAAGGGACAATGTTCCTGGGGAGCGACAAGGCACAGAAGCGCCCTGGGGCCCCACACGGCCAGTGGGCCCAGCCCCGCGGTCTGACCGGAGGCCTGGGACCCGCTGCCAGATGCTGCCCTCTGCAGACGCAGCGAGGGTTTCATGGACTTCAGGAGCGCGTGTCCCCGGCGCGGATAACACACTCTACGATGATCAGGTGGGGGAAGCGAGCTCCTCTGAATCGTGCGTGGGATCGGTTCCAGACTCAGTGGAACGGCCGTCCTCTCCAGGGCCTGGACCTCAGGTGACCGGCTGAACGGCGAAGGGTCTTCCTCTCTTGTCGGTGCAGTTTCTCAGCCTCCTGCTGCTGCTTCTGCTGTTCTAACTCCTTTCATGTAAATGTCAATTGTTTGCTGCCAACCGTGGTGTCCGATACACCTAATGTCCCATTTTTCGCTTGGAGTTTCAACCGGTCTTCAAGGGTTTTATTCATCACGATACCTTCTTTCGTGAAATGCCTGTTCAAGATCCTTGCACATTGTTCTGTTCCATCTGTCTTTGTCTTCTTGACCTGTAAGAGTTCTTTATAACACGCTGGATCCAAGCCTTTGTCGGCTACAGGTGCCACAAACGCCTTCTCCCACTTGGTAGCTCTCACTTCCTCATTAGTGTTCTCTGATCAAAAAAGGGTCCAAATGAATGAACCCAATAATATTTTTTTCCTGTATGGTTGGTGCTTTTCTTGGTAGCCAACAAAGTTTCAAAGGGACAGAATGAAGAGCATCATCAGATGATAAAATATTATCTGAAGGTATAATAGCTGCAAAGTTTTGACAACTGATGAGAAACACAGTCTGAAGATTCAGGAACTCCAATGGATCCTTTAGGAAGCAGGAACAATAAAAATTAACCCACGCTTACATACATCATAGTGAAATGACAGAATGCCAGAGACAGAAAGTAGTTCTTAAAAATATCAGAGAGAAAAACACAGATCATCAGGAAGGAAAGAAAAAAAGGTAATTGAGAACTGACTGATCAAGCAGCAAGACCACTGAAGAGAGTTAAAACACCTTGAAAGCGCTTAGGAAGAAAAGAACAGTCAGCCCAGAATTGTGTATCCAGCAAAAGTACAGCTCAAGAATGAGGATGAGAGGGCTTCCCTGGTGGCGCAGGGGTTGAGAGTCCGCCTGCTGATGCAGGGGACACGGGTTCGTGCCCCGGTCCGGGAAGATCCCACATGCTGCGGAGCGGCTGGGCCCGTGAGCCATGGCCGCTGAGCCTCCGCGTCCGGAGGCTGTGCTCCGCGACGGGAGAGGCCACAGCAGTGAGAGGCCCGGGTACCACAAAAAAAAGAAAAAAATGAGGATGAGAACCAAGGTGAAGTTAACAGGGACCCACTGGAGAAAACTTAAAAAAAAAAAAAAAGATAATGAAGCAATGGTTTTTGAAGACACTGGACATGAGACAAGGAAAGACAGTGACCACTGAGACATAGGAAACAACTGCGAACCCTAAGACTGCCCCAAGCTTCCTGTCTAGAGCGAATTTCCCGCTATGTCGGGGGAGAAGGAACCCAGGACAGCAGAGCTGGGAACCTAGGGAGATCAAGGGGCTAACGTTCTCAGGGAAGGGATGAGAATGGAGAGAGCTGCACAGACACAGAGCTCCTTGAGTCCTTAGCCAAGGCTCGCATACGGAACAACTGCCAGGAAGGATTAGAGCAGTAGTTGGGAACTGAGAGCAATTTTACTCCCCGGGAGCCATATGGCTGTCTGGGGACATTTTTGGTTTGTAACAATTCAAGGGATGCTACTGCTGTCTAGTGCACAGAGGCCAGAGATGCTCCGAGGCATCTGATACCACAGCAGACAGTCCCCTCCCCTCCGCCAAGTAAGTATCCAGTCCTCAAATGTAAATAGTTCCAAGGTTGAGAAGCCCTGCATTACAGGAAACAATCCCCGAGGCTTGCACAGGGCAGGAATAGCTCCTGTTCCCACCAGTTACAAGGAAAAGCCTCACCACTCACAGGGCATTGAGGAGAGTCAACAGAGAGGTACTTTCTTAATAGCAGGAAATAATTAGCCCAAGATTACATGCTGCTAAGATCTCACCTAACAAAGCTTAAAAGCAAGCCTCCAAATAACTTAATTGTGTAATTTAAACTCAAGAATATTATCTATAAATATACAAAAATATCCAGCATCAAAAAAAGTCAAGTCACAATGACTGACAGTCAATCAACAATTACTAGGCATGTACAAAATCAGCAACTACTATGCACAATGATGAGAAATATAAAACTAGACCCTGAAAAGTTAGATGACAGAATTATGTAGAACCAAATCCTGAAATTACAGAAAGATCACAGAAAAGGAAATTAACAGTTACTACTAATTCCAAATGTTCAAAAAGCCAGAAGAAGGGCTGAACAGCAGACTTGGAATATACAAAGAAGATTCAAACCAAGCTCCTACAGATAAAAGGTGAAAATACATTTCATTCAGTACACTGAATAAGATTAACACTTGTAGGCAAAGCAATAAAACTACTGAAACACATGAAACACAAAGAGAAAATATAATGAAAAATTATGAACATTTATTGAGCTGTGGGACTTCAATGGTCTATTATATGCACCGAACTGGCATCTCCAGAGACAGGAGAGGTGTTAAAAAAAATCTGAAGAAATATGGCAGAAAATATTCCAAATTTGATGGAAACAAAAAAGCCCATATGTTTAAGAAGCTCAATGTATCCAAGCACAATAAACAGAAAAGACATAACACCAAACTGCTTAAAACCAGTGAAAAGGGGACTATCTTAAAATCAGCCAAAAAAAAAAAAAAAAAAAAGCACACCACAAGACAATGGAGCACATCTTTAAAATACTCAAGGAAAACTACTGGCAGCCTAAAATTCTATACCCAGCAAAAATACCTTTTAAAAAGAAGGAATACTGAAGACTTTGTAAAGACATACAAAAGCTGAAGGAATTCATCACCAGCGGACTTGCATTACCAAAAATGTTGTAAGAAGTTCTTTCAGACAAGAGGAATGACTGCAGATGGGAACACAGAAGAGCGCCAGAAATGGCTGTTACCTGTGCGCCTAGCGTAACTATCCTGCACACGGTAAGAACAACAGGGAATGCTAATGAATGTATTTCATAATAAAGTGAATATTACAGTCGATAGGCATTGTTAGAACACCAGCTATTACTTTTCCTCCTTAGCTCTGTACTTTCATATCTGGATTCCAAAATAAATAATTTACAGATATCAAGTTCATTATTTTTAACAGCTTTGCTTTATAAATAGTTTTGGTTAGCAACATTTTTCTTTTAGACAACTAAAAGTAACTTTGTGTTCCATTTTCCTGTTTTAACTGCAGCAACTTCACTATACAGACATTCTTTCAGGAGGCAGTACCTAAATGAAAATTGTGTTTCCATATGCCACCGATCACAGCTGATGGGTTTACCTGTCGCTTAGAGGAATCTACAGGAAATTGAACACTGGGCTTTGTAACGCATCGGGCTCCCAAGCTCTCCCTGCCTCAGACCCCCTGGAGTCAACTCTATGCTCTAAATATCTGTCAGACCCTTAGAATTAAGTGTCTGACTCATAAGGATGAGTAACGCTGATTTATTCTTCCAGAAGGAAGCTTAACTTTGCCATTTATTATGCTTTAATGAAGTCTCATCCCCTCCGCATGCCCGGGCAGTGAGTAATTTCTGGTAAGTGAATGTTTTGGAAAGCTGAAAAATTACAACACATCTTTCTATTTTATTGCCTTTTAAAAAATCTACCAAATTTTCCCTGACTTCCTAAATTATAATACCATGTTCTAGAGATGATGTCACCTCACTTTTATCAAAAATGAGCCGCTGAATGACAACTCAGAGAGGATGATTTGCCTTTAATGTGGCAATGTGATGCCTAGGAGTGGTTTTTATTGATCGATGATTCTCTTTGCTTTCCCCGGAAACAAAGTCTCTGTAGAGACCAACGACCCTTCCGCAGTGCCCCCTAAATGGCCCGTGCTCCTCCCCTACTGCAGCAAGCTTCAGAGTCTGTTACATCTACGCAGGCCTCTTGTGACTCTATCATTACCTTTTTCTCACCATGTGATTTCTTTTATACTTTGTTATTTTTCCTGGACTGTAAGATTTGGACAATAAGACTGGATTTTGTAGACATTATTGAGTAATAATAATTATTTTTTTTGTATATGGCTACTGACCAATTCAAAGTTTTAAGGACTGGGTGTATTCCAATACAGTAAGTAGTGCATCCTATTACCCTACTTATAATGGAAAAAAATGTATATGTAATATTTCTGTACACAAAAAGGAATGAAAGGTAATGCAGCCAATTAAGAGTAGTCATCCCTAAAGATATATGAACACACAATTCACAGAAGAAATAAAAAGCCACTAAGCATATGAAAGCAATGCTCATCTTCACTAATAAAGCAACAAGGATAGGGACTTCTATTTTAAAATTTAGATTCAAAACACAGTTATGTATTATCCAAAATTCTTTTCTGTTTAATTTCAAAAGTTTTTATCAAGTCACTTTGTAAAAGGTAAAAATTAAAGTCAGAGTAATAAACTATCACATCTTATTAAAGACAATATCATAAATCAGTTATAAAGGTAAGTTATTCCTTCCAACCTCATGTATGGATTTTTTTTTTAACTTTTCGTGTGTGTGTGTGTCCATCTGCCCCTGAGGCTGTAAATGCTTTTACTCTATCCCATGATTATGGTTCAATTTTTACACTTCCATCTTTAATCTACTTGGAATTCAGTCTAGTAGAGGTCTTTCTTATTTTTCCCCAAATAATTAACCAGCTGTCCCAACGCCTCATACTGAATTTACATCCAATCCCACCCATCCCCCACTTCCTTGTCTCCATCCTCACATCCTTCGTTAGGACCACAGTCACGCTGCACCCAAATTATTTCTACAGGCTCCCAGCTGGTCTTCCCACCCGGGGAACTGCTGTGCATACTACACACAGAGTGATGGCATCGCCTGCTTAGTTAAATCCTTCCAATGACTTTCTACTGCTCTCAGGATGGAATTCAAACTTTTTCATATGCTCGCAAGTAGAGTGGCCATATAATTTATCATCTAAATAAGGAAACCACTGAAATTAAAAGGGAGGCTATTAATATTAACCACACTGGAACTACAGGCAAACAGCAGGCCGTCCTGGGTAACCAGGAGGTCGGCCCCGACTCACAGCTCTACTGTCCAGCCCCTCCCCTCCCTCTTTCACACGCTGCCGCTCGGCCACACTAAGTCTACGTTACGCCTCAAATGTGACAAGTGATTTCCTTTGTAGGACTTCATACCGGAAACCTTCATTTCTCACCTCCCCCGCCGACTCACCCCTCACTCCTCTGCCCCTCTGGTCACCTCACACCAGCCTTCAGGCGTCACCGGGCACAGACCATCTCCTCTGCAGTCCTCTTCAACCCGCCCGCACCCAGCCTGGGCGCCGGCTCTGCTCCTATGTGTTCCACACTATTTCTGGGTGTTCCCTCTCTTTATCCCCTATTTCTATCACCTTCATTAATCTTCATGTATCATCATACATCTTCTACAAGTTCCAGCTATAGGGACTGGCAGAGTAGATGCTCAATTTATGTAGGAATGACTGAATGAAGATCCAACTCTGGTGACATTTACAAACTACCAAAGAAAGTTTTTAGTTTTTTTTGCGGTACACGGGCCTCTCACTGTTGTGGCCTCTCCCGTTGCGGAGCACAGGCTCCGGACGCGCAGGCCCAGCGGCCATGGCTCACGGGCCCAGCCGCTCTGCGGCACGTGGGATCTTCCCGGACCGGGGCACGAACCCGCATCCCCTGCATTGGCAGGCGGACTCTCAACCACTGCGCCACCAGGGAAGCCCCCCAAAGAAAGTTTTAATGCTTTTCAAAACGAGTTGTCTACAGAAAGCACGTATTATCATTTCATAGTTGGCTACACACTTGGTTGTATATACCTATGTGTGTTTTTAAAAAAATCATTATTACTTTGCAGGTACATTTCAGGTTTCCTTTCAGTATTGTGAATTAAATATTCTAAATGGAAGGGCAATCTTCAAAAAGTAAATAATTAGTTCCCTTATCCACTAAAATTTAAGGGCAATATTCAAGTTAACACCTTGGAATTACATTTTTCATATTTTAACTGTCAGTTCAATGAACAATTCATGTATACATGTTATATTCTACTGTACCTTGCTTCTGCTCTTAAAAAAAAGAAAAAAGCAAATATTTTCATTTATTCTAAGACAAAAAGGAGTATTTGATCATATTCTGAAATAGCTTAAAACTTATTTGGGGACTGCATTTCTTAAAGTAATTACCTTCAAAAGTGAGATAGTGATGGTTGTTAACATAAATGATTTCAAGGAAAGCAATGTTAAATGTTAGGTCAAACTGGGAAGAAAAGTATTTTCTTCCCAAGACTGGTGAACTAGAAATTGCCATTGTCGACTGTACCGTCGAGTGTCCGCAATGTCAGCCACTTTCTACACGTTATTTCCTGAACATACACCTTTCACGCTGACTTCTCACCATTCCTTAGTCACACTGCTACGTACATGTGAAAACAGACAGAACTGTTTGTCTGAGGTATTTTTGCCATAACGAAGTTTAAGTACTCAATTAAAGGCTGCATCCTATGGTGCTGCATGATGCCATCGTAAAGGGAAGAAAACCCACATTTCTTTCCTTCTGGAGGAGTTTCTCCTTCCTTGCTGTGTTTCTCTCCTGTGTGCTTCCTTTACTGCTCACACAAAACAAAATTCTGATCACCAAACGCGTGACGGGTTTTCTCAACACCAAGCAATTCTCTGTGACACCACCTGGGCGTCCTACAGTTCAACCCAATTCTGAGGTCATCTTCCCAGAGAGAGCGTCAGCTCCCACAGGTTGAGGGCTCAATCCTTTAGGACTGCCCCCCCCCCCCCGACACACTTCAGACACCAGTCACCACTCCAGGCTGCCACCTGTGCTTCTGACCAACCAGCTGCAGATGTGACGTTCCAACAACCCCCTGCTTGGGTTCAATTAATTTGCTGGAGTAGGTCACAGGATTCAGGGAAACACTTACATGTACCGGTTTATTAAAGTATATGATAAAGAACTCAGATGAAGAGATACACACAGGGTAAGGTCTGGAGGGTAGGAGCATCTGTTCCCGTGGAGGTGGGTACATCACCCTCCTGGTACACGGATGTGTCCCCGAGCCTAGAAGCTCTCTGAACATCACACTTTGGGGATTTTAGGGAGGCTTCCTCAAGTGGGCATAATCAATTCTTAACTCCATTTCCAGCCCCTCTCCCCTCTCTGGAGGATGGTGGCAGGGGTGGGGTGAGGCTGAAAATTCCAAGCTTCTAATCGTGGCGTGGTCTTGCTGGTGACCAGCGCCCAGCCAGGGGCGCACCCAGAGGCGCCTCATTAGGACAAAGCTCCCTGTGCTCTAACCACTTAAAAATTTACAAGGGCTGGAGGGGACTTGTGTCAGGGACAGGGTCAAAGACAAAGAAATACAAGTGCAATACACGTTCCCAGTGTTCGTATCACTTAGGAAATTAACTAGGGTTTTATAAGCTTTGGGCCAGGAACCTGGGGCAGACACCAAAATGTACGTATCTTCTCTTATCTCATAACCACCTACGGTCACACACTCCTCTCCGGCCAAATACCAGTTTCCATCCAGTATAACCTCTTTATTATTAGCTGTTCCATTTCAAACACTCTTGAACGGAATACCAAAATCAGATCTTTTGTTTCTGGGGGGTCAGAAACATTCCTCTTTAATTTGTAAAATTGAAACCAAGATAACGCTCTCAAAAATGGAGCTTACCAAGCGCCTCGCGGGTACCCTTGCCATGCTCTGCGCCTCACGGGTACCCTTGCCACGCTCTGATTAACATCAACTTCCCAAGCGCAGTGTAAGGAAACTGAAGGAATTTTCAGAGCATTCACGGATCTCCTCCAAGCTGCTCACTGTCTGTGCACTCCGCCTTCAGCATCAGCGACCTTCCTGCACTAACCAGATCCTTATTCTTCTAGAACTAAAGTATAACTGATTTCCTCTGCACCAGTCAATTCCTCTCATATTATTAATCATAGTTCATTTACCCTTTACAGAAATACATTCATGTACTTTATATCTACTTACATGGTTTAGAAATCACGGCCCATACACGTTCTCTGTCTTTTATTTAATACTTTTTCGAATATCAGTTTAAGACCATATATAGCACAGTTCCAAAGGAGATTTTTCAAAGAAGGTAGAAATAAATAATCAGTTTTTCCATCTAGATGGACATTTTCATTCAAAAGTCTATATGTGCTTAACAGAAATCACGACATAACTGATCATTTTGATTACATAATGACTGATCTATAGGTAATTCTGACTCCTGGACAATATTTCACATACAAGCGCGGCAGTATCAAGTATAAAATGTATGGGTCATAGAACTTAATACATTAATGACCTTAGAATTAACAGGAAAATTTCTAAATCACATCGTTGACTAATCACACCTGGAGGAAAAATAAGTGATAAACTTGTAAGAAAAACAGAGACTCGAAATGGATCTGCCAGTATTTTACTGGTATTTACACTGGAAAAATGCTTTGCTCTGTAGAAATGGTACGATGCATTAAAACACAAATTGGCAGAAGAGGGGGCAGGAAATGGGGAGAGGAAGAGGAATGCTAAGACAGTCCCACAGAAAAATAGATACTGTTGTCAAATCCACTGGCACACCGTTAACTAGCCAAGCAAAATGGACCTAAACAATATCGCTAATAGGTTCTGTATCCTGTATTCTTAACTTCCTTTAAAAGAAAAACGACCTTGAAGCTCCATTATATTTGCCAACTTAAATCCTGAGCTTCCCAACTTAAGTATTTTATAGATTGTCACAACATTATCATGAAAAGCTCAACTCTTTTTCCTTCACAGGATTTGGGCGATTAAAATACTGTGCACTATTTGAAAACACATTTACTTGAAAATTGATGCTCGAAACAGAATTCATCTGAAGGCCCAGAAAGTGGCCCTTTTCGGCTATATTTATTACAGGTGTCACACGTCCTCACCTTCACATTGGGTTTTGACAGTAGTTTCAACAGCTCTCTGATCTCGCTGCTCAATGGCTTGTTCTGAAGCTCCTCCGTCAGCTGCAGGGGAGAGCACATTGACACGAAGGACAGTTAGTAAGAGCAGGGGAGCTCCACGTGCGACAACTGAGAATCTCTCTTGCTACTTTTTCGGTGATTAAGCACAAGTCAGCAGGAAAGAAAACAGACTATCAATCGCTGCTCTTCTTCTGAGGCTCTTAGTAGCCCTGATCCCAGCCCAGGCTCTCAGCTGAGTACAACTCAAGAAATCACATCGGCTAGATCACCTTCTGATTCACCGCACAGGGGGCAAATCCCAGCACTTCCTCTACGACATGGTCTTTTGCATGCAGACAAAGGACCACTTGGAAAAGGCACTGGATCAGGCTTTGACATTGTACAAAAGAAAAACACAGAAAAGAGAACTTCTGAACGAGGTGGTGAAATCCACAGAGTTTCTAAACCCCAAGTAGCTTTTGCTGTTTAGAGCTGGGGTAGAAAGAACTAGAATGCCTCTGAAAGAGCAAATGATCGGAAACTTATTATGCTCACCTACACAGTCTGTTAAATATAAAATAGGTTAATCATAAAATGACTTATAATAGGTTGACAACTACGCTGCTACCTCAGATGCTGACTGTTCTCTACCAGGATTATAAATTCCCATTGCCGGTTCCAGCTGAAGCTGAAGAAGAAAGGGGTGGAGCTTGGAACCTGCCTTGTGCTCTGCATTAAGAGGCCTCTATCAAAATCTCAATCTTAGGCTATAAGAAGGATCATATCATTTTCATACGAAGAAAAGCAAGAGTCACATAGAAAAAAGATTAGAATTATGAAAAAATACAGCACAGAATGCAAAATATGTACATATACTTTCATTTAAAAACCCTTCTCGGGCTTCCCTGGTGGCGCAGTGGTTGAGAGTCCGCCTGCCGATGCAGGGGACACGGGTTCGTGCCCCGGTCCGGGAAGATCCCACATGCTGCGGAGCGGCTGTGCCCGTGAGCCATGGCCGCTGAGCCTGCGCGTCCGGAGCCTGTGCTCCGCAACGGGAGAGGCCACAGCAGTAAGAGGCCCGCGTACCGCAAAAAAAAAAAAAAACCAAAAAAACAACAACAACAACAAAAAAAAAACCCTTCTCAAAACACTGCATGAAAGTTCCATTTGCCCCTATAGTTTCTAACAAACCAAAAATAATTGCTCTTATCTCTGGAAAGGACTTTTCTCTAAACGAGGGGTGTAATATAAATTATACACAAAAAATAAAACCAGATAAAATTGATATATTCACTGACTACACTTCAAAAAGTGCTTTTCCTTTTTCAAGGTAACATTTTTTTACAGAATTTTTAACTTACAAAAAGACACAAAAGGCTCTTTGCACTCTTGAATCAAACATTTAAATATATTGCTCTGATGAATTACAAAATGCTAAGTTTATATTTACATAAAAATCTCTAATTAAAAAAATGCAATATTGTTGTAACATGACTGGGCCTTCATTACATTGGTTTATAAATAAATATTTCCCCAAACCCTCAACAATAAATGTTCTAAAACCGGTTTTCAAGGCTCTCTCAATCGTCAAGTGTTTTGGTTCTGCAACACAGAGGTAAGCTCCTTCACAAAACATGTATATTGCAACATCCTTGTAATTTGTAATCTCTGTAGAAATGGAAGGAAAAAATGGGGACTAAACAGGGAACACACAACTTGGAGATACATTACACATGCTTTATTTTCTAAACTAGAATACACGGTAGTATCAAAGAAAATCAGCCCTTGAAGATGGTCGGTTTTTCTCATTATACCTACAGCTCTAAAATCTTACTAAGCGGAACTATAGTTTGTTTCATTGTAATAACGTAAAAGATTAAAAAACAACAGAGAGGCTGTAGGGTGTCACTAAAAGCAGCCTCCACGCCACATGCATTTCTTGCCCAGCTTAGTGTCCCCTGTAGTTCATCCAGGTCTGTGCTCAGCTCATCTGAGTCCAGAAGTCAACGGGAGAAACAGCGAGTTAGTTCCCTGACCCAGATTTCAAATAAAATTACAGCTACGGGAAATTAACTACTCCATCAATGCCAGCTGCTGCTCAAATTTATTTTTCGGTTATGAAGGTAATTTGGAAAGGTCTAATACCCATAAATCTCTACTATGCTTTACAATCCACTTAGAAAACAACCCTGACTGTTTATGTATTCCGTCCGCCTCATTCCTATGCCAGCGTCTGTCAGTTTCAAGACTGGCAGCGACACAGCCGTCTTGTCTCTATTTCTCCAAAGCTTTTCTCTTGCCTGGGACTTTCTCGGACTCTAACAGCTGATAGCATCTCTCCCCACAGAGGCACAGACTAAAATTTCTATTTCGTAATTACCAAGGCAGGACAAGAGGGTTATCTCCATGCAAAATCTTTAGGACAGGAAAGTGAAAAAAATCAGCCTAGTGTCAGCGTCAACTCAGGGATGACAGGCCTTTCGGAGACATCTGCAACTTCTTCCGGTTTTCACTCCTAGGATCACACGTCTCTGTCTGCACTAGGGTGAGCCCTGCCCCCAAGAGGCCGCGAAGGACAAGTACCCCTGAGCTCAGAAAGGCACACTTACGTCACCAGCTAAGGCTGCCGCACCCTGGAGGATGGGCGTGGGATTCTGCTTCTCGTAGTAGTGAAGTTTCTCGTGAATCTGGAAGGAAAGCAAATGCACGTAAGCTCACCTGCCAGCAAGCAGCCTGAGACATTCAACTACTTGGATCGTTTCACCAGCAACCGATCTACTGAACATTCTAAACATGTTTCTGTAAACCTACAGATGACGAAGAGGCGCGCCTAGTTCACCTACTGCCGTGCTTCAGTGTTTGTAACAAGAACTCAAACTGGGGGGTGGGACCATCATTAAATAGAACCCACGCAAAAGCTAACCTGTGTTCCCCAAACAAACATTAGCTTTATAAAACCTTTAATTTCTAAAACATAATTGCTTCAATACTTCGAGCGGTGGTTGTAGGTTATATACCTGCTAAAAACACAAGTTATGATTAAAGCAAAGCAAGAAGCTGGCAGCCGTGTTCTGACAATTTGGTGTGTAATAACCACCCAGAGCAAAGAACCAGGTGTCCTGCAGACCGAGGGCCAGCGCTCCCGGAAGACCTCACGGAGCACACAGCTCCCTTCACTTCTCGCTTTTCCTTTCTTCCAAATAGTCAGCTTCCCCCCACCCATTCAAATTTCTACAGAAAAGGGATTTCTCAAAACTAGAGACATCTCTCCTAACTATTCAGCTTCAATTTTTCATTTTGTAAAACAGTAAAATTCTATTAATACAAGATAATTTTGTCCGTTTCCCATCACCATGACCAAAGAAACACAAAGGCAAGAATACATTTCAATGCATCAGAAGACTAACTGAGTTCATTTAAAAAACCTAGAATGATAGCTAAGAATGAGGGGAGCTTTGACAAATTTGTAACTGTTGGCACCTAGTTTAATCGATTTCAACTCTTACACAGAGGCCCTTAAATTTTTTTTTGAATTATATATTTTTATACAGCAGGTTCTTATTAGTTATCTATTTTATACAAATTAGTGTATATATGTCAACCCCAATCTCCCAGTTCATCCCCTCCACACCCGTTTCCCCCCTTGGGTACCACATGTTTGTTTTCTACATCTGTGTCTCTATCGTTGCCTTGCAAACCGGTTCATTTACACCATTTTTCTACATTCCACATATATGCATTAATATACGATATTTGTTTTTCTCTTTCTTACTTCACTCTGTATGACAGTCTCTAGGTCCATCCACATCTCTACAAATGACCCAATTTCGCTTCTTTTTATGGCTGAGTAATATTCCACTGTATATATGTGCCACATCTTCTTTATCCATTCGTCTGTTGATGGGCATGCAGGTTGCTTCCATGACCTGGCTATTCTAAATAGTGCTGCAATGAACATTGGGATACATGTGTCTTTTTGATTTATGGTTTTCTCTGGGTATATGCCCAGTAGTGGGATTGCTGGATCATATGGTAATTTTATTTTTGTTTTTTAAGGAACCTCCATACTGTTCTCCATAGGAGCTGTATCAATTTACATTCCCACCAACAGTGCAAGAGGGTTCCCTTTTCTCCCCACCCTCTCCAGCATTTATTGTTTGTAGATTTTCTGATGATGCCCATTCTAACAGGTGTGAGGTGATACTTCATTGTAGTTTTGATTTGCATTTCTCTAACGATTAGTGATACTGAGGAGCTTTTAGGTGCCTCTTGGCCATCTGTATGTCTTCTTTGGAGATCTGGAGATTAATCCTTTGTCCGCTGATTCGTTTGCAAATATTTTCTCCCATTCTGAGAGTTGTCTTTCCTCTCCTCTTGTTTAAAGTTTCCTTTGCTGTGCAAAAGCTTTTAAGTTTCATTAGGTCCCATTTGTTTATTTTTGTTTTTATTTCCATTACTCTAGGAGGGGTGTTAAAAAAGATCTTGCTGTGATTTATGTCAAAGAGTGTTCTTCCTATGTTTTCCTCTAACAGTTTTATAGTGTCCAGTCTTACATTTAGGTCTTTAACCCATTTTGAGTTTATTTTTGTGTACGGTGTTAGGTAGTGCTCTAATTTCATTCTTTTACATGTAGCTGTCCAGTTTTCCCAGAACCACTTACTGAAGAGGCTGTCTTTTTTCCATTGTATATTCTTGCCTCCTTTATCAAAAATAAGGTGACCATATGTGTGTGGGTTTACCTCCGGGCTCTCTCTCTTGTTCCACTGATCTATATTTTTGTTTTTGTGCCAGTACCATATTGTCTTGATTACTGTAGCTTTGTAGTATAGTCTGAAGTCAGGAAGTCTGATTCCCTGCATCTACTGAGATGATATCATTTTTATTCTTCAATTTGTTAATATGGTGTGTCACACTGATTGATTTGCACATATTGAAGAATCTTTGCATCCCTGGGATAAATCCCACTTGATTGTGTATGATGCTAAATTTAACGTGTTGTGGGATTCTGTTTGTTAGTATTTTGTTGAGGATTTTTGCATCTATATTTATCAGTGATAATGGCCTGTAATTTTCTTTTTTTGTAGTATTTTTGTCTGGTTTTGGTATCAAGGTGATGGTGGCCTCAGAGAATGAGTTTGGGAGTCCCTTCCTCTGCAATTTTTTAGAAGAGTTTGAGAAGGATGGGTGTTAGCTCTTCTCCAAATGTTTGATAGAATTCACCTGTGAAGCCATCTGGTCCTGGACTTTTGTTTCTTGGAAGATTTTTAATCACAGTTTCAATTTCATTACTTGTGATTAGTCTGTTCATATTTTCTATTTCTTCCTGGTTCAGTCTTGGAAGGTTCTAAGAATTTGTCCATTTCTTCCAGGTTGTCCTGTTTATTGGCATACAGTTGCTTGTAGTAGTCTCTTAGGATGCTCTGTATTTCTGTGGTGTCTGTTGTAATTTCCCCTTTTTCATTTCTAATTTTATTGATTTGAGTCCTCTCCGTTTCTTGATGAGTCTGGCTAAAGGTTTATCAATTTTGTTTATCTCCTCAAAGAACCCGTGTTTAGTTTTATTTATCTTTGCTATTGTTTTCTTTGTTTCTATTTCATTTATTTCTGCTCTCATCTTTACGATTTCTTTCCTTCTACTAACTTTGGGTTTTGTTTGTTCTTTCTCTAGTTCCTTTAGGTGTAAGCTTACATTGTTTGACATTTTTCTTGGTTCTTGACGTAGGATTGTATTGCTATAAACTTCCCTCTTAGAACTGCTTTTGCTGCATCCCATAGGTTTTGGATCGTTGTGTTTTTGCTGTCATTTGCCTCTAGGCATTTTTTGATTTCCTCTTTGATTTCTTCAGTGATCTCTTCGTTATTTAGTAACGTATTCTTTAGCCTCCCTGTGTTTGTGTTTTTACGGTTTTTTTTCCCCCTGTAAATTTCAAATCTCATAGCATTGTGGTCCGAAAAAATGCTTGATATGATTTCAATTCTCTTAAATTTACCGAGGCATGATTTGTGACCCAAGATGTGATCTATCCCAAAGAATGTTCCGTGTGCACTTGAGAAGAAATGTAATCTGTTGTCTTCAGATGGAATATCCTATAAATACCAATTAAATCTATCTGGTCTATTGTGTCATTTAAAGCTTGTGTTTCCTTATTAATTTTCTGTCTGGATGATCTGTCCATTGGTGTGAGTGAGGTGTTAACGTCCCCCACTATTATTGTGTTACTGTCGATTTCCTCTTTTATAGCTGTTAGCAGTTGCCTTATGTATTGAGGTGCTCCTATGTTGGGTGCACATATATTTATAATTGTTATGTCTTCTTCTTGGATTGATCCCTTGATCATTATGTCCTTCCCTGTTCCTTGTAACATACTTTATTTTAAAGTCTACTTTATCTGATATGAGTATTGCTACTCCAGCTTTCTTTTGATTTCCGTTTGCATGGAATATCTTTTTCCATCCCCTCCCTTTCAGTCTGTATGTGTCCCTAGGTCTGAAGTGGGTCTCTTGTGGACAGCATATATATGGGTCTTGCTTTTGTATCCATTCAGCGAGACTGTGTCTTTTGGTTGGAGCATTTAATCCATTCACATTTAAGGTAATTATTAATATGTATGTTCCTATTCCCATTTTCTTAATTGTTTTGGGTTTGTTTTTGTAGGTCCTTTTCTTCTCTTGTGTTTCCCACTTAAGGAAGTTCCTTTAGCATTTCTTGTAGAGCTGGTTTGGTGGTGCTGAATTCTCTCTTAGTTTTTGCTTGTTTGTAAAGCTTTTGATTTCTCTACTGAATCTGAATGAGATCCTTGCCGGGTAGAGTAATCTTGGTTGTAGGTTCTTCCCTTTCATCACTTTAAATATATCCTGCCACTCCCTTCTGGCTTGTAGAGTTTCTGCTGACAAATCAGCTGTTAACCTTTTGGGAGTTCCCTTGTATGTTGTTTGTCGTTTTCCCCTTGTTGCTTTTAACAATTTTTCTTTGTCTTTAATTTTTGTCAATTTGATTACTATGTGTCTCGGTGTGTTTCTCCTTGGGTTTATCCTGCCTGGGACTCTGCACTTCCTGGACTTGGGTGGCTATTTCATTTCCCATGGTAGGGAAGTTTTCGACTATAATCTCTTCAAATATTTTCTCAGGTCCTCTCTCTCTCTCTTCTCTTTCTGGGACCCCTATAATAAGAATGTTGGTGCATTTAATGTTGTCCCAGAGGTCTCTTAGGTTGTCTGCATTTCCTTTCATTCTTTTTTCTTTATTCTGTTCCATGGCAGTGAATTCCACCATCCTGTCTTCCAGGTCACTTATCCGTTTTTCTGCCTCAGTTATTCTGCTATTGATTCCTTCTAATGTATTTTTCATTTCAGATATTGTATTATTCATCTGTTTGTTTTTTCTTTAATTCTTCTAGGTGTTTCTCCTTTAATTCTTCTGGGTCTTTGTTAGACATTTCTTGCATCTTCTTGATCTTTGCCTTCATTCTTTTTCTGAGGTCCTGGCTCATCTTCACTATCATTATTCTGAATTCTTTTTCTGGAAGGCTGCCTAGCTCCACTTCATTTAGTTTTTTCTCTGGGGTTTTATCTTGTTCCTTCATCTGGTACTTAGTCCTTTGCCTTCATTTTGTCTATCTTTCTGTGAATGTGGTTTTCCTTCAACAGGCTGCAGGATTGTAGTTCTTCTTGCTTCTGCTGTCTGCCCTCTGGTGGATGAGGCTATCTAAGAGGCTTGTGCAAGCTTCCTGATGGGAGGGACTGGTGGTGGGTAGAGCTGGGTGTTGCTATGGTGGGCAGAGCTCAGTAAAACTTTAATCCGCTCATCTGTTGATGGGTGGGGCTGGGTTACCTCCCTGTTGGTTGTTCGGCCTGAGGCGACCCAACACTGGAGCCTACCTGGGCTCTTTGGTGGGGCTAATGACAGACTCTGGGAGGGCTCACACCAAGGAGTACTTCCCAGAACTGCTGCTGCCAGTGTTCTTGTCCTCATGGTGAGACACAGCCACCCCCCGCCTCTGCAGGAGACCCTCCAACACTAGCAGGTAGGTCTGGTTCAGTCTCCTATGGGGTCACTGCTCCTTCCCCTGGGTCCCGAGGTGCACACTAGTTTGTGTGTGCCCTCCAAGAGTTGAGTCTCTGTTTCCCCCAGTCTTGTCAAAGTCCTGCAATCAAATCCCACTAGCCTTCAAAGTCTGATTCTCTGGGAATTCCTCCTCCCGTTGCCGGACCCCCAGGTTGGGAAGCCTGACGTGGGGCTCAGAACCTTCACTCCAGTGGGTGGACTTCTGTGGTATAACTGTTCTCCAGTCTGTGAGTCACCCACCCAGTGGTTATGGGATTTGATTTTATTGTGATTGTGCCCCTCCTACCGTCCCACTGTGGCTTCTCCTTTGTCTTTGGATGTGGGGTGTCTTTTTTAGTGAGTTCCAGTGTCTTCCTGTTGATGACTGTTCAGCAGTTAGTTGTGATTCCGGCGCTCTCGCAAGAGGGAGTGAGCGCACGTCCTTCTACTCCACCACCTTGAACCAATCTTGGTGCCCTTAAATTTTTATGCTTGAAAACTTACTTTAGCCCCTTCTTATTTCCAGTTGAGGAGATTGCCCCCCACTATATATGAAAAACAGTTGTACCTCATGGTTTCCTGTTTTTAACAGGTATCAAGTAAAATACTCTTTTAATTATGCTCAAAGCTAACCAAACTCTCTTGTAAAATGTCTGGAAGATAGATTTTATTTTGATTAGGCAGATGCTATAGCTAAGAGAGGATTCTATTACCTTTTTGGCAACCCGGTACCTAACGCAAAGCATCAGGGAAAGAGTTTTGACACTTATGATATTACCAGAATGATCAGGGCAACATTTTTACTTAATATCTTGGAAGCTTTCAACATTTATCATATTACGGAAATAAACACATTTTACGGAATACAAGCCATGAAACACGTAACAGTTGATTTGAAGGAGCTAAGAAAATATAATCTAAAATGAAACCAACTGTCCTAAAAGCTAAATTAATTTTGCTTAAATAATTATCAAGAATTAAAAAAAAGAAAAAAGAAAGAATTAGGGAATTAGGTCACCTGAACCTATACTATCATAGAATACTAAACTTACCTGCTCATAAAACTTATCTAACTTTATTGCAACTACCTGTTTAAGTGTCTGCCTTCCTGCAACAATAAGCCCCGAAGCTCATGTGCCTGTCTGTATTACCTCAGCCTAGTTATCAGGACTCTTCATAACATGGTCTTCAATGAGTTTAGTATTTTAATTCTAAACTCACAAGAACACTAAAAGGTAGATATTACAGATAAACACATACACAGTTAAATAACTGGCTATGGTCCCACAAATGGCAGAGCTGGGATTTAAAACTCAAGCCATCTGGCTTAGCTTCAGGGCACTTAATCACCCCACTGGCCTCTCAGATCTCGTCTGCGTTCTCCACTGACCTCATTCACTGTTGAATGAATATGACAGAAAGGAGGCTGGATAGAGAGGTGACAAATCACAACGGCTGTTGCCACTGACAACAGGATGATTGACGGTTCCCGTCCACCCCTCCCCCCTTGGTTCTTCCCTTCCTATGGTTTCTACTTTTTCTAGATTTATCAAACTACTATAATTATAACCTAAAACTACAGGCCCCAATTAAATACGTTATTTCTCCACTTCATTTGCTTCTTCTGAGTGTCTTTTAAAAACAGCTTCCTCTTTCTCCATCATCCTTCCAAGACCCTCACTCAAGGATACAAGAGCCCACCCTCCCCTGCCTGTCCCTGGACTTTGTACTAAATCGAGAATATTTTAAATGTTCTCCTAGAATTTCCAGATGCTGGCAACCCTTTGTCTAGATGTGTTTTACTTCAGTACATAATTTTAAAATTTAAGTTGGTTAGCAAAGTAAAAATTACTCTAAATAATTTTGAACTGTTCACTGTTTCCAAACATCTTGAAATTCTGCTTTTTACTAGTATTTATAATACTAGGAAGAAAAATTTAAAACCAAACTGATGTAAAAACTCTAATATAAAAACAGGTAACACGTACAGCCGTGACCCCAAGGTTGCTCAACAGCATGTTCTGACGCTGGACCCATACTCTGCTTGTTCGCTATGCTGAGTCACCAGCTGCGTGGCTCCTGGACCGAGTGCTTGGACCGTGGCTAGTGGGCCTGAGGAACCGAATTTTTAATTTTAATTAATTTAAATTTAAACATCAGTGTGTGGCTAGTGCCTTCTATACTGGATGACATGGCATCGTTTCATGCTATGCACTATGTAATTTCCCTTTACACCCCAGAAAAGTTCACTCTGATAAACAGGTTGGCAAGTTTCCCAGAGGGGTAACGTTCTGGAATCCAAGAGACAAATATATAACCAAAGTCGTGGCTTCCGCAATAAGGCAAACAGCATCCCTCACTAAGTATTATGGATTCGCCAAATGTGCAAAATCTCATTTATTTTAAATAAACGTTTCCCTTTGCAGATCCAACCGCGTAATAAAAGTGTACTTCATTTTTTCTCCCTTGAAGAACAAGAAGAGAGTAAAACTGGAAGGAATTGAGGAGAGAAAGGACCTGGGGTAAAAATAAAAGAGTCTGGGGAGAAGGGGAGACTCTGGTTACATTAATTTCATATGATAGAAAAATATGCAATTATTCAAAACCAAGATCCTAAAAAAGAATGGCATGTGCTAAAATGTTTAAAATACACTATGAAGAAAAAAGGACAACTCGAAATGTATATACGTTTATGCTCTATTAAGTAGTGTCCATAAGGGTTTGTTTTCTGTAATTACATTTCTAGTCAGAAGAAGTCAGTTAAAATAAAATTCATTTGTATATGTAATCAAGGCTTATACGAAAGCTATAGGTACCTTCACTTACATTCACATCTTGAAAATAAATGTTCAATTTCTATAAGGAAATCTGGTGCCAGTAATCTAATTTCGGTACACGTACAGTAGAAACTGCCTTAAATGAAGCTTCAAAACAAAAGTATAAATAAAGCTTGACCAATCTCAATGCAATCATTTGTTTTAAACCTCTCAATGATGTGTAGAGGTAAACTGAAAACCACCATCAAGGTTACCTAAATGGTGATATTAAATGAACCAAAGCTGTAAAATCCTTTTGCCTTCTATTATGAGTATTAAAAAGCACAGTGGTTTGACTCTCTGCTGTGTTTATCATAGTACCCAATCTAGAAATGGCACATGTGCACACACACACACGCACACACACACGCACGCACCGCTATCTCCCTCCTTTATTTAAAAGCATGAAGAGGAGGGAATTCGGTATTAAAAGAAGATCCGTGCATCACAATGACAACCTAGCTGAAAATTACACACTATATTGTGTAAAGGTTGCAAAAGTGAAAGTCTTCTAATGGCTGGGACCCTCTTTTAAAAAGAATAATTTAATCTTTCTCCAAAAGGAAAACAAAACAAAACAAAAAAACTTTAGCTCAAGAGAAAAAAAGGGACAAGAAAGAGAAGGGTAAATTTAAAACTGAAAAACAAGAAAACAACGAAGAGCAGAGGCAGTAGTGCTAACTGTATGTCCTCCTCTCCGTTTCCTACTACTCATCTCCCTCTTTGGGCTAATTTTCTTGGCTGACACCTCCAGAAAAAAATTTTATAAAACTGATGAGAGCTGACATTCTTGTTTTGTTCCTGTCTTTAACGTGATAAATTCTGGCTTCACAGCGCCACAGATAAATATTATCTCGTGAAATCAGGACCGATGCATTCTAAATTTATCAAGAGTATTTTTAAAGAATGAATGCTCAATTTCACAAAATGTTTCTCAGTATATACACATTGTGTTTCCTATCTGATCCGTTAATATGCGTGCTCTTTATAAATTTCCAAATACTAACCCATCCAACCCACAATGAACTTCAAGTGTTACGATGTATTTTTCTTCTAATGTGCGGGGAATTCCACTGGCCAATACTTTACTTAGAATTTCTGCATCAATATTCATAATTAAGACTGACATTTCTTTTTGTCCTGCCTTTACTGGGTTTTGATATCAATGTTATACTCATTTCGTTATTTTAAAGTTATGGAAGCTTTCTACCTTTTATATGCTCTGGGAACATCTAAATACCAGTGGAGTGATCTCTTCTTTAAATATCTGAAGGCATTCCCCTGAGAAACCAGCTGTCTCTGATATATTTTGGTATTTTATTTCTTCTGGTTCGTTTACAGCAATTTCTCCAATTAGGTGTTTCTATCTCTCCTAGTATCAGCTGCAGAAAATACTATTTCCTAGAAAATTATCCATTTTTGTCTGGCTTTAAAAAAAAGCTACCTGAAGCTACTTAAGCAAAATAGTCTCTTAGAAGTCTTTGAATTTACTCCATATTTTTTTCTTTGTTACCATCTCTTATTTGGTGTTTGTAACTTTATTTTCACCCCTCATCCCTACGTTAGTTAACTAATACTGATTTTACTGTGTTTTCAAAGAAACACCTTCTAGATTCATTAGTTTTTACCATTTTTGTTTTCTAATATTTTTCTGTTCTTATCTTACTTTATTCCTTCTTTCTTTACGTGACCCAGCCCCACACGTACGTCATACAAACGACTGGGGACAAAAGAAAAGGTACGCTACTCTAATCGGAGTTTTACTCATTCATAAAATATTAAATGAAATAAACACCCATCCCAGGAGAAAGATACTCAGAGGCAATTTGGAAACAACATATGGCAAGAGTGTAAGTGCTTCTAACCCTTCTATTTAGAAAGGTAACGGGGGAAAGAGCTAAGAGGGCATAATCACACAAAGGGGAGATTCAGGAGATCTGTTTAGGTTAAAATATGATTTGTCCCTCTTCATTATTCATTAATTGAAGAGAGGAGAAGGAAGACATTCTTGTCCGCTTTCGCTGCTGCACACTTTAGCGCTCCATTCACAGTGCTCAGTACAGGGTGGTACATCAGACCACCCGCACTGCTGGTGGCGTGAAGGCGACAGAGGACTCGCTGTTCATTCCCTCTGTCCACTAGGAAACTGGAAGTGAGAGCATGTGCTTGCCTCTCCCTCTTTTCATCTCTGCCCTCCTTTCAGGTGATGCTTCTAATGATAAGGAATGCCAAAAGTGGTTTTCATGTGTGTTTTTAAAAAATTTTAGTCATTGTGTATAGCGCACTATTGCTTACTTCTAAATATTTTCTTTTTTTTACTGAAGTGTAATTGATGTACAATATTGTATAAGTTATAGGTGTACAATACAGTGATTCACAATTTTAAAGGTCAAACTCCATTTAGTTATTACGAAATATTGGCTATATTCCCCGTGTCGTACAATATCCTTGTAGCTTATTTTATACCTAATAGTTTGTACCTCTTAACCCCTCCCCCTCCCCCATTCCCTCTGCCCACTGGTAACCACTAGTTTGTTCCCTATATCTGCGAGACTGTTTCTTATTTGTTATGTTCACTAGTTTGCTGTGTTTTTTAGATTCCACACACAAGTGATATCATACAGTTTTTGTCTTTCTCTGTCTGACTTATTTCACTCAGCATAATGCCCTCCAAGTCCATCCATGTTGTTGCAAATGGCAAAAATTTCATTCCTTTTTATGGCTGAGTAATATTCCACTGTGTATATGTACCACGTCCTCTTTATCCATTCCTCTGTCAATGGACAATTAGGTTGTTTCCATGTCTTGGCAACTGTGAACAGAATAGCACGGACTGTTTATGGATGTATATGTGTCTAAAAATATGAGAGTGTGTATGGGAATATATCCAGCAGTTTCAGCACGGGCCTCTAGCCACGCCTCTTACGATTTATTTCATACGGTATCTGAAGCAAATATACGAGGTTAATAGCGCTTTAATTCTGATGCTGGGTGTGCAGCTTATTTATCATATTTTCTTATTTTTTATATGTCTGAAGTGTTTTAAAATGGAACATTAATAATGAAAACATTTTCAACAATTTTAGATGTTAGAAATAAACAAATGGGACAAATATATATGTGTGTGTATAAGTGGATCACGTTGCCGTACACCTGAAACCCTGCGAATCAACTACACTTCAATTAAAAACAACACGTTCTATTATCGTTTTAAATGTACATAAGTGGCACTGCTTCTGTTACGACTGGAGTTTTCATTCAGTACGGTCTGCCATGTCTGTGTTGATACACGCGGATCCAGTTCGTTCATTCTGACAGCTGAACGATATTCCATCATATTAATCAACAGTAGTTTATATGCCCACTTTTCAATTGAGGAACACTCTGGCCCTTAACACATTTTGCTATTAAATATCCACTCACGGGACTCCTTCCTGCCCTGCCTGGGTGCCTGGAAGTGTGTGCGTGTTCCCCGTGGCCCCAGGACCCTTGCTAATACTTGGCATCAGCAGACATTCTGCCAGTGACACGCCTGTGAAACGCAGTCTCCCTGAGGTTTCCCTGTTCATGATAGTTCCTGCGGCCGACAGCTGCTCTCCGACACCAACCCTCGCCCTCCACGGGGACTCCCTGCGGGCGGACAGCGGCGGCGGGCCAAGGGCCGCACTTCCGAGGCCGTCCACTCCTCCCTCGCCTTGCAGCCTGGTGAACGCGTGTGATCAGCCGTCAAGCAAGGACCGTAAGCGTTACGTTCTCAGTGAGGAAACCGGCTGGTTTCCCCCACCCGGGTGTGGGTTAAGAGAAGGGCTTAAGAGACAGCAAAGCCACCAGATGGAAGGAAGCTGGGTCCCCAAATGCCTCAGGAAGGAGGGTAACACATCCCTAAGGCAAATCCCTCCAAGTGATGACTGAGTGAGAAATAACCTATTGCACCTAAACCAGTCCAGCTTTTGGACTCTCGGTCCATTGCCGATCCTACCTTAAATAAATAACTGGTGGCCCCAGGCAAACAGAAGTCATTTTAACGCAGCCAGAAACATCTAGCTCTTTCTTTACGGCTCTGCATTTTCTTTCTTAATAAAACACTCCCTATCCTAATGTAATAACGAGATTCTCCTGTGACTACTTTAAAGTTCTACCGCGTTACTCTGAACACTGAAGTCTTAACCCACACCCACGAGGAGCTCTCGACCTTTATCTTTCTCCAAAAGGACACAACGTTTAATCCTTTTACACTGACAGGTATTACTACCCGTGACTTATGACACTCCCACGTACAAGCGTCTGCATCTGAGCTCTCTATCCTGTTCCGATTGGTCTCTCTAAGCCGATGCCGTTACTACAGTTTTATCGACACTTTTGATATTTAGTAAGGCAAAAGTTCTTAGCCCTTTATTCTTATGCAAAGCATTATGGATCCCATATTCCATGAAAAACTGAGTTGGCATGTCTTAACCTCTTCTCTCTCTGCATTCTGGGAATTTTCCCGAAATCTATCTTATTTACTCGCTGTCTTAGGCTGTGTCTAATCTCTGAGGAACCTAGCCACAGAGTTTTTTGGGTGTTTTTTTTAATGACTGTACTTTTTATTCCTATAGTTCAAAGAGTTTGACAAATCTTTCTGTTCTGTTTTCCTAGCACCTAGTGTTCTTATGACTGAGGCCTTCCTTCACGCTAATACCACTTTAAGCGTACTTACTTTATAAGCCGTAAGATGTGTATTATATAGACTGCCTAGGTTTTAATCTTGCTATTGGTGGTGTCTGCTGACTGCAGGCTGAAGGGAAACTGTTTTCTCAAATGCTCTGTAACCTGGGGCATTATATGAGGGAGTCCTGGGTGAGAGATATACCTTTTCAGAAATACTTTTTTATTTGCTTCCGAGGGCACTAGCTCCTTGGCTAATTTCACAGCTCAGGACTCTTGGATTTTGCAGATAAAAAACTCAAACCCCAAGCTGTGGACCAACAGATTCGTGGTTACAAATTCTTAGAGTAGACTTTCTTCTGTTCCTACCTTATCCCAGGATGAGGCCGACCAGATTCTTCACCATCTCCCTAGAAAGCGACTTGGCGTCTTCCACTCCTTCCCAGCCGCTAACAGAGTAACCCTAGGAGAGTAGCTGTCTTCTGTGTTTTGTGTTTCCCAGCCGTTCGTGCAGCTGGAAGGTCAGGACAGTGACCCGCAACCCCAGCTCTGGCCAACGGCTCCATCACAGGCACAGCAGAAGCTCAAACGGTCAGTTACCTGCAGAGCATCTGGTTCCCACCTCACTTCTAAAACAAGGGATTTCCCTTTCCTTCTTACAAGCTCAGAAATGCATTTCAAAGAATGTTTGCAATTACCCAGAACTTCTAAGAATTTCTTGTAGGAACTAGAAGGCTGAGTTGGTCAGTTAATGTGAATTAATTCTGGCCTCTAACAAGGTAGCACCCAGTTCCCTTGTGCAATACTATTATAAAAGGGAAAAAATCACCTTTTACTTCTAGGAGGAGAGTCTAAGAACCTTTATATTTGAATTTTCATGAGTACTTAGGTTCATTTGGCTGGCGAGATCCATTTTGGTCAGTGTTTCTACCTGATCTTAATTTTTTTTTAAGTTATAAAGAACAGTTCATCTAATTTGGAATTACTTTTTCATGGCTAAAGGAGAGATCCTTATAATGTCTTTGTCTCTAGACCCTCCTTCTCTACGGCGTGAGTTTATGGTATACTTGTGCTTATAAGCACAGTCAACAACAGAGCTTTGAGGCTGTAACTTTACTCCAGGGATACAGCCAGAAGCGGGGTGGGGGGAGCCTTTCCACGGGAGGCCACTGGGAGCCCCTGGTACTTTGCCTGCAAGTCACGCCAGGGTGCTTGCAGCATTGCTACAAAGATTCTTATAACGGACATGGGATAAAGTGGTTATAAGCACCAAAAACAGTTTTTAGGCTTAAGATAAATTATAAAAAGCAACAAACCATCAACCTTTTGATTCTGGTTGACTGTGTACTGATTCTATTTGAAATCACTTCCCGGAACTTTCTCCACAGATCAGATTCCTTTAGTTCCCAGAACAATATTCTAGAGGGAGTAGCCACGGCATTAAAGTTTCTTTGGAATGTGTTAGTAATTCAGAAAAAATTGAACTTGAATTATTCACTCCAGAAGTAGATAAACTGTCCAATATTTGTACATACCTCTTTCATTTCTGCCCTCATAGTGAAATGATCAGATTTGCCATTAAAAAAAATTTGTATTTCAATACTAATTGAAAAGCTGGGAACTGCTCAATTTATAAGAGTGATGGTGGATGTTACCATGAATGGCAGATGGGGTGGTGTGAGATCATGGAACTTGGGCAGGTCTCAACGTACAAGTAGCGGTCCACTGTGTTCTAGGCTTGCTTGCATTGGGTCGGCCAAAAGTTTCGTTCGGTTTTTTCCATAAGCTGGCTCTAGTGGCACTTAGCTGTCTTTAACTTCATTCGGAACAATTCTGTTAGATTGTACGTGACACCTGTCATATCAGCGTGCGTTTAAAAAAAGACTTATCAAAATTGGTGAATTTTCATGTAGCCATTTTAATATTGAAGATGGAAGAAAAAAAGCAACACTTCCAGCACATTATGCTTTATTATTTCAAGGAAGGTCAAAATGCAACTGAAACGCAAAAAAAAGATTTGTGCAGTGTACAGAGAAGGTGCTGTGACTGAGCGAACATGTCACAAGTGCTTTGTGAAGTTTCGTGCTGGAGGTTTCTCGCTGGACGATGCTCCACGATCGGGTAGACCAGTTGAAGTTGATGGCGATCAAATCAAAACAATAATTGAGAACAATCAACGTGATACCACGCAGCAGATAGCCGACATACTCAAAATACCCAAAGCAAGTGTTGAAAATCATCTGCACCAGCTTGGTTACGTCAGTCGCTTTGATGTTTGGGTTCCACATACGTTAAGCGAAGAAAACCTTCTCGACCATATTTCTGCATGCGATTCTCTACTGAAAGGTAACGAAAACATTCCATTTTTAACACAAATTGTGACGGGTGATGAAAAGTGGACACTGTACAATAATGTGGAACAGAAGAGATCATGCGGCAAGCGCAATGAACCACCACCAACCACAGCAAAGGCCAGTCTTCATCCAAAGAAGGTGATGTTGTCTATATGGTGGGATTAGAAGGGAGTCCTCTATTATGAGCTCCTTCCGGAAAACCAAACGATTAATTCCAACAACTACTGCTCCCAATTAGACCAACTGAAAGCTGCACTTGACGAAAAGCATCCAGAATTAGTCAACAATAAATGCATAATCTTCCATCAGGATAACGCAAGACCGCATGTTTCTTTGATGACCAGGCAAAAACTGCTACAGCTTGGCTGGGAAGTTCAGATTCATCCGCCGTATTCACCAGATGTTGCACCTTCAGATTTCCATTTATTCTGGCCTTTACAAAATTCTCTTAATGGAAAAAAATTCAATCCCCTGGAAGACTGTAAAAGGCACCTGGAACAGTTCTTTGCTCAAAAAGATAAAAAGTTTTGGGAAGATGGAATTATGAAGTTGTCTGAAAAATGGCAGAAGGTAGTGGAACAAAAGGGTGAATACGTTGCTCAATAAAGTTCTCGGTGAAAATGAAAAACGTGTCTTTTATTTTTACTTAAAAACCGAAGGCACTTTTTGGCCAACCCAACAGTTTACATTTTAACAAACAAGCACTGGAATTACAGCTTTAAAAGAAAATCTTTTAGGAACAAAAGACGGCATCAGCTGTCTTTAAAAAGTGGCAAACTGCATGTCTAGGGTCCACGTTATGGGGTGGATGGCTCTCAGCAGATTGCAGCCTCCTGGAAGCCTATGCAAATTGTTTGCATGTATTTTTCTAGGAAAGTAATCCAAAACTCTCACCAAAATCTCAAAGGGACCTATGATCCCAAGAAGGTTAAAAATTCTTATTTCAGGTTCCCAAATACAGATGGATGATTCGTGCTAAGAGGCTTAGACCTCACCCTTCCCAAAAAGCCATTTAAAGAGGAACTCCAAGGCCGGATTTGTGCTGCCCTCCATTCTCCTTGTAGAGATCGGGGGCGGGGGCGGGGGTTGCTCTGGAAACAGGAAACCAGTTAGGAGGGCGCCACTCTACTGCTAAGAAATCCCCGCAGACCTGGCGCTGCTCCGGTGCAGGTTACGTTGCTGGTTCCTCGGGCCCAAAAGACTCCATCCCTTCCCAGTAGCCACCACTACTGCCTCTACCCCCAAGCCTGCTACAGGATGGGATAGACAGACACCCCTCAGTAGCCGCAGGGGACTGGTTCCAGGAGCCCCTGTGGGTACCAACGTCTGCAGATGCGCAAATCCCTTCTATAAAGTGGGGGGGAGCAGGGAATACAGCTGGCCCTCCCTATCCGCAAGCTCCCCGCCCGTGGGTTCAGTCAAAACCTCCCAGCTGTTGTTTTTCTTGCTGCCCCCAAAGATAAGCATACAGGTCCACGATGTTTTAGGGACTTTACGGCTATTCACATGGGGGCAGAGGACAAGGGCAAAGAAAAATAAACATGAAGAATTTATAACGTTCTCACGGTTGTTAAAAATGAAGTATCAATTTAATTTATTAAGAGCCTTGGATCCAATTACATCTGAGTTTAAATCCCAGTTCTGCACCTTACTTGCCAGTCAGACAATTTACTTAACTTTTGCAATGGACTGAATGTTTATGTTTCTCCTCAAATTCATATGTTGAAACTTACTCCCCGCCAATGTGATGGTACCAGGAGGTGGGTCTTTGGGACGTGATTAGATCATGAGGGCAGAGACCTCCTGAATGAGGTTAGTGCTCTTATAAAAGGGAACCCAGAGGGCCCCTTTCACCCTTCCACTATGTGAGGACACAGAACAAAAAGAGCGGTGTTGATGAACCAGGAAACAGGCCCTCACCAGACCTCCAATCTGCTGGCGCCTTGATCCTGGACTTCCCAGCCTCCAGAACTATGAGAAATACACTGCTGCTGTCTGTAAGTCCCCAGTCTATGTATTCTGTTAAGGCAGACTAAAGGAACTAATATAACTTCCTAGGCCTCAGTTCCTTCATCTTTAGACTAGGATAACAATAGTACCTACTACATACGGTTATTGTGAAAATTAAAGTAACCATTAAAAGACCTTCACGCTGTCTCTGGAAAACAGAAAATACCCCATCAATGGTAGTTTATGTCCTGATTCTCCTTCAGACCCTCCACTGACATTCCAGGGAGAGGACACGTTACTTCCTCCTTGACGACAGACATCACATCGCACACACATAAGATATGACTGATGCCTAAAGATAACACCAAAGCAGAATTACCACCTCTGCTCAAGCAGAGAATACACATTTCTGACTAAATGCCTCCCGCTTTGGCATTTCTTCAAAAACAGTCAAAGTAAACGAAGAAAAGGACTTGAACGAAGGCAGTGGCCACAGGGTTAAGAAAGCCTGGGTGGAGGCAGAAAAGGCAGATGTTAATTCTGACCACGGCAAGCAGCGAACGATGGAAGAGAGCGCAAAATCAGTGAGATTTCCAGGCACGATGTGGTTTGCGATGAAAAATGTAGATCGACACGTTTGTTAACATGTGCAAAAAGGACCTGTCTTAAAGCGGCCATCACCCTAGCTGCCCTATTCCCAAAGGAGGAAGGTCTGTCTTTGGGGAGAAGGAAGGACAAACTCCTCACACAGGAAAAAGTTTAACAGCTGGATGCAAGGGTTCTCGGCAAAAACAGTAACCATCAGAACTACTTCCGAGACTAGACCAAGCTGGCCATCACTGCCAGCCATCACCTCCCTGTGGGAATTTAAAGACCCTTTGCCCACAATCTCAAGTTCTGTTGACGTTGATGAGGAAACGCATAGTTTTGAGATGAGGTAGGATCTGGTAGGGAAAGCAGAGCACATTCCACTGTGACTGTATGGAAAATGAGTGTTAGACAGGAACCAGACTTCACTCACAGTGGAAATATCTAGCAAACATAAATTAGTTGTCACTTCCTTACTCAAATCTGTCAATGCCTTGCCACTGCACTTGAGATTAAGGGTTTGCTTGTCAATGCACTTCGAAATTCAAGATAGCTGGGGTCCTGCAGGACGCAGCCCCTGCGGGGTTCCAGCTCAAGCTACTCTCCCCCAAGTGCCAACCACAGGGATCTTCAAGGCTTTCTCTCCGCCTGCAGTGCTGCTGAGCTGTGCCGGGTCCCCACACTCACCTTTGGGTCCCAGCTCAAATGCCACTTACACAAAGACACAGTCCCTAACAGTCCCACCCAATCACGTTAGCACGCCCCCATTACTCGTCCTGATAGATCCCTATTCTTTTTGATTATCACCCTTATCAGATTTCGGACTTGCGGATCCATGATAATGAAATTAATACACTAGGGACGATGTCCCTAGAGTTCCCACTATATCCCTTGCTCCTAGCCCAATACCTCCCATAAAACAGAAGCTCAAAAGTTATAATTATTATTAATTAATGCACCCATTAATTAATGATATGCCCACGTATGATTATGCCCACGTCATAATAATTAATTAATTATGCCCACGTATGATTTTGTAGTTCCAGGCACTGGGCACGTGGAAAACTGTGCTTCAATGAGTTATGCGAGCTTTCCAAATGTTTACACATTTCATGGTACAACAACAAAATCATGTTTGTTAATATCACCACTGATGTCATCCAAAAGGGAAAGTGGCAACCTCACAGTGGCAGATACAAGGTCTTCAAGATTCTACTAACTGCGTGAAAGCTTGGATTTCATCACTGGCAACACTACGGCTGCTTGCTGTCCTTGAAGCGACAGGCTCACTTCAATTATTTGAGAAGATGTTTTCCAAACATCACCTAATCTGGATTAACACTGTTTCTGTGTCAGTCATTCTCAGAAGTACAAAAGGTACCCTATGAAAAAAAGGCAGCTGGTTTAGCTCTCGAAACACATAGTCCTGCAATTGCTCTGATACCTGGCAAAGTGCTGAGCACATCCCACGTCTTCTATGTTACAAGGACTTGAGAGCAGAAAGACATGGCCTCAATGGTTACGATTTAATGCAATAAACCGTCTTTTCTGCTTCATCAAGCACAGTCTTAATTAAATCTGGCGTTTGTTTTTTACTGTGAGTGCACAGCGGTAAGAACTTAGTGACGACCAACTAGTACCATTTGGGGCCACTGCCCTGACTTGTTGTGGACGCACCAGCTGTCTTACCCACTGTTGCTTTTCTCCATCAGTGCAACTGCCAATCCAGTGATGAAAGCAAATAACATCATAATATTATTATGAAAATAGTTTTGACCTTGCGGACCCCTGAAACAGTCTCCAGGACCCTCGGGGTTTCCACGGACCACACTCTGAGGGTCGCTGCCATTTAAAATTCTGAGTGCACATAACAAAGGAAGCAAAGCTAATACTTCTTTGTGGCTGCACCCACATGGCGAGTTATACGACTCTAGCATAGGAATGTTAATATTTTCTACCTTATGCACACTTTCTTTGGGATCTAGCATTTGACCTAAAACCACGGGTCCAGGTTCATGATACCTGTTACTCTCAGAACCAGGGGGTACTTTTCTATAAAGCCGCACGTTCCAGGTCTGCAAAGTGGTGACGGGACGCTTTAAATAAAAGACTAGTATACTTTAAAGAGTTAACTTAAACACAGACACACAGGTTTCAGCATTCCATGAAAGCTAACTTTGCTCGATCCCTTCATGTTTCATTATTCACATTTTTTCAAAGGTCTGACTTTGATGTCTTGCACTCTGGCTTGTTGCTGCAACTGTTAGTACATTTAAACCTAAGCGATTTATAACAGTGTCCCAGACCAAGTGCCCCTGGCGTCAGCCCAACACTGCTTTTATCATCTTCTTTATTTATTGCACCGTTTCAAAACTGTCCTTTCTCTCACACATTTGTATAAATTTTTCAATTTTATATTTTTTCCTTTTACGTATTTTTATGTCTAAAACGCTATGCTATTTGTCCGCTTTGTATAATAACATAAAAAGGCATCTGCTTGCTCTACTACCATCACAGCCGGGATACTTTAACTCGCTTAAATAATTGTAATTGCAGCGAAGCTAATTGCAAGTGTACCACAACTTAAAAAATGGCATTCTTTTCTTCCCCTCTAAGTTTTATATAAAAACACAGCTCACCACTCCCCTCCTATTCCTGGCAGAGTTACCGAAAATGTTTATCTTTCTATGAAAAAGCATTTTTAAATAGAAAAACAAAGCTGCTATTATATGAGACTGTGCAGACATGAGTAATCAAATATACCTCTTGGTCAATAAGAAACAAAAACTTATAATGACTTTGCTTATATAGGAAGATGGCCCTTAGGTGGGCAGGAGAAACTTGGAACAAAATTAACTGTTTTAATCTTGTTCCAAAACAAAATTTTCCTACCACCTCAAAGCCGAACGTCCTAGGCTTCTAAAGTGTAACTTGAAGTATTTATAATTTATTTCTAGTAAAAAAAAAAAAAAGAAACCTCAATTTTCCAAGATTATTTTCCCAACTTTTCACTCAATTAAGTCCTTAGTATTGTAAGGGTATATGTGAAACCACTTTATAGAAATGGAACTGTAAAAACTGTATGCCTTTCCACTAGCTTTAAAACTATCTCAGATACCAAAAGGTAAATAAAATCTATTTTTAAATGGCAGAGGTGAAAACATAATTACTGGTTTAGTTTAGGCCTCCAAAATCCCACGTCACAATTCACAGTGCAGTTGAATTCCATCTTCAGGGCCGAATCTGTCAAATCTTACTACTCTGAGATCAAGCTGAACTTCCCCCCCCCCCCCCGCCCCCCGATCAATTAAAACAAAGTATTGTTCAAAACCTGAATGGAAGCAGCTGTGGATCTCAAGAGATGAAAGGTATAACTCTTTGAAGGAGCAAAAGAACAGTTTTGCCATCAACTTAACATTTACCTGTGGGAACATCAACAATTCCACTCCAGGACAGAAGCGCTTCCTTGGAAACACAGAATGAGCCCTTCCAGTTCTGAAGTGTGAATTGTGTCCATAAATTTATCACCCTTATTACTCAGGATCCCACTGAAATGACCAAATAATGTAGAAAAAAATTTTTAATGCATGGTAGCAGAGAAAAAGGCCATCCAGAGATCAGGCACCACTGGAACACTTCTAGAAAATATAAGGATAAAATAGTAGGAAAAGCCTATCTGTATCATCACGCTCTGCACTCACAGGCTAAGAGGGCCCCGAGAAGGGAGCGGCCTTGTTGCTGTCAGAGGTCCGAGGAACCCCAAGCTGTGGGAAAAGAGCGAGGAGGAGATTATCCTATTCGTTACTCAACAACAACGCATGAAGGACTGTGGGAGGTTGCTCGTGAAGTGACTCAAAGATCCTTCCCTCCCTGTACGGACTCTGTCGTGTAATCATTTCCCCTCGTGTGTGTGTGCTGCACCCAAGGACGTGGCTGCAATGAACAGAAACAGGAAAGAGGGATGGGGCGTCACCGCTGAGGCTAGGCCGTGTGAGACCGTGACTTCTGGCTTGCTGGCCACGCACGCGCGCACACGCGCGCACACGCACTCTCCCCATCCCCCTTCATCCTTACAGCTCCTTCTTCACTGACCCTCCTGCTTCCCTATTACAAGGATCTTGGGGCTACCCTGGACCCCCGACGTAATCTAGGATTATCTCCGTATCTCAAAATCCATAATTCAATCACACCCGAGTCCCCTCTGCCTTGTGAAGGGACACATCCAGAGGCTCTGGGGGTGAGGACGTGACAGCCTGCGGTGAGCAAGCAGCACTCCGTCCACCGCACCGGGCTCCGCTGCTCCCGCGGCCTGGCCCCAGCTCCTGCGCGGGCAGCTGCCCGCCGGCCCCGCCGGCCCCGCCGGCCCCCCGCCGCTCCGGGCTCTGCACCCGACTCCCTGTGTCTACAGAGCGCCCTGCACTCCCGGTCACTACGCACTCAACGAAAACATCAGCCCTTAGGTTCGGGTCTGCGACGGGCAGCGTGACGCCTCTAGTGAGTAACACCGTATCACAGACGTGAAAGCTGCTAAGACAGTGAATCTTCAATGTTCTCACCGCAACAAAGTCTTGTGAGGCAATGGAGGTGTTAACTAGCCTTACTGGAGTGGTCGTTCGGCAATATATACAGGTATCAAAATGTTGAATTCAATAAATGAAAACAATACCGCCTCTTCGAAGAGGTCTTCCACGATCCCGTACCACCGTTTCTCGCACCACCCTGAGCTACTGCTTTCCAGGCACTTTTCACTACTGGAAATGACCCTTCCCGTTTACTTGTTACTTCTTTAATGTGTGTTCATGAGAAAGGGACGCCTAGGGCCTGGAGCTCTGCAAGAGCCTTAGCCCAGGCAAATATTCACCAGACAAATAAATCACGCAGAATAAAAAGCACCGGGGGTCCGGCGGCCTCGGGTCGGGGCAGGAGTTGCCCAGGACGAGCCCACGCTTCCGGAAGAAGGGGCGCAGGCCGCCGTCAGTCCCTGAAGCACAGAACTGCCAGCCCAGAGGCAGCCACGCCGAGAAGGAACGCGGCCGTGGGACTCCACGGGCCCGGCTTTCCAAGCAAAGACCGACGCTGAGCGCCAGGCCCTGCAGGGTCTGGGGACGGAGGTGGCAGCTGCAAGGACCCGAAGTGCAGAAATGCCCCCAGGGGAAGGGGCACGGCTGGCCACAGGCAGTGGCCCCGGGTCAGGTCGGCGGGGAGGCGGAACCCGGGAGGTCCCCGGGAAGAGGAGTTCAAGGCTATTTATCAAGAGACACAACGAAGGAACTCCGGAACTGAGCCGGCACCTCCGCCGTGGGCTCTGCTCGGCGACTAAGCAGAGTGTGGCAGCCGGGCTCCACGCCCAGGAAGACAGGCTCCCATTCCCAGGGGGCAGGGGGCAGGGGCAGGGGCGGGCAGGGTGAGGACACCCTTGTCTACCTGGTGATCCTCCCGCCAACGCCCAGGGCTCCCAAGGAACACAGGGGCAGAGGCCAGAGGAGAAAACGCGCTGGACAGCTAACCTCAAGGGTCCGTATGAGAGGGACACAGGAAATGAGACAGAAGGAGGCTACGTGGTGATCGAAGCGGAGAGAAAACACAGTGGGACACAGGCCACAGGCACGAGGACGGCATCTAAAAGCTGGAAAAGGCAATGGATTCTCCCCCAGAGGGTCGAGAAGGAAGCACCCCGTGGACACCTTAATCTTAGCTCAGCGAGATTTCTGGTCTCCAGACTGTAAAAGAATAAATCTGTGTACTTTCAAGCCAACGAGATGGTTGTAATTTGTTACAGTAGCAACAGGAAAGCAGTATAGGGCACAGATTAAGGAAGCTTAGGAAGCGCACCAGTGAGCAGACTGTGGCGTTTGCTCAGAATATTTACCTGTACAGACAACAAAGCACCCTAGGTCTCAGAAACCCTCCCGTTCCCACCACCCGCCCTGACTGGAGGGACCAGAAGCTGGATGACCTCCCAGGCCCATTCACCCTAGGAAGCCTACACCCACCACGCTTACAAGGGAGATGTGGCCAAACCAAACGTCTGCACTTGTCAGACTGGACCCCCATGTTTATAAACGAAGACTCACCAAATAAAAGAGGAAAATCGAGGAAGGACAGTCATTGGAAGACATGGTTCCAGTGGGTTACATTAAAAATGACCCCCTTCTACAGTGTAAGGACCGGATGACTTGGGCCTCAAACATTTTTAAGGCAGCCATTATCAGCTCATCACCTCAAACACGAAAGGACAGGGCATGACATCTTCCAAAAATCATTTTGGTGATAAGCACTGACCCTGTCAGACCGATCAAAATAAAATCAGACCTGGAATTTAGTTTCCCACATGGTCCTGAAGGTCTTTATCTTCCAAGCAAACCAACAAAATCTTTCCACTTAAAAAAAAACCCAACTTTATAACTTGTATGTGAATGTTCCAATGATAGAGCATTCACAAAAGTAACATCAACCTGTAAGCAGTTTTCTGGGACTTGCTTTCCTCCCACACCCAACGTTATGTTTTGAAATAACCCGTTTTGTTGCACGTCTTACAGATTTTTTTTCACTGCTGCATATTACTTCATTGTACAAAAAAGCCCAAATTATTATCCATTTTCCTGTGAGTGGGCATCTGAGTTACTTCCAGTTGTTCCGCTGTCAAGAACTCTGCTGCTATAAACATTCTTGCAAACGTTCCCTGGTACACAGATGTAAGAGACTCCCTAAGGTGTGTTCTTAAGAGGAGAATTGCTGGGTCAAGGAGTATAATTAACTTGATGAGTTAATGTCAAATTGTTTTCTAAAATAGTGGTATTACATGTAAAATAGATAGCTAGTGGGAAGCAGCCACATAGCACAGGGAGATCAGCTCAGTGCTCTGTGACCACCTAGAGGGGTGGGATAGGGAGGGTGGGAGGGAGACGCAAGAGGGAGGAGATATGGGGATCTATGTATACGTAAAGCTTATTCACTTTGTTATACAGCAGCAACTAACACAACAATGTAAAGCAATTTTACTCCAATAAAGATGTTAAAAAATGAAATAAAAAAAAGAAAATGGTGTATTTATTTACACCCCCATTAGCAAAAGGGCAAAGCTGGTCCACATACTCAACCAATACCTGCTTTTAACAGATTCTTAATTTTTGCCCATCTAGTAGGGGTAAACAAATAGCTAGTTCATTGTGGTATTAACTTGCATCCCATGGTTACTGGTAAGATTACCTTTTCTAGGTCTCTTGGCCCAACGAACTTCTGTTGTTTTTATCACTCTTACAGGTGGTTCTTTATATTTTCAGGAAATGAAACCTTTGTCAATTTTAAGTCTTATAACTCCTCTCCCAATTTATGGCTTGTCTTTTCACATATATATGGGATAATTGGACAAACTGAAGTTCTTAGTTTTACTGTAGTTAAAATTTTCACACTACTTTTATGATAAATAGAGTGATATTCTCCCATCTCATCTTCCAAAACCTTTGAAGTTTTACTTTTCACATTTGGATCTATAATCCACTGAAAGCTGATTTTCATTATGAAGTGAGACAGAGACCCAAATCCATTCTTTTTTATACGGATAAACTACTTCGAACCCGTAACTGCAGGTCTGTAACCAGGAGCTCCTGCATCCTGTGTTCTACTCCATACCTGTGCCAATACCAGGCCATCTTCACGACGCAGACCTTATGATAAACCTTGAGCCCTGGTAGAGAAAGCATCCCCACCCCCGGCCCTTACCATCTGCATCAGGAGACGCTGGCTCCTGTGGGCACTTTGCTGGTCTACATAAACTGAAGCTGTACAACACGGTGGAGACAGGTGGCATCTTTACAGTCCTGACTCTTCCTACTCATGAACAGGGCATCACTCTCTGCTTACTGAGTCTTCTCTAAAATAGTTCAGTAAAGGCTCATAATCTCTTGTGTACAAGTCCAACATTCTTGCTCCATTTATTCTTAGGAATGCTGCAATTAACAGAGCTAAAAAATTCCTTTGTTTCATTTCCTATCGGTTGCTGGAGACTATAAACTGATCTTTGCATCGATTCTGCAGTCAGCCACCTGTGCCAACCTCTCTATTAACAGTCTGTAGATTCTTTTGAGGTTGTCTCTGTGGGGACAATCATATCATTGCTGAATGATGACAGCTTTGTGTCTTTTTTTTAATACTATGTTTTAGAATTTTTATTTACTTATTTAGTTAGTTAGTTAGTTATGGCTCTTTGTTGCGGCGCAGGGGCTTCTCTCTAGTTGTGGCCTGAGGGTTTTCTCTTCTCCACTTGTGGCGCGCAGGCTCCAGGTTCCAGAGCACGTGGGCTCTGTAGTTTGCGGCACACGGGCTCTAGATGAGGCACGTGAGTTCAGCAGTTGTGACGTGCGGCCTTAGTTGCCCCACGGCATGAGGGATCCTAGTTCCCTGACCAGGGATGGAACCCCCGTCCCCTGCACTGTAAGGCGGATTCTTTACGACGGGACCACCAGGGAGCCCCGGCTTTGTGTCTTTTTCCCACTCCGTCTTCCCCTTCTCTTGTGTTACAGCTTTGATTAGGATCTCCACTATAAAAAAAATCTTTTAAGTGATGATAGAAAATACTTTTTATTTATTCCTGACTTTAAAAGAATGGTTTTAATTTTCCACGTGAAGAGTATGAATTACTTGTAAACTTCGGTAGGTATCTATAAGAAAGGTTCCTGCCATTTCTGTTTCGTAAGAGTACAGTCATCCCCCAGTATCCACGGGGGATTAGTTCCGGACCCCCGCAGATACCAGAATCTTCAGATGCTCAAGTCCCTTATATAAAAAGGCAGAGTCTTTGCACATAACCTACGCACCTCCTCCCACATACTTTAAACCACCTCTAGATGACTTATAGTACCTAACGGAATGTAAACGCTATGTGAATAACAGCCTGCCCGCAGCAAATTCAAGTTTTGCTTTTCGTAACTTTCTGGATCTTTTCTTTCTTGAACATTTTGTGATTTCCAGTTGGTTGAATTGTAGATTCAAACCTCATGGATATGAAGAGCGACTGTATCTTTCCTTATTTACTTCATAAATGAAGGTTATATTGTTGCCTTTCCCTCATCTATCAAAATAATTATACGCAACAGTTACACTTATAAATTGTCTAATGATACATCCAATTCGATCGCGGTATATTATTTTTTAGGTTCACTACCGGTTTCCAGCGTGCTAACATTTTTGCCTCTATTTCATGAACTGAGGTTGGCCTATAACTTTCCTTCACTGTACCGATATTGTCTGGTCTGATGTCAAGGTCGTATCAAGTCCCATGGGAGGAGAGAGGCATACTCCCTTTATTTTCTGGAGGAATCTGCAGAGGACTGGAATGACCTGCTCCTTGACACTTCGGTAGAATTCATCAGGAGAGCCATCTGAGCCTGGTGATTTCTTTATCTCATTTTGACTTCCTATTTCTTCCTGACAATGCTATAAGTTGTGCTTTTCCAGAACTTCTTACATTTCACCTAAGTTTTCAAATTACTTGCCCTGAAATTGCTCATCGTGCTGTCCGTCACTGCAATCTCTGCTGGACCTGTAGTCGTGGCCCTCTTTTCATTCCTAATACTGTTGTTTCGTACCTTTTTTCTTCTCCCCCTCAATCATTCTAGCCGTAAGACTGTCTATTCCATTAGTCTTTAAAAACAACAGCAACGAGAAGTTCTGGTCTCATTGGTCATCTCTATTTTCTCTTTCACTGATAACGACTCTTTACGATTTCCTTGTGAAGTGATTATTCTGTTGCTTCTAAAACTTCTTAAGCTGACTGTTCAGTATGTTTATCCTTTCTTTTCTCCTAATATAAGCATTTAAGGCATTTTATGAAATGTCTCCTTAACAACAGTTCACCTTTTACTGCATCCGCCAAGTTTGGATATATAAGCCCAGCATACTCAGTTCTAAGTACTTTTTACCTCTCGTTGTGATCTCTGTGTGGCCCATGAGTTACAGGACCTCATTCTATGCATTTTTAAGTTTAAAATATATGGGGATTTATTCTTCCTATTTATGACTAACTTCTACCTTAAAGGCATGGGGTCTGTGTCAATTATTTATCTTTTTCTCAGCTCTTTGGTGGGAGTACTGGAGCCAGCGGACCAGATTCCCCACACCCCCTTGCCTACTGTCTTCCTGTTAAGACTCGGCCAATGGGAGCCAATGGCTAGAGTAATATGTTTGCTATCACCTCTTTAATTCCTTCAGCCTTCTAACATGGACGTAACCATTCCCTCTATCGAATCACCTCAGTATGAATTACTTATCATGGTTTCTGTTTTCCTAAAAAGACCCTGACTGATAAAGGGCCAGAGAATAGAGTCTGTAGGACACCTAGCATTTGACAATTGTTGAGACTCACTTTATGGACTTATATATGATCAATTTATATATGTGACCCATGTGTTGAAATCCTACTGTAATGAACCTGTTGAATTATCTCTCCTTAATCAATTTTTGCTTATTTGTTTTGAGGTAACTTTGTTGCATGTACACAGGTTCAGAAGTGAATGGTTGGACTTCCCTAGTGGTCCAGTGGTTAAGACTCCACTCTTTCACTGCAGGGGGCATGGGTTCAATCCCTGGTCAGGGAAGTTCCGCATGCCATGTGGTATGGCCAAAAAAAAAAAAAAAGTGACTGGTTTTCATCATTTTATAATAACCTTCTCCATCTCTAATACTATAATGATATTTATTTCAAACTCTACTTTGTATGACATCATTATAGTTCTCTTCACTTTCTTTTGGTTTAATATTTGCCCTAATAATAATGCCCGACCTTTTCACTTTAACCTGTTTCATGGCCTTATGTTTTAGGTATGTTTCTTACAAATAGCATATAACTAAACTATCTTGTTAACAGTCTGTATGTGGGGTTTTTAACTCTCGTTTATATCTATTGTGACTACTGATACATGTGGATTCATGTCTACATCTCACGTTTTGTTTCTTTTTTTAATACTTTTCTTTTTCTTGCGTTTACTTTGTATTGACTGCCTCATTTTGTGTGTGGTGGTGTTGTTTTTTTCTTTTGTTTTTCTTCTTTTCCCCCCTCTCCTAATGGTTTAAAACTTACGATCTCTGTCTATTACCTACAGAGTCACCTTACATTTTTCCATGCATGTTTAACATAACGGGAAACACCATCTATCACAAACACTACACGGACTTTAGAACACTTTTAACTCTTATCATTTCCCTCCCAACTCAAATGCTATTGTGTCCAAAAATGGTGCTCACAGTATCCTAGCTCTGCCTTTATTTTAGACCACCAAATCTGACCTGTTAGAAGTCATTTTACATAACCAATGTTGTTTAGATGGACACATACGACTATTTTTATTTGATCATCACTCCTTCTTGCATCTCAGGTCACCCATTTCCATTTGGGATTCCGCCTGCCCCTAAATTCATCCCTTAGAAGTTCCTTCAGTGTGAGCCTCAGGTCGTAAACTCTTTCAGTTCCCCTTATCCCGTTGACCCTTGAACAACGAAGGGGTTAATCCACATATAACTTACACTGTGCCCTCGGCGTCCTTGGATTAAACCAACCACGGACTGTAGTATTTGCTATTGAAAAACAGCAAATATAAGTGGACCCGGGCAGTTCAAAGCTGCACCGTTCAAGCGTCAAGTGTACAGCACTTCTACGCACCCTGGTTCTTGAAGATAGTTCTGCCTAGACTAACAGTACTTTTCTTTCAGCACTTTGAAGATTTTTACTATCTTCTGCTTGTATTTTCGTTTTTGAGAAGTCTACTGACACTCGACTTGTCATTCTTTGTCCTTTCTCTCTGGATATTTTTAAGACCTTCTCTTTTCCTTTAGTGCTCAGTGTTTTCGCAACAATGCATCTAGACACAGAGATATTTTAAAATGTTTTTTATGTACATTTTTGGATACACCGTGCTTCCTGAATCTGTGAAGTCACGGTTTCCTTCAGTTCTGGAAAACCTGTAGCCATTCACTCTCAAATATCTCCTCTTTCTTCAGATCTGCTTTAAAGTTCACTAATTCTCTTTAGCTGTATCTAATTCACAATTTAAGCCATTGAATCCACTGAGGTTTTTAATTCAACAATTACCTTTTTAGAAGTTTCATTTTCTACCCAAATCTGCCTGCTAATTCCCAATAACCTCTCACTGTAGCTCATCTTTGGGACAGCATCCTTTGTACCTTTGCTTTCTCCCTTTCAGTTTCTAGCTCAGGTAGTGGCTTGGGAAGGTGTTCTCTGACATCATCATGTAACAGTCACGTAATAAAATCAGTCCGAAATGATTTAAACAACTTCAGCATTCCACAATGGCCGCAAAAGATAAACTGTTACAAAAATTCTGAGAACGTCATACTAAATATAAAGATACAAATAAATAAGCATGTACTAGGTGTCAAGCAATGTGACACATCACGATCAAGGATACTCAAGGGACGTAAGACAAATACGATACTTTCTTGAAGTTTATAGCATACTGCTTGGAGGGACTGACAAGCAACTAACTACAGTTGTTTTAAATTGCTTTTTAATCCATTTTCTCCTAAAGACAAAAAAAGAAACAGATATAGACCAAAAAAAAGAAATTAATGAAGTTAATAAAAATGAGACGCAGGAAAGTCAGGGAAATTTCTGTCCATGCTAACCTCTAACTTGTCTTCTGTTTACTTTTAATCTCAGAATCCTATGCTGTGGGAAAAGACTACTTTCCTTCTGGTTTTGTATGTTAATAGCTGAAGAAAAAAGTTTCTGGTTAGGCTTGGTGGCAATAAGTGAAGGAGGCCAAACTTTGGAGTCAAGTTAAAAAGTACAATATGTCATCTCAGTGGAAAGAGCAACGAAGATTTAGCTGGGCCTTCTCTACACGTATACTGAAGCTTTCTAACAGGCTGTGGTTAAAAGAGTATGCTTGGGACCCAACTTTTTAAGTATACCATATTTTCAACTTGGCAGGTGAAGTAAGAATTTTCTGCAACCCTCAGACAAACAAATCATCGGCAATGCTTGCACACCATCCATGTAAATCTCGATTATGATATCCTATGCTTGCATTGCAATTCTGTAGTTTTATTCAGTCTTTCTACACAGTAGACTTTCTATAGTGTTGTAACATCTTTCCTTTCTGGCTCACTTACGTCTTGCTCATGTCCTGTTCCAGAGAGGGTCTCATGAGAAACAGAAAAGAGGGGAGAATGGCTGGCCTCCCTGTCTCATGCAGTCCGTCAAGAACCAAACATCTTTCCATCCCAGTGGCTCCACCATCCCCGAGACCCTTACAGTCCTTCCCTGGACGCGCTCAGTAACTTTGCCAAAGCAGCAGTCATCACTATCCCGCAGCACGAGGGAGCATGTGCAGGCTGCCAGACCCAGATGATGCAATGGGCTTTCACTGGCCTACAGAGAGGGTGATGTCATGGACCTCAGCAGCACAGTTTCACCAAGTTGCAAGCTACCAAATCAAACTGTCCTAATGAATTGCAAGAGTATATTTTACTAAAATGTAAGTTAGGACCTCAACACACCATGGATAATTTTTTTTAATATAGTAGAAATAAATACATCACCAGGTAAAATTTGTGATTTAGAAATAGATACTGCTGGAACTGTATGAAAAACCTTAAAAGAAAAAAAAAAGCTAGACGTTATTCAATCCTCTCCCACTTCTGATTTATATAGGAAGATTAAAAAGCTCTGTGTAGCACATGTACAAATCTTATTTCACTCTAGACCCTTGTTCTGCCCTAGACATACATGTATTACATTTCTACTACTGCCGAAGCAGCTACTGTTCGGGTATCAAGGGTCTGTGACACCAAGATAATGTGGGCATAACCAATATTTGCCAATGAGACGCAGCAGAAAATTGCTTTTCCAGCTGAGATGAAATAATGCTTTTCATCAAGTTTTGAAGAAGAAAACTAAATCTAATAAAATATTAAGGAATGCAATAGTCCCCCAAAAAAGGGCTTTCTGAATTATAGAAATAATACCAATTATACTGATTGCTCCTTGTATATCTAATTACACACGTTCACCAAACGAGTCAGACTAGTAATAAATTAGTCTTATTCTCTTCATTTATCTTTTAATCACTACCAACTTTAACACTGTATTCAAATAGTTACTTATTTTGTTGAATGTATGAATATGGCATTTACTAATTATTACTAATAAGACCAACCAACACTGAGTGCTTACGATAGCCTGACACTGTTCTAGGCGCTTCAGGGGACTAGCTCCTCTAATGTTTTCAATAATTGTATAAGCATTATGATTTCCCACATTATGGACTGTCTGCATATCATTAGGTTTGGTTGAGAGGACAAAACATTTTTGAATGATTTTTTTAAAATAAATATAAGCCAAGGGGAGGCAAGATGGTGGCAGAAATTCTTACGCAAAAAGAGAGACCACCAACAGAAAGATGCTGGAAACAGAAGTGATGTGAGCAGGACAGGAAGCCTGGAGGTGCGGGGCAGAGACGGTGCCGAGCCCGTGCAGGGGGGACCAGAGAGGGAGGACTGTACAAAGGATAAAATGGTACCTGCACCAAGAGAACCTTTTTTTAATATTTCAGAGCAACAGACAAGGAAGCAATAAGAGGCACGAATCTAGAAACGTTACCCTCGAATATCACCCACCCTCACACAGCTGACCTCCCTCTATCCTCCCAAAGGTATAAAGAGACTCATTTCACTCAAAACTGGAGGGAGATGAGAAAAACAGAAAGAATTAATAACATACAGAAACACAATGAAGGCACACCAGGAAAATATACTGAAAGCAGATGGAAACCGCAGCCTAATATTTCAAATCGAGTCAATGGAAATAAAGAAAACATTGGAAGCTATTAGAAAATGGCATGATCGGTATTAGAAAAGGCTCAGAAATGAGACGGTTAGAAAACAGGATGACATGAAGAGAAGTGGAACACACGAGAGACATGTTTTCAGTAACAAGGACTAATCTAGAAGCAACACAGCAGGCATGGAAGCTACCGTTAAGGGAAATAAATGACACAATGAAGAAATAAAATTTAGATCAAGTAGTAATGAAGAAAGATGGAAAAAGAATTCATGGGGAAAGAGACAAAAAGACTCGGTATTATAATGCCCATTTAACAATGCCCTACAGGTCCTGGACTGAACAAGATGGTGTAAATACACAAAAAAATAAATGGCTGATAGATGGATAGATAGTATAAGGATTATAATGGAAAAAACAAAATCACCATCATTAACAAAAAAATTATACTAAACTAATCAAATTTCTAAGTGAATTTAGTAAATTGCAGGGTACAAGGACACTATACTGCATCAATATATTTCTATGTACCAGCAGCAAACAATTAAAAAATAACATTGTAAATACCTAGAAAAAACTAATGAAAGATAGGCAGGACATATAAAATAAAATTATAAAGTACTACTGAGAGAACTTAAAAACCTAAATAAATGGAAAGATAGGCTGTATCTGTGAATTGTAAGACCCAATATTGTAAAGATATCTATTCTATTCAAATTGAACTATGAATCCAATGCAATAACAATAAAAACCCCAACAGATTTTTCTGTAATTAAGATAGTATGGGGTTTCCCTGGTGGCGCAGTGGTTGAGAGTCCACCTGCCGATGCGGGGGACACGGGTTCGGGCCCCGGTCCAGGAAGATCCTCCATGCCGCGGAGTGGCTGGGCCCGTGAGCCATGGCCGCTGAGCCTGCGCGTCCGGAGCCTGTGCTCCGCAACGGGAGAGGCCACAGCAGTGAGAGGCCCGCGTACCGCAAAAAAAAAAAAAAAAAAAAAGATAGTATGACACTGACATAAGGACAGAAAGACAGAAAAGAAGAGAGAGCCCAGAAACAGACCCATGCATATGTGGACACATGACTAATGAGGAAGTTAGTGCTGCAGAGCCGTGGGGAAAGGCTGGCCCTTCCTCAAATCGATTCCTACCTCACACCATATACCAAAATCAACTCAAGAGAGACGGCAGATCTAAATGTGGAAGGTAAAATAATAAAGCAACTAGAGGTTATACAGGAAAACATCTCCATGATCTGAAGCACATATGGCTTTCCTAAACAGGACACAGAAAGCAGGAACCGCCACGGGGAGGATTAATAAACTCTGCTGCGTTACAGCTGGGGGCTTCTGTTCATCAAGACCCTGTTTAGAAGAAAAGCCACAGAGGGATAGGAGATATCTGTAATACCCCAAAGCGGGAGAGAACCGGGCCAAAGACCCGAACAAGCACCTCATTGGAAAGGACACCCAAGTGGCCAACAAACCCATGAGGAAGCGCCCAACCCTACAGTCATCCGGGATCCAAATGTAAACCCACTGAAGCACCATCAGAACCCACCAGCTGAGCTTAAAAACAGAATGAAACAGAACCCCTGCAACAGCAAGGCCTGCTGAGGGTGCGGATGGAGCCCTGCGCTGGGGTGCGGATGCGAACAGGAGCAAATGCTCTGAACAAGACCCTACTGCCTGCTGCTGCCATCGCTCAGCACACGCACTCCAGAAGAAGGTACATAAATAGTTCAATGAGAACACTATGTCCCGACGAATTCCTAACTACGCTTCCACCAGAAACACATCCAGGTACGAACCAAAGACCTGTAAGCAGCAGCATCCACAGCGGCCTAAGTCAGAAACAGTCAAATGTCTACCAACAGCTCAATACACTGTGGTGTGCTTACAGAATGGAACATCCTTCAGCAACAGAGTGAGTGAACTATCTACTGACAATATAAGTGAACCACACAACCACCATTTGAGTGAGAGAAGACAGACACAGACACACAATTACATACTGTGAAGTTCCATTAAAACTTCCAAGAATGGGCAAAACAATCCGTGAAAGTTTAAAGTGAGAACAGCGGTTTACCCTTAGGAAGGAGAGACCCGCATGAGGGGTATTTGGGGGGCGTTTTAAAAACCACCATAAGATAAACCACGTGAACACGTGATTAAAAGGGCACACTGAATACTTGGGAAAACTAACACAGAAGAGTTAACACTGAGAACGATTCTCTAAGGATTTGAAAACGAAAAGACAAATATCCTTTAACCATCAAGACAAGAACACACATAAAGGAAAGAAGTTACACTGGCATCAGACTCGGGCAGGAAGAGGAAACATACTTAAGATACTCAGAAAAGAAACTGAAACCCAGCATTGCAATTTCAGACAAACTGACCCTCAAATATGAATACAGAGACCACAAGAAGAACTTTTAGAACTTTTAGGAAAATTGTTCCCATGAGCCCTACCCACGAGAAAGCTATGAGAGGATGAATTTCTGAAACAATTACAGAAGCTTCAGGATAAAGATGGTTACAAGCGACTTAGTTAACCAGGCTAAGGGTAAAAAATAGATCTGGAAATGCACTCCAATACAAGCACCAAAAATGAGAAAGAGAAGGGAGAGAATGAATGGAAAATACACAAGCGCACTGACCACCCAACAGGCATTAACTGGAAGCAACAATCAGGATAAAGTAAATGAGAAGTTGGGAGGACCTACTGGTCACTGCTAGGAACCAACAGACTGTATCTGAAAAAGAGTCCCATTTCTGTGAATCTCTCTTAAAACACACCAGGCAGGAAGTGTGTAAAATAAGCCTGACACATCCCGTCAGGCTGAAAAGCAAAAGGGCACAATCAAAGTCCAGCGGGGCTGTGTCAAAAGCCCCAGCAGCCAACTTGAAGGGGCGCCCACGGGTCAAAGATGCGGTGACGCGACCACCGAAAAGAATGACTACGATGGACTGACACCTCCCAGACAGAAAAAATCCTTGAGTTCATGAGGATACTTAAAATTAAAAAAAAGATTACTGACGAACTTTGGAGACTGCTAGGGCACGGGAACAATACTCTGCACACTTTAAGTTAAAGGAAAGACTCCAGCATTTAGTCCATGGCTCCACCATAAGCTGTATTTCAGAGTCACCTACGAACTGATAGAAAAACTTCTAACTCTAAGGAGATGACTAAATAAACGCTGGTGTAAGTAGCTGACGGATTACAGCAGTAATGCCGCTGAAGTTTATGGTTACGAAGTTTAGTGATTTACAACAGACAGGGATCTCTTCCTCAACCTCAGACGCACTAAAATGATGTTCTTTTAAAACAATGAAAAACCGTGGGTATGTGTCCGTCAGAAGACTAGACGACGACTTTCTAGAGAAGGAAAGCCAGAGCACAGAGTCAGAGCGACTTGGGAGACGGCCCAGGAGCCTGTGATGCTCAGAGCGCCAGGCACAGGGGTGCCACCGCCCAGGCCCTGGCAGGGGTCTCTTCCCCCCGCCTCCTCAGAGCACCGTGCAGCCGGCCACGTAGGTGCCAGGGAGCAGACCCCAGGTTCCTATGACGGAGAACTGGAAAGCCACAGGGGAAAAGACCTCTACCTTCCGTACTCCGCGACCTCCTACGACCAACAGTAGCTGATTTTTCATCCCTTCACTGCAGAGCTGGGTTTCCCCATCTTGACACGACCCACATTTTAGGCTGGATACTGCTTTCTTGTGGGAGCCTGTCCGCGTTGGAGCAGCACCCCTGGCCTCTATCCACAAAGTGCCAGCAGAACCCCTCCCTTCAAACCCTGACACTCAAAAATGTCTTCAGGTATCGCAACCCCCCCCATTCCCTCCAGATCCCCCCTCAATCCGGAAACCACTGTTCTAAAGAGAAGTCCGCCGGTCACCAGGCCCTGGAGGCCAAGGAGCTTCCCATCAGCCTCTCACACCTCACTAGTAAATACAGGCAGATAACCAAGAATTCAGACATTGGACAGAAGCCTTCAACAGGACAAACACCAAGCCAACTAACAGAAGAAAGTCCCAGAGGAAATAAGGATTTATTAACGAAACAGCAGAGAACTGAAAACGAAATCAAAACCATTCTACTGAGTAGCCATCAACCGGCAGAATAGCTTGTTTGTTTTTTTAACTATAATTGAGTTACAATATTGTGTTAGTTTCATGTGTACAGCAAAGTGATTCAGTTTTATATGTGTGTGTGTGTGTATTCTTTTTCAGATTCTCTTCCATTATAGGTTATTACAAGATACTGAATATAGTTCCCTGTGCTATACAGTAGGACACTGTTGTGTACCTATTTTATACACAGTAGTGTGTATCTGTTTGTCCCAAACTCCTCATTTATCCGTCTCTCCACCCCTTACCCTTTGGTAACTGTAAGTTTGCTTTCTATGTCTGTGAGTCTGTTTCTGGTTTGTAAATAAGTTCATCTGTCTCATTTTTTAGATTCCACATATAAGTGATATCATATGATATTTGTCTTTCACTTAGTGCACTTAGTATGATCATCTCTAGGTCCATCCATGTGGCTGCAAATGGCGTTATTTCATTCTTTTTTATGGCTGAGTAACATTCCACTGTATACATGTACTACATCTTCTTTATCCATTCCTCTGTCGATGGACGTTTAGGTCGCTTCTATGTCCTGGCTATTGTAAATAGTGCTGCTATGAACATTGGGGTGCAGCTATCTTTTCGTATTAGAGTTTTCATCTTTTCCAGGTACATGCCCAGTAGTGGGATTGCTGGGTCGTATGGTAGTTCTATTTTTAGTTTTTTAAGGAGCCTCCACACTGTTCTCCATAGTGGCTGCACCAGTTCACATTCCCACCAGCAGTGCAGGAGGGTTCCCTTTTCTCCACACCCTTTCCAGAATTTATTTGTAGGCTTTTTGATGACGACATTCTGACTGGTGTGCGGTAATAAGTCATTGTGGTTTTGATTTGCCTTTCTCTAATTAGCGATGTTGAGCATCTTTTCATGGCCATGTGTATGTCTTCTTTGGAGAAATATCTATTTAGGTCTGCAGAATAGCTACATGTTAAAGCCACAGAACTAACCTGGGTTCCAGGCCAGCTCTACCACTTAACTGCCTGTGTAACCTTAGTCAAAGCAGTACCTTGCTCTTCTAATCTTCACAACGGGGATAAAGATTAGTACACATATCTCAGAGTTGCTAGAAGAAGTAAACAAGGAATTTAAAACTTTGAAAAGCACATGGCGCACAGTAAGGAATCAATACATAAGAGGTGGGGCTTATTTTGGTTTGCTTTAATTATTCTTAGATTCTACAGTATATCCATGGGAAAGGACTAGGACGTTATGCAAAAGGAACAGTAACGCACACACAGACACACACACAAACTTATTGGCAGCACGTAATTTTGACAGCACGTTCTTTAAAAATTAAATAGAAAGATGGAAAGTAAAAGTTGAGGCTATCTCTCCAAAAGCAAGAGCAGAAGAAAAAAAATTAGACTACTAATCCAGAAAGACCAATACACACCTAAAATAACTTCCAGAAAGGTGGAGAAGAAAAGAGCTGAGGGAAGGAAATTATTGAAGAAGTAAGAGCAGAAGAACAAAAGTCTCCAAGCTGAAAAGGCCCATGGGATCCAACGACTGCAACACTGAGGTGCAGACAGAGAACCCCCAACACAGTAACGCTTATTGCGAAATTCCTGCCCCAACCCACTCTTACCTGGTAAGTTCTCAGGCAGCCAGTCCTCAGACCTCATTAACTAGCTCAGTAGTCACTTCTCCAACAAAACGTTCCCAAAAGTGAGCAAACACTCCCACCACCCCTATTACACGCTCTAAGTACCAAAAACCTGTCTGTATCTCGGTGTTAATGTTACCCTTATTTAAGTGATGCTTTGAGTACTGATTTCAAGAGTCACACAGCTAAAGAACAGACCACCACGTCTATTTTTTGCCATCGTATCCCAATTACCTAACATAAGGTACGATAAGCATTTAGGTACTTTTTGTACGAATGAGCCATATAATAGAAGCACTGCTTCCTTGTAAATATAATACATTATTAATCACAACTACCTCTACCACAAAGCTCTTTACATGACAGAAGGACATTTCACAAGTTTCTCATACCGTTTTGGCCTGCATTTGCTTCTTTTTATTTGTAATCCTTCAGCGACATAACTGACAAGTTCCTTGAACTAAATCTCAGATTTCCTAAAGGAATGAGTGTCACCTGGTGGAAGGACATAAGATTAAAAAGCAACTCGAGGCAATTATCTAAAGTTTAGCAGGCACAAAATAGAGACCTAGCAAATATTTACTCAAATTAGAAACTAAAGATGTACATCAACTTTGTCAAGTAATGAAAATCAAATTTTTATCATCTGCATAATGTAAAACATCCCAGTTTAAATAAATGAAATTTATAAATAAAATGTATTTTTAAAGTTGGCAGTTAACACCATTGAATTTAGCTTCTAACTGAACTAAACACAGAAATGGAAAAAAAAGCACTTATAGCTTCTACTCTCCCAAGGTGCAGAAGAAAAGGAAGTTACAATTGAAACACTACTTGCGTATCAAATACATGACCTGATGTATTAAAGACCACTTTTTTTTAATTAGGAAAGCTCTTTATCAGAAGGTGTGTGTGTGCGTGTGTTTTATACTTTGATCTTGAGAGCCTGCGCTTGTTAAGCCAAAATAACCTCAGGAAATTTAGTAAGAAAACAAGGGGACCATGAGAAGAATAAGGACAAAGCTGTCGCGATGGGAAAGAACGGGAAATTAGAGACGGACGATCGAGGACGGCACACCCCACCGCACTGGGAAGACCACAGACATAGTGAGACTAAAATACACGCCCACTCTTCTCCAGAGGGACGTGCGTGTGTATCAAGAAAGAAAACATGACTAAGTTTTGACAAGAAAACAAACACTAACTTTTTAAGGTGCAACTGTCAGATCAACAGCAACCACTTAAAGTAACGAACTTCATTTACCTTCACCGCTACATCACTGAGCTGTACGTGAAAAACAGAACAGAAATACCACACGGTGAAGGTGCCTGTTGCGAGCCAGTGGGGTAAACGGGGCGACAACCACCCCCAAGTCTTTAGTGGCTTCTAACAGGGAAGGCCTGTTGTCGCCTGATACTACAGGTCCTGGGGACTCTGCTCACACGCCCACGTACTGGACCGGGGAGACGGTGCCCCTAGCATCTCACACCCCGTCACCGAGGGGGCCGGAGACCAGGCCAGCTCCGCACCTGCTCCTCGGGGCTTCTGCCCTGCAGCCACACCTCACCTCCACTCACATTTCATCGACTCCCCAAGTTTCATGGCCACGACTAACGACTAACGTCAAGGGGCACGGCTAAGGTGACTTCACAGGTGCCTGCGAACTGTATTACCCTAGGAGAGATGCAGGATGGCAGGAAGGATGCTTTTGTGATTTAGAATGAAATCATTTCAAATTGATTAAGTCCATTTTATATACACAAAAGCCTACGATTTCACTTTGAGGGGGTTTTTTAATAATAAATTTGCATTAAAGTCTTGGTTTATAAAATTCCAATAGAGCGTTTTAAACAACATTTTGAAACTTTTAAAAGTACTTAATCTGAAAATGTTAAGGATTTTCTAAGTATTTTACGTGAAAATGTAAAGAATTATAAAATCAACAGTACATGATTTCCAAATCATGACCACCAAAGAACACCCCTCATTCCTACTATCTTCACTGACATATAAAACACATTAACTAACATTAATTATTTTTGTGTGTGTGTGGTACGCGGGCCTCTCACTGCTGTGGCCTCTCCCGTTGCGGAGCACAGGCTCCGGACGCGCAGGCTCAGCGGCCATGGCTCACGGGCCCAGCCGCTCCACGGCATGTGGGATCCTACCAGACCGGGGCACGAACCCGCGTCCCCTGCATCGGCAGGCAGACTCTCAACCACTGCGCCACCAGGGAAGCCCCTAACATTCATTTCAAAACAGATGGATTAAAAATCTTTCTTTACTGTCATCTACCTGTGATAAAGACGACACAACTTATGCAACAACTTGAGTTAACTGAAACTGATTTAAAAAAACCAACTACATCTTCAATTATTTACGAAGGACCACAGTATTTCAATAAACAAAGCCAGTGGGGTGTGAGCAGCCCTTACTATGCCCTCAGCAAGCACTCAAGTATTCGTGAAATAAATGGAAACCAAACTGGGAAAGACAAAGCCTGGAAGGGAAGGCGCCCAGTCTCCCCTAATAGCCGCCTCCCTTGAACGCCTACGTCACTTGTAAGCCACGTGGAATATGCAGGGATGAACTACACACAGCTGCCGCCCAAAAGGACTGGCTTCAACGAACAACTATCCCCGTAATTACAGCAGGTGCCAGAAATACGCTACATGGACGCTCACAACCAAAGGGAATATTAGATCAGTGCAGACAGCCATGGAGACCCTCTCTGGAACCAGCATATAAAAATAAATCAGACCTCAGACTTGGCTGGGGGCTGCATACACCTCACACCCTAACACATGTTCTCCATAAGATCCACGAGCTAAGGGTTTTGTACTGGACGGTGGGTCTGTCCAGGATGCTTCTGCCTTCTGCATTTAAGACAAAAAGAATCTGTGTGTATGTATGCTGTAACACAATAAACTATCAGAAAACGTAGATGGGACACAGACCGGAAGATCCTTAAAACGCATATAAACAAAGATCCAGTATCAGATATATAAAGTAATTCCTACAAATCAACCAGAAAAAGACAGATAACCAAAGAGAAAAAGCAGGCAAAGGATAGAAAAAGGCATAAAAAGGAAATTGGAGAAGCTCAATCTCTAATATTCAAATAAACAGAAACTAAAATAAAGGGACAGTATTTCAAATTGATCCTGTTGGCAAAAATTAATTCCAAGCGTTAACGCAGATGTAAAGCAATTGGGACTCTCCTTCTGTTGGTGGGAGTGTGAAAGGAAACAGTCTTAGAAGAGCAACCTGGTAACACCTAAAAAAGTGTGAGATGCACCCCAGTGTTGGTGCATTAACAAAACGTTAAGCAAAAAAAAAATGCAAAAAGATGTAAGTATGATTCTAATTATAAAAAGTTTTCAAACAGAAAAAATAATACTTCATATTTTTTAGGAACAGAAGTTCAAGATAAGGTGACCTCTGGCAGGTGAGGGATAGGAATGGAAACAAGAAGGGGCACTCAGGCTTCAACCGAACCTGCAGTATTTTCTTTCTTAAGCTGCGCGGTGAATATGTGGGTATTCAAGCTATGGTTCCGCCGTTTTTAATGCCCAAAATAGTCTATGACATTTTTAAAGTGAAGGAAAAGTTAGAAAACACATTTAGCCAACTCAGGAACTTTTTCAAGAATTTCAAATCATAGACTGTATTAATTTCCATTTTGCAATTTTACAGAGAGAAAGGAAATAAAAAGGCAAGAACAAAAGTTTATTAAGGCAAGAAAACATCATCCTGAAAAAGCAGAAGTGCAGCCAAAGGGATAATGAGAAAAATAGTGAAATCCTGAGATAAAGCACGGAACACAGCTAACAAGAAGAAAGCAATGGAGGAGGTTTGTGGTGATAATAATAACAACGGGACTCATGTACCAGGTCCATTTAAAGCATGTTTCATATGCTAATTCCTTCATTCCCGGTAAGAAGCATACAAGGTAGGCACTACCACTGTCTCCATGTAACATGTAAGGAAAAGGAGACACGGTGAAGTACAATCCTACGATTGCTACTATCATCTTACTGCTGGCACAGTGTTCCTGGCACAGCGAGAATCTGAGGCCAAGCAACACGGCTCCACAGTCCCAGCTCTAAGCCACTGCCTCAGATGTGTACTCACAAGAGGGGCCAGCTGGGTACCTGGACACACAGAATACGCCTCAATATTCGCAAGGCAACTAGACAAATGCAATGAGAATGGAACGATTGCAAAAGCGAGAGCAAAAGGGAAAAAGAAGCAACAGAAGGTCCGAAGTTAACCTGAATGATGAAGTCGTCCTGGAGGTTACAAGACGCCTCCCTCTAGAAATTACCTTGGTCTCCTTCAGCCACATATGGAAACCACTCGTTGACGTAATGATTCTGAGCAGAGTGCCTAACGTACCAAAATAAACTTCAGGGAACATTACCCAGTCCCTCCCCCCAAATCAAATGGAGTTTACACCGAAAGTTTACTTGTGATTCTCATTTGTTTAGATCTGGGGACACATACCCTAGAAATACTGTTTAAAATGGCAGCTAGGTCTCCAAGCCAGCCCACAAGAGCATGTGAAATTTCCCTTGAACCTGGAGTTCTCTGTGAACAGCGTATGTGTTCCTGTACACCTTCCGACACAACCTAGAGAAGTGCGGACCTAGCTCTACGTGACCCTGCCACGTCATACTGCGTCAGGGCCCTGAGGAACAGCCTGCTCCCTTTTCGTCTCTGGGTCCACAACCATCGTCGGTCAATGTACTCTGAGAACCAATTCAGAGCATCAGGACCACGCTCATGGCTCAACAGCATCCCGGCAAGAGGACGCGAACTACTGCCTGCCCTCACGTTAAGGTAAGGCCTCCAGAAACAGCACAGTCCAGAGCTGGGGTGATAGGGAGGGATGACCCAGGGTACTAGGACTGCAAACACAGTTCACTAAGCCAGGCACTCCCCACCCGGGTATGTCCAATCACCTGCAGAACAATTCTGCAAACCCTAACCAAGGGGGGACAGGCACCTCTCTGTGCCCAGCAACGCCACTGTTAGGTAGAAAAACCTAGAGAAGCTGGATGTTTCCCTACTGGAATTAAGTCTCTGAAATTGGAGAATCACGGGAGTCGCCTCCACAAGGGAAATGAGAGGGTTACTGACGTCCTGGCCCCATCCATTCTAGGGAATGAACTGTTCTTGAGTCAGGTAGGATACCCTGCACATTCATGTTTGTGGAGAATGTACGTTCTGTCAGTCAAATACGAATAAATGCAAATTCAGATGACTGTTCTAAAGCTAAGCATATTCAAATAAATATATAAATCTCACAGTAACTTTTTTTTTTTTTTTGCGGTATGCGGGCCTCTCACCGCTGTGGCCTCTCCCGTTGCGGAGCACAGGCTCCGGACGTGCAGGCTCAGCGGCCATGGCTCACGGGCCCAGCCGCTCCGCGGCACGTGGGATCTTCCCGGACCGGGGCACGAACCCGTGTCCCCTGCATCGGCAGGCGGACTCTCAACCACTGCGCCACCAGGGAAGCCCCTCACAGTAACTTTTAAAAGATGCTCTTCCATTATATTAAACACAGACCCGGCAGGAGGAAACAGCCCCATGGAGTATCCATGGTCCTTGCTCCTATTCACCCATCCCCAGTCCCAAGCAAATCTCTGAAAAGGGTTACATATGGCCTCTGTTTTGAGAGAGTGAATTACAAGGGCAACAATTTACTCAGGGTCTCAGGAATTCCTATCTTCGGCAGACCTTACATATTTCTGTGCCTGAAAAAATGTAAGCTATAACGTAAGAAATAACTTCGTCTGGCCGCTCCAACAGAGCTGGCCGAACAGTTACCTTTGATTGGCCAAGGAGCGTTACCAGCTGCTGACACCCAATTCTCCGCTCTGTCAGACCAGGTGGCCAGGGATCATTTGCAATGTCGGCTGCCTTGTCCTTTTCCTCCCACCCGAGGCAAATGGTATTGCAGAGACAAGTAACATAACCTCCCCAACGGGTTTCCTCTCTGAACCTAACACCCCCTCTCCTCTCCAAAATCCTCTCCCCTCCAAAACAGCACAATTTGTTTCTGCAGAGCCCGGGACCAGTGTCTTGTTAAATAGCCTTTCAGCCTTGAATCTGATTTACTACCGTGTAAATATCACCTTTCCCCCCATATGATGCTTTTCGTTGCTTCTAGATTAAAGCAAGAGAAAAACATGGAGTGCCCGCGTGATTATAAAACCACAGCTCAATAAAATTCTCTCTCTCTCTTTATAGCTTGACTGTATCAATTATCCTGGAAATAACTACTCTCCAAGCAAGTCTCATGGTGCTAATGATTAAGAAAACTGGAATTAGTGAAAGATTAAGATCAAGCATTACCTTCCAGCTGGTTTTTCGTTTCCTCAGGTTTCCAGGTTGGAGATATAACATTTTTAAAGTACATTCTCATTCACAGGTTGCTTTCTGAGCATCTGCTCAAGACTTATTTTCAGACTCAAGATTAAGATTTTCACTTTTAAAATTCTACCTAAATTCATGAGCATAGAAACTTCACAAATTCATATTAATATGGAGACTGAAAATAACCCCCCGCTGAGTTATCCCTCACACCTTGCTCGCACTTCTCAGCTACTCTGCCCACGGTGTCATGCGTTTCATTAAAAACAAAACTGCAAGACATCTTTCAGAAGAGAAATCGAACATTTCCAATTACAAATGTAATTTGGTAAGGAGCTATTATCCAAAATACATAAAGAACTCTTACACATCAGTAATCAAATGACAGCCAAATAAAAAAGATGGCAAAGGGAGATTTCTGGTTTCAGCTCAGACAGGTAAGGAGAATGGGAGTTGCAGGACACAGTGCCACTCTGAAATCAGGACAGACAGGAATGCAGAGTCGTGGCTGAAATCAGCAGGGACAGATGTTACTGGGGCCAGAAACTTGTAGGGACCCTTAACTGGTGACATTGACAAACTGATGGTGGGCAAATGTGACTAGTCCAAGGGTTAAAAACTCCTGGGGACCCAGTCTTGGAGGAGACCCTTGCACTTCCCTCCGGGAGGCCCACCAAGTTCTCATGGTGACAGGAGAAAATCCCCTATTATTTCAAGCAGGGGAAGGAGAAAGGTAATCATTTTGAAATACAAAGGCCAAGAGCTTTCTCCATAACGAAGTCCTCCCCTCTAATGGAGGGGAGCTTTATTTGACCTGGGGAAAGGGCAGTAAGATAACTCTAGCCCCCTCTGGCCTTCCTGTCTCAAATAAGGGGAGAAAGGAAAGAGAAAAAAAAAAAAAAAAGAGGCTAAGAAATGTTTCTGAAGGCCCTCAGAGCCCAGAAGCTGATATTTAATCAGAAGATTATATAACAATTCCTCTCCCCTACAACTCACCACCATCAACAGGGCTCTAGTAAAGTAACAGTGGATTGTAACTGAGAGAGCCATAAGACACTGACTCCAAGAGAGTTCTTAAGGAAAGACAAAGGGGATAGGGGAGGGGAGACACTGAGAGCTACAGCCAACATTGAACACAGCCAGGTCAACATAAAAACTCACATGAAAAGCCTAATTACCTCAGTACCTATTACCCAATACATCATGTCCAACTTTCAACAGAAAATCACAAAGCATGATAAAAGGCAATAAAAACACGGTCTGAAGAGATAAAGCAAGCATCAGAACTAGACTCAACTCTGACACAGACTTTGGAACTATGAAACAGAGAACTTGAAATACGTGTGATAAACAGGCTAATGGCTCTAATGGAAAAAGTGGACAACATGCAAGAACAGACGGAAAATGTAAGCAGAGAGATGGAAACTCTAAGAGAGAATCAAAGTGAAATGCTAGAAATGAAGAACACCATAACAGAAATGAAGAATGCTTTTGATGTGCTCATCAGTAGACTGGACATGGCCAAGGAAAGAATCAGTAAGATTGCAAATATGTTAATGGAAATTCCCCAGACTGAAACACAAAGAGAAATAGGATGAAAATTTTAAAAAGGAACAGAATACCCAAGAACTACAGGACAATTACAAAAGGTGTTACATACACATAATGGGAACACCAGAAGGAGAACAGAGAGAGAGAGAAGAAATATTCCAAGTAATAATGGCTGAAAATTCTCCAAAATTAATGACAAAACACCAAACCACAGGCCCAGGAAGCTCAGAATACATCCGACAGAATAAATCCCCAGTAATCTACACTTTGGTACACCATACTCAAACTGCAAGACCCAAAAATGAAGAGAAAACCTTGAAAGAAGTTCAAGTGAAAAAACACCTTACCTATATAAGACAAAGACAAGAATTACATCAGACACCTCGTCAGAAACTATGCAAGCAAGAAGAAACTGGAGTAAAATATTTAAAGTGTTGAAAGGAAAACACAGCCCCCTAGAATTCTGCATCCAGTGAAGCTGTACTTACAAAGCAAAGGAGGAATAAACAAACAAATTTGAAGTTAAGAAATCTGCTGTCAGTAGACCTGCCTTGCAACAAGTGTTAAAAGAAGTTCTTCAAGAGACAAGGAAAGTGATGTAGGTCAGGCACTCGGAAATACGTTAAGAAGAGAAGAGCATCAGAGTAGGAGTAAATAAAGGTGAAACAAAACTTTTAGTTTTATTATTCTTAAGTGATCTGATAACTGTTCAAATAGCAGCAACGTGCTGGGTGACTACAGTCTGTGGATAAGTGAAATGAATGACAGCAGTGTTATAAAGGATGGGAAAAAAGGAATTAAGAAGATTCTTTATAAGGTACCTGCAACTACCTGTGAAATGGTACAGTGTTACTTGAAAGTAGACCTAGATTAGTTGTAATGCATGCAGCGAACTCTAGGGCAAGCACTAAGAAATCTTTGATATGTTAAGAAAGAATAAATGGAATCATATAAGGTGTTCTACTAAAAGCAGAGAAGGAAGAAAGGGTGATAAAAACGTAAAAAAACCCAAGTGTTATGAATAGAAATCAGTGGCAAATATGGCAAATATAACTCAGCTATGTCAACAATCACTTTAAATATGAATGGTCTAAATATACCAATTAAAAGACAAAGACTGTGAGAGCAGATTAAATAAGGAAGAACCTACTGCCTACAAGAAACCCACCTTAAATATAAAGACACAGATCGATTAAAAGTAAAGGAATGGAGAAAGATAAACCATGCAAAGAAAGCTGGAGTACCTGCATCTATTTCAGACACAGCGAGAGCAGAACAGGGATATAGGGATATAAGGGATAAAGGAGGGAATTACATAATGGAAACGGGGTTATTTCTCTGAGAAAACATAACAATCCTTAATGTGTATGCACCTAACAAGACAGTGTCAAAATACATGAGGCAAAACTGGTAAAACTGCAAGGAGACGACTCCCCTGGTGGCACAGTGGTTAAGAATCCACCTGCCAATGCAGGGGACAGGGGTTCAAGCCCTGGTCCGGGAAGATCCCACGTGCCATGGAGCAACTAAGCCTGTGTGACACAACTACTGAGCCTGCACTCTAAAGCCCACGAGCCACAACTACTGAAGCCTGTGTACCTAGAGCCCGTGCTCTGCAACAAGAGAAGCCACTGCAATGAGAAGCCCATGCACCCAATGAAGAGTAGCCCCCTCTCGTTGCAACTAGAGCAAGCCCACCCTCAGAAACAAAGACCCAACACAGCCAAAAATAAATAAATAAATTTATTTTTAAAAAATTGCAAGGAGAAATGAACAAAGCCACTATCATACTCAGAAACTTCAACACTCTTCTATCAGTAATTGACAGATCCAGCAGGCAGGAAGTCAGGAAGGATATGGCTGAACCAAACAGCATCATCAAGCAACTGAATCTAACACTTCATCTAACAACAGCAGTATACACATTCTTCTCAGGCTGACACAGAACAAGACCGACCACATTCCGAGCCATAACACACCTTAGCAAATCATACAGCATATGCTCTCTGATCACATGGAGTTAAAACAGAAATCAACAGAAAGCAGTAAAATCTCCACATATTTGGGAATTCACCAACAATTCTAATAACACACGGGTCAACGAAGACGTCTCAAGAGAGATAAATTTTTTAAATACTTTGCAATAAATGAAAATACAACTTATCAAAATCTGTGGGATGCTGCAAAAGTAGTGGTTAGAGGGAAAGTATAGCATTGAAGGTAAGAAAAACAGAAAGAACTAAAATCAGTAACTTAAGTGTCTACCTTAGGAAACTGAGAAAGAAAGAGCAAGGAGAAAAAAAAAAGAAAAAAATACAAGCAAAAAGCAATAGAACTGAAACAAGAAACAGGAAAACTCAATGAAACCAAAAGCTGGTTCTTTGAAAAGATTAACTGATAAGCCTACAGCCAGGCTATCCAAGAAGAAAAATGAGAGAAACACAAGTTACTACCAATAGCAGAGTCATCAGCATTATGAGTCCCATGGATGTTAAGAGATAACAGAAGATTATAAATAATTCTATGCCCTCAAATTTGATAACTTACATGATTCCACCAATTCCCTCAAAGATACAAGAGACAAAAACTCTCACACAAAGATAAACAGGTGATCTAAGTAGGCTTCTATCTATTAAAGAAACTGAATCAATAATTAATAACCTTCCCAAACAGCAAGCACTAGGCCCAGATGGTTTCACTGGTGAATTTGAGGGAAAAATCATCCCAATTCCCTACAAGCTCTTCCAGAAAAAATAAAAGCAGAGAGTGCACTTCCTAACTATACACCTAACCATATACCAAGCATTGCTCTACTACCAACACCAGATAAAGACATTACAAGAAAGGAAAACTACAGACTAGAATCTCTTATGAACAGAGACGTAAAAATCCTCAACAAAACATTAGCAAATCAAAGCCAACAATGTATAACACGAATTATATACCAAAACCAAGGGGCATTTTTCCCAGGAATGCAAAGGCTGGTCCAATATTCAGAAGTAATAATGTAAAATCCACCACATCAACAGGATAAGAAAAGTCATCTGATCATATCAAGAGATGCAAAAACTCATTAAAAAAATCCAGCATCCACTTATGATAAAAACTCTCAACAAACTAGGAACAGAGAGGACTTCCTCAACTTGATAAAGAATATGTGTAAAAATACCTACAGCGAACATCATACTTAATGGTGAAAAGCTAGATTCTTTCCCCCTAAGATCAATAACAAGGCAAGGAGGTCCCCTCCTGCTCTCCATTCATACGCAATACTTTACTGAAATTCCTAACTAACGCTGTAAGAAAAGGAAACAAAAGGTATACAGATTAGGAGGGAAGAAATAAAACTGCCTCCGTTCATAGATGACATGATTATCTATGTATTAATAGAAAATGCCAAAGAATCAACCAAAAAACCTCTGAAACCTACTAAGCGACTACAGCAAGGATTCAGGATACAAATTTAATATACAAAACGCAATTACTTTTCTATACACCAGCAATAAACAACTGGAATTTGAAATTAAGTTAGTATCCAAAAATTAGGTATAAATCTAACAAAATACGTACAGAATATAAATAAGTACAAAAACTCTGATGAAAGAAATCAAAGATGATCTCAATAAATGAGAGATAGTCCATGCTCATGGGCAAGAATACATAATATTAAGATGTCAATTATTCCCAGTTTGGTCTATCTATTCAACATAATCCCAATCAAAATTCAAGCAAGTTATTTTGTTGATATGACAAACTGATCCTAAAGTTTACATGAGTAGGTGAAAGACCCAGAATACCTGAAACAATACTGAGAAGAGTGAGAGGATGGACGCCACCCAACCTCAAGACTTACCATAAAGCTACAGTAATCAAGCTTCCCTGGCGGCACAGTGGTTAAGAATCCGCCTGCCAATGCAGGGGACACGGGTTCAAGCCCCAGTCCGGGAAGATCCCACATGCCGCGGAGCAACTAAGTCCGTGCGCCACAACTACTGAGCCTGCGCTCTGGAGCCCACGAGCCACAACTAATGAGCCCACACGCCACAACTACTGAAGCCCACGCGTCTACAGTCCGTGCTCGGCAACAAGAGAAGCCACCGCAATGAGAAGCCCGCGCACCACAACGAAGAGTAGCCCCCACTCGCCACAACTAGAGAAAGCCCACACGCAGCAACGAAGACCCAACGCAGCCAAAAAAAATTTTAAAAAAGAAAATAAAAGCTACAGTAATCAAGAAGGTAGTATTGGTGAAAAAACAGACAAATAGATCAGTGGAACACAATAGAGAGCCCAGAAATAGACCCACACAATAAAAATCAACTGACCTTTCACAGAGGAGAAAAGGCAATTCAATGGAGACAGAATGGTCTTTCCAACAATTGATGCTAGAAAAATCGGATATTCAATATGCAAAAATTTGAACGTAGACATAGAAGTTACACCTTTCACAAAAATTAACTCAAAATCAATCACAGAGCTAAATGTAAAAATTGTAGAGGATGGGCTTCCCTGGTGGCGCAGTGGTTGAGAGTCCGCCTGCCGATGCAGGGGACACGGGTTCGTGCCCCGGTCCGGGAAGATCCCACATGCCGCGGAGCGGCTGGGCCCGTGAGCCATGGCCGCTGGGCCTGCGCGTCCGGAGCGAGAGGCCCGCGTACCGGAAAACAAAACAAAACAAAACAAACAAACAAAAAAAAATTGTAGAGGATAACAGAGGAGAAAACCTAGGTGACCCTGGGTATGGCAATGAGTTTCTGATCCATCTCCAAAAGCACGACCCATGAAAGAAAACTTAAGAGGAACTTTATTAAAATTAAAAACTTCTGCTCTGTGAGGACACCATTATGAAAATGAAGACACGTCACATGCTGGGAGAAAATATTTGCAAAACACATATCTGATAAAAGACTTGTACCCAAGAAAGACAAAGAAATGATAAAACTCAACAATAAGGGGGAAACAACCCATTTAAAACACAGACAAAAGATCCGAATAGACACTTCAACAAAGAAGATACACAGATGACAACTAAGCAACGAAAAGATGCTCCACATCACGACATAAGAGAGCTGCAACTGAAACAGTCACGAGACACCATTACACACTTACCAGAACGGCCAACATCCACAAAACCGACACCACCAGATGCTGACAAGGATGCAGAACAACAGGCGCCCTCAGGCACCGCGGGCGGGAACGCAGAACAGCACAGCCGCTTTGAAGGCAGACTGGCAGCTTCTCGGGAAGCTCCAGTCTTACCACATGACCCAGGAACCATGCTGCTCGGCCTTCACCCAGATGACCGGAAGACTCAACGCCCACACAGAAACCTGCACACAAACGGTTAGCGGAGTTGCATTCATAACTGCCCAAGGCTAGAAGCAACCTTGACGTGGGTGAGGAGAGAACCTGCAGCCCAGAGGAGCTGGCAGCCTCCATCCTGAAGACGCGAGCTTCACACCTGCCTCCTGGTGTTTGTACAATACAGTTATTTCTTTTGCCTGACCGCCCCCTCCTCCCGCATAAATCCTTACCTGAGCAACTCGGACTCAACATGCAGGTTTTAGCTTCAACTACCGAATCCTCCTTGAGCACCTCTCAGAGGCCAGCACTGAGGGAGACACCTCGCGTGTCCCGTAACAGCTGTGAACACGGGCAGCCCCGGGATGCTGCAACTGCCCATCGCTGCATCTACAAGCCCTCTGGGGGGCTGGAGACGCCAGAAAACAAGGGGCTGCACCCGCCCTGCCGGAAAGCTTAGCCCTGGGGACCTACACGGTGTCTGGCATACAGTAAGACGTCAACAAAGACAGCGCCAACAAAGCAATCAATCATCGGAAATTAAAACTACGTAACGCAATGTTATAAGGGTCTAGCGAGTTTTATCCTTACTCCTGTAAGACTGAAATCACAGAAATACACACAGTAATTCAATCACATCAGGAAATTTTTCTTGAAAATAATCTGTTTGTGTTTTGTTGAAATACTTCCGAATCCCAAAAGGATAAAATTCAGATTGCTACCTTTTTTTTCTCCTGTCCCCATACATGTATGCAACTATTTGAAAGGGGAGAAAAAGCATACACAGCTATTTAAAAGGTACTAAAAGTTTGATATTCTTATCCTAGAAATCCAACACAATTGTGAAATAAGAACAAAAATTTCTTGAAGAAACAAAACTACCAGGCTTCTTTACAATAAATATAATACAGTTATGGAAGTCTTTAAGCCACATCTTGTTCTAAAGTGAACTGAAACCAGAGTATAAAAATACATACAACGCCACTGAATAAAATAAAATGTAAGGTAAGTAAAGGAATCTCAGTAGGAGAAAACACAAGGATGGGAGATAAATTTAGAAATGAGGTTCAGACACAAACTACACGATTCATGGTTCTGTGTATTTGCAAAACGTGGGTCCAAAATGTGGCTGTACGCTGACTGATGATCTATCAGCTTCACTAGGTCATGTGAAAATGGATACCCTTGTCTTGCCTCACATTATATATGGTATTTCCTAGGTCTTCTACCAGTACCATCTTTCTTCTGACCTCACCCTCAGCCTAACCCTTTTTCAGGATCTCGTGCTCAGAGTTTTTATTATTCAACTTTTCTATTTAGAAGTTTTTCTTTAAAAAAAGAAATCCGCAGGTAACACAGTATAGGATCATCATAGCTCTTTTCCAGCGACAAGCTCACAACCTCCAGTACTGCCCCAGAGTGGAGCTCAAATTCCTACGGTGGCATGTGCTACACCGGCCACAGACCCTGACACCAAACCTACCTCTTCTTAAGCATATTTTACATCAGACCAGCAGGCTGTCTGCATTCAAAACCGTGTGGTGATTTAACAACCACTTTCTTTTTCACCTAAAAGAAGATGAGAACTGTGAAAAGCTGGGGCTAGCATAGAATCAGGTTTTACATCCACCCAGTTCTAACCCATATACCAACAGCGTCAGCTGCAGGCAGAAGAGCGTAACATCAGAGCACATTATGATTCAGTCTAAAAACAACTCTTTTCAAACAAATTCCTTTTGCTCTGCTGAGATTTACGTCCAGAAGCCGAAGCCTTCTCTCCTCCACCCTTCAGTAGAGGCACTTGGAAGCCAGCTAAGCAGGCTGTCCCGGCTGTTTAAACTACTGTCCCATGAGACCTCCCTCCTGCAGGGCATCCTAGGCTTTCCTACTTGAAAACTAACATACTGGGTCAGTCGGAGGACACCCTGGAGTCCCCAGTGGGGAGTGGGGAGTGGTTAAGAAAGGGAGGACGTACTAGAGTTACACACTAAAGCTGATTTTAAAAATACACTTTACGGCAACTACTGAAAAACGTTTGGGACAGTACACACGCTGTTATGCTATTTAAAATACTAGCAATATCAATTCATTTGCTGCACTGTTTTTATAAACCAGATATCGATAACAGTTTGCTTCCTAGCCACTTAATTACGGACACATCCTTGGAATAACAACCTATGCTGAAAACTCAACAACTAGTGTAATGAAAAAATTTTTTACACATTAGTCTTATTCTATTAATAAAAATAACAACCATCTCTGTCAATTCTTTTTGGTCCTTCACATGCTATGATAATTCATTTTTTCCTTAATAATTATATTTGCCTAACCTATATAACTACAAAAAGAACTAAGACCTTCGCTATCTTATTTGAAACTCACAAACAACCTTGTCAATAAGTATCATAATTTCCATTTTATAGGCAAGGAAACAGATAGTAGTCACGTTATAAATACATACAAACACACACACATCCATTGTTTGGGGGGCGTGTTTGTTTACTGATTAAGGAGTGATGACGCCATGTGAAACGTGTTTTATTCCTTCTCTCAAGAGATCAAATCAATCTAATCAAATCCATATCTATCCAACTTCCAAACATTTAATACAGGAATATTTTCATGACTGCCTCAGGAAGTGATAAACTTCATCAATTATAAGCCCAAAACCATTTCTACCACATCCCAAGAGAGCAACTAAAAGACCTAAAATTATTCAGAATACAAAGGTATCTTGGCAATTATAGAAAAACTAAATAAACCAATAAAGCACTCTTTAAATGTATCGCTATGAGAGTGCCGCATATCAACACGCTAACTTCTTGAGAACCGCCACTGCCTGAAGCCCACGACCTGCAGCAAATCTGACAAGAGAAAAACACAGTAAGTATTGTCCTGTCCTGTGAAGCAACCGTCCCTCAGAAGTCACTCACTTCCAAATACTATACATCGGTCAAAAAGCCTCTCATCACAACAGACAACATAACAGGTCGAGCTGAATGGAGGACGGGACCAGATACTGTTGAGGCGTACGTGTCCAGCTCGTCCAGCCTCGAGTAAGACTCTAAATTTCTTTCAGCTTGAGTTAAAAGAGAGAAAATGCAACTCGTATTTCCAGAAGCAAGAGTGGCATATTTTCCAGTAAGTTCCTTGTTCTCGTCTTGCTATTTTAAGAGTCCTGCTCACTCCCAGCATTGCTGTGCGGCAAGATCTGGTTTCTGGTGGCTGATCATTTCCACGGCGTGACGCGCGGCTAAAACGGTCTCCCACACACTGCTTTTTATTCCTACTTAGCGTCCCTGTATTTATGCACAAAATTCCGTTTCAGTGGCACTGTGCCAGGAGAAGAAACAGCTTTGCTAGAGTTTCACTTGACTTTATTAGAGGAAATTATTTTAAATTAATGTAGCTGCTGAACAGCTGTCATCCTCAACCTCAGAAAATATATTCCTTCTAATTTTTGCTGCGAACATTTATTTATTTAAGTTAAATTCCAGCTCATGAACGTTGACCATGAGGAGTCTAACCCTTCCTGCTACTATTTCACATTCCTTTTCTAAACAAGGGCAAGCACGGGCATGCTCCATCAGTATGCACAGCCAGATCACCACCATTAAGTGAAATCATCTATGTATTTTTGGTGGAATCCTTTTAACAACTTCCACGCCCGGCAGTGAAATGGAACAAGGCTGTTTTGTTTTCAGAGGGCAACAATTTGATCTCTGGTTTACTAGATGGCGCTCAAAATATTTTTCCATATGTTTTTCCGCGAAGATCATCTGACAACAGCATGGTTTACCTTGACTAGTGAATGCAGGCTTTTTTCACCAAACACATCCCAGAGGAAGGTCAGGTCTTCCTGGCTGTCCACATGTGGCCGCAGCTGGGCTGGCAGAGCCGCCAGCAGCTCATACAGACCTATAAAATGGAAATAAAACACAAAGCGTCACCGCAGAGTGTGATCTCATTAATTTCGCTTAAGGTGTGTGAAACTGACAGCTGGAACGTGTCGCTTTTCCCGGATCTGTACTCTGGCCCATCAGGCAAAGCTCTTCTCCAAAGAAGCAAGGGAAGCTTTTGGGTTTTTAAATTCCAAAGATGTACGTATTAACAGGCCTGTTTTTACCTTATGCGGTGGTCATTTTACAGTCCTCCAAGTTTACATAACCCGAGACAGAAAATGTGTACAAGCTTTCAAAAAAAAAAAAAGAAAATGCATACATTCCTTTCCTTAATCGTTATTACATTTCCCTCAATGTTAGCCAAAAAGTGAAGTGAGTCATGAATAGGAAAAACTTCTTTAGAAGAGAAAATTGATAGCATGGTCCATTAAAATGGTTTTGTGGTTTCCAAAGAGTTCCTAATAATATATAGCTTCAAAAACATTTGCGTTACTGAACGTCCAAAATCAAGTTCCCAGAAGTAAGCCAGAACAAACCATACTTGGTGTGGCACTATTTGTAGCCACGCTTTTTTTTTAAAAAAAAAAACAATGACAACAACAAACTGCGTAGCACTTAGGCTAAATGAGACTCTAATTTGGAGGTACGTGATACCCCTGGAAAGAGTCAAGGCAACAGATGCAGGTTGCGCGTGCTCCCACTGGAAGCTCCCTGCAAGCAGACAGTAGCGCAGTGTCCTGGGAGCAGCCTGCACTGACCATCCGTCTCGTCCCCGGGACGGCAGACTCCTGTCCAAGAAATGCTGCAGCAGTGCTTGCCCGGGACTCTTCAGGGAGGTGACCTGGCAGAAGTCAGCATCAACTCAGAGCTCATGTTTCATTTTCCAGCGGGATTCCATGAGGTAAAAAGGACAAAATTCTTTTTATTTCTGTCTGCTGTCTACAAAAACACCGAGACCTCCTGGGGTCTACAACACATGGGACTGTTGCTATTTCTGGTCTGAATAAGAGCTGCTGTTCATTAGAAAGACAGCTTTACAAGATATTTAACCAGCGAAAACTCATAAATTATGGACTTCTGATTAGCGTGTCTGTTATCTTTCCAAAGCCTTATAATATTCTGATAACCAGTGATGATTCACAACCACATGCATGGGTACCACTTTGGAAGTCAGATACGAAACTTGAGAGATTTGATCAAACTGAAACATTCCTTGGGCTGTATTTGGCCAAAAAGATCCAAAATACTCCAGACAGGATAAAAGAAAAAAAAAAACCTTCTCTCAACTGCATTCTTAAGTATTCTTGGTGGTTTATATTTATTCTCATAAAAACCTGGCATCCTGCCTAAACTAGCTCTTATTTACAATTCAGCAAAAATATTTTTACGGTAGCTCAACCTAAGTCAACGTATAATGATACAGGTCTCACTTTATACAAATATACACACACACACACACAAATGTAATGTAATCACAATCGCCAAGATCAGAGATTCAAAACATGAAATTATGTAAAAAGAACGTAGAATTTCACTATTTTATTATGGATTTCAAGAGTGGTAAAAATGGTTACCTATTCCTTAGTAATATCATTAGGGTGGAAAGACACTAATTCAACTGTGATATAATTTATGTGGTACAGTTCACGGGGGATTCAATAAGTTTAAATAAGTTAATACACTTGAACGGTCCTGCACGTGGTGAGTACTCAATGTTTCATATTGATGGTGAGTGTGACGGTGAGTGTGATGGTGAGAGCGATGGGGAGTGCGATGGTGGGTGCGATGGTGGGTGCGACGGTGGGAGCGACGGTGAGAGCGATGGTGAGAGCGATGGTGAGTGACGGTGTCATGGTGAGAGTTATGGTGAGTCATGGTGAGTGCGATGGTGAGAGCGATGGTGAGAGTGACGGTGAGTGTCATGGGGAGAATTATGGTGAGAGTCATGGTGAGTGCGACGGAGAGTGCGATGGTGAGAGCGATGGTGAGTGTGATGGTGAGTGTGATAGTGAGTGTGATGGTGTGATGGTGACAGTGACGGTGAGTGTGACGGTGAGTGTGACGGTGAGTCATGGTGAGTGTGACGGTGAGTGTGACGGTGAGTCATGGTGAGAGCGATGGTGAGAGCGATGGTGAGAGCGACGGTGAGAGCAACGGTGAGTGCAATCGTGAGTGCGATGCTGAGAGTGATGGTGAGAGTGATGGTGAGTGTCATGGTGAGGGCGATGGTGAGAGCGACGGTGAGAGCGACGGTGAGAGCGACGGTTAGTGCGACGGTGAGAGCGACTGTGAGAGCGACGGCGAGTGCGATGGTGAGTGTGATGGTGCGAGTGATCGTGAATGTGATGCTGAGTGTGATGGTGCGAGTGACGGTGAGTGTCATGGGGAGAATTATGGTGAGAGTCATGGTGAGTGCGACGGAGAGTGCGATGGTGAGAGCGATGGTGAGTGTGATGGTGAGTGTGATAGTGAGTGTGATGGTGTGATGGTGACAGTGACGGTGAGTGTGACGGTGAGTGTGACGGTGAGTCATGGTGAGTGTGACGGTGAGTGTGACGGTGAGTCATGGTGAGAGCGATGGTGAGAGCGATGGTGAGAGCGACGGTGAGAGCAACGGTGAGTGCAATCGTGAGTGCGATGCTGAGAGTGATGGTGAGAGTGATGGTGAGTGTCATGGTGAGGGCGATGGTGACAGCGATGATGAGTGCGATGGTGAATGCGATGGTGAGAGCAATGGTGAGTGCAATTGTGAGAGTGATGGTGAGAGTAATTGTGAATGTAATGGTGAGTGTGATGGTGAGAGTGACGGTGAGTGTTATGGTGAGTGTGACAGTGAGAGCGACGGTGAGAGCGACGGTGGGAGCGACGGTGAGAGCGACTGTGAGAGCGACGGCGAGTGCGATGGTGAGTGTGATGGTGCGAGTGATCGTGAATGTGATGCTGAGTGTGATGGTGCGAGTGATAGTGAGTGTGATGCGGAGTGTGATGGTGCGAGTGATTGATGCTGAGTGTGATGGTGAGGGCGATGGGGAGTGCAGTAACCACTGGGTTACTGATTCTGACTGTTACTCATCACTAGCATTTTACTAAAAATGCAGAAGTTCGGATCAAACAGACAGACCTAGATTCAAACCCCAGGTCTATACGCATTTCACAGGACTTATCTGAACCTCGTTTCCGTCACGTGTTGAAAAAGAAATGGTAATGTACACGTGGTAGAACTGCACAGAACACACACACGCACGCACACACACACACTCACGAGCACATGTGAAACCGAGGACATCTGAGAAACGCCAACCGATGGCATGGATGACGATCTCCGAGTTGTGACACGCTACTACAGTTATGCAAGATGTTACCACGGGGGGAACTGGTGAAAGTACACAGGATTTCTTTGTACTATGTCTTACAACGTGTGACACTGTAATTATCTCGAAATAAGGCTGAAACGTGCAACAGTTGCTGTAAGAATTCAATGGAACGACTGACAGGGTGGGCACTTGAGTAAAATAACGATGCTCTTCTTTCCGTAGTGCGTCTCCTTGCAGCGAACGTCTCAGTGCATTGCTTCCGAGGGAAAACAACAGCTTAGAGACACTGCCAACTGGACATGACACCATACTCAGAAATGAAACCACCCGCGTCTTTTCCATATGGGAGTTGTTCACTTTCCCCACGTACACCTTAGCTTCTTGTGGGAATAAGCCATGTTGGGTTTAATTTTCAAATTTCTCTGTTAGTCAAAGCTCAGAAGCCCGAGTGTTCTGTGTCTCCAGCTTTATGCAATCCTCATTCGTATGGTCCTCGAGCGGCAGTAACACTTGCTTCTCTTCACCTCCCACATGTGGTGCCAGAGGACAAGGCCAGAAGAGACAGGACGATGCCAATCCTTTTTAAATTTAAAAGACGGCTAGAAGAGCCCCTAGGCCAGGGCTGTATGTAGTGTCAACGCAGGCAACGAGGAAACCACCACTTCCACTCCAATCAGCAATCCAGGCCCCAGAAAGCACCTCGGTCCACGTCTAAAACTGGGTCTGTGATTCCACGTGTGCTTTAAAGCGTTCCTATATTCAGTTCCCAAGTCCCAATCATGAAGAATACTATGAAAGCCAAATAGTTTGGGTCCTTGAGATTCAGAGGGCCAGTAAAGAGAGCTGAGACAGCTCGGCACGTCTTTAAAAGTTTTACCTAAATGCACTTGTTCCCTGCGCCATGAAACTTATCCTGTGCTCCTCTGTGGTCACCCCAGTTCATTCTAATAAACGTCTACGGCACCTGTGAACCCAGCGCATCCCTAGCTCTGAAGGTCTAGGACAAATCGGACGTGATTCCTGTCTGCAGGCGTCTACAGCGTAGATGACACCACAGGCTATTAGCAAAGCGAGTGCAGGACAGGGTCAGGCTGTGGAGGCAAGGGAAGGGGCCAGTCCCTCCAGGGGAGGGGACAACCTCAGGAGACCCTTCAGCAGGAACAACGCCGAGTCAGGGCTACGAGGGCTGCAGGCCCAAGAATCAGTATGCGTGAAGCTCTCAGAGCTGGAGCCCTGGGGACAGCACTAAGCGTAGAACATACCACCCTCTCCCCGGGGACCTTACAGTCTCGGATGACACAGAATGCATCTCATACACGAGCAAACACCAAGCAATCCTATTGGTCCAGGTAAACAGCCCAAACATTTTCCCTTCCAAGTGAAATAAACAGATGTTTAGGCAGCTGAAATAAATGAGTCATTTTCAGGGATGTCTCTAATATTTAAATTGTAATTTAGTTAGAAACATACACTTTGAGTTATCTATTAAGTAAAATACATTAACTCAGATATTTAGTTTTTGCCCCAGTTGCCCATTTCACGCAACCATTTTATTTAAATTCTTCAGAGTGAAGTTCCTCCTCATCATGAGATCATGTTCGCTTCTAGGTCAGTTGAGGCACAGCACTGCTTTGAATGTGGGAGACGCCGTCACTGAGAATCTGGGTGAAGTTGATGGTTTTTCATTTGTTCTGTGGCTCTACGTTTTTGATCAACAAAACCACTTACCTGCTCTTTAAAATTCTATCAACTGCAAATGCGAGGTTTTTAACCCCTCTCCAAGGAATAACTAGATCTGGTTTAAACCAGATTGTCTCCTTTTATAAAAAACAATTCTGCCAAGGGAGCTCTCAATAATCCCCAAAATTATGAATTTCGGTTATATGTGAGTAATTTCGGCTTCTCCATTCAACACACATTTTTGTGCACGTAAATACACAGAGAACGCGCTCTCTAAGAGATTCTGTAAGGACCTGAATACACGCCAGCTCTCTCTCCTCTACGAGATCGTTTTACAGAGGGAAAAACCTCACCTTCTACTTGGGCACATACGATAATAAGACACCGTCAAGGATGCCTGTGGATTTCAATAAACTTATTTCATAAAAGTGTTCCAACAGAAAAAAGCAGTATTTTTAAATTAGTGTATTTTATATATTGAGAGAAAAGAGATCAATAAGAGCAAAACTTAAATAGGTCGAGGGTGACTCGATTAATATGTGCAATAATTATTCTAGGAATTTTAAGAGAGCAATCAATGAAGGTCAGAGAAGCCTCTAATGGAGCTGGCAGGATAGACCTGAAGGGGGGAACACAGGGCCCAGAAGGGTGATCCTAAATTGAGGGCTAATGAATGTGTTCACAGTAACAGGAGCCAATCGCAGAGAGATGCGAAGATGCTTCGAAGATCTCCGAGTTGGCTCCTGAAGCCTACTGTCTAGGAACGAAGTACTGTAATCTCTTCTCCTCTTTCCAGAGGAAGGTTAGATGGCAAATGCTGGCTGTCTGACGTCACGAAGAATAATATCGTAAGGAGAATGCTTTCCGTACAGTATAAACTGCCCATTCTGCGAGCCAGTTCATTGAGTCAGCACATGTGTGGACCACGATCTTAATTTAATCACTTACGTACTTGATTGGAGCTCCATGTGCTACAGCTGGCTTCTCTGCAGCCTTGCTGCACTGCAGGGTAAAATACTTGTCATTTTCCTTAAAGATAAAAAAACTACAGTCGTCCCCTGGCATCCGTGGCTCACTGGCCCCAGGACCCGCCTAGGATCCCCAAATCCATGGAAGCTCACATCCCACAGCCATCCTCCCTATCTGTGGTTCCACAACAGCAGATTCAACCAAACGCTGACCACGCAGCACTGTATTTACTGAAACCATCTGCATATTAGTGGACCTGGGCAGTTCAAACCCATGTTGTTCAAGGGCCAAGTGTAAGCACTTTTTCTCCCTCAACAAAACCTACGGTCAGAGTATGTTCTTGATGCCTTCCGAGGCAACACAACACAGAGGGTCAGCAGTAGTATTTTACAGACAGATATTAATGCTTTGGTGCTTCAGCAACTTCAAGTAAGTTGGCCTGCAATTTTTTTTTTGCAATATCTAGATAAGAGTAGCACTGTAAAGCTGCAGTCACACCCCCCTCAGGAGCCTGAGTGGGTAACAGGCAGGGGTTCAGCCAGGGGCTGCGGGAGGCAGGCAGCACTGACCCGACGCACCCGAGGCCACGATACACTGACCAGAAGATGAAGTGTCATCACCCTGCATGAAAACTTCATGACTTCATAAGATCACCAATTTACTTAAATATATGATAGCACTTTTAACTGTGGGCAAAGCTTCCTATCATCATAGTCAGACCCCTAGCGATTTTCACCCTGCCTAATAAAACTAGCTATTGGGGCTTCCCTGGTGGCGCAGTGGTTGGGAGTCCGCCTGCCGATGCAGGGGACGCGGGTTCACGCCCCGGTCCGGGAGGATCCCACATGCCGCGGAGCGGCTGGGCCCGTGAGCCGTGGCCGCTGAGCCTGCGCGTCCGGAGCCTGTGCTCCGCAGTGGGAGAAGCCACAACAGTGAGAGGCCTGCGTACCGCAAAAAAAAAAAAAACAAAAAAACAAAAACAAAACTAGCTACTGAATATTAAAAATTGCGTTTATTTCTTTTGTCCCCCCTTCCTTAATCTATCCTTCCTACCACCAACTCTTAAAGCTTCCTAAAACAATACTTAGTAAGAATTATTACCAGTAGAAATTCCTAGTAGTGTTCACCATACCTAATACTATGGTATAAGCTGTGGTAAAGTGCTTTACAGGATACCTCGTTCCGTGCTCTCTATAAGCAGGTCCTATTACTGTCTCCATTTTACAGGAGGAAGTACCTTGAGCCTAGGAAGTGGCATAGTCAGGACTTAAACTCAACTCTGGCCCATGTCTCCCATATAACCCCATCATTTAAATCTTCTACTCAAAACCCGCCAAGAGCTCCCTGGAGAAAAGTTAAATTTCCAACTGGACACCCAAATTACAGATGGATCAAATATTTCAAATATAAACTAGAGGACAATCTCAGAGAATATTTTTATCATCTGAAGTGCTTTTCTCTGCACACAAAGAACCTAGAAACCACAAAAAGCAATGATTGACAGACTTTGTGACAAAATTTTCATGCATCAAAAAAACCGAAGTTTGCAGAGAAACTGCTAAACATTCTTTGCAACAAGCAAGTGATGGACATTAAGCATAATAAAAGATCAGTAAACCAAGAGAAAAATGGGCAACGGCGCATGAATAGGCCTACGGTGGTGGAAGAAGCAGGTGACCCCCCCCAAAATCAATACAGAAAGCACTGTTCAATCTAAGAAATAATATAAAGTGATTCTTCAGAGCCAAAGCATATCACTTTTCTTTCATCAATTTAGGAGACAATTAAGTTTGCAAATACCCAGTCTTAGGAAGGGCACGAGAACAGGCACCCAGCAGCCATTTGGTGGGATACACGCTCGTTCATTCAGTCAGCATCCACTGACCACTGTAAGTTCTCTGGGCCACATGCTGTTCAAGGTGTTCGGCTAGATCAGTGAACCCACAAAGATCCCGCTGTCGTGGAGATAACACTCCATGGGGAAGACAAATAATAAACGTAAGTCAGGAAAGTACACAGTGTGTATCAGACACTGATAGAAAAAGAGAAAACCAAGCAGTGTAAGGCAGACCCGGTGCTGGACCGCCGGCACAGGCCACGACAGGTGAGGTGGCCAGGGAACCCAGAGCCAGGAGGACGGCGAGGGACAAGGAATCCAGGCAGGGGGGTCAGACAGCACAGAAAGCCCACCTCTAGGTCCGGGTGCCCGCAGCGTCTGAGGAGGGCAAGGCACCCAGGCTGACTGGGGCAGAGGGAGGGAGAGATGGTCCAAGGGGACAAACGAGGACCAGGTCGCGTTGGCTCTTGTAGGACAAATACTGCAAAGCACTTAACTTTTATTTTATAGGGACAGAGCCACTGCCGGGTTTTTGAGTCAAGGCGTAAAGCGACTGGAGTTACATCTTAAAAGCACCGCTCTGGCTGCTGCCTTGAGAAGAGGGGGCGGGGGGGGGGGGCAAGAGCAGAGGCGGAGAGCGAGTCAGAGGGTCAGGCAGTGACCCGGGCGACGGAGGACGGCGGCCTGCACCCAGCAGCAGCGGGCGGGAGCTGCGAGGAGCGTTCAAGTTCTGGAGAGATTCTGAAGGAAGAGCCAATTATGAATCTCTGTCGGAGTGAATGAGGGGTATGAGAAGAGAAGAAACAAGCATGGCTGCCGTCAAGGGAGACGGGGACGTTCGGTCTGGGGCCCGGTGAGCTGAAGATGCGGACGGGACGACCAGGTGGGGATGAGGTGGGCAGCTGGATGGAGGAGAGCCGGGAGCTCCGCAGGGAGGCTGAGCTGAAGACGCGCACTGAGGTGCCCTGGGCACGAGCCGGGGGAGACCCGGGGACACGAGTGTGCACACAGAAGAAGGAGAGGCCGAGGACCGAGCCCCGGGGTCTCCACGGTGACCAGACGCGCGGGAGCACGGAGGCCTGCCGTCCCGGAGGCCCGGTGTGGCGAGGAAGGGTGACGGCCGGGGCGTGAGAGGCCACCGTCAGGGAGGTACACCAAGGCCCGAGGACCGCCCGTCGGATCCAGCCGCGTGGAGGTTGCCGACTCTGGCAGCGTGACGGGCGATGACCGCAGAGCATTAACGATATCGAGTGACACGTTGGAAAGAGCAAATATTGACGCTTAGCAGGAGGGTCGGTACAAAACAGAATCAATGTCTGTCAGGTGCCAGGGAAGGGAGGGGTAAAGAAGTTGCTTTAGGATGAGAAACACGGCCCGTGTGTGCGCTAAGGGCATCGATCGGCGCCCCCCCGCCTTGAGGAGGTGAGAAGGCACAGGGTCAGGCACACGTGGCGGCACGGCTGCGACGGCGGCATGCGCGGGTCGTCTGCGGCTCCAAGGAGGACGGCAGAGAAGGGGGCACGTGGCAGAGAGACCGGGAGGACCCTCCTACCATCACAGCGGTGTTTGCACCATAAACTATGAATCCCGTGGGGAGTGACAGCAGGGAATCAAGCGTCTGCGTTCGAAAGAAAAGGCTGGAAAGAGTCCCCTGGGAGAATGGAAAAATGAACAAAGCAGGCAGATCGTAAGTCGGCACTGTCCTGGCAACACGAGAATTTCGAGCCTACACGTGTGCCCTTTCAGCTCCTGCGTTCACTCGTCCGTTCCATTTCTAGGGAGCCTGCATCTGCATCCAACCCCACCAGCGTTTAACCAGGAAGAGAAACCAGAACGAACGGGAAGTCATTACTTTCATTTTCACTCTATGTGTGTGTGTGTATATTTCATATTTTTTATATATATATATATATATGTGTATATATTTCTGCATTGCTTGAGTTTTTACAAAATAGACGTTACTTTCACAATTTCAGAAAATTTCACTTCTGGGTACTATTCTGACATAAACCTTTTCCCAGCACGAGGGCTCACAACCTCCCCCCTAATTCCGTTCCAGCCACGGTGGACCGCTATTTGCTATCCCCTGAAAGCGTGACTGTTTCCATGCAATCTTACACCAACTCGCTAGATAATTAACTTCCTGGTGATCACGACTGCTGTCACAGTCCCCTCCGCCAGGACCCCCGAGATTATCTGGAAGACAAAACCAGCGTGGTAACAGTCTGACCTCAAAGTTTCACGAACAGGTTTAGCATAACACACTTGACAACGTCTCAAGTGCGTGGAGGAAGCTGGGAAACTCCCTCTGCGTTTCAAAATTGCTCTGGATCCTTTCCTGACCCCACTCCACAAATACCGAGGGCCACCCTGTGCCAGACTGCTTAAAGCTGGGGATACCAGGCTGAGGGAGAGAAAGGAAAGTCATCCCCCAGTGTAGTGCGGGAGACGGGCATCAGACGTCGTCGTGAGGATAAGGGCAGAGCTGTAACGGAGAACACGCTGCACGGGAGGGAGGCATGGCTGGGGAAAGCGCAGCACATCCCCGAGGGATGTGAACAGCCTCAGGGAAAGCTTCCCCGGGGGAAGTGACGCTTGTGCTGAATGGTCCAAGTACAGACGCAAGCTGGGGACGATGAAGTGGGGAGTAGAAAGACCCACAGGAAAAAGAAATGCACATACGAAGGCCCGGGGGTATAGATGCTTAGACTCCGCAGCCGATGACATAAATACAAATCCCAACTCTGCAACTGCTAATTGGTTAACATTTCCGTGCATCCAGTTTTTAAACTGTATAAAGGCATAGTTGACCTAGCCTTACTAGGATTGTAATAAGGATTAAATGAGTCATCTGTAAAGCTCAGAATGATGCCTCATTTAACTGTATATCCTATGTATTTAAAATAAAACTAAATTCCAAATTAAACCTAAAACATATGCATATGCCGGAGCATCAAGGAGACAGCATAGAAAATGTAAGTTTATGCTGCTGGAGAAAAGCTCTCCATGATAGGCAATAAAGACGGGCAGTGATGGACCCCATGTACCGAGTAAAGTGCAAACCAGTGAGAAGAGAAATGAAGAAAGTGATCACATACCCCTGACTCAGGTCAGTCTAGACATCTGCATAGTAGATAAGGAAAAGTGGGAAGAAAGATGACAAATGGTCCCAGCTCTAAAACAGCATTAAAACCTTCAGGATGAACGTAACGCAACAAATACTTGCAAGAAGTGGCACTAACTCTCATTGTGGTGATATCCATGTCATGTATTCACTGACAAAGTTCTTGCAACACTGGCTTGTGTAAATTGTGTTGATGCATGGTCCTAATTCAAGATCCAAACCGAAGCTCCCAGGAACCAGTCACTGGTCATTCCCACTAGCGTGCTGAGCAACTGGACTCGCCTTCCAGTGCTTCAAGTGACTACAGAAGAGTAACAGTAACCCCTTCACTGAGCTAATTCTAAACACTCCCCACTCTCTCCAGCCCGCCAGGGTTAGACACAACAAGGAAACCCTCCGGAGATGAAGAGCTACCCCACGCCGCAGTAGCCTTGCGAAAACAAACGACTCAGAGCAGATCTGACCACAAATGCTCATTCCAATTGTTCGATCACTCTGGACCTCTGGGCCGCTGCCTCCTGAAGTGACAATGGAAAACGGTGCCTCAGATACAGGATCAGCTTGTCATAAAATCACTCATATCCTCCTTCTTTGGGCAAAACTGAGCATCAGGGAATCCTGGCTGCACGCAGAGAAAGTGCAAAACCAGCCAGCAGGATAATTCATCTCAAGAGGTGGTAGTTGGTTTTTTTTTCAAAACAGATCTTGTTTTTGAGCCTTTTAACAACGGGTCTTGCAGCAATTTTCCCAAGAATTCTTGACATAATTAACATCTTCGTAAGAAAAAAGCCAAGAAGTCCTGTTTAGACTGTCAGTGCTGAGACTTTTTGAGAGACTTTTATCTTCCATTTCAAAGCTACACAGTTCTATCGAGATACAAAAGATTCTGGAATCTGAAACTTCACAAGGACATCCTTCACAGACAATACAACATCCTCAGAGGTCAGAAGAACTGCATCGGTCAAGAACTCACACCAAAAAGTCACAAAAAGACTTCACCGCTTGGCACAGATCACTTCACCAAACTGATCTTTATTGTCAAAATTTTCTTCTGAATCACTAAAATAAGGTGGTGGACAGGGAACACGAACAATGGACTGAAAAGAGAAATCAGGCAACGTATTTATTTCCTGCACAGATGAGGAAAAGTCATAACGCTCTGTAAAAGAGGAAAATGACCAGGGCTGTCACATTTGTCAAACAACACAGAAGTTTCTTTTTATCAAGGAGACTATCAAGTGTAGACACACCATCTAGACTACATCAAAAATAATCCAAGGGCAAAGCAAAAAACAGAAGCCTCTAACCTACTCAAGTGAGAAGTTCAGAAAGTGTAAAGAGACGTGGGCAAGGGACGGGAGCTATGGCTGTACCAACTCATCAGATGGAAGATGGTTCGTAGCCGCTGGGCAGACTTGAGGCCTGAAGTCCCTGGGGGGCCAGATCAGAGCGATGAGGAGATCACCACTCAACGCAGCACCGATGACTAACCTTGCGTCAGTGGGGAGAGGGCTCCCGCAGTCCGCCTGCCAAGTGGCCACGGGTCACCTGAGACAGTGATGGAACTGGAGCATCGCTGGGCAGCGCGAGGCTTGGTTAGAACACGAAGCGTCGTGACTTAGGGGAGGGCGGAGGAGTCCTGGGAGTAAAGGACAGATAGGACACTAAGGCTGTTCGCCCGCGGGAAACCTGTGCTCCCAGCGAGTAACAGGCTGTGGGCGGGAGGCAAAGCCACAGCCCCATCGCCCTGTGTTTAGCCTGAGCTGATGACGGACAGCAGGTGAGGTAGACACACACCGCCCGGACGCCGCTAAACTGAGGAGAAGAACATCTCGTCCAAGCGAGCCAACTACCGAGCTGTACACCTGCAGCAGGATCACAGAACTCGAGGACGAGCGTTCTAACCAGAGGTTCTGGCTCACGTCGCAGGCAATCACACCCACCTGCTGTAGTGATCAAACCAGCCTCAGCGGTACTACCTCCAAACACAAGGACAGTAGAACGCCAAGACTCAGGAGTCTACCTCAGAGTAAACATTCACTAAACAGAGAAAAAGGTTGTGCTGTCCTAAACACACACACACGAAGAAACTTCTACCAGCTTAAACTGGCCGTAAATACCCAGCATGATCCAGGGCTAATTGGAATCTTAACTCCTGATCTGAGAAATGTTTTCACCAAAACCAACAGAGAATTTCGCACATTCCTTCCCTCCTCTTTCACAGCAAGTTTGTAGAACTACAGCTATGCCATGACTAGGGGGAAGGTATCGCTACACATGTTGCAGATACGCTGAAAATTCAAGAGCACAGGTGACAACGCATGTATCACAGATTTACCTAGATGAACTGTAAAGAAACCTTTGTTTAGGACAATTTATTTTCTATTGTTATTTTACTGTATTTGGACAAATATAAATAATTATTAAATCAAAGGAAATTAATGATAAAATGTGACATTTTATCACAAATAAAATTCTCAAAACAATAACATCTAAAAAAAATACAGAAGCATGAAGAAGTGAAGACATTTTTCCAGTTCCAGCAAAGTGCTTCTATAAAAATATAACATTCTGTACAGGACAGTAGTTCCTAAGAGAATAAACGGCTCAGAATTTGACGACAGTCTTCCCACAGCAAACAATTCACTCTTCTCGCAGATTCCAGATGCTCGGCATTCCTGCCATCAGGATGGAAAAATTTACTGTGAGTCTAGAGAAATTTAATATCACCATTCTTGTCATTTCCCTCATAGCTTCATTATTACAACAAGTCTGGGGAAGCTATAAACCTATGTTAAATGATAAAAAAGATGTGCTCTGTGTCCAATCATATTGACCAAAATACTGAGAAATCATATAGAAAAAGACTTGGGAAAGAGAAATATATGTATTCGATTTTCCCCTTAGTTTTGATATTTGTGTTCTACGCAGTATGGCCAGGCACAGGACTAAAACGTTTTACTATAACCGTGGGCTAATAAACACGAAAGAACATATATCGACGCCCAGAACAACAATATAAAACTTTATTGTATTAATAAAATGGGACACGCCAAGCTTTCAATTTTCCACTGTGTCAAAGGTAAAATAATCAGCACGATTCAGTGCCGCTCACAACAGGCCTCAATTTTTCTCCTTCAAACTATGTTTTATTTCCCAAACTACCTATACTACTAAAATATTTTAATTCAACCCCGATAGAGGCATTCTCTTTTTTACACTCTCCCTCAACTGCAAATAACCTGTTAAAGCATTCGGCAGGCTGAGTTTTTAAATATGCAAAATAATTTTAATAATTACAAAACGGCAGATTGCTTAGTTCCAGCTTCCACAATGACAAGCCTACCTCAGAGACACTACGGTTCAGCTCCAGACCACTACAAGACAGCGAGTATCGCAATAAACTGAGTCGCACGTGTTTTGGTTTCTCAGTGCATATAGAAATTATGTTGCACTACACTGCGGCCTGCTAAGTGTGCAACAGCATTATGTCCCCAAACCCAACGTACATAACTTAATTTAAAAATACTTTATTGCGAAAACACGCTAACCATCATCTGACAATGCAGGGTTGCCACAAACCTTTCATTTGCAAAAACGGTATCTGCGAAGCGCACTGAAACGAGGTATCGGGTGCCTTAAAGTCTATAAATCAGGGTGAGTTAACAGAGGGAAGCGCACACACCTGCACAGAACTCCCACGTTTAGTTGCCGCCTCTAAACCTACGTCGGGTCCAATTCCTAACGAAGTGCACGCTGGCCGTGGTGGCCTCGCAGACGGCGTCCTCCACACCCGTCAATGTAACAACACTTTGATTCCAGAAGATGAAGGCATAGCAAAGTGAAAATTACTTGTAAAACTCTTGTAAAGTACGGCCGATAACTGTCTTCTAAAAACTGGATACACACTTATACTGTACTTAACCAGTTACAGGGCCTCCTGGCCTGGAACAGTTGGCTACAAAAGCTAAAGCGCTGTATTTGTTTTATTGCAGTTAATAGTACAATAGGATTTATTTCCACTTATTTCCATATTTATAATATATTTAAAATTTAGCATAACATACAGTGAGACCAAGCCAAATAGTGTATCTGGGTTTTAACTTACACTGCAGGACGGCAACCTAATCTTAACTTAATATTAACTCTAACTTCCGTAGCTACTATTCGGTGTATTACATGGTAAACAGTGAACACACCAGTAGGTACCAACATCCATCAGGAGGATGAGGATCTGCAAGAGAAACCAAGTGAGCAGAAGGCAGTTCACTGATTGTACAGAAGGAGAGGTGAGGCCTTCTCCCAGGACTACTGCAATGATCGGCAGAGATAAAGAACGAGTGCTCCGCAAACTAACACCTCCCTGTTTTACAAATGAAGGAATACAAAAAACACCTGGCACCTGGGCCGCCCTTAGTAGCTGCACAGTAGATGCCATCATCTGTTTTTATCATTTCCTCTTGGAGGCTTGTTAGTTGAATTTAATAAGCAATTAAGTGAAAGGAAAGCAGAGCTCAAGAGAAAGAATCACTTCAATGGCTTTCTTTTCAATCCTTTTCAAGGATTCTCCTGAAATATCCTTCATGACATCCCCAAGAACAATCTGCTCCACGGTAACGCAACAGCTGTGCTCCTGAGAAAACCTGTGTTATCAAAAACATACAAAAACCCTGCTTCCGGGCTTCCCTGGTGGCGCAGTGGTTGAGAGTCCGCCTGCCGATGCAGGGGACACGGGTTCGTGCCCCGGTCCGGGAAGACCCCACATGCTGCGGAGCGGCTGGGCCCGTGAGCCATGGCCGCTAGGCCTGCGCGTCCGGAGCCTGTGCTCCGCAGTGGGAGAGACTACAACAGTGAGAGGCCCGCGTACCGCAAAAAAAAAAAAAAAACCTGCTTCCATGGGGAAAAGATGTGGTAGGTGAGACAGTTTCCAAATAGTGATGACAATGTACTTCCATGCATGAATCTTATAATAAATGGAATAATCTACTAATCTAATAATCTATTTTAAGCTAAAAATAATAAATTGGTGGCTCAAAACTGATAATCACCGACGTAAATGCTTCCCACCCTTCCAGCCTACACAAATCTTTAAACTGCTTGAAATTTTGTCTGTAACAGAAATCATAATCATCAGGGGTAAACCGCACCCTCAAAACTCCAAGAGTGGCCAGTTTAAAGCTGCTGAAATGTAAGAAGATCCGGAAAGAGACCTAGTACACGTAAAGAATCTAGTATAAGATAAAGGTAGCATTTCAAACCAGGGAAGTAGTGAGAAATTATTCTACTAAGAGTGCTGCATCCCTGGATTACCTTTTCAGGAAAAAATGAAATCAAATACGAAACTAGATCCCTACATAATGAAGGCAATCCCAAATAACATCTTTGCATTCAAACTGTGTCATAAAAATTCAGTCTAAGAAATAACCTGCTATCACAAAAATCCTTTCACAATAATTACAAGAGTGATTTTTTCCACAATCCTCACTTGTCAAGAAGCATTACAGACTTTAGTTACTCTGTCCCGTACCTTAAGACACGTTCACATGCACTTCTTGGACAGTATTTAAAAATTTAGGAGGTTCAAGTGCACTACATCAGAAAGAGAAGTTTAACATTTAACGTGAGTTTTGGCAAATAAAATATTTTTTAAATTGTACTGATTTCAATAGCCTTATAATAGCTGTTCAGTTACATCTTAACAACATAAAGCCATCTTCTTGGTTTTGTTGCCAAGGCTGTTGACCCAGAATCACACCCCCACCCCTCCTCAAAGGGAAACCAACTGCTCTTACCTAAATTTCAGGGGGAAGCTGCGAGAGAAAAACAGGAACTGGCTGGAACCAACCAAACCCAAGATGGCGGAAGATGTGACCTCCTGTAGACTCTAAGCCTCATTACATGGTCATTGTGATTCATCAGCTAAATGACACAGCTACCAGCCCATGACAGCTGACAGTTGCCAGGACAACCAGAAAAGCCCATACAAGGACTGAAAAGGAGAGTTCCCTCAGTTCTGGGTCCAAGCCACACCCTGTCCTTGAATAACTCAGGGATATTCCTCCCTCTCTTCCCAATTCCCTCCCTCTCACCTCGACCCTCCTATGTATGTGGTGTCTCCACCTGAACTGGGTGGAGAAGTTGATTTGCAAACTAGGTTCCCGCTTCTCCATCCTTCGAAGAAAGCTGGGGCTGGTTCCAGTATCAGCACCGGTTTCGTTACTGGCTGCATGAATCCAACTGGAAAAAGAACCTCCCTGGCTGGGATGCGGGTCCGGCCCAGGCTAGGACCCTGACTGGGTCCAGTCGACCAATCAGTAACAGTTTGGTCTCCATTTTTACTATAACTGCTCACTGTGTATCTCTCAAGGTCTCTTCTAAAAGGAAAAAAGAGTCACATCTTTTGGATGCCAAGTTCCAAGAATATAAACCCACTAAATAAAGTTCTTACTACCAAAGAGAAAAGAATATTTTGTAATGAACAATTCCACAGCAGCAGGGATTTAAAATCTACCAAGATCACTCAAACTGCCAATAACCCCCTTTTAAAACTAAACCCTGGGCTTCCCTGGTGGCGCAGTGGTTAAGAGTCCGCCTGCCGATGCAGGGGACACGGGTTCGTGCCCTGGTCCGGGAAGATCCCACATGCCGCGGAGCGGCTGGGCCCGTGAGCCATGGCTGCTGAGCCTGCGCGTCCGGAGCCTGTGCTCCACAACGGGAGAGGCCACGACAGTGAGAGGCCCGCGTACCGCAAAAAAAAAAAAAAAAACTAAACCCTAAGATTGTATTAAGAATTTTTTGTAAAAGGCAAAATCTCTTTTGTGATAAGGAAGAACATTGCAAAATAAAGCCTAGTGATTCAGCTAATTTCAGTTAGCATGTACACACACAAGCACATATGGAATTTGCGTTATAAAAACAGACTCTTGATATAACAATTCTCATTTATTTCATAGGAAGAACACCAAAAAATGCCCCCTTTAATTTAAATGTCACTTAGCACAGCACGTTCTACCAATCAAGAGATTGCCAGGGGGGCAAGGAAGGGACTTTTCCAAATGTGGAACTGGGCTTCAAGCCTCTGAGGAAACAGTGCAAGAGAGCAGATTCTTTTTTATTACTGTTATTGAGATAAAATTGACATACAACATATATAACATGGCATTAGTTTTATGTGTACAACGTAATGAAAGAGTAGATCAATTCTTGATTCTTCAGTTGCCACCTGCTGACAATTACAGGGTCCAATGGTCCCTTACACGGTCCACAGGCACTTGTTCCCACTGGGAATTTAGCACCGTCCAAGGGGGAAAAAAATCAAAACTCTGTTGACCTATGTTCAAATTTGCAACAGGGTGATGATTTTTGCAGAAATCCAGTGCTGTCACTGTTTCCTAGGCCACCCAGGTGCTGCAGCAGTTATGCCTGTCAGAATCCTTGTTCCTTCTCATCAACTTCCATGGCATCTCCTTATTGCCATTTGTGTTTGGAAAATTATACAACTATAATTATGTCAAGTCATTTGTTCAAATTCGCTCACAGAAGCATAAAACAGTGACAGAAAAGAGTGATACAATCACAGGGGTTCCCAGTCTTCTGAGTATGATCTGAGTACCAAATGTCACAAGGCTACAAAGGCAAGTGAACGTGACGATATTCACTAGTAAACCGACAAAGCACAATATTAGCCCTCATTCAATATCGCTTCCTATCAAACACACGCCCGCTACACTAATGTCGTTGGTTTTTATCTTGGATACCATAAACTGCAAAGCTATAGGATTTCACAGGGCTGACAAAGGCAAAGGTGAAAATGTGCTTCAACCACCAGAAACGATGGTGATGAATGAGTTTCCGAAAGAGGTCTGTCTACCAGTTACCAACCAAGGAAGAAAAACCTAACAGGCCTGGCACTGCATGACGCTTCAAGAGGGAACAATCTGAACACCAAACTTTAAAAAAAAACTTCAGTAGAAACTGAAGACTCCAAACAGTTTTGTTAAAGTGCACTTTTTATTATCCTGCTGGAAAAGTTAAACAGTGTTGTTACAAAATGTTGTCAGCCATTTTATGGCAACAAAGAAAATTTCAGCAGGCTCCATTCTTCGTTCATGCTAAGACTAGCACAGAGTTGCAATTATACCCTAAAATGTTGTTAATTAAAATGTGGTCACAAGGGGGCTCAAGCCCATGAGATCTACCAAGGCTGTGGGAAGCTGAGAAACAGTCCTTAAAGGGCCCCTACACAGACTCACCCACCACGTGGCCCAGTGCAGAAGTAGCCCTTTGAAAAATCACCCAGACTTTAAGTGAAAAAGACTCATTTGCTAACTTTAAAGTGTTGGTCTGGGTGGCAGGGGCCTACTCGAATTCTCTGCAAGGACAGTGGCTAGTGGGGGCCATATCCCTGCTCTCCTTTTTCCCTGTGTGGATGGAGAATGTCACCTGCCATGTCAGTAAACAAAGGATGCTGTGGCCATCAAGCCCTCAGCCACGGCAGCCCCCAGCGGTGCGCCCCGAGGGGATTCAGGATGGAGAAAAGCAGGGTCCTGGCCCTAGACAGTTAAAGTGCACATCAACGGAATGACTTCAATGAGGCCAGACTCTTGCATCCTCCCATACATAGAAAAGCGCTAAATTCCTTAACTTGAGGTGTCTGGTTTTCTGTAATGAACAGTAATCTTTTGAAGTTCCGACAACCCGGTCTTTGTTGCAGAAACTCCTACAGATCCTGGCTCCCCCCGTCGCCTCTTCACAGCAGCTCCTCAGAGCACCCGAGAGGGTGCCTCCTGGGCTGAAGTCCTCGGAAAGTTCGCCAAATAAAACATAATTCTCAACTTTTAGGTTGTGCGTCTTTTCCGGCTGACAATTGCTAAAGGCGGCAGGTGCCGCTTCTTTCTCCCTTCTGGTGGGGGTCGTCTTCCACTCTCCCTCTGCCTTGCTAAAACCAGTGCACGCCATCTTTCTTTTCTCTTTACTTCTTTTTCTCATTTTTTCCTTCTTACGGCAGATGCCAACTTTGTCCACCTCGTTCCGGGCAGCGTGTGACACCTTCACGCTCTCCCTCCCTCTGTGCTGCTCCGGAGTGCCAGCATCCCCCCGAGGGAAGCTTCTACGTTCATCTGGTGACCCAGTTTTTGTGCCTGGCTCTCGAGGCCACAGGGGGGCTTCCATTCCTGGGTCCCATGACGTAACCGTCATCGAGTTCTTGGCCAACTCCCACCCCAAGGGCACCGCACGGCCAGCACACTGAAAACACACTCCTTGCCCTTCTGTGAGCGAGGCCAACCTGCTTGCTCTGCAGCCTCAGCCTCGGGCGCAGGGGCTCCAGGGGTGTCACGTGCCTAGAGGCAATGGAGGTGCAGGCCAGGCACAGACACCTGTTTGTTCTCCCTCTGCCTCACTACAGCTCACCAGTAACTCCCAGAAAGGAGCTTATACACTCATCTGGAGCCCTGACTTTTTGGCTGCCACCCAGAGGACCCCTCCAGATCCTCTGGTCTGTGGACAGCAGGGCTTACGCTCACAAGACTGGATACGTGTTTGCGTTCTTTAAAAGCTGCTGCCTGAGGGTCTGGCTTCCAATCAGCCTGAATCTAGTTGCTGAGATCCTCTCCTTTGGGACAATGGCTGGTCTTAGCACACCCTCAACTACTGGGAGCCACTAAAAATAAAACAGGATGGCTGGAAAATCACAAAGGTTTGAGAGACACCAGTTAGGGCAGGGTCGAAAAATAAGGTTCATCTCCTACAGAAGGCCAACCCTTCACGCTCGGAAAGGTAGCTATTTCATCTAATACACAGAAACCAACACAGAGTCAAGCAAATGAAGATACAGAGGAATACATCCCAAATGAAAGAATAAGGTAAAACCTAAGGAAAAAGCCTTAATGAACAGTGGTATGTAATTTACCCCATAAAAGGGAAAACGTAGTGGTGATAAAGATGCTCACCTAACTCAGGAAGAGAACTGATGAACACAGTGAGAACTGCAACAGAGACAGAAAATACAAAAAATACCATAGAGAAGTAACAGAGCTGAAGGATAAAATAACTGAACTAAAAACGACACTAGAGGGATTCAACAGCTGACTACACGAACCAGAAAAAAAAGGATCAGTGAACTCAAAGGCAGAGAAGAGGAACTCAAAGAAGAAGAAAATCAAAAAAAGAAGAAAAAAGTAAAGACAGCTAAGTAACTTATGGGACAACATCAAGCAGACTAACACTCACAACATAGGGATCCCAGAAGAGAGAGAGAAATGGCAGAAGAGTTATTTGAAGAAATACTGACTGAAAACTTCCCTCACCTCGGGAAGGAAACGACACCCAGGTCCAGGAAGCCCAGAGAAGTCCAAATAAGGTGAACCCAAAGAGAACCACACCAAGACACACTACAATTAAAACATCAAAAGTTAAAGACAAGGAGAGACTCTGAAAAGTAGCAAGAGAAAAACAACTTCTTTCATAAAAGAGAACCCCCATAATACTATAAGCAGGTTTTTCAGCAGAAACTTTGCAGGCCAGAGGGAGTGGCATGATATATTCAAAGCACTGAAAGAATAAACCTTCCAACCATGAATATTCTACCAGGCAAAGTTACCATTCAGAAAGGAAGTAGAGGTAAAGAGTTTTCCAGACAAGCAAGAGCAGAAGTAGTTCATCACCACTAAATGGGCCTTAAAAGAAATGTTAAAGGGACTTCTTTAAGCTGAAAAGAAATGATGCTCCTTAGTAAAAGGAAAATATGTAAAAGTAGCAATCTCACTGGTAAAGGTAAATACATAGAAAAGGTAGTGGATTAATCACTTATAAAGCCAGTGTGAAGTTTAAAAGACAAAAGCAGTAAACATAATTGTAATCACAATAACTAGTTAAGGGATACACAAGATAAAAAGATAAAATGTAACACCGAAAACATAAGAGTGGTAGAGGAAGTAAAAACGCAGAGCCTTAGAATGCATTCAAACATAAGCTGCTATTAACTTAAAATACGGTCATAAATGTAAGTTGTTATAGGTAAGCCTCACGGTTACCACAGAGGAAAACAATTATAGGGGATACACAAAAGACAGTGACAAAGGAGTCTACACGTACCACTAAAGACAGTTATAAAACCACAAAAGAGCAAGAGAGGAAGAGAGGAAGAGAGGAAGAGAGGAACTACAACACAGCCCTAGAACAATTAACAGAACGGCAGTGAGTACATTCGTATCAATAACTACTTTGAATATACATGGACTAAATTATCCAATCAAAAAACACAGACTGCCTGAATGGATTAAAATACAAGACCTATCAATAGCTACTTGCTACCTACAAGAGACCCACTTCATACGTAAGGACACACCCAAACTGAAAGTGAACGGATGGAAAAGATATCCCATACACATGGAAACCGAGAAAGAAATCTGGGGTAGCTACCCTTACATCAGGCAAAATAGACCTTAAAACAAAGACTGTAATAGGAGACAAAACAGGTCATTATATAATGATAAAGGTGTCAATCCAACAAGAGGACATAACATTTGTAAGTATTTATGCACCCAATATAGGAGAAAGCAAATATTAACAGACCTAAAGGAGGAAACAGACAGCAACACAATAATAGTAGGGGACTTTAATACCCCACTTACATCAGTGAATAGCTCATCCAAACAGAAAAGCAATAAATCAGGAAACACTGGCCTTCAGTGACACATTAGAGCAGAAGAACTTAACAGATATATACAGAACATGCCATCCAAACCAAACCAAACCAAATATACATTCTTCTCAAGTGCAAACAGAACACTTTCCAGAAGTATCATATGTTAAGTCACAAGATAAGTCTTAGCAAATTTAAGAAGATGGAAATCATATCAAGCACCTTTTGCACCTCTGACTGCAATAGTATGAAACTAGAAATCAATTACTAGAGAAATACCTGGAAAATTCACAAGTACGTGGAGATTAAATAATGTTACTGAAGAAATCAAAAGAGAAATCAAAAAACTAATAAAAATGAAAATACAACATACCAAAACTTAGGTAATGTGGCAAAAGCATTTCTAAGAGGGAATTTCATAGATATAAATGCCTAAAACTCAAGAAACAAGAAAAATCTCAGATAAACAAACTTTATAACTCAAGGACTAGAACAAAGCCCAAAGTTAGTAGAAGGAAGGAAATTTTGAAAAGATGACAGCAGAATTAAACGAATTAGAGACTTAAAGACAAGAGGGAAAAAAAATCAATAAAACCAAGAGCTGGTTCTTTGAAAAGATAAAACTGACAAACTCACCAAGAAAAAAAAAGGAGAGGACTCAAATAAATAAATCAAGAATGAAAGAGGAGCTGTTAGAACTGATACTACAAAAACAAAAGGATCATTAAAAGACTGCTTCAAACAATATGCACCAACAAACTGGACAACCTAGAAGAAACGGGTAAATTCCTTAGAAACATACGACTTACCAAGAGGGAATCATAAAGAAACAGAAAATGTGAACAGACATTACTAATAAGGAGATTGAATTAGTAATCAAAAACCTCCCAACGAACAAAAGCCCAGGACCAGATGGCGGCACCGATGAATTATAGCAAACATTCAAAGGAGAATCAATGCCAATCCTTCTCAAGTCTTCCAAAAAATAGAAGAGGGACCACTTCCAAACTCATTTTACAAGGCCTGCATTACCCTAATATCAAAACCAGGCAAGGACAGCACAAGAAAAGAAAATCACAAGCTAATATCCCTGATGAACATAGCTGTAAAAATCCTCAACAAAACATTAACAAACGAAATTCAACAATACATTAAAAAGGTGATGCACCATAATCAAGTGGGATTTATTCCAGGAATGCAAGGATAGTTCAGCATCCGCAAATCAATCAATTTGTGATACACCACATATACAGAATGAATAATAAAAATCCTATGATCATCTCCATAGGTGCAGAAAAAGCATGTGACAAGATTCAACATTCCTTCATGATAAAAAGTCTCAACAAAGTGGGTATAAAGGGAACATACCTCAATATAATAATGGCCATTTAAGACAAACTCACAGCTAACATCATAGTCAAAGGTGAAAAGCTGAAAGCATTTCTTCTAAGACCAGGAGCAGGACAAGGATGCTCACTCTCACCACTTTTATTCAACAAAGTATTGGAAGCCCTCGCCATGGCAATCAGACAAGGAAAAGAAATAAAAGGTATCCAAATCAAAAAGGAAGAAGTAAAACTGTAACTCTTTGCAGATGATGTGCTATTATATATAGAAAACCATAAGGACTCCACCAAAAAAAGTTACAATAAATAAATGAATTTATTAAAGCTGCAGGATACAAAATCATGTACAGAAATCTACTGTGTTTCCATACACTAAACTATCAGAAAGAGAAATTAAGAAAGTAATCCCATTTACAACTGCAGCAAAAAGAATAAAATACTTAGAAATAGATTTTACCAATGACGTGAAAGACCTGTTCACTGAAAACTTTAAGACACTGATGGAAGAAATTGAGAAACGCAAATAAACGGAAAGATATTCCACACTTAAGGATTGGAAGAATTAATATTGTTAAAATGTCCATACTACCCAAAGAAATCTACTACCCAAAGGATTCAGTGCAATCCCTATGAAAATTCCAAAGGCATTTTTCACAGAAATAGAACAAACAGTCATAAAATTTGTATGGAACCACAAAAGACTGCAACAGCCAAAGCAAACTTGAGAAATAAAAAGGTGGAGGCATAATGCTCCCTGATTTCAAACTATATTACAAAGCTATAGTAAGCAAAACAGTATGGTAAGGATATAAAAACAGACACATAGATCAACTGAACAGAATAGAGAGCCCAGAAACATGCATCTGTGGTCATTCAATTTATGACAAAGGAGCTAAGAATATACAATGGGGAAAGGAGAGTCTCTTCAATAACTGGTGCTGGAAAAACTGGACAGCCACAGGCCAAAAAAAAAAAAAAAGAAAGAAACTAGACCCACTACCTTACACCTTACACAAAAAATTAACTCAAAATGGATTAAAGATGTGAATGTAAGACCTGAAACCATAAAACTCCTAGAAGAAAGCATAGGCAGGAAGCTCCTTTGACACTGGTCTTGGCAATGATTATTTGGATTTGACACCAGAATCAAAGGCAACAAAAGCAAAAATAAACAAGCAGGACTACATAAAACTAAAAAGCTTTTGCACAGCAAAGGAAACCATCAACAAAATCAAAAGGCAACCGATAAAATAAAAATATTTGCAAATTATATATATCATAAGGGGTTAAAAAGAAGGCAGATTATCTGAATAGACATTTTTCCAAAGAAGACATACAGAGGGCCAACAGGCACGTGAAAAGATGTTCAACACTGCTAATTATTAGAGAACTGCAAAGCAAAGCCACAATGAGATACCACCTCACACCTGTTAGAATGGCTACTATCAAAAAGATAAGAAATAACAAGTTCTGGTAAGGATGTGGAGAAACGGGAACCCTCATGCACTGTTGGTAGGATTGTAAATTGGTGCAGCCGCTATGGAGAACAGTAAGGAGGTTCTTCCAAAAAATTAAAAATAGAATTACCATATGATCCAGCATTTCCACTTCTGGGTATTTACCCAAGGCAAAGAAAAACCACTAACTCAAAAAGATATATGCACCCCAACGTTCATTACAGTATTATTTACAATAGCCAAGATATGGAAACAACCTAAACGTCCATCGACAGATGAATAGATAAAATGTCACACACACACACACACACACACACACACACAATGGTATATTATTCAGCCATTAAAAAAAGAATGAAATCTTGCCATTTGTGACAATACGGATGGACCTTGAGGGTATTATGCTAAGTGAAATGTCAGACAGAGAAAGACAAATACCGTATGATCTCACTTATAAGTGGAATCTAAACACAGCAACAACAAGAAGCAGCTCACAGGTACAGAGAACAGACTGGTGATTGCCACGGGTGGGGGTGGAGGGCGGGCAAAATGAGTGAAGGGAGCAAAAAGGTACAAATTTCCAGTTATAAAGAGACATGGGGATGTAATATACAAAAGTATAAGCAATGTAAGAGAAAACTGACCTGTGTCACTCAGGGTCAGCTGGTCATGGCCAACAAGCCCTGAAAAGATGCTCGACATCATCGGTCATTAGGAAAATGCACACAGAAACCACCACGAGCTACCACCTCGCCCCTACTAGGATGACTATAATTTCAAAACTACGTAAAATAACAAGTATGGGGGAGGATATAAACTCTCATACACTGCTGGTGAAAATATAAAACGGTGCAGACTAGAGAACAGTCAGGTGGTTCCTCAGAGAGCTGAACACAGAATCCGAGCAGGAAACTGTGTTCCTAGGCACACACCCAAAAGAACTGAAATCAGGGGTTCCAACAGATACTTGAACAACAACTGACATTGCAGCATTATTCACAACGGTCAAAAGGTAGAAACAACTCAAGTGTCCACCAGCAGAAAAACGGATAAACAAAATTCAGTGTGTACATACAAAAGAATATTCTTCAACCGTAAAAGGGAATGTAGTTCTGATACATGGATCAGAACATGGATGTGCCTTGTAAACATTATGGTAAGTAGCGTAAGTCAGTCACAAAAGGACAAATATTACATGACTCCACTTACAGGAAATACCTGAAATAGGCAAAATCGAGAGACAGAAAGTAGAACGGTGACTGTCAAAAGCTGGCAGTCGGGGGCAAGTGGAGTTACTGCTAAACGGATACAGAGTTTCTGTTTGGGGTGATGAAAATGTTTTGAAACTAGACAGTGGTGATGTCTGCACAACGTTTTGAATGTAATTAATGCCACGAAACTGTACATTTAAAATGGTTAATGTGGCAAATTTTATATTATATACATTTTACCTCAATTTAAAAACACTTAAAAGTGAAAAAAAACCCCAAACTATATAGACATCGCTAAATACTGCATTCCTTACAGCTAAAACAGAGGTCACACCATTGCCATAAAGATTCTAAAATGAGCCTCAGAATGAAAGACAAATATTATGCAATGAACGAAAATTACTGGCGAAATTCCTCCATGAGATGACTCCGTGGGACTCTCTGTAGCAGCAGAGGTGCGCCCTGTGGGAGAGCCATTGCCATCGTGGAGGCGTGTTGGCACATGCTGACTGTGCCCTTTGGAGGAGACCACCAGCAGGACAGAAGCTGAGACACAGTCTCCACCTGTGAGCCACTGGGAGAAATGCCACGTAGTGATTTTTCTGTTAAACACTGAAAAACCCGTACTACCTGGAGAGAAACCTCTTCACTTAGTTCATCAACAGTTTGTGAGCAGAGACGAGGATGGAAATAAGTGTACTGATTCAGTTTAAAGGGAGCACAAGCTCTATGCTCTAAGAAGTACACTACTACCAAAAAGAAAAAAACTTGTACCCAAATGTGGGTTCACACTGCTTTTTGTTCACACTTAGCAGCTACCCATCAACCACATGCCTAATGAGCTCAACTTGCTGAGGCAAGGAACTGTGACAATATGAATGTGGTCAGCTCAAAGCTACAGGGTATACACTTCTTTTGGGGAACTATCAGAAGAAAAGAGCAGCAAGGTCAACAATGAAACGTACAAACAATCAAGGGGGGGAAATGATCATATTAGCCTTTGAAGTGAAAGATGAGAACAAAACACTTCACGACAGACAATGCTAATGAAGTCTTCTGTTATTTCAAATGGCTTCCTTTCGTGGTGTATCTCAGTGATACACTCAGTATCTCCAAGAACGTGAATCTATCACTTTAAAGATAAAAACATCATGATTTTCATGTTGGAAATAAGGTTAGCCAGATTTCCTAACAAAACTGATCTATGGTGCAAACAACATTTTCAAGAACTAAACAACTTATTTTTTAAAAACTTTTTAATTAATTAAACACTTAATGCAGGGATGTAAAGGGGATCATATACAGCTCCAGAAAGAAGGATTAAAAATGGAAGACAGGTGAGAGTTACTCAGAGAAAAGAATGAGAGTGCCAAGAGAGGTAAGTCCAGAAGAGTGACACGAGAAATAAGGGTCACGGAAAGAGCCTCGCACAAATCTAACCGGCACACAGAAGAGAGATGAGAGGAAGAGTGGAGGACAGGGAATACCTGAGCGATAACACAGAAAGAGAGATGAGAGGAAGAGTGGAGGACAGGGAATACCTGAGCGATAACAACCGAAAAGTTTCCAGGATTCATGAAATACATGAACACATACATCCAAAAAGCCAAAAGAATTCTAAAAGAATAGAAAAAAAAGAAATTCTACCTAGACACACAGCAAGAATAGAAAAAAAAAAATCTTAGAGAAAAAAGATAGATTACTTTAAAACAGAGAGTCTGACAGCTGATTTCTAAATAGCAATTTTTTTTTTTTTTTTTTTTTTTTTTTTTTTGCGGTATGCGGGCCTCTCACTGTTGTGGCCTCTCCCGTTGCGGAGCACAGGCTCCGGACGCGTAGGCTCAGCGGTGGCTCACGGGCTCAGCCGCTCCACGGCATGTGGGATCTTCTCGGACCGGGGCATGAACCCGTGTCCCCTGCATCGGTAGGTGGACTCTCAACCACTGCGCCACCAGGGAAGTCCTAAATAGCAACTTTAAAGATATCGTTTCTTCATCTTCTCGTTCTTAGTACACTGAAAAAATAATAATGCCAACCTAGAATTCTATGCTTAGTAAGAATACCTTTCAAAATGAAGGCAAATGAAAGCACGTCCGACACGACAACAGAGACAGTTGGACATCAGCAGACCTTCAATAGTGGAAATTCTAAAGAGTTTTATATTAACCAGATGAAAAGTCATCTCGGATTAAAATGCCAAGTTGTAAGATGCTATGAAGCTGACATCTTCAAGGTTTGGGTTTTGTTTTTTAATAGAGAATCAAAATGCATGACACAATAGCATATAAACGGGGAGGGAAGCATACAGGGTAAGAGTGTAAGGTCTTTAGATTGTCCAGGATGACGATAAAGGCACAGATTAACGGGGGATTTTATAATAAAGGGCGCATGTTGTAATTTCTAAGGTAGCCACTAAAAATAGAGAGAGAGAGTGTATAACTTCAGAATAATTAAGGGGAAATCTAAAATGATAAAAAGAAGTGTTCTAATGAACACACAAGAACAGAAGAGAACAGGAGTAAAGCCTTTCCAACACACTACGTGACTGTGAAAATCTGACGAGAGAATGAGAAAGGAAAATTACAGGCTACAATCACTCATAGACACAGATATTAAAACTGTAGATAAAATGTGAGCAAGCCAAATCCAGCAGGCTATATGAAAGGGATAAGAAATCAGCAGCAAATTGGGCTTATCCCTAAAATGCCAGTTAGCTTAACATTCAAAAATCAGTGATATTTGCTATATTGAGATGTACAGGAAACAAATCATATGATTACAGTGAACAAATAAAACGCACTTGACAAAATTCAATGGCTAGTGATTTTTAAAAAGTTTTCTGCAAACTAAGAATAAAAGGAAACTTCCTTAATCTAATAAAGGGCATACATGAAAAAAACCTAGAGCGAGCATGACAACGAAGAAATGCTGAAGTAACTCCTTTTGAGATCCAGAACTAAAAACAAGGACGCTGAGTCACAATGACAGTCAACACAGTAATCAAGGTCCCACATGGCAGCTCTGCCCGCAGGGGAGAAAGGACAGTCTTTACAGCGTCACGGCGGGACAGCTGGACATCCACGTGGGAAAAGTTGATCTGTAGCCTACTTCACACCTTACACAAAAATCTATCCTAGGGTATTAAAATCAAAATGTAAAAGGAAAAATGAATAAGTTCCTGACCATAGGCTGAGGAATAGTTCATGAATAAAATACAGAAATCACTCACCATAAAGGACGTGGTGATGAGCTGCACTGAAATGTGTGACTCCTGCACGTGGACCAGGGCAGGAGGCAAGGAGAATGAGAAGACAGGCCACAGAACAAGAGAAGACGGCTGTCAGCTAGCAAAGCTGACGAAGGACGGAATCCAGGACACAGAAAAATGCCCTACACAGAAGACCAGGCAATTGAAAAATAAGCAGAAGATGTGAGTCGGTACCTCACGAAGAGAACATCGAAACGGCCAATGTGAACATGTGCTCAGCCTCATGGACGACCCAGAAGTGCACACCAAAGCTACCACGAGCTACCGCTACACATGGACCACCGTGAGCAACAGATACAGATATGGAGTGACAGGGCCTTTCCCACGTCCTGGAGGAGGAAAGGGGCTGAATGTGGAGTGAATAAATGGCTCACGCCCATGGGATGAAGCCACCATAGAAATCCCAGTACCGCGGCGTTCAGCGAGCTTCTGTGTTGGTGAACACTTCTACACACAGTGGGTGACTGTCCCCAACTCCCACAGGGACAGAGTCTCCTGATCTCTGGACCCTTCCAGACCCCACCCTACGCATCTCCTCATCTGTATCCTTTATCCTGTCTTTTATTACACAGTAACCTGACAAGGATGAGTTACATCTTTCCCTTAGTTCTGTGAGCTGTTCTAGCAAAGGACAGAATGCAAGGAGGCGGCTGTGGGACCCCACTTTGCAGCCATGCTAGACAGAAGCTGTGGGCAACCTGGGGGCCTATTACTTGTAACTGGTATCTGAAGTTGGGGCGTCTTACGGGGACTGAGCCTGTGAGGTCTGCGCGACCACCAGCGTGTGTCAGAACCGAGCTCTGGGACACCCAGCTGGTGTCGCAGAGAACCGCTCGGTGTCAGGGAAACCCACACACCTGGAGTGAGAGCTACTGAGTGTCAGGAGTACTGTCTACACAAGTATCCCGCACTTCTCCTTTGCAGGCTGGACAGCCTTTCTCTTCTCTTGAAGTAAATATTGCAAAAATCACCGTCATAGCAAGAGGCAATCAAAAAGTAGACAGCCAAAAAGTAAAGAAGGAAACCAAGTATAGAGGTATGTCGGGCAGTTCACTAAAATATTATGCTTTTCCCCTGGATGCTGTAATATTTATTTTATGTATCCACTTCTAAAAATTCGTAATTTGTTATTTTTTCCCTCATTCTAAACAGTCACCACTAACCTAAAAAAAGTTCATGTGGTAAAATTCCACTTATAAAGCTCAACAACGGGCGAAATTAAACCAGAGTGCCTAGGGGTGCTTGAAACATACGTTCTGTGTACACTGTGAGGCAGGATCCTCTTCGCTGTCCGTCGCCATGGCGGCTGGGGAGGCAGCGAGTGGAGGAAGCGCACGGGATGCTCTCAGGGGTTCAGTTTCTTTCCTCAGGTGGTGACCACATGGACGTTGGCATTATAATCACTCTTAAAACTGTACTATGAAAGTTTTATATGCGTTTCTGTATATATATTATATTCCACATTATATGATATTTGTGAAATTCAGACCTAATGAACTTGTAAAACTAACACAGGTACTATGCAGGGAAAGAACGAGTCCATAAGATTAAAAACAGAACGGTACTATCACAGGAACGAAAACAAGATCAACTCTCTAGCTGATAAAAGCTGTGTCCCAAGGAGGGACAGGTAACAGTTTGGACACTACTACACACGCACACTGGGCTGAACAATTCAGTAGATAGATGGCGCGTGGTGGGTGGCGGTAGCCAGCGGGAGTTTACAGACAAGGGCAGGAGGCTAAAATGATCCATTTCCTATGGTTTAGAGCTGGAGACACCAGTAAGAACTCATATGTAGCTTAATATACTCACAGACGATTGCACACAGAAATGTTCATATATGTGCATATATACACGGGTCAGTACACACACATGTATTCCTTTGCTCTGCCAGACGAGAGGGCCTAAAAGAAAAACCACTGTGCAAACCTACCATCCAGATCTTGGTCTCTAATCCCATTCCCTAATAAAAGGAGCTGGTGGTCCTTTGAGAAATGGCTGATTCTAGACGGGGCACTGCAAGATTAACCTGGAGCATCCCGTCATGCCCAAAGTAAGGAAGCGTTTAAAACACGCCCCTGTGGATAGGGATACGTCAAAGAAACCAACTGAAAAAGCTCCCAGTGGCCCCAAAGCTGGGACAATTTGAACAATAAAGTAAGTGAAGTAGAAGTGAATTATGTCCCGAAGTGTCAATAAACATCCAAGAGTCCACACGGATATGAAAAAGGATTGAATAAATTAATGGGAGAGAAGAGAGAAAGTATTCCAAATAAGTTACAGGGATCCGTCACCCTGAAGGAGAGGACACACGCCCTTCGAATGTGAGAGGCACGCAGACGTCCTTCCCCAGAGCACAGCGGGACAGGGTGGGCAGACAGAGTCACTGTCCAGTGGGGAGGTGGGGCGAACATCACATCAGCCACTTAGTCAGCATCAACAGTCATAAACCAAGTGGACAGCATGTCCCCTTAATATACAATAGGACGACAGTGGCACTTTACATCAGACAAATTCCAACAGAGGGAATTCCACTACATATCTGACCAGTACTACTCTCGCAAACGGTCAAGGTCGTCAAACACGAGGAAAGTCTAAGGAAACTGCACAGCCAAGAGGAGCCTAATGAGACGAGGTCAACTAAATATAATGTGAGACCCTGGACCCAAAAAAGGATATTAACGGAAACTAAGAAAATCTGAATAAAGTATAGACTTTAGCTAATAATAATGTATCAGTATTGATTTTCTAATTGAAATGAACGTACCAAACTAAGGTAAGATGTTAATAATCAGGGCAACAAGTATAAAGGATATTGGAACTCTCTGTCTTATCTTCATAATCGTTCTCTAAATCTAAAATTACTCTAAAAATAAAATTTAAAAACAAATTTTTTTAAATAAGATCACCAGATCATAACAGCTAAGAAAGAAAACCCAGAACATATGTATACACGAGAGGGGCTAATACACATTTATGTAAAAAGGCTGGGCTATTGAGTGAGTGATCTGGGGACTACTGGCTCTTCACGTGGGAAATATGTTAAGATTTGATTACTGTCTCATTCCACATGCAAACTAGTTGGACTGAAATTCCAAATGTGTAAAATCAAATTTTTAAAATCATTATTATTTTTAGGCCACGCCATGCGGCATGCGGGATCTTAGTTCCCCGACCAGGGATTGAACCTGCGCCCTCTACATTGGGAGCACGGAGTCTCAACCACTGGACCGCCAGGGAAGTCCCAAAATTTTTTTAATTATTAAAAGAAGATCTTAGAGACTATCTTCTCAATCCTGCCTAAGCACAAGGAAAAAAGCATTCACCACACAGAAAATACTGATTTGTCCATATAAAAGTTTTCAACTTCTATTTTAAAAATGATACTATTTAAGGAAGAAAAAAAGGACAAATGACCAGAAGAAATGGTGTTCAACCTAAAATGACCCAAAGGGTTAATACACAAAATACAAATAAATAGGGCTTCCCTGGTGGCGCAGTGGTTGAGAGTCCGCCTGCCGAGGCAGGGGACACAGGTTCGTGCCCCGGTCTGGGAAGATCCCACATGCCGCGGAGCGGCTGGGCCCGTGAGCCATGGCCGCTGAGCCTGCGCTCCACGACGGGAGAGGCCACAGCAGTGAGAGGCCCGCGTACCGCAAAAAAAAAAAAAAACACCAACAACAACAAATACAAATAAATACTGCAAATAAATAAGAAAATGATAAACCAATAGAATGGGAAAAGGATAAGAACAAATCACAGAGGAATAATGGCCATTAAACAAAGGGAATGTGCTCAATGTTGGTAGCAATGCACACTTCACACTTAAGATACCGTATTTTCCCCATCAGATTGGTAAAAATTATAAGGACATAATATCGAATATTGCCAAGAACATGGGGGAAACGATTCTTGAGGTGCTGTCCGTGGATTGTTCAGTGGTTCAACACCTCTGGAGGACAGTTTGACAGCATCCATTAAATGTGTACATCTTTTCTCCTAAAATATTACAAAAGGAACAAAACCAGGGCTTTCATCAAGGGTAGTCTGGTTCACTACACAATGTACTGTGACACAATGGAAAACTATGCATTAGTTGGAGAGAATCTGGAGTGTCTATGTTTATATATACAGATGTATGCACACACACACATCATAGAAACACCTCTTCGAGACATTGCTTCGTGTAGAAAGAAAGTCACAGAACGATCCATAGAGTATGACAGGATCTGTGATTAAAAAATAAGAAAAAGGACAAAACAATATACTTATGTACACACACATTTACTTACAAAGGCACATAAGCGTTTAATGTACAGAAAATTCTTGCAGGATACTCATCAAACAGAAAGAAAAGGAGACTGGGGGAAGGGGAAGAGCGGGTAGGAAGGGTTTCTTTCCTTTTTTTATCTGTGTAGTTTTATGTATTACTTGTGTAACTAACTGCTCTCAGAGGAAGAGGAAGTGGTGGAAGTTTACACAGCAAGCACTTCCCCACGTGAGCACCACGCGTGCACTGGGGCCACTGTGAGTTGCACCCGCTCCCACTGCGTGAGAACCGCCCTTCAGCTATGCTAACGCTGTTCCCCTGGAGACCATCGCTAAGCAACGCTGCTGACAGTAACAATGACCCTTGACTGATCGATGGCATCTGGTCTACAAGGAAGGACAAGGGAACGTGGCATCTGATGGGTGCCCACACCCTGGGGTCCCCCTAAATGCTGTGACTCTTAAAACAATCTCCTCTGCCCAACTCAAACCTTATTGGGACACACTGGTCAAAAACTATCGCAAAGCCGGGAGTGAGTCGCACCAGTATTTTAGATTTGCACCAAGCGGGCCAGCTAGGCGTGCTAGAGTCCTTTTTTTTTTTTTTTTTTCCGGTACGCGAGCCTCTCACTGCTGTGGCCTCTCCCGTTGCGGAGCACAGGCTCCGCACGCGCAGGCTCAGCGGCCATGGCTCACGGGCCCAGCCGCTCCGCGGCATGTGGGATATTCCCGGACCGGGGCACGAACCCGTGTCCCCTGCATCGGCAGGCAGACTCTGAACCACTGCGCCACCAGGGAAGCCCTACAGTCCTTTTTCCATTCTAAACAGCCTATGGTATTTTTCACGACTGACGCCTAAACTGCCACTTTAATCATTCCCCATGTTAGGTGTAATCGACAATATTTTGCATTCAATTAAACTAAGACATTTTTTGGTGAACGGCAAGGCAGAAAACTTATTTACTACATAAACTGTAGTAAATTTATGGTTCAAATAAATTTTATCTATAATTTCCCAAACCACGACAGAAACTTAAATCATTCATTTTATATAGTGGAACACAATGTGGGCCTATATAAAAACTGAAAAGAAAAAAAAATTTTGTCCAAGGGAGCTGCTTCCAAGTTCATGTCTTGAGAAAAAAAGATTTTTATGTAATTTAAAAATCAAAATCACTTCCTAAGAAAAACTAATCCTCAGTGTAAATCACAGTAGAAAAACATCATTCTTGATGGATAAAGACAAGAAAAAACTTGCCAAAGAGTAAGTACGGCTCTGCTTGAAACAGCAAAGAACGGTACGGGCAAATCGTGCACGTGACAAGGCCAGGGTCACCTAACACAACACAAAATCACATTTGTGATTCAGCTCTTTAAAAACTAGGGTGCCAGTGGCTGTCCAGGACAAGACATATCTCAGCTGGTTACAGAAGGGTGTTAATGCGACCAACTCAGTGTGGTCAGTGCAACAGAGCCCATCCCTTTAGCCACACTCTGTGCCACGCCCTCTTCTGAGTGGTCTTAAAAATGCAAGCTACAGCTCCCCAACCCCACTCGCATTCTGTTTAATAATTCTGAGGAGGGCCCAAGAATCTACATTTTTCTAAAGTGCTGATTCCGGGGAACCCCGGGAAAGGGCTTCAAAGGGGCACTGACCACCCCCATCCCACCTTCTAACTCAGGTCAGAAAGAGGCGATTTCACACATACATACATGCATGAGTTTTTTTCCCTTTCTTGTAAAGCTTTAAGTATCACTAAGTCTTACAACTGATAACAATGTGCTTGTTTTAATTGAGTTCTTTAATGACATATATCAACTTCAGAACAGTTTTCACCTCTGGACAGAGAGAAGAAAATAGAAAAATGGGGGGAAAAAATGAGAGGTCTGAGCAACTACGGCCAAAAACATTCATCGCTATGATTAAAGTAGAGGGACAGGTAATACGAGTACCATGACACTTCCCACACTTCTCTGTATCTTTAAAATACTTAATTTTTAAACAAAGAAATGTAAATGTACGGCAAAACAGCACAAGAGCCTCAGCAGGAGCCCTCAGTGCCCAAGAAGCGGTCCTGCCCTCGCCCTCCAGTAACGTTTATCCTGAGGCTATGATGGCCCTCACTTTGGTTTCAGAAAGACAAGCCTGTCTGCAGTCGCTTAAAGCAATGCTGGTTTTCACTGTGAACTGGATGATTTGTGAGGATGGGAGGAAAAGTGCCCCTCACGGGCTCCATACCTGTGTCGCTCCCCGAGCCTGCGGACAGCGCGGGCATGATGCAGGATGCGGGATGCAGGATGTGGGATGCGGGATGCAGGATGCAGGCTGAGCTGGGCCCTGAACTGCCAACACGCTCCGTTCAAAGGCGGCAGGGATGCCAACCCTGAGGCCTGCAGCCACGCTGTCTACCCAGATCTATGTCTCCTGCAGTCCGTTTCTACAAAGAAAAGGAACACATTAAAAATAGAAGAGGCAAGATTACTAAATAGCAACTTTCTGTAACTAATTCAAAATGCTGATTCCAACACATTATTTAGGGAGATCACAATCTTCACAATGTCTTCTACAGACCACAGACAAATATGAAATGGGAGAGTTTTTTATTTCGACGTGGGATTTCTAATTAAAAACATGAAAGTTCTTTGTGAATGTGTCAAGGTTTCCTTAAAGATTTTTACAGTTGGTTTGAGAACCACTGACTGCATAGATGGAGAACTTAAGGAAGCTTTTGTAAGCCAACGTCATTCTAAAATGCCTCCCTTCTGTTAGAATTCAAAACTGTATTCCTAAACGTAGAGCAGAGATTCTCTAAATTGTCAACAACTTATAACTAATTGTAATTTTTTTAAGTAACTCATCCTAATACGACAACTGCAAAGTTCTCTAACGAGATTACAAACAACCTTGAAAGAATACTAGAATTGAAGCAAGATATTATTATAGATTTACAGGACGGCTGATAATCTACACTAAACCTAACAATCCAAGCTAATATATGAAAATAAATTGTTTTAGTAAAAACTCAGCTTTGATGTAGCTTGGAAAATATCAGTTTTTTAAATAACTATTTTAAGTAACTTTTATCCCAAAATAAGCAGTAAAGGCACTATTGTACAGTAACTAAAAGCAAGGGCTCTAGTGTTTGCTTAATCTCTAATCCTGCTAGCTCTGTGATCTTGGAAAAGTTATTTAATCTTATTAAGCCTTAATTTCCTTATATGCAAATGAAGAGAACAACAATTTAGAACTGCTGGATAATCCAATGAACACCCTTCAAACAATGAATGCTAACTATTACGACTGGTTTTTTTTTAATTCAGGTAATGAGATTATAAAATGAAAACATAAAAGTAGCAAGGTTAAAATTTACATTGGCCTACACCTAGGAGGACGCCATGTGGTTTAAATTTGGACCACGGCTGCCTAATAACGGAAAATACACTGCATTTACATTTTTCAGAAATCAGAAGAACCACACAACATGTTTAGATTCGCTTTTTAATGCATTTTTCCCAGTTCTCTATAAAGCAAGTTCGGTGATTTAAAAGCATATTTTAACATATATTAACAAGAAAAACAGATACTGTAAACATTTGAAAAACTGGCTCACTTCAATCCCTAAAGCCTTTAAATTGCTGATTCATATTACAGAATAAAGAAAATGAGCTTGCCAAATTCCTCATGAAAAAATTCAAACTATGAGATTCTATTAAAGCCTTCTAAATTAGCTTTTTAATTATCAAAGTAAACGTTAGCATAGAAATATTCACCATCAAATAGACTATCTTGGACCAGGCAACCCGGTGCAATGTCTTGAGTTTTGTTTTACATTACAAAGGTTGACGTAGTTAAAATACACGTACAAATTCATAGAGATCCTCTGTGTTAATTAAAAATATGAAGGCAGTTATTTTAAATATAAATCACTAAGCTAAAAATAAGACAGAAAAAGGTAAAGCAAGCCTTCATTAGTGCCCGTCTCTGACGCTGTTTTCCCTAATAATTCTGAAAGGCAACTCTGCTTTGCTTTCATAAGTTATCCTAACAATCAGGATTAAGATTCGACTACATAAAGTGCTCCTCGACTCAAACGCAAAGAAAATAAAAAACAGACCATACATAATTTAAAAAACGCATTCAATTAGTAAACTTTTGTTCTGCTGCTGAGAAAAAAGGGAAAAGCGGTTATAACTTGTAAAGTATATGCACACGTATTTCTACCATTAGGGCATAAGGCATATACGTAGGTATGTAGATAGGTATTTATTATAGTGTGTATGTAATTTAAGCTCTTTATGCCATAAATCGTAATTTGTACGGTACAGATGACCTAACTACAGAAATACACATACTATATAATCTATACCATGCAAACTACAACTTCCTTCAAGGCTTAACGAACTTACAATGCTTCAATTTCATAAACCACATACAACATATAAGCCGATTTATGCTTAAAACAAACATCCTATTAATACTAAAACCACCTTACATTTCACATCAAAATATCCTCCTGAATTGACGCTGCAGCTTTCCACGTATGCCATATACAAAAGATTTTATCACAGTATTTTTCATCTTTTATTTCACAATAAACACTCAAGGTTAAGTTTTTTCCAAAGTTCTATTATTTAAGAAATATATGCTACAAGATAATTATCTTCTCAGAACATACACAAGTATATTAATTTAAAAAAATGGTTTGATAAAATCCCAACCAGGAAAATGGTTAATATTCTGTGGAACGAAGCAGAGTTGCTGGGTTTAACTTTCAAACTGAGCTAAATTTCTGTAGTAATCATGTTATTTTCTTTGGCTAAACTTATTTAAAATGCTTTGGAATTTGTCAGAATCCAGCCATGATTATTACTGACTGTTGTATGGAATCGATTTACTGCAACACAAAAATACCAGCTGTTACAGTACGTCCTGAGAGGGATTACCGAATATTCTTAAATTGAAGTTCAATCCATCTTTCCATAAAAAAGAGAGCGACCCAAACGCCAGGAACGAAAGTGCAGTGTCAAGTGCACCTGAAGCATTTACGATCCCCAACAGAACCATCACGACCCCACTTTAAAAGGGCTTATTTTTGAAATTTCATTATTCCAGTCATACCGTGCTTCTATATATCACACTGTATCAGGTTCTTCTGGCATCCGTCATATGGAAACAGTGAACTATGCGAAGGTCTAGAACCTACAATGTTCAGTTTCTACCCGCCCTGGGCAACCCTTAGGACTCCCGGGGCACTCATGACATCTAGTGGTCAACCACAGAAGTGCAAGTGTCTGTAGCAGAAAGTTTTTTGAGTTTTCCCTAAAAAAAAAAGTCTTAATTGCACCCAGTGAAACAACCATCTGCAAAAACTTTTATTAATAAGTGTGTGCGCACTCACACACTCACTCACACACACACACACACACAAACACACACACACACACACTCCTCCTGTGTATCTCCTCTATCAATACTTCACTTCTGACAGCAGATGTGGTTTTCCACACCCCAGGCAGAAATGTGACACCAGCCGGGTGACCTACAATTAAACTCAGTTCTGACACTGTCTACCTGGAGATAGGGCCAGATACCACAAGGTAAGGGCTCAGCCCCACAAGACTGGCCCCCTTCTGATGTCACCTGCAAACCCAGGTTGTCACCTGTGCTTCTCATCGACTGACTACAATCAGAACTTCCCCCAGGTCCCTCAGGTTCACTGAATTTGCCCGAGGGGCTCACAGAACTCAGGAAAACATTTACTTTTTAGGTTACTGGTTAACTGTAAAAGGAAATGATGAGGGACAGCCAGACAGAAGGGTTGCACAGGGCGAGGTGGAGCTCCCGCCCCTTCCCTGGGAGCCGCCCTCCCCCCAATCTCCACGTGTCCGCAGCCTGGAAGCTCTCCAGACCGGAGGCTTGTCACACAGGCATGGTTGATTAAATCACTGGCCCACTGGCGCCTGAACTCACCCTCCAGACCCTCTCCCCTCCCTGAAGGTTGTGGGGTGGGGCTGAACGCTCCAACCCTCCAATCAAGGTTGGTTGCCCTCGCCACCAGCCCCGGCCATAAGGGCTTCCCAAAAGTCACCTCGTTAACATAAAGGCATGGCTGAAAGTAGTTAGGGAAAACGGAAGACACCTTTGTCACTCTTATCACGTAGGAAATTCCAAGGGTTTTAGAAGCAGAAAGGGTTACACAGAACACCAACTATATATTTATTATATAAATCACAATATTTCACACACACGCACGAGGTTAACACAGATGAATGAGAAATCAGGTACTGGACCTAATTTTCCAAACTCACGCCCTCTCTATTTGGAAGAGTATTCAAGAATATGAAAACTTTTAATTAACTGTCATCATAAATAAACTGATAATCATACTAAGATCCCATCATTTCAAGAGACAGTAACTGTGCCCAGTAATCCAACTGTGGATTACTTCATGAGTTACAAATACTCTCAACTTACACTTTCAAAACCTAATAGAGCAATAACACACACAAAAAGGGTAAACCCTTTTTTAACAAATCTGACATAAAACAAAAAAAACTCTACCTGAAAGATGCATGAGTTGTATTAGCCAATGGAAGCAGCAAATCTTCATAAATTACAATTGTTAGAAAATACAGGAAGCAGTGCAGGTAGGTGGCATCAATCTGCTTACAGAAAATGGTGCTGAAACCTTTTATACCATCAGTTCTCGGAGTTTGGTCTGCAGACACCAGTGGTCTCTGAGTTCCTTTCACAGGCGCCACTGAAGTCAAACTATTTTCATAAAACCATCAAGATGGTATCTGCCTTCTGCAATGTGTGGACATTTGCACCAATGATGAAAAGTACTGGTGGACAAAACCATGGGTACCTTAGCAAAAATCAAGATAACAGTACCAAATGGAAACTATTCGTCCTAGTTAATTCTTCACTACCAAGCAGTCTCATTAAAAAAAAAAAAAAAAAAAAGACGGAAGGGCATTGACTTTAGAATGTCCTTAATGAAGTAGTAAAATTAATAATAACTGACTCTTGAGGCATTGCTAATGATAAAGCATAAACACTCGAGCAAAAAACCAGAATTTTATAAAACCTGTGTCCACTAGAGGTGGTCCTCGCTTTGCAACGCACCGTGTTAACCGAAATGCAAGCATCCTGAAACCAGCTCCCACTCTGCGCAGGTCCACCAGCTTCCCAAAACCCACTGGCTCTTCCAAGATCAGTGGTGATATGAGCAAATGTGATTTTTTTTATATTGTGTCAACCTGTGGATAGTGAACCAATATTTTTGAAATTATCAATGCATAATATTTTAAAAAATAATGTGTGAATAAAAGATCCAGTCAAAACGCAGGACAGACCAACAGATTTGAAAGTTCCAATATGATACGCCTGTTGATGTATTTTCAGATTCCACACTGCAACACTGAGACTACCACATGTGGAGCTTTGAGGTACAGTTGACCCTGAACAACAACGGGTTTCATCTGCACGGCCCCACTTATACAGATTTAACAGGACTGCAGGATCCGCGGCTGACTGAATCCACGGATATAGAAGGCCAACTACAAGTTATACGCGGATTTTCAACTTCATGAACAGCTATCGCCCCTAATCCTCACACTGTTCAAGGGTCAACTGCAGTAACAAAGAACATCTACAATTACCTGAACAGGTTACTGAAATACTCCTCCCCTTTCCAACTACAGATCTGTGTAAGACTGGTTTTTCTTCATATCCTTCAACTAAAAGATAGAGCAACAAATGAAAAGTATACACATCTGAGAATGTAACTGTCTTCTATTCGGGCAGGCATTAGAGGAGTTCCCAACTCACTCATGTTTTTGTTTTTTGGAAAACGGTTATTTTTCATAAAAACATGATTTACGCTAACATATAACAAGTTTAATATTGTTCTTTTTAAGTGAACTGAAACGACTTTTTTAAATTTCTCTGTTTCAGTTTCCAATACGGTAAATATGAATATAACACACATAAACGAAACACTTCGGAGCCTTCAACAATTTTTAAGAGTCTAAAACGGTCCAGAGACCCCAAAGTTTGAGAACTGCTGTCTGTGGCCAGAGCAGGAACAAATGTTCTACAAAAGGCAGACAGTAAACATTTTAGGTTTTGTGGTCTCCAGGCTCAACACAGACAGTACGCAAACGAGTGGGTGTGACCCTGTTCCCACAGTACTTTATTTCCAGGAAAGAAGAGGGTCAGATTTGCCGACATCATCCTGTACATTATACCCTATCTGCCACTGACTTAAGGGTCCAACAGTAGCGTGCGTTCCAGCAACTTCTTTATTGGTAATTCTTTAAATATTCAAAGAAAGTTCAAATTTTTGTCAGTTTTCTATTATGCAGAAATGTATATGGAATTTTAACCTATGCAATTCCTAATCATAAACAAAATCACATTTCAATTTTGTCTATGCCAAGAATCTTAGACTCTGTCAGACAACCAAAAAAACTGTCTATAATTTCTGTCTACACACTGACAATCAAAAAATATGCTGACAACTGGCAATGCATTAGGGTACCATATGTACACAAATATGCTTTATACAACCAAACGCAGAAAGTCCTGGTTTCAAAAAAAGGGGACAGTTACAAAAAATTAAAACATCTCACATTTTACAAACTCACCAGGGTTCAATTATTATGTAATACAAAACTTACATATCACAAATGGAAAGGAAAAAACCAAAGCGACAGAAAAGAGGACTCCCACTGAAAGAATTTTATAAACCTTTGAAGACGTAAGAGAGGAAATGAGAGAAACGATGCTTTATAACCCCCAGGTCAGGAGACTCAGGCTTCAAGGCTGCCGGGAAAGTCGCAGGAGCCCCGGGACCCCAGGACCTCACCTGCCGGGAAGGGGCACTGGGACGCCCAGGTGTGAGGAACGACCTGGGGCTCACCAGCCATGACCCCACGCCAGACGACCTGAGCCACCGACCGCAAGCAGTGCACCGCAACCCTGTGCCGGTTCTCAGACGTCCTCAGGAAACTCAGCAGCCTCCCAGTGCTGTGCACAGCCCCGGCCCCACGGTGAGCCCGCCCTTCTGACAACGACCTCTTCTCGCTATATTTATCTTCTCCCACCCACTGGACAGTCTTCGAGATTACGCTATCAACCATGAACGAACCACTTGTTCGCTGTATTACATAAATTCTTTCCTCTATTTGATGGGGGCAGGGGAGAACAACAACTTCTGCACTGCATCTTCCTTGCCTAATTCTCAGTTCCAGACCCTCCACAGCACTCCACCAGCATTCCCTGAGTCCCCTCTACTGAAAAGACCGATCACTTTTGATAATTAAGATACATCGATGTAATTTTGCATCTCTGTTGGGCTTACAATCCCCCACTAGATCTCCTTGAGGTTGGAGCCTGCATCATCATATGTCCTCAGAACTGCATCACAGACCCCTGGTCAGAAGTGCTTCTGTATGTGACCAACTCCAGCCTGCCAACAGCTCTGACCTGATCCTTCAAGGTCAGCGTAACCTAATTATTTTACTTACGGGGAGACCGCGCAGCCTCATGAAGAGAGCGCAGATTTGGACACAGGACAGACCTCGGATGAGAGCCCAGCCCTGCCTTCCTGACTCCATGGTCTTGGCCAGACGATGTAATGAAATGAGAGTACATGCAACGACGTAAGCAGAACACCTAACCCACAGGAGCCAATCAACAGGTGACATCTTTTATGAATACTTTTCAACCACATTTTCATCACTCTCTACTTCTCACGTCCTCTAATCTAGCAAGCGTTTAAAGGTCCTATAATGAAAAGAATACAGGCTTTGGTGGGAGACAGTCCAGTCTCCTGATTCTACCACTTACTACACACACAACTTACAAGATATGAGACCTTGGGAAACCAAATAAAACAATTAAAAGAAAAAATACACACACACACACGTGAGCAACAGATAACACTGAATGCACCCAATTTCCCAGACATTAGGTTAAGAACTCAACGTCTCATTTAATTCTCACAATAATCTCATCACATAAGGACTATCATCATCGTCCTACAGATGAGGGAACTGAATTCTAAGCAACTTGCTCTAAGCCACAGCTCGAAGGGATTCTCACATCAGCATGTGTGTGAACCAGCACCCGCGCTGGCAACCACACGCCACACAGGGCTGCCTCTTCACTCTTAATTTAATCCCGCCCATTCAGTTCCCTCTGGCGTCAAACAGAAATCATTTCTATGACTCATTACGTCTTGTGATGACCAAATGAGACATATCTGAAGCACTGGGAACATAACAGATGCTCCAATATTAGCTCCCCCACTCTCTCAGTCTTTTGCTTGATATCCTCCTTTTATTTTATCCTCTTTATTTACAAGTAAGAAAACCGCGCATTTCAGATCCACATCCTCTAGCTTGCTCTTGGGCCACCAGGCTTCACGCCTTCTCCGGCAGACCCCTGATGCCTTGACCAGTAACACGAAGGAAACAGGTTTGCCACTTCCAGGAAGGTGCACTTAACAGCCACCATGAGATCCGACGCCTCGCCTTTCACAGCTGTCCAGCGTTCCAGCTGCCTGACAGAGGCCGTCACGGAGCAGTGCCCCCTGCCAACACGCGATGGACACACTGCATGAGTAAGAGATGAGCGTGGTGTTGGAGCCGCTTGCTACTGACGCTCAACCTGGCCCTTCCTGACGGATAAACTGATCATGTAAGGAAATCACTGGTATAATTTTTAAATAACATAAATCATGTAAGCGTTTACACACTGTTACTTACTGGGTACTAATAAATATTGTGTGGTTCAACACAATAGTTGCTTAACATGTAGCCTACTAAAAACATCTCTAGTGAATCTGGACACTGATAAACATGATTTCGTTTACTGACAACAGAAATCATACGAACTGTCTACTTTCATCAGTTTCTCAGGCCCTACAACAGAACCATCAAAAGATAAGCTTCCCAGATATCAATTCTTATCTGCAAAATATTAATTATGTCATGCTACCAACATTAACTGTATTTTCTAAGTAAGGACAGGACCAAAGAGTGAAACTAAATGTAATACACAATAGTTAATGCATATTTAATTTTTTAAAGCTATCATAGATAGTGACAAAAGCAAATATCTAATTCAAAAGCCCTGTTCATTTATAATACTGACAACTTTGTACTGAATTCTCCTCCACGGTGGTCTTAATACTCTTAAAGGAAATCCTCACGTTCTTGCACATGAGATTTATTCAAGTCCCTATATGTCCTATTTTCTTACATACTCATCTATTTTATTTATTTGGCCGGGGGGGGGCATTTCCACAAATGAAGTAATTTTATTCACTCAGGTTGTAACTAAATGCTTCAGGAAACAATGATGTCAGTTTCAATGTACTGAAAAATAAATAGTAAACAGTATGTATTTCAGTTTTTAAACAAGGAAATTAGTTAACTTTATTTACTAATAAAAATAAAAGAAGCCTCTAACCTAAAGTATAGCCTGATCATTTATTTCTCTATAAAGAAACACAAATTGGATTTTTTTTTAACAGCAAAAGGACAAGACCCACAGCAAGATAAACTCCTCTGCCTGCTGGGGCTACAGGGATTTCCCCAGTTACTGACTGATTTGGGTAGATCTGCATCACCACTGCAAGCCTGACGTCATCTACTTTAATGACATCCAAAGTTGAAAGCAAAGAGAATAACCTGCGTAAGAATAATTCAAAACCCTAACGTTACATTGTGCGGAAAAACGGTGAATCCTACATTGATGAACAGAGTATCTGTTCTGTTCTGGCCCTTCAGGTATTAAACAGCAGAGAATCTCACACTCAGAGTCAGTTACACCCAAGGGTAATTAACTTTGAGTATTTCGTTGTTCATATACCTTTTAATGTTATTTTCTTCAACTACCTCAATGTTTAAACCATTAATATTAGTTGCTGGAATCTACTGACTATACTTTGTAAATTTTTAATCTGCATATCATAGCTCTGAAAAGGATTATTTTCATTTCCAGGACGAAATGAATGAACAGAAAAGAGAAAAAGCTAACATTTCCCAAGTTTCACGTGAAGAAGGAACAAAAATTAAGTTGCTAAGGGAAGTAACATGCCAGTCATTGTTCAGAAACCATGGGAAACGTTTACACAAAAGAACATTCCACAGAACTCTGCAAAGCCTTCGAGGGGTCCTGTGGGCACACTGTCTTGTACTAACACACTCTAGGAGGCAGGCCCTGGCAGAAAGAGCAAATGACACAGACTCTGGGCACACGGGCACAGCTCCCGGGCAGCCTTCGTGGGTCTTTCCCCAAATGGCATCTCAGTGGACTCCCTGGGCGGCCCCTTTGCAGAATCTCCCCACAAACCCCACCCCGACTTGATGTTTCTTCTTCACGCTCATCACAGTCTAATCACTATGTGTGTTTCATTTAGCTAGTCGACTGTCTGTCTTTCCTGCTAGAATGTCAGCTACGAGAGGCAGGGACTTCTGCCTGTATTGCTCCCTGAATTCCTAGCGTCTGAGAACAGAGCCTGCCATATACAGTAAGAGGTGGCTCCCTAGTGTTTGTTGAATGAATGAAAGAATGAATGAGTCAACAGTGAACCCATTACCAATTCCTGCCATGGTATTTTGTTGGTTTGTTTTGTTTACTTTTATTTTGTTTTATTTTTTATTGGAGTCTAGTTGATTTACAATGTTGTGTCAGTTTCAGGTGTACAGACAGTGAATCAGCTATACGTAGACATACATCCACTCTGTTCGATTCTTACCCCATACAGGTCATTACTGAGCAGAGTTCCCTGAGCCACACAGTAGGTCCTTAGTAGCTATCTATTTTATGTACAGTAGGGTGGGTATTATATGCCTCTGCCCACCCCCTTGCTACTTCTCCTGCCCAAAGGAGGGAGAGCTGCGAAGCCCACTGATCATGATGTAAAACACTTATTACTAGATCAGAGGACGCAGATTCCCTACCAATCAAACGTACTAAGAGCTCAGCGTCCATGCCCAGTGCCCACGGGCACTTCCGGCTCCCCGCTTGCCCCAGCGTCCCTACCCCGAGGCAGGCAGGCCCTGCAGGTGCCAGGGCCCTGCCAGGCGGGGTGCACTGTCTCCCCACACTCGCACCAGGCACACACCTGCTTCCTCACACAGACTTCCACTGATCTGGGCCTTCGGCCCAATCCAAGGGCCTGGCCCCTCTTCCTCCTTGAGGGGAGGCTGGCCAGCTTGTCTGCAGTGACCTCCCTCTCCTCCCCGGGAGAAGCTACCTCACCCAAGAATGCCGGCCTCTTCAACCACAGAGCACGCTTGAAGCTTTTTCTGATAAAGAAAACTTTTTTTACAAGTTTCTATTTAAAATGTAGCAGTGTTCACCATATACCCACCTCCCAGAGTCTCAAAAGGAGAGGTGGAAAATGCCAGAGAGCCTCAAATGAAGCAGAGTAAACCAAGCCTTTGTGCCTCTGTGCCACCTCTAACAGGATGTAACAGGACCTCGTATCTGTGCGCCCAATCCTAAGCTTTCCAGACTGTATCCCCCTGAGCACCTCTCCCCTGAGGCCACTCTGGAGGGATGCTGGCTGATGTACCTACGGATACACAGTAAAGACACCTGCAACCTACTCCCAAGTACTTCAGAGCAGGGGCCGGGGCACGCAGGGCAAAATGGTACCAACTGTTGGGCCTAAGGTAGACTTACGGGTAGTCATTGTACTATTCTTTCTACTTTTCTGTATGTTTGAAGTTTTTTGGTAAAGTTTTGTTTGTTTGTTTGTTTTCACAAACCAACCCGCCATGTAACCAGCTACCCAGAGCTCTGTCTCTCTCTCTGGGACCCCACTCAGCAAATGCACTGATGGGCGAATTGCCCTGTCCCCACCTCCAACCCACAGCATCATCTTTCTAAGATACTCAAAGGATTGTGTTACTGCTCTAAAAAAAACTATCTGATGACTCAATGGCACATTCATGATAAAGTTTAAATTCCAAAAATGATACCTGCCCTCTCTTCTTACTAGTTTCTTTCACTGCAGAGATCACACGGACACCCTCTCTCAAATTTTCTATCAAACAACCCTGAACACACCTGGCCTCTGTTATTTCCTGCCTCTGTGGACTTGTTCACTCAACGTCTTCTGCCCGCTTCAAAATATGGGTTTAATCAAATATCCGTCATCACAAGGCCCAGGGGTGACCAGTGTGAACAAAAAGGGCCACCGTATAAGGGACAAGAAAGTCTAAAGTACACATCTATACATTCTCTTATTCAAACCTGCACATTCCTATCCAGCAACTCCTTTCAAATTCAGCAGAGGGTGCCCTAATTTCACTTTTAAAAGAGAAAATTTAAGTCACAGGAACAAAAGCAACTTGCACGACTTAAGCTCTGCTGCAAGCCCTGAAAATTACATTTCTAATAAATTAGAAATTTGAAAATGAAAATAAACATCCAACATTGATGTAATGTGAACAAATGTCTTTCTTTCCCATTTAAGAAAGAAACTGCATGGTAATCCACCAGAATTCTAAGTGTTTACACCCTCTGAACTTGTCAGCAGGAATTTACCCCAAGAAACAAACACGTATGCAACAATGGATCAATGTACAGTACAGTACACGGGGACGAGGTCCAGGTTTCCAGGGACAGTATCTTCACCGCAGTCACTGCTCCACGCTCAGCATCAACGTGGGGCCGACCCTAACGCACAGGGTCCTGGCTCCAGCGCGTCTGCACTGACACACACGGCACTACGCCCACCACCTCCTCATTCACACCCCGGTGGTTTGTTTCACTTTGGGTCTTCAGGGGTACAGTTTCCTAAACTAGTGCCTAATCCATTTTTAGTTTTGGTTTCGCAATTCCAGCACTTTTGCAACAGTTACACAAAGTAGACCAGGCAATTGTGTCCACTTGACTGTTGAAGACATCTTTTCGCTATTACTAAAAAGAGATACTTTTGCTATGCCCACTCCTGTGTGGACTGTCCTCAGTTGCATTGCAATCTCTTTGCATTAAAAAAAATGTGACAACGTCTCAGATCCTTTTTACTCTCCCCTAAACCACTTGTGAACATTTCTAAAACCATTAATTTCACAAAGGAGCCAAGATTTCTAACAGAAAAATCGCAGCTGTATAGATTCTGAAAATCTTGCTAAACGCGTCTTGCAGTTCAAGGGCGGTCTTTCCTGCTTGTCTTGTGGTTCAAGGGCTGTGTTTCTTTGCCCTAATCCCTGAAGAGTAAATTGCTATAGACAGGAAAGAGGGAAGGAACCGGCCCAATCAAATAAAAAGTTACCATGTGGAACGCAATGACATCGTTGTAACAGACGTTTCAGGGAGGGAGGGATTACCTAAAACCATTGGGCATCTGCTCTTAAGTACTAATTTTGCAAGGCTATGATAAATACAACTAGCAAAATAGTACCGAATCATCCTGAGCAAATATCTGATCTTATCTTTTTAAATATCAAGGATTCCTAGATTTATTATACCTTAACTAGTAAATAAAAAGAGAGACTAGAGATAATACCTACCCAACAGAATTACCCTGGGTGGAAATAATGAGTATTATGCAAAGAACCATAAAAAACATTTCTCTCAAAATGAAACCTGGGGCAGACTGTATCTGACTGAGTCTCTCTGCTGCCCGTATACTCTCACCGGGTCTCCCAGCCACAAGGGCAGGAACGGCCGAGGAAGAACGAGGTGAAACCCGCTGTCAAGGTCATCAACAGCAGAGTGCTGGCTGGGGACCTCGGTGTCCCGCCCCGGCACAGCCGGCTCGGGAGGACCCTGGGGAGCACCGCGGAATGTACACAGAGAAGCCTGTACAAAAGTAAGGGGTCCACACCTAAGGCCCCCATACATTGCTACGTATCGCAGGTTGGAAAACAACTGAATGATGGTGGGAGACGGGGCGGGGAGGGGCGGGGCGGGGGGAGGGTCCCAGCAGGCATCTGCAAACAAACACGAACTTGTTGCAACGCGGAATCCGGAGAGTCCTGAACTTTTAGCGCTTCCCCCTTTTATTTGCAAATTATGGTGCTCGTTCGAACGCGGTGCAAAGGTACTTTGAAGAAAAATGTATAGGAGAGAGGTAGGAACTCATTTTTTCCTAATTCTACAAATTATTACTGAAATGCTTATTCCTGGTCGATTTTAATCAGCTAACAAAATTCTGACCACAGACCATCCCGACCCAGAGAAATACCTCATACCTCATCAACAACCGGAAACATTTCTGGGTGGCGCTAGCTGTATCCCAAAAAGTTTGCAGAGACGCACTGGAAGTAGGAGAAGAGAGGGAAGAGACAGGAAATGGGACATTCCAGCCCAGGAATGTCACCTCTTTTAGGACGAGGGAAACGTCACCCTGTACACTCTCTGGCACTGACGGAAGACCCCGGCCATGGGAACCGGGCCTGTGACCAAAAGGTCCAAAGGGCACGAGGACTGAGAACAATTTGGGGAAGAGCATGTCTAGACGGGGACAGGAGGGCAGCGGTGGCTCCCGGGGCAGGAGAAGAAGGTGGGGGCCCAGGTGGGCAGCTGCAGATGAACCAGGGACAAGTGCAGACACCCCGCAACTCCAGACCTCCGCAGATGCTGCCACCAAACCACGGGGACTGCGGTCCTCCTGACGATTTCTGCAACTAAAACGCCCACAGCGTCCTGAGTTCTTCGTTATCTTTAAAAGAAAAGCCTACTGACTCCAAGGGTTCCAGTGACAAACACACCAGAGAAATAGTCTTCAGCCGGGATTCTACTCCTAAGAATTTTCACTAGAAACATAATTCACGTGTGTGCAAATATATACGTACGAGGGAACCTTACTCAGCATCACTGATGACAAAAAAAGAGAAAAAACCTAAAATGTCCGTCAATCAGGCAATGGTTTAAAAAAATGAATGAAAAGTGGAACAAGGAGGGCGGGTGGGGTATAAAATGGGAATAAATGTTTAGATTGTGTTTATTTTTTTAAATTTCACAAGTACTTATTCAATTCTTATATAATTAAAAAGAAAAAAATCATACATACTATGGCAATCTCTCAAAATTTCACAATTCCATTGTGGGTCTCAAGGCCTATTTAATCTATCACCGTACTTAAACATTTATGTCAGTACCTGTGTGACTTTCCCCTCCATGAAATTATAAATTTCTTAAGAAATATAAATTATATTCCACAATGGCTGGCACAGAGATGCTCATTAAATGTAGGCTGAGTGGACAAATGAGCAAGTACACGTGTGCCCTAAGGTTACCGGGGCAACCACAGCCAGCTAAGGTGATGACTATGTCAGCCTGACCAACAGGAAGGATACAGATGGTTCTCAAGAAACTGGACACATTTCAAAAAGCTCCACGATCCTGTAGGAGGTTCTAGGTTCCCTAGATGGAATTCATCCCTCACCAAGACCACCCACTTAGATTAAAAACTAAGTGGTCCATGGTGTTAAAAGGCAGCAGATACAGTTCAGTGTTTCATGTCATGGCACAGACTGGAAATATTTTTCTGATGCCTGGAAGTCTGCTCTTGGTGAAACAAATCAATTATACTTTCTTTATATCCTATAATTATGACCAGCAAACTTAAATACAAAGTATTAGGGAAGATATTAAATCCAGAATTTATATAAAACTCCCAAAGAAAATGTGCTCAGATTTTTTTCATGAGAAACCTAAGCTTGTTTCTATGAACAAACTTTTTTTACACTGAGTTCTGTGCTTGTTGATGACGCCCAGATGAGCTCTTCCAATTTCAGATGGAGCCCCATCCACAATAAACTTGGTTCACACGAGGTAATACATTTAAAATCATTTCTACTGTCATTCAAAATTTTTAATTGGATGGCACGTTTCCTATTCTTTCATGCATTTGTGACTTGAATGGACTTTAAATCCAATCAAACTTCCCTAATATAGACTACAGACTCTGGTTGATAATGATGCTGTGTCGGTGTGGGTTCCTCGACTGTAACAAACATACCATCCTGGTGGCGCTGTCGACGTGGCGGAGGCTGTGCACGTGGGGGGCAAATATCTGTACCTTCCACTCAACTCTGCTCTAAACAGAACTGGTCTGAAGAATAAAGTCGATTTTCAAACATTCTTCTCCTTGAAACAGGAAAAAACTCTTTTATATTCACTGAACATCATTAGGTGGCCACTTTAATCTTACTTTTACTAAAGCGAATTTTTACTCTGAAGTGTCACTAAAAAGTAATACATATCTACACAGTTCTTGCAATTTTCCACTAAGTTGATTAAGATGTTCAGTGATATATTTTTACTTAAGTAAGCCATCTTTCAACTTAACAACTGTCTTTCTACAAATCCACAAAGTGAGAACCATTCACACACACACAAAAGTTAACTTAGCTCTTCTTCTACGCAAACTCTTGACAAAACCTTTCTTTTGGTCTTCTAACACTTGAAGTGTGAAAGGGCAGAAATTGCACACGGATCCCATTTCTTTGTATAAAAGTCAAGGAAAGGGGATGGGGGAGACGAAGGGCCAGAATTAAACTTTAAGGGCTAGGATGCTGTTAGATTCACTACCTTCTATAACATCAGTTAATAAAGAACTCAGATTTATAGCAAACTTTTATATAAAAGCTTCTCTGTGAATAAAATAATACGTAACTTGAATCAAAGTTCTTTTTTCAAAACAACCTTACACTTTTGATCGGGGCCACTTCACTATCAGTAAACAAACGTGATTGTTTCTACAGCATCTTACTTGCTTTGACTTGTTCATTGATCATTAAGAATATTTCAAGCCCAGCAGTGTGCTGGTAGTAGTGTGCAAATAGTGTTCTTCCAGGTGTGTGTCTCCAAGGATCCTATGGAGTGCTACTAGTAAATCTTAGTTAATAACGTGTGTTGATTCATCTTGAAATTTCTTGTGATTTCATAATCCTCTGGATAAATACTGCCTCCATGTAATCTTATCATCAAAAAGTCTACTAAAAACATTACCCAGAAGTAAAATGTTTTAAACTTCTTCACTAGCTCCTGACCCAGTGTTCAGTTTCCTTGACAGGCCAACAAATTAAGCAATTCTGCGCTTTACAATAACGATGTATTTGAGTTTTAGTGACAAACTGTGTAACTAGCTTCATGACTCAATCTAAGGGTGATACTGAATTCAAAAAAGAATTCTGCTTCTTATTTTGCCTTTCCAGACGTTTGAGAAATTACCCATCTATGCAGCATAAGAAAGACACTTTGTTTTAAGGTACCAGAACAGTCTGCTTAGTACCACTGCTTCATGTAATGACATTCCATGCAAAAAGGTATCTAGGTAGAGAAAGAGAAGAATTATCAAGGTATGCAAGTTCAAATGTGAGATCATCTTTTTTTTTTTTTTTTTTTTGCAGTACGTGGGCCTCTCACTGCTGTGGCCTCTCCCGTTGCGGAGCACAGGCTCCGGACGCGCAGACTCAGCGGCTGTGGCTCACGGGCCCAGCCGCTCCGCGGCATGTGGGATCTTCCCGGACCGGGGCACGAACCCGTGTCCCCTGCATCGGCAGGCGGACTCTCAACCACTGTGCCACCAGGGAAGCCCATGAGATCATCTGTTATTATTTTGCCTAATTAATGCCAAACTCTTAATTTTAGGCTTCTATATTTATCTTGTTAATTACTTTCAGGCTTTAATTCAAAAGCTTTTCGTTATGATGGGAAAACAAGTACCTTTAATTTAAATCATTTACAATAGGAAGTACTTAAAGGAATTTTCAGTATTTACAGTTTCTGGATATCAATTTTTCAAAATACTTTTAGGTAACTTTCAATCTAAGAATGTTTAAAATAGTCTCGCAGTAAGCAAACTAGAAAGAGATAAAATGTTCATTTAACTGAATTAAAATTCTGGGAAAGTAGTAAATTATAAAATTACATTCATATATAATCAAGACTTCGGGAAAATTACTTTTATAAAGCTTTAAAGCTAATGGTCCCTTTAATGAAATCTAATTAAGTTCACTTATTTATTTTTAGAAATAAGCATTTTTATTTCTTTAAAAAAGTCATAAAATTCCATCAAAATCAGACCTTGGCTAATTGTCAACTTCAAAAGCCAAGTACAAATAAATGCAGCAATTATAGAAATTAATAAAAACCATTTTATGCTCTACCTAACAACTAATTCCAGATGACAATGATGGTAAGAATAAAAAAAGAAAACTAGAAAGCATGATAAACTTTTTTTTTAACTGTTTGAAAGCTAAAAAAAAAAATCTCCCAAAGTAGGACTTGAATGGCCAAGATCCTGGAGAAAAAGGATCTTGAGATGTACCCAATGCTGCTTTCTCCCACTTCCCAATTCATAAGCGGTGTAGACGGAGAGGTTACGAAGATAGGAGAAGACGACTGTTAAAAAGAGGAGTTAAGGCAGCCTCGGCCACTCTGACAGCCCTGGGAAGACAAAAAATGGAGTTGAGGCCTAGTAAGGCAGCTAGGACTTGAGAGGCCAGAAGTCCTGCAGGAAGAAAAGCACGAGCACAAAGAAGTGAGTCCAGCAGTCTGAGCTGCTTTTCTTCTCAAAGCATTCACGGGTTCATTAGCAAACCAAGCCACAGGATAGAGAAGTCAAACAATGCAGCTGCGGAGTGACTGAGAAGCTGAGCAGAGATACAGTCCATCTCACCAGGCTGCAAAGATAAAAACTGGAGTCTGGGGCTCAGCAAGGTAGAGGAACATTACCAAACCTCACCAGCTTTCAGTTGGGACCCCAAAGGGACCGCACCACTACAATTTTCTATAATGTCCAACATTCAACCAAAAATTACTAGACCTATCAAGAGACAGAGCCAACAGAAAAAGACAAAAGAAACAAACTAACAGGTAATTCAGATACTGGAATCGTCAGACATGAACGTTATTAATCACAGTTAGTTTATACTGAAGAAAAGGTAAACCATGAAGGAGAACTTCACCAGCACCCGTAAGGTTCCCCAGTGAATCAAGTGCACAGCCAGGGTGAACAACCAATGGGCTTTTGAGTCAATCAAACCTAGACTCAAATCCAAGCTCTGCCACTTCTCAGCTTTCTTTTCCCCTTAAACAGAAATAATGATATCTTAAAGTGTTCAATGTAATAATCAAATGCCTTTCACAGTACATATAACAGTCAGTAAACATTAAGTCGTGTATCACGGTCAATAAATGGTCCATCAGAACTACCTTATCCCAGCACCAAGTAAGTTTCTTGCATACTTTCTTTCAATGTCACAGAAAATAATTCACCACTATCAACTCCTAACAAAAGTCTCTTTCAAAGATGAAAAGAATTATGTTTATTTTGTTTTTAAGTCACCAATAATGTATTCTGGAACTACCAATGCTCTTCAGAAAAAAATATTATATAAACAGTAAAAAAAAAAAAAAAAGTACTTATGAATTCATACTCTGACTCCTTCCCCCAAAAAGACCTGAGGTAGCTTAGAGAGACGCCAATAAACCAGGAGGTGGGCTTCTGTCTGTGCAGGGGGGCTTTGTTTCTGCTTTTCCTCAAGGAAAGGGCAGACCGCTTACGTGTGGGAGGGGTGGATACAAAATTTCTAGGGAAGGTATTTATAGTCATGTGCTGACACTTAAGAGTAAAAACACACACTCCTGTGGGTCCTGGCAATACTGAATATTTACACAGCCATGATTTCATCTGACCCACGACCCTCTGCGGCAGGTTACGCCTCACCTCACCATTCCTGTCCCAGACCCACATACCGGGATGAGGACAGACCCAGTGGTCCTTCCACTCTCACGCTGCTGCTGTCTTAAGCAGAGTCAAGGTGACACCACGAGGAAGACAGAAAAGTAAAACAACTTCACGGTGCGGGGGGGGGGGGGGGGGGGGGGATTTGTTTTTTTTTTTCTTTTTGAGCTACCAGTACCAAAAGTCTGCAGCTTGCCTATTCATAAAGCTGTCTGGTAATTTGGGGGGTGGGGGAGGGACTGCTGTTTTAACTTAGGACTAATTAAATATCTGGCTTTACACCTATTAGTTTTATTGAATAGCCACATGTCTGAGTCAGCAACTACCAGGCACTGTATCATCACAGATGAAGATGATATAATCCCCTCTCTGAGAGCACGCTGCGTATTGGGGGAGAGAGTTCCACGTAAAGCAGAAAAGTGGAACGGAGGCTGTGGAAATAGCAGGTTACTGCTACGCTAAACAGCTAAGGGGAAATAAGAGCCTGCAACGGACAATGAAAAGGCTCCGGGCTCAATTTCAACAAGTGAAATTGCTCCTCAAATGTAACACCCCATCCTACTCCCCAGTTCACTGATTGATACGCTTTAAAATATATCAACTCAAAGTTAAACAGAAAGCTGTGTATCAACAATTAAAATCAGTAGTTCCCAAACTTCGCTCATTCATATATCACCCTGGCAACATTTACATTACATAAAACACAACTCAACATTTTTCTTCAGTCCAGTCTTTCTTAACTTAAATACCTACTTTGGACCCTTTTAAAACAAAGAGCAGTGAAACCCTGAGTTTGATGAGCCAGTTATGTTTTCTAACACACATGAAAATAAAGGCACAGTGTTTAAAACAAAAACTGTTCATTAGAATACTGCTAACATTTCCCTGCATGCCCACACCCAGGAAAGACCAATTTAAAAAAAATTTTATCAGCTACTTATAAATTCCTTATTTGTAAAAACAGTAAATGTTTATGGCCTTATTAGATGACCACATCAGTGTCAATTCTTTTTTCTACTTGTTAGTGTATGTTTTAACCTAAAAAGTAATCAATTATTTCCAGCTGGAAATCCCTTCTATTTCAGTCTCCCAAGCTACCAAGGAATGTACTGTCTATATCTAGTTATTAGTGATCTGAATAGTTACAGCAATCTTCCTCATACCTAGAGACAGACGGTTCTTTCCTTCAATCGCCTATCAAGATAGAGAAATTACTGAATAAAAACATATGAAAACAACTAGATAACATATTTAACTATTTTAACCAAATAGTATCTCCCTTCTAATGTACTTAAAATAAAAATGCTGTTTTCTATGTGATATATTTTAACTCAGTGTTGAGACTTATTCTATGCCCAATTCCTATTAAAGAAAGAATTTAAATAATTTTTGCAATTATAGTTGCCTAAAGAAGTTACACTGTGAAATTCTTTAAGTAGCTTAGTTCCTTATCGAAGCAAATTCGTTTTCTTAAGTCAATTCAGCAAATTGCAAAGCCAGATGGATCTTCAATTCAACTAAGAGTCTTTAACCTTCCAATGAAGAAAGAAAAATTGCTCTTGTCTACTTTCTCACTAGTTCCCTGTCCAGAACTGACCATTTCAGCAGTCAGAATGGTTTACGCTCATTAGCAAAAGCAGGTCTGACACACAAGTGAGCAAACAAAGAATTAACTGAGAGCTATTACACTGAACCATGACTTATGTAAGATTCTGCAAGTCACTCACTGGGGTTGGAACTCTACGGTGTTTATCACAGATGCACCTGCCCATCAGCACAGCAGCTCTGCATCCCCTGAGCAGCGCTTTTTATCCTGGAACAAGTGATAGGTCAGATCCAAGGCAGACACCTTCACAAGGACTTCGGTAAAAGGCAAATCGCTGTCCCTACCATTAGGTCCTAAAAGTGGTCACACCAGCACTGAAGCAGCCAGGCTGGGCCCAAGATGGAGTCGCTTGTGCAAAGCCCCACAACAGCAAACCAACAGTGAAGATCCTGTGCTCAGCTCTCCCAGGAAAGGCAGGCCTGGGCCAAGCAGTCAGCGCCAAGCCTGCCCTCTGCTCCACCCAAGGAAAGTAACCCTGCTTCAATCACTCAGCCAACGTCCAGGTGACTTCTGTGCTCCCGCCATAACCGTGCTCCGTGAAACCTGTCGCCACGCACAGCTCTTCAGAGCTCACTTCTATCTGCCGGGTGGATGCTGCCTGTTCATGAATCCCTGGATAAACCCAATGAGATCTTTAAAATTTACTCCATTGAATTTTGTCCTTAACACGAGGAACCAGCAGAAAGTCAGCACTTGCTCAATGTCAACACCACCTCCATTCTCCCTCTGACCTCCAAATATATTTCTCCTCCCCAGTAAATTAAGGTGAAACAGCACAGCTCAAAACTTGGCACCATGCACTCACTACGCTAGGCACCCACCATCACAGGTCCCAAATCAGGCACTTTTAAACAGTCACCGTGGTTTACGTTACCATTTCAGTTACATAAATAATACCGTAGTACAACGGCCTTCGGCATTTCAGGAGCCACGGATATTTTCGGATCAGATGAAAACCACGGACCTGCTCTGTCCGCAGAAACGTTCACAAGATACACGGAAAGCTGCACCTGACCCAGGCAGACTGTGGAGCCAGAAGACCCTGAAGTCTGTCCGTGCACCCAGGTCAGAACCTGCTGGATCTCACAGGTGAGACCAGATGCCCCAGGCTGCCGCTTCTCTGCATATCTAACCACCTGATCACATCTAAGTCAGAGGCAATGATAAAATACTGTCAAGAAAAGCTGAAATTCTTTGGTGGCAGCATATTCAAATTGCTTTTTATCTAAATACACTGAGAAGGCCACCAGGGGCTCTTGGATTTAAGGAATTAGGGGTGTGATGTGATGGGCGCGGGCGGAGTCCCAGGTACTGAGACTGAGTTTGCACAGCTCTCCAAACAAATATTAAGAAAACGGCAGTTGTTCACATCAAATAACGGGGGCGGTGGATTATAGCACACCTCTCCGGTCTTGGTTCACCACTGTCAGTGGGATCTTACAATACTACAATGCTGCATTTTTCCATCACTGTTTATTACGATGAAAGCTTAGATCTGCTCATGAGACATACACAGAAGACCTTTAAAGTCAACACTGGAGTATTTTCCTCCTCAGGACCTGGCTGTGAAGCATAACCCAAGCAGCCAGGAGTGCAGGGGAGGGCTCTTGGGGCTGCCCCTCCTCAGCAGTGGGGAGGGAGGGGGGATGGGAGGGGGAGGGAAGAGTGGGGGAGGGGGAGGGGAGGGAGGGGAGGGAGGGGAGGGGAGGGGAGGGGAGGGGGAGGGGGGCAGGGGAGCAGGGAGATGAGAAGGCCCCCAGCTCAGACTTCCAGGAGCTGCAGCTGAGAGCATAAGGAAGATTTTCTCATTAACCCAACTCACCTCAGGACCCCCTGAAGTCTTTCTCAAGCAGGCCTGACTCCTGGGCCCCCTGCACTGCACAATTCTGGCAAGAATCCCTATCAGCCAGTTTAACCAGAACCCCTCACCCTCAGTATCTGCTCGGGCTCATTTCCCTCCACCCCCAGGGGAGGCCCAATCGCCCTGGCCCGCCTGCAACGGGAATCCTACTAGGTTGCTTTAGACAGAACCCGCCGTACCCAGGACGTTCCTTTTAGTCAATCTCCGCACAAGGACATCCATGCTGACCCATGACTTTGGCTGTGAGTTCCCACGTGCCCAAGCTGTCTGCGGACTTGAGCGCAATCCTCCCCGACTCCACGCCCCCCGCCACAGTGGTCTCTCCACGCATCACAATGGCCTCTCTTGAATAAAGTCTGCCTCACTTTCACGAGCGTCAGGAATTTTTTAACAGTTCAAATACTATCTTTTCTTTAACAGGAGCAAGGCAAAACGCCTGACGACTGTGGGAAGCCTAGTCCTAATTCAGGTGCTGTAACCTTCAAGAGGGGGCATGTGACACTATGATTTATCATCGACATATATTTGATCTTCCTCCCGTACCTGGCACAGAGCTCCCAAAACCCTTGAAATTTCCTAAGTGATAAGAGCAATAAAAGTGTCTTCTGTTATTGATCATACAAAAACTCCTTTCAACCACACCTGAGCTTATGGGAATAAGGTGACTTCCGGAGAGCCCCTAAGGATGGGGGCTGGTGGCCAGGGGACCAACCTCAATTGGGGAGTAGGAACCTTCAGTCCTGCCCTGACCTCCAGGGACTGGAGAGGGGCTGGAGACTGAGTTCAGTCACCAACGGCCAATGAGATTAATCAACCGGGCCTGTGTCATGAGGCCTCCATAGAACCCCAAAAGGACAGAGGCAGGCGAGCTCGCGGGCTGGTGCAGGGCGAGTGGAGCCTGGACAGGGCACGCCAGCCCTGCCCTTCCCCAGACCTCGCCCTGTGCGTCTCTTCCATCTGGCTGTTCCTGGGTTGTATCCTTTTCTAGTGGGTGATCTAGTCACTAAAATGTTCCTCTGACTCCTGTGAGCCACTCTAGCAAATTAACTGAACCCAGGGAGGGGGTCGTGGGAACCTCCATTTATTTATATACATGTATATATATATATATTTTTTTTTTACATCTTTATTGGAGTATAATTGCTCTACAATGGTGTGCTAGTTTCTGCTGTATAACGAAGTGAATCAGCTGTATGTATACATATATCCCCATACCTCCTCCCTCTTGTGTCTCCCTCCCACCCTCCGTATCCCAGCCCTCTAGGTGGTCACAAAGCACCGAGCTGATAACCTTGTGCTATGCGGCTGCTTCCCACTCGCTATGTATTTTACATTTGGTAGTGTATATACGTCCATGCCACTCTCTCACTTCGTCCTAGCTTACCCTTCCCCCTCCCCGAGTCCACAAGTCCATTCTCTATGTCTGTATTCCTGTCCTGCCCCTAGGTTCTTCAGACCCATTTTTTTTTTTTAGATTCCATATATATGTGTTAGCATACGGTATTTGTTTTTCTCTTTCTGACTTACTTCACTCTGTATGACAGACTGTAGGTCCATCCACCTCACTGCAAATAACTCAAATTCATTTCTTTTTATGGCTGAGTAATATTCCATTGTATATATGTGCCACATCTTCTTTATCCACTCATCTGTTGATGGACACTTAGGTTGCTTCCATGTCCTGGCTAGTGTAACTAGAACTGCAATGAACATTGTCCTACATGACTCTTTTAGAATTATGGTTTTCTCAGGGTATATGCCCAGTAGTGGGATTGCTGGGCCGTATGGTAGTTCTGTTTTTGGTTTTTTAAGGAACCTCCATGCTGTTCTCCATAGTGGCTGTATCAACTTACATTCCCACCAACAGTGCAGGAGGGTTCCCTTTTCTCCACACCCTCTCCAGCATTTATTGTTTGTAGATTTTTTGATGTTGGCCATTCTGACCAGTGTGAGGTGATACTTCATTGTAGTTCTGATTTGCATGTCTCTAATGATTAGTGATGTTGAGCACCCTTTCAAGTGTTTGTTGGCAGTCTGTATATCTCCTTTGGATAAATGTCTATTTAGGTCTTCGGCCCATTTTTTGATTGGGGGTTATCTGCTTTTTGATATTGAGCTGCATGAGCTGCTTGTATATTTTGGAGATTAATCCTTTGTCAGTTGCTTCATTTGCAAATATTTGCTCCCATTCTGAGGGTTCTCTTTTCATCTTGTTTACGGTTTCCTTTGCTGTGCAAAAGCTCTGAAGTTTCATTAGGTCCCATTTGTTTTTTTTTTGTCTTTATTTCCATTTCTCTAGAAGGTGGGTCAGAAAGGATCTTGCTGTGATTTATGTCATAGAGTGTTCTGCCTATGTTTTCCTCTAAGAGTTTGATAGTTTCTGGCCTTACATTTAGGTCTTTAATCCATTTTGAGTTTATTTTTGTGTATGGTGCTAGGGAGTGTTCTAATTTCATTCTTTTACATGTAGCTGTCCAGTTTTCCCAGCACCACTTATTGAAGAGGTTGCCTTTTCTCCACTGTATATTCTTGCCTCCTTTATCAAAGATAAGGTGACCATATGTGTGTGGGTTTATCTCTGGGCTTTCTATCCTGTTCCATTGATCTATCTTTCTGTTTCTGTGCCAGTACCATACTGTCTTGATTACTGTAGCTTTGTAGTATAGTCTGAAGTCCAGGAGCCTGATTCCTCCAGCTCCATTTTTCTTTCTCAAGATTGCTTTGGCTATTCGGGGTCTTTTGTGTTTCCATACCGATTATGAAATTTTTTGTTCTAGTTCTGTGAGAAGTGCCATTGGTAGCTTGATAGGGATTGCACTGAATCTGTAGATTGCTTTGGGTAGTAGAGTCATTTTCACAATGTTGATTCTTCCAATCCAAAAACATGGTATATCTCTCCATCTGTTTGTATCATCTTTAATTTCTTTCATCAGTGTCTTACAGTTTTCTGCATACAGATCTTTTGTTGTCTCCTTAGATAGGTTTATTCCTAGGTATTTTATTCTTTTTGTTGCAATGGTAAATGGGAGTGTTTCCTTAACTTCTCTTTCGGATTTTTCATCATTAGTGTATAGGAATGCAAGAGATTGCCGTGCATTAATTTTGTATCCTGCTACTTTACCAAATTCATTGATGAGCTCTAGCAGTTTTCTGGTAGCATCTTTAGCATTCTCTATGTATAGTATCATGTCGTCTGCAAACAGTGACAGCTTTACTTCTTCTTTTCTGATTTGGATTCCTTTTATTTCTTTTTCTTCTCTGATTGCTGTGGCTAAAACTTCCAAAACTATGTTGAATAATAGTGGTGACAGTGGACAACCTTGTCTTGTTCCTGATCTTAGAGGAAATGGTTTCAGTGTTTTACCATTGAGAATGATGTTGGCTGTGGGTTTGTCATATATGGCCTTTATTATGTTGAGGTAAGTTCCTTCTATGCCTACTTTTTGGAGGGTTTTTATCATAAATGGGTGTTGAATTTTGTCAAAAGCTTTTTCTGCATCTATTGAGATGATTATATGGGAACCTCCCATTTATTGCTGGAGAGTCAGAAGCCCAGGTGGCCGCCTGGACTTGCACCCGGCGTGAGGGGGAGGGCGGTCCCGTGGGATTGATCTGATGCTGCCTTCAGGTAGACAGTGTCAGACCTGAGTTAAAATGCAGCACCCGTCTGGTGCCACAGGACGGAGCACCCGTCTGGTGCCACAGGACGGAGCATCTGGTGCTGGAAGTGAAGTGGTGTCGTAGTGAGACACTGAGAGTAGAGGACACACAACAGGGAACGGGTCTTCCTGGGCCAGGTAACGATCTCCAGTCACGCAGATGCTCTAAAGCACCTGGGCAACAGGTGTGTGTGTTCACCCTCCAGGAAGGCAGCTCCACAGAGCCCTGAGCCCCAGACTCCACCAGAGCTTCCATCCCCAGAAAAGGAGGGTTGAGTAAGGAAGAAGCCCCATCCTAACAGGGACTGGCTCTCAAGAGCAGCAACTGAGCCGGACGAGCCCCGATCCTGATCTGGCCAGCAACCAAGTACGTGCAGGAAACCTGCGCCCAGACCCGAAATCAACCACCAGAGCCAATGGACGGCCCAGAGGGCCGGCGAGGGGGCTCAGCTTTTAATTCTGCCTCCTGGTGCCTGCTGGGACCACCAAATTAGAGGGGAGACAAGTGAGACAGACACTAATCCTGGCCTCAGAGAGTTCTTTGGAAATAAAATACCATTTCTGAGTGTTAGAGAAAAGCAAGGAGAGTCTGCGGCGCCCGGCATGAATCTCCGCCGTCTCCCGACAGCTTGAGCAAACATATGGGAGTGGGAAGCAGGAGACACGTTTGGGAAACTGTTTATTACAGTTGGGATAAAACACAAGGTAAGTGTTGGAATGAAAGTGGGAGATAAGATTAGGGAAGAGGGATCCTGAATGCCAGCCCAAGGAGTTCACAGGGGGCAAGGGCGTGCCGGATGGAAAGGACATGCTCAGAACCGGGTCTAAAAGAGGAATTCACTGGCACCACTGCAGACGTCAAGGGGGAGGGAGTTTCAGGAAGAAGCCATCACTTCATCTCCAAAGGCTGTCGATACTCAGAGATACAAAAATACTGCTTAGAAGACACTGCCTGTATCAGTTTTATTAGAGTGGAGGGTGGGGGAAGGCAGGTCGAGGGCAGAACCCAGCAGGGACACAGCTGCAAATAGTAATGGTCAGGAAGGAAAAAAACAAGTTGTTTTCACGCACCGTGAACACGTCCTGAGGAAACAGCAGCGCTCAGCACACACAGCCCACCGGGAAGTCAGGCATGAAAAGAGGAGAGAGAGTCCCCGGGCTCCCATAGAGACACTGGGCTTTTAAAGACAGGTAGACCTGAGCCAACAGATTAAAGACGTAAAAAATAACACTGGGTAAAAGGGACAAAACAAGGAGCGCTGAAAGGAACAGGGTCATGAGCCCAGTTCAAATGAAAATGCCTTTACGCCTAAAAAGATTAATTCTGCTTTGAATCTTTTCCTCATGGATAGTTTCCCAGTGTAAAATCCCTATAAATTTCTCAGTGTGTTAACGCGCCGGTTCCATTGTTCAACCACCAAGAAACAGATTCCATAGCTTTTTTAACCTTATCAAGTCAATTAATAAATTTTAACACAAATTGGGCTTTTCTTAAGTGAAAGGTCATGCGCACAGTAAGGGCAGTACTGGGGAGAGAATGGGTTTTTAAATTGTCCAGACCTGAGTTTCAAAGGCATTTTTAGTACATCAACACGAGCACCTCGTCGCCTGGAAATTTACAAGCGTAAGTGTTCTGTGTCAAGTGATTTCCAAGACTGATCTGATCTTCACAGTCACCCTCTGAGTTCTACGGTTCAACAACTGGCCCAAGTTGAAAGAAAGAGGCGGGGCTTCCCTGGTGGCGCAGCGGTTGAGAGTCCGCCTGCCGACGCAGGGGACGCGGGTTCGTGCCCCGGTCCGGGAAGATCCCACATGCCGCGGAGCGGCTGGGCCCGTGAGCCATGGCCGCTGAGCCTGCGCGTGCGGAGCCTGTGCTCCACAACGGGAGAGGCCACAGCAGTGAGAGAAAGAAGGAGGGCAGGACCTGAACCTGAGTCTGACGCCAAAATAACCCTTCACTGGACCCCGATTCCCGGAGCGTCTCAGCCTCATAACACCTTCTCCAGCGTTTTCCCGGGGAGAAGTAAAACAGGTACCGCACGGGTAGCCCTCAGCACACGGCACCCACCGTATCGTCCCGCGGCCTCGACGTCCCCAAGACCCACAGGCTGTGTACCCCTCGCAGCGTCACGGCCGGCTCACCTGCCTGCTTCTCCATGTCGGGAAGCCGGGTCTCTGTGTCCTAGTTTCCAGCGCGTCTGGCACACAGTCAGCGCTCAAGAAATAATTCTTGTTTCAGTTAATTCTGGTCAACACGCGGCTTGAGTGCGCCACGCGCTCGGGCTGCCTTCGGTGTAAGACCTGAGTCGGAAGGGACCTAAGCAGATAATGTAGTCCCAACACGCTAGCTGTTCTGAGCCAGCAGACTACAGCAAGCTGGCCGTCTCTACAACAAGGTTCTACCCGCGCACAGCCCCATCACCCACACCGTCCACGGCCACTTGGGGGCTGCGACGGCAGACCCGAGGAGTTGCAGCCGACGTCACAGAGCCTGCAAAGCCTAGTACGACGCCTGCCTGGCCCTTTACGCGGAATCTTTGCTGAGCTCTGCTTCGGCTGGATCCACTCAGTGAGTCAGCAAACATTAGAAGGTTTCCTAGGAGGCCGTCCCTGCCTTTCGGTGCTGGGTATGCCGCGGTGAATAGAACACATGGCCCGCCCGTGTCTGCACGGAGCCGCCAGCCTAGCAAGCAGAAAAGACAAAGCACGTACAAGTAGTCAAGTGACAAACTGAGCAATAAACGAACTAATCAGGGTGATGAGGACTGGAAAGGAAAGGGAAGAGTATAATTGAGAGAAGAACGAGCGTAGGAGGGAGACACGGCTTCCAGTGGGGGGAGAGCACCTTTCTCTAAGAATGTGAAACTGAACAGAACTGAATCATGGGGGGCGGGGGAAGGACGGGGGCTGAGCACATCCCAGCAGGGGATCCAGCACAGGCTTAGGTTCCGGGAAGAAGAGACCCCGACGCGTTCAAAGGAAGCTGTGGCTGAACACACAGCGCCGGAGCGAAGCTCGGATGAAACCAGGAAGGAGACGCAGGCCGGAGAGACCCCGCGGCACCTCTGAGCAGCACCACAGGACCCGGGCCCTTTAGCAGAGACGTCCCTCCGCCACCATCCTGAACTACACATAAATCCATCATCAACTATCCGGAGCAATCGGTCTTCAGTGTCTGAATGTTTTAAACCGAAAACTATTAAGCAGGGCTTCCAATTACATAAAATCAAATCATTTCACTTTGAACTTTGATTAACTTACTGGGCGTAAGATTGAGGAGTTCAAAAAGGACAGGATACTAACGTGGACTGAAAACAATGCATGAACTGGGAGTTGAGAACTGTTTTATTCTTCCGCAGACCTGCTGAGGACTTCAGCCCAGGAGGCAGCCTCAGGCAGCCCTGAGGGACTAAAGAGGCTGGGGGGGGGGGGGGGGGCCGGATATGTGGGAGTTTCAACAACAAAGAGGCCGTGGGAACATCCAAAAATGGTTGTTAATTAAAGAAAACCAGGTATCAAGTTAATGACGTCAGCACTTTTCTGTGTATGGGAAGGTGCAAGAGTCTGGGCTCACTGAAGTCATTCCTTTGATGTGCACCTCAGCTCTCTGGGGCCAGCGTCCTGCTTCTCTCCATCCTGAATCCCCTCGGGGCGCACCGCTGGGGGCTGCCGTGGCCGAGGGCTTGACGGCCACAGCATCCTTTGTTTACTGACATGGCAGCAGGCATTCTTAGCCCAGGAGAGAGACCTGAGCTGGAGTCACGGAGAGGGCTCTTGTCCTGGTCCTGAGGTTCTCGGGGTAACAGTGATGCATGCTCAGGCCTCCGCTGGGGTCTCCAGTCCAAAGGGCTAACTAGATGAATGCCAGTATCTCCAAGACCCGTTACAGCTGCTCCATTCGATGACTCGACACCGGGAGGTGCCGCTGGGCTCTGACATGACCAGTTAAGAGGGTGAAAAGCCTCGAGGCTCACGGTATGTGTGAGCTCATCCGTGAGGGGTGTGCGGACTCCAGCGTATGCAAGGATGAAGTTGCAGCAGATCCAGCTGAGAGCATCATGACTGCACTTTCCTTCAGCACAACGTCTGTGCTGCTCCTCTAAGGCCACTGCAGTCACAAGACACAGGCACCCGGCAGTTCAGAGGCTTTAAGTGACATTTAAAGCCATCGTTTTAATAAGAAGGGGAAGGAGGGAGGGAGGCAGGGTGGGAGGGAAAACAGACAAAGAGTTCGGGGAGGGGCGCACGTGTCGACCTCGCAACTCCGTTCCCAGGCACTGCCACTGTGCGGCGTGAATACCCTCCATCTTATTTTCTTACATGTTCAGTAGGAAATGAAAGCGTTTATTGTAAAAGATGTATAAGAATACCAAGTGACCGCAAGTTAAACACGTCTCTGAGGAAGCGGCTGGACTGGAGTTGATCAGATACCAGCAGCTGTACTGCTTGGGCTGCTGGTTTTGAGGAGAGAGCTGTTTGGAGACGCAAGTTCTCTGGAATAAGCACACGCTACTTTTCCCTGAATAACACGAAACGACGCCGAGGATGGGCTGCCCCCAGACATCTGCTTTTTGGAAGTTTTAGTACAACAGTAAACAGCCGGCAGGACCAGGAGGAGCAGATTCATAGCAACTAAGGCAGAGCTGTTCTACCTTGTCACAAACGGCAACCGGTGTGCTTTCATCTTTTAAAAAATTATATTAATCCAGAGCGCCTGGAGGGGTGGGATAGGGAGGGTGGGAGGGAGGGAGACGCAAGAGGGAAGAGATATGGAAACATATGTATGTGTATAACTGATTCACTTTGTTATAAAGCAGAAACTAACACACCATTGTAAAGCAATTATATCCCAATAAAGATGTTAAAACAAAAAAAAGAGCCAACATTCTGTAATAACTGTAAATGAGAAGTACCCTTTAAACATTGTATGAAAAACTCTTTAATTTTTAAAAACATTATGTTGAGCAGAAGCAACCAGTCACAAAAAGAATATATATTGTATTATATCATCTACATGAAACTAGAGAAGACAAATCTAATATAAAGTGACCGAAAGCAGTTGAGTACTTGCCAGAGCTGTGGTGGCAGGACCCACTGGGAAAGGTCTTTGTGATGAAATGTCCTATGTCTTGACTGATGGTCTAAATTTGCCGAAATTCACAGAGAGGTTCACTTAATTACTGTAGATAAGCAGTACCTCAATGAAGCTGATTTAGGAAAAAAGCTCTTGTTTGGGGGGGAAATGATAAACACTCATTATCAACAATGTAAGCAATGAGGAAAAGGAGAGAAATAAACATCACCCCAGATACTAATCTAAAGTGGGACGCTATTGATGCTCAGATAAAACCACGAGTCACCAAAGAAAAGTTGTGTTAGTCAAAATGTTGCACAAAGTGGGTCACAGACCTCAGTGTAAAATGCAAAATTATAAAACCCCTAAAAGATAACACGGAAGAAAATCTAGATGATCTTGGGTGTGACAATGACTTTCAGGTACAATCCCAAAGGCACAATCCGTGAAGGAAACAGGTGACAAGCTGCACTTCATTAAATGCTTCTGTTCTACGAAAGATGACGTCAAGAGAAGCCGAAGACAAGCCACAGCGAGGTATCCACATCCTAGGTCATCAGGGAGATGGAAGTGAAAGCAACAGTGAGATGCCACGACATACCGATCAGAGTGGCCAGACCAGAGCACCGACAGCACGCGATGCTGGCGAGAGGCTGGGGAGCAACAGGAACGCTCATCGCTGCTGGGGGGGCGCAATGGTGCAGCCACTCTGGAAGACAGCTCGGGAGCTCCTTACAAAACTAAACACACTCTTACCGTAAAATCCAACAGTTACACTCCTTGGTATTTACCCAAAGGAGCTGAAAATGTATGTCCACACAAAAACCTGCACACCAATGTTCACAGCAGCTTTATTCGTAACTGCTAAAATCTGGACGCAACCAAGATGTCCTTCAGTAGGTGAACAGACTTAGGAACTCCGGTCCATCCAGACAAGGCAATATTACTCAGAGCTAAAAAGAGATGAGCTGTCAAGCCACAGAAAGACATGGAAGAAGCTTAAGTGCGTATTTAATAAATGAAAGAGGCCACTATACTGCGTGACTCCAACTATATGACATTCTGGAAAAGGAAAAACTACGAAGACAGTAAAAAAGGTCAGTGGTTGCCAGGGGCTGAGATGTGGAGAGGAATGAAAAGACAGAGCACAGAGGACTTTTAGGGCAGTGAATATACTCTGTACGATATTCATAACGATGGATACGTGTCATTATACATTCGTCCCAACCCGGAGAATGCACACCACCAAGCGTGGGCCGTATGTAAACTACTTGAGTGATTACGACGTGTCAGTGTAGCTTCTTCGACTGTAACAGATGTATCCTCTGGTGGGGAGGCTGTGCATGTAGGGGTGGGGGGTACAGGAGAAACCTCTGTAGCTTCCCCTCAGTCTTGCTGTGAAACTAAAAGTGATCTAAAAAAATTAAGTTTGAAGAAAAAATTACTTTTTTTTCATGTGCTTAATTCAGGAAGACACAAAGGTGCTCACAAACAATTTCTAAGCAAAGGGGATTCAAGCCACACCTGCCAGGTGCTCCCCGCAGATACGCAGCCTATCCTTTTGGAAGGAGCACGGAAACCGCGGAATATTTCACTTAAGTACAGACAACGGTCACAGACTCTGAAACCCATTTGCTTCATCTGAGAAGGTAAACTAACAGGTGATGTGGCCAGAGAATCTGTAACATGTCTAGGGGACTTCCTGACAACACCCGCCAACATCACGCCAACTAACAAGTCAGTAAAACTTGGTCTGATACATGATACAACGATGCTGTGCTCAGGCTAATCTGGCTTGATCCAGGAGTGTATTTTAAAATAGCTAGTGGGACTTCACTGGTGGCGCAGTGGGTAAGACTCCACGCTCCCAACGCAGGGGTCCAAGTTCGATCCCTGGTCAGGGAACTAGATCCCACGTGTGCGCCGCAACTAAGGAGTTCACAAGCCGCAACAAAGGAGCTCACAAGCCACAACGAAGACCCGGCACAGCCAAAAAAATAAATAACAAAAAGATTTTAAAAAATAAAATAAAATAGCTAGTATAATGTATGATCTACATATCCTCTCAGACGCCTCCCAAAATACTGCTTCTTTCAAACAAGACTTTAACAAGACTTTTGTGAGACGTACACAAATCCATCTGCCCTGATAGAAGCCTGAGGGCAGGGCTAAGATTCTCCCGCGGAGCTTGGGAGCAAAAACAATGCCCTTGTGAATAAAAAGCCCACGCACCTCAGCTTCAGGGCAGCTGAAGGAGGCGCGGTTAAGACTCACCTCTGACACTCAGGCCGACTCGACTAACGAATGAGCAAGGTTCTCACCCACGTAGCTTGACCTTGAGCGTTTAAGTCAGAAAAACACCCGCGATATGAATATCCAGACATCTTCAGCCAAACTAAAATGCACCTCTAGATTCATAGCTTAATCAACGCTTCTCCCTGTTACACAAACCAAAGATTCAAACACACTCAAACACACCCGCTATTTACACAGGTGTGTCCAACTTGTGAAAATTCATGGCACTTTTCTCTGTGGCCTTACCTGTAAAAGTTTTATCTGTATCTGTACATACATTACATATGCATGATGGAAACTCACATACATGTATGTGTGTGCATATATATAAAATAATTAACAGAGGTAACGTCAGGTATTGATAGACCCTCAAATAATGAAAAGAGGTGACATTTCAAGGAATTGCTATTTGCAACCATCTAACAGCTGGAAACACCTTCTAGACAATAATTTAGTTCCAGCAGCAACTGCTGATGAATCATCAAATACAGGGAAAGGCTTCCCTCCACTAGATTTCATCTTCTCATTAACTGAATTTTCATAAAGATTTGCTTGGATTTTAATGTATATACTTTTACTTTTAGAAACACACCGACATTTTTTTAAAAAGAAAGAAAGAAAGAGAATTGGAAGGTGAAAGGCTACCAGGACACTTATGCCTGGAGGTGCTGGAGCAGTTTCAGGTGTTTCACACACTTGTTACATCTTACTACCTACAACTGCCTCCTATGAAAAATAATGGTTTTGTCGTCAGCCAAGTGAAACAACCCACAGTGTCATTTTATGAACAAAACTACCTGGTGTAAATGGTTCTAACGTTACCTGAAGCAGCCTGAAAGAGACGGGTAAGTCAGCGCCACCTAAATTAACCAGGAGTCTTTTCTGTATCATCTGGTACAATCACAGAAGAATTCTATCAAGAGAAAGACTACAGCCTAAGACAGAGTAAAAGCATTCAGATCGATGCATCTGTCGAGACTTCTTAGGTGGACCCTTTACCGGTACAGCTATAAGGGAACGGGAAACAGCCATAAGCAGTTACCCCGCACAGCAGGAAGAGCAACCTCAATGAGATACAAAAACCCACCCACCCTCACGCCCAGTTCACTCACCCACACCCACCCTGACGCTTAAGGGATCAGCGTGAGGCACCTAGGAAAGCAGAGTCTAAAGTCTTCCGTCTACTTACAGGCAAAAGGCACCGAGGCGACGGCGAAATGCAGACGCAGTGAAGCAGCTCCTCTCCACCAGAACGCAGCACGCTTTGCATTCACAGCTTAAAGCTCTCACAGATCTTCATTCCCAGCCCCGCGCAGATAACCGAAGCCATAGAGATACAGATCTCAGAACTCCGGTGAGAAAGCACTGCGTCTAGGGTCACCAAGCCTCCCTGACTCTGCCCCATACTCGTCCACAATCAAAAGCAACAACATCAACACCATGGAAGCAAAGTAATACAGTTACATAAAATACGCCAACTTTCTAGTGGCCTCTCAACGGACCAGAACTCTTCGGCTCTACAACCAGTAATAAACCCGGTTTACAGCACCAGCACAGCCACGCATCGCACCCAGTGTGCTCGTGCAGGGTCCACGCCACACAGACCCAGGGGCCACTGCTCTGCCCCAGAGCCTGCCTGGACAACCCCGTCCCTGCTTCCTGCTACCGAAAGGGAAAGAGACCTGCCTTCCTGTAAAACTCAACCATCTTGCTCACCACGCCCTGCCAGTTTCTGCACACCTTCAAATCCTACACCTGAATAATCAGCAAACACAGCTACCCTCGCTATTTGCCTTTGTAATCATGTTCCATTGTGCTTTGCTCAATTTTTAGGTAGTTTATCTTTAGACGTTAAAGTCCCAAGAGGAAAACTAGATATTCTTCTTCTCTGCATCTGCCCAGAGCTTAACACTGTAACTTTTAAATGACAGGTACTCAACAAATCTCTGCGAAACAGTCAGCCAAAATCGTTAAGTTCCATACCTAAAAGGTGTCGTTGAACCTGAAAACGCTGCCACTAAAGAGTAACAAGTTTGGCTGCTGCAACTGTCACCTGTAAGCGGAATCTCTAGTCCTTCCCCCGGCCTCCCCCCATCCAGGATCCAGCGTGTGACCAAGGGCCGCCCCCGCTTCACGCGCAGAGGCCCCCTCCGACTCAACACGTTTAAAACTGAACGTCTTTCCGCTACTTCCCAAACCTGCCCTGACCCCCGCACCCTGGCATCCACACAGATGCCCACGCCAGACCCTCAGAGTGGCTCCCTGCCCTCCTACGTCGAGCCCATCACCGCGTGCCATCGCCTTCCTGATGTCTCTGGGCTCAGCCCACTTCCCGCCCTGCGCCGCTGCAACCGGCCTCACTGTGGACCTACGGCTGCCCCCGCGCAACGCACTGGCTCCGGGCGACTAAGGGGCGATCGTTAAAAGGTATGTGCGCGCGCACGTACACACCCACGCACATCTGTCCTAAAAACTCATCAGCTCCCTCCCTACCTGAAAACTGGCTCTTAGAATCTAATCTAAAAATCCAGAATGTGGCTTGAGAAGACCGTGGACAACGTCCACGTCTTCTACCTCACCAGCTCGTCCCTACCTCACCAGCTCGCCTGGGACCGCGCGCCCCTTCACGTTCAGAGCCCCAGTCTCGGATAAACAGCAGGGTCCTACGGTAGAGCACAGGGAACTGTACTCAGTATCCTGTGATAAACGGTACTGGAAAACAATATGAAAAAGAATGTGTGTGAATATATATATATGTGTGTGTGTGTGTGTGTAACCGGGTCACTTTGCTCTACAGCAGAAAGTAACACGACACTGTAAATCAACTAGACTTCCATAAAAAAGATTTAGAAAAAAACAAAACAGAACTCCAGTCTTAAGCACTTCTAGTCCACACCGCGCCAAGCTCTGTCTCAGCTCCCCTTTCCCACGTACGCTGTCCCCTCTGCCCGAAACACTGTTCCAGGTCCCGCAGGCGGCCGCGCTCGGCCTCTGTTCAACCACCACTTCCACAGGGTGAGCCCTGGACTAGTTCCGCTTCCTCTGCTCCAGCTACGACCTGTACCTCCTGTGCCCCGCGAAGCTCACTTTCCTCCCAGCTCGTGTGTGACGGCAGCCTTCCCTTCAAACGAGCAGAAGCCCCGTCCATCGTACACGCCACCCTACCCGTGCAGCACAGCCCTGCTGAGCCCACACATATCAACACTCACTCACGTGCGAAGCGGTCCTGCCAAAAGGAGTGCCGCGGTTTTTACCCCGCGCATGACTGTTATCAAGTAGCGCGCGTCATCAACACATTATTAAGCACTCGGCAACGGTTAGGCTCCAGAGAAGCTCAAAACAGGGGCCCAGCCCAGAGGGGACTCACGACTGAGGCAGGGAAATAGCTTCTACATAAAGGTACTCAACCCACAAGAGGGTGCTGTATACAGAGAAACAAAATAATCCACCGCTGTAAGTTAGTGTTGGAAAAACAGGAAAATAAAAACAAAAGAGGGTCTTTGAGTTCGATTATTAAAGGATGGACAGAACACAAACAAAAAGAAAGACATTACAGGTGGAAAACTCTGAGGCACCCAATCCTGCGGGTGTATTATGTATTTACAGATCCCAGGTTTACACGCATGCAAAGGTCTGATTGGAAGGGAAGGGGTTAAAGTTCAACGAGATGATCACACAACCAGTTCATAGTTTTAGAAGGTTAAAGTTGAATATTTAGAGAGTAGCGCAATACGAAAAACAATGAAATCTGGGAAAAGGGATTAAAAACCTGATCTGATTAGGAATAAGTGCCCGAACATTGGACCGTGCCAGCTACTGTACTTCCAAGCGTGTTCTCTGACTTCAAGCCCTTGACAGCCCTCTACCCTAAACACTTGTTACTGCCTCAATTTACACATGAGGAAACTGAGTCTCAGAATACTGACAACATATTCAAGGTCATGTAGTTGGTAAGTGACAGAACTGGGGCTTGATTATAGCAACTTCAGAGCCCTTAAGGGTCCATGAGGGCGAAGTCCTCTTTGAAAACAGTGTAACGTGGGCAGTGTTTTTAAATCTGATAACTGGGTACAGGGGACACCGAAGGCTGCATGCTCAGCAAAGCAGCAGCCGCAGTGAGCTAAGTCAGAGGTGAGCAGACTTGAACCAGAAGGACGGCAATGCCATCAGAACACAGGAGATCAGTGCAGCAGAATGTCGGGGGGTGAGGGGAAAGCAGATCTAAAACTGAAAACTGAAGAGACGCTGGAATTCAAAGATGACTCTCCAGCTCCTAATCTTAGATAGGAAAAGGACAGTGACGCCATGAACAGGAACTGGGTATGTTTAAAAGTGGACCTGTTTTTCCACTTTGGGCTTTGCCTGAGGTCAAGAGGAGCGATTCACGTGCAACGTCCACCAGACAGTGGGGACAGTGACATCGGAGCTTGCTGAGAAGAACAGGCGAGACTCATAAGTACTAATGTTATATTTAGGTATACTTCTTAAACCAAAGGAGACATGTTCTAATATTAAAAAAACTAACAACTGTTAGCCAAAAAAACGGAAGCAACATTTAATAACACACTTCCCCACACAATCCCACCTTCCCTACGCGGCCCTAGCAACAGCGGTTCTACATGTGTCAGCTCAAGACAAAAACTCCCAGCCACCCACTCATCCCCTACCAACGATTCCACACCCAATGCAGTATCTCTGCAGCATCTTTTTGAAACACAGAATATTGAGACCATCTGCTGAAGTACATGTGGAAATTTTAGCCACAAATTAGGCTTTCAACTTACTAATGGTAGCAATTTTTTAAAATTCTAATCAATTTAAGGCATTACAAACAAATAAGGATTTCTATTAAATAGCAGGGAACCAATGACGGATTTCCATTAGCAATTTTAGGTACAAACAGAAGACATCTGCAGACAATACAAAAAATTAGAATGGAAAATGTCATCTGATCTCCGTGTCTCCACGGCTAGCTACTCGCACAACAGACAATTTTTTAAAAACAAGTAACAGAACAAAACATGCAGTGTATCTTTTCTGCTGATGATCATTTTAACACCGGATATGCCCTTAAAAGGACAGAAACATCCATATGAGAAAGCACATTTAGAAAAAGATGGAAGGATACAAATTCATATTAGCAATTGCTTGTGGGGAAGAAAAGGCAAGAGAACTGAGAAAAGGGCAACAAATTATGATTCAACTTTATCTACACTGTTTCCTTTCTTTCATTTAAAAAAAAATCTTAAACAAATATGCCAAAATGTTAACATCTGTTAATCTGGGGTGAAGGTCATATGGTATTTACCCTGGTCTCTTTGCCATTCAGCATTTCTGAAATTTTACCAAAATTATTCCAAAGGAAAAAAGGATCCAACCTGTCACCTAATGAAAGTACCACACAGAGCATGTCTGACCTGTCTTGCCTGGAGGACCCCAGCTCCACTGGGTGAAACTCAGTTCACCAAGCAGCCAGCTTCTTTTGGGGGTGTATTTATTGAAACGCAAGGGCCTAATTAGCAGGTCTGAACCCTGGGATCGGTCCCCTGAAAGTCCTCTATCTGGTGGGCCTTAATCACGGGTGAGTCCTCAGGGGCGACAGCTAGGAAAGAGCACTTGGCCTCCGTGTCTCCTAGGGGAGCTGAGAGGAAGATTCCAGAAGGAAGAAGAGGCTGCTGGAGACAACTCTGGATAAATGCCCTCCCCTCCCTCCCCTCCCTCCCCCCTCCTCCAAGGCCCCGCGAGGTGCCCGGCAGCACAGGGGCAAAACCCCTCTGGAGCAGCGCCCTCATTTGCTCACTATGAGACGCACAGCGCATTCCGGAGGAGAGCCATGCGTTCGCTCCGCCCTCCCTCAACCCAGATGGCAGCAGCGAAGCAAAGAGAGGGCAAAGCCCCGCCCTCAAGGACATGCTGCCTCCTCTCGGTCTCTTAATCTTAAAATGCCCCCCCCCCGCCCCCCGCATCAAAGCCAAGGAAATTCAATCCCACCCGCAGCGAAAGGATCCCCTAAGACTATCATGACGTAGGATGCGGTGCGGGTCAGGCCACCTGAATGGACAAAGGCCCGGGAGCCCCGGCTTCCCCGCTGCGCCCTGAACACAACAGGGGCTGGCACGGCTGCGTCCAGGTCAGCAGGGATTCCAGACAACAAGGAACAGATGAACTCGTGCATCTTACATTCCCCCCACTTTTTTTTTTTTTAACCAACAAGAGATTCAGTTTATCCACTGCCAAGATCCCTTAAACTAAGAGAACAAAAATACATCAAAAGGAAATACTACTGTGCACCCACTCAACACTTGTGAGTTTTAGGAAGACTAAGACATAAAGAAGCAACACAGTGATGCTGCAGCTCACATCTCCGGGGGCGAAACTCCTTTTAACAGGGTTTAGGCATAAAGGAGACCGGCGGGGTTTCCAGTGCTCTGGACTCTAGAGTAATAACAGCAACAGAGTAATGAAGCTTCTTAGACTCTGGACCTCTAAAGGTAGGCCAGGGCCCAGCCAAGACGGGGGTGAGGACTGAGGCCTGAGCATCTCCGACCCGGGAGCCCTGCACACAGCAACGTCACGACCGTCCGTGACAGACGGTGGGCACTTGCAGCAAAGCCAGGATGTCAGCAAGGACAACACAGAGGACGGCGCACGTCCCGGGACACGGCCCTACGTGTGACCAGAGTCGGGGGCGGGTAAGAAAGAATAACACGTGGGCCTGAATACGACAGGCTTTGAAAGTCCCAGGGGGGGAGAGCCAGAGGATGGACGGCAGACCGTGCGTGCGCCGCAACACGGAACGTGGAGAGACCGTGAAGGGCAGGGCGAGCTGTCACAGCCACCTGCATGGGAGACCAGGAGGACGAGCTCTCCGAGGCGGAGGCGGCAGCAACGGTGCCACGAGACACCGGGAAGGAAGACATGACGGCATCTGCGCGCTGACGGACGGCAGAGACGGGAAACCGGCCCCATAGTGTCTCCAACCACACTGCTAACTAACAAGGCACAGCAACTGCCACTTGTGGACCTTCGCCTGGTGCCAGACGTGACACCAAGGGCTCTCGCCACCCTCGCCTGAGGCAGGCCCTGCCGCCAGGCGGCTTCAGGCAAGAACACGGAGGCTTAGAGTAGATAACGTGCCTTCGTTCATAAGACCAGCAATGAGCAGAGCTGGAATCTGAATCCAAAAATGTTTAGAATATTATTCAGCCTTAAAGAAGGAAACCCGGCCATTTGACGATGTGGATGAACCTGGAGGATATTGTGCTACGTGAAACAGGCCGGTCACAGGCAGAGACGCTACACGGCACTGCCTCTGTGATCAATCTAAACAGGCAGACTCACAGAGCAAACAGTGGAGCGGTGGTCTCCAGGGGCTGGGGGCAGGGGAACGCGGGGACGCATGAGACAAAGGGTACAAAGTTTCAGTTACACGAGGTGAAAGTCCCAGAGATTTGCACAGCACAGCACCTACAGACACAGCGCCACACGGTATTCTTAACCTGCTCAGAGGGCAGATCTTAGGTCAAGTACTCTTACCACAAAATAATAATCCAGAGAGCGGGAAGAAACTTTGGAGGTGATGAACAGGTTCATGACGCAGAGTACACCAATGACGTCTCAGATGTACACTTACCTCGCAATGTACACTCATTAAACTGCAGACGTGGAGTACGCTCAGCTCTTTGTATGTCAGTCATACCTCAACCAAGTGGTCTGCAAAAAAAGGTTTCTGTTTTACAGTCTACATCCTTAACCATTAAGATATACGTATATGGCCTCAAGGTTTTCAGTGACAGGGCAATAAATATCAACTAAACTAGGAAGCGAGTTGGAGAAACAGACTCTCCAGGACACAGGAGGCTGGAGGTGTAGTCACCATCCAGCACGTCAGCCCGGCAGCTTCACGAGGAGGCTTCTGGCCTTGGAGAAGCTAAGCTGAGTTTAAAAAATCATAGAACCTAGCGTTTACGCACATTATCGTAAACGGAAGTACTCGACTGTTCCCGTAGATCTGCTGGAGATGCGACGTAAGCCCTGACGTTGTCACAGGCAGACGCACGCTTCACTGGGAACCACGGGCCAGAGAAAGGAATTCCAGCTCATGCCGCCTCGGCTCAACCTTCCAGCGAGTGCTGCCCCCTTGGCTGATTAAACAGGGATCTGAGAGGGACCCACAGTGGACATGCAAATGTTCTCTTCCTGCCCGTTTGTAGACGGCCTAACAATGTCACAGTCGGTTTCCGAGGGAAGAGCAGCTGAAATCAGCGCTAACTCTGAGACACTCAAACATCCAGGGGATGCCACGAAGCAACTGCAAACGGACGCCCGCAAACAAGGCTCCGGTGGGCTCAGTGGACCCGAGCTCGCTGGGCCAGATGATGGGCAAAGCCACGCTGTGCGTGTGTGTGTGCACGCGTGCGGGAGGTGGGGGGTCTGAAGACAGATATGGACGGAAGCCACTCCCACAACTGAGGGACAGTAGCAAGAAGCAGAGCCAGCAGCAGGAACAGAGAAGAAATGACACCATCTGAGAAGCAGGAGAACTAAGCGCCCCACCCGGCCATCGGCCCACTCAGTCTCCGCCCGAATCCGCGTCCAGCCCAGCCCTGCCGCAGCTGCCCCCCGACTCGCCCCCTCACCAGTGTCCCCCCGCACCGCGTCGGGGCCCTCCGGCCCTCCCGACCTCACCACGCCAACAGGGAGAATTACCCAGGGCCCACATCTGGCCAGGGCATCTCTGCAAGGTCCCACAGACTTCCCCTCAAACTGAGGTCTCTTGTGGAGGATGAAGGGTGGGCGTACAAATGACACATCTTCCCGGAACGTCAAGTGACGTTTAACCTATCAGATCCAACATAAACTTCAGAACGATTTTATGCTTGTGGTGGGCTACTCTCTGAAGAGCCCTCAGACTTCTCCCGGGCCAACTTCTGTCCCTGAGGGGTGCGCTTTGGTGCAAAGTGTTAGACTTGCGCTTGTCCAGATTAAGATGGGAAGCCAGAGAAAGAAAGACTGAAGACGTTGTATAAGGAGAGAAAAACGCCGGTGCGAGTTCAGATCATACGATGCTCTCACACTCTGTGGTCTCTGGGGTTTGGAACAACAGGTGACGTGGGTTTGAAGCCAAGCTTTTACCACTTCCTAGTCATATGACTCGGGGCAAATTATTTAACTTCTCCACTACTTGGTCTTTTCCCATTTGCAAAATAAAAATGACAATAACTTAAAGGGCTGCTGTAAGAATTCGGCATGAATATCTAAGGAGAGCTGGCTCAGCACAGTGCCTGGCTTTCAGCAAGGGACCGATAAACGGCGGTGATTGTTTGTAAACTCCAAGCCCGTCCCAGCCGGCTAAAGCATTCCAAAGCTTTTGCTAAGTCCACAATTATTCTCAGACAGGAAACTGTCTATTCTGATAAGCAGTCCCGCCTTACCAGTCACAGTCTGTCCCTGACGGATACTGTAGGCTCCATATGCAAGAGAGTAAATTTAATTACCCAGTTCTGGAGTCCTCTGGAGATCAGAACCACGGAGACACCAGAAGCCAAATCAAAATCACTTTAGTTGTCGTCTACAGAGTGTGAGACACTGCACTGAAGACAAGGTGACAAACCTCAGTCCCGAAACTATGTGCATCAGTAATGAAATAAAGCACTTTGCTGAGGACACCAACCTGAAACACACACGAGAGGAAGGGTACAGGACGGACTAGTGAATGAAGAACACCCCACTGCTGATCAGGGCGTGAGTCAGTGCCCGGGGGGGTTGCACAAACGTCCAAATATTTATATAACCTTTTGTCATCTAGGTACTAAGTAGCGTGCATTCAGCAATCACTCAAATTATGAGAAGGAATGCGGGGAGGAAAGAGCAGCTAGGAACCAGCCTGACCTGAAGTAGAAGGACCTGTTCCAAGCCAGCCACAGTCGGCACCCGCAGGAATCTGGGTGAAAGTCTGCAGGCTAGGACTGGAGGCACCTGCCTCTCCTTTTTCTCTCACCCGAATCCAACAGATACTCCAGTTCCATTTAACCTGCTCCTCAGATAATCAGTTTCACCTACTGCTTTGCTTTTTCCAAAGAAAATTTCATCTTCTATCATCCATTTCTCAGCATTATAAATTTTTAAGGGGGAAATACTGTAACCCACAGAATGCCAGTGACAAATTTACATAAACTGTCAACTTTTCACCTATTTTACTGCACCATCAGCACCTTCAAGGCAGGATGCCTTATACACTTTCAAATCTGCTCTCAGAACACGATGTTAAGATATGTAAAAGGATAATTACGTGCGATAACTACATTATTCTAGAGGCAAAAAAATCTTGGTTTAACTCAAAAAAATTCTAGTTCCTTTAATAGCACCAAGATGTGTCTACTATTATATTTTATTTCAAATGAGTTAAGCTACTTTAAGAATACAACAAAAGGACTTTTCTGTTAATAGTTTCCTTTGGATTTACTTACTTCTACAAACCAGTGCCATTTAGCTTGGTGTTTCAAAGAAAAATGACAGACCAATTTCTTCAACCTGAACATACTTGAAAACTAATTTTTTCTAATCGAACATTTAAGCTGCCTTTTCTCTACTAACTACATCTCAAATAATATACTTTCTCTTTATTAAGATATCCTAATAAATTAAAAAGACAGAATTTAAATATCACGATTTTGCAAACCCCTAATAAAATAATGGATCTAGGCAATGATTATCAATGACCGTGAACATCACAGAGAGACAGCCAACATTGCCGGAATCCAGCTACCAGTACACTCAACCACCTATGAAGCAATTTTGCCAAAAAAATAGAAACTGAACCAAATCAAGATCAGATTAGCCTTTACAGGAAATAAAAGAACAGAAGAACAGGTTAAACCACACATTAGATCGAGAGCATCACAACAGGTTACTACCTGTTATAATTCTTAATTATGATGTTACCGAGCAAATATTTTTTGATACACGCACAGGACATTTCTTCCAGGTCTCTTTGTGATTATCTCCATCTAAAAAGATGAGAAAAGTCAACAAGTAATAGCGTGTTTGTGGATGTGTTTACTGTGTTAAGACAGCAAAATGCACACCTTCATATCCGTCTGGAGCTGCTGATCTCAGAAGTACTTGCTTTCCTAGTGTTACTAAACTTTCTTTCACTGGGAAAAGTACAGCCGAGCTGAGCGAGAAGTGGCAAGGCCCTGCTTCTAAGAAGATCGCTTTAGGCGTAAGGAGGCAAAGAAGCTGGGTCTGGTTCAGCCCCGTCAGGGAGACGTCAGAATGAGGGGCTGGCCCCCGCCTGCGCTGGAGGAGATGCCAGGTGGCAGCTCTTTGCTCTCAGGGTCCAGGAAACCCGGGGACTTCTCAAGAACCTTTCAGGACGTAAAAACTCTTTGTGTAACAGCACTGAGAGGTTGTGCTTTTCACTACACTGACATTTGCACTGATGATATTCAAGCCAGGGCGTGTAAAATCGCTGGCACCTTAGCACAAAGCAGGGCAGGGGCACCAACTGTGCAGGTCAACACTGCAGTCCTCACCAAGAGGAACTCAGCGGGGAAAAAGCACCAGTTTCACCTAAGAATATCCTTGAAGAAACGGTGAAAACTAACAACTGGGTGAAATCTTGACCCTTGAGTGCATGTCTTTTTAATATTCTGTGTGACGAAATAGGAAGTGCAGAGAAGAACCTGAGCTGTCCACTGGAGAATGACGGTCACCTCGAGGAAGAGAAATTGTGCCAGCTGCTCTATGTGTAAGCCGAACTAGCAACTTTTTCTATTCCTCATGGAGTAGTAGTATTCTTATATAAACACCTGGAAGACAAAGCTGCGTATCTGGTAAACATCTTCTCAAACTGAACTCAGTGAGCCAGACGCGTCAAGGAAAACACCTGAAGTGTTTGTTGCCAATAATAAAATTCAAGCTTTCAAGCAGAAATTCAGTTTTTGGAAAAATTACACCTGCCACCAGGAACTTTCACGAAAGCTTTCTCGGTACTCACAGATTCTTCTGATGGGCTCACTGCTGATCCTACAAATGGTTGTTTTGGTTTTTTTTTTCAAATGGTATCATAACACATGCCAATATTCGGCAGATTTCTATAACTCCGTGAATGAACATTTCCTCAATCACGTATGGGCAAAAAGATTCAAAGTACAAGAAAGACCGACAGATTTAAATGTAACAGAGCGAGAAAGCTTTATTGATTGGGGTTCAGCTTCTACTCTGCAACTCAACTTTAAGACTACCACTTAACAGTTTTACTGTAGGATCAAAGAATGACTACCTAAAAAGAATACGAAAATACTCCTCTCTTTTCAACTGCAGGTCTGTAGAAGGTGGGATTATCTTCATATATTTCAGCCAAACAATAAATCACAACACACTGAATACAGAAACAGATTACTAAGCCAGACATTAAAAAGAGCTGCAAAAATGTAAAACGATGTCACACTTCTCAATTATTTTAATAAAGTTATTTTTCATAAAGCAGTTATTTATGTTAACATATAATGGGGTTATTATTTTTTAATGAATTTATAAATAAATTTTCCTGCTTGAAGTTCTAACCCAGTAAATATTAATAGATACAACCCACACAGACGAAACATCCTTAATAACTTTTAAGAGTGTGAAGCGGTACTGTGACCAAAGGTTAGAAAACAACAGCTGCGAGAACTGGAGTCTAGGTCATGCTTCTTCAAAGCTCTCAGACATGACTTTGATTTTCCTTCGAACAAAGATGGGAGCCCAGCACGAGCCGGGTGACAGGGAACCCAAACTACTCCCCAGTTACAAGTCAGGATCAGGAAAATGCGGAGGCGGACGGCCCCTGGGGTCCTGCAATGTTCTGTTTCTTCACCTGAATGCTGCTCACATAAGTGTGTTTGCTCTGTGAAAATTCAGGGAGCCACACACTTAGGACAGATGCATCATATATGTCTAGGTATATGGTGTAGGCATTTTTCTAGGTATATCTTACACTTGAATAAAGTTTTTAAAATTCACGGTATAAGATGCATAACAACTTCTGCTTTGTTTTTCCAAACCCACGATGGCTTTCAGCTAACCAGAGTCATCGTATACAACTTACCTTGGAAAAGCCTGATGAAAATAATTCAAATATTTAATTTAAAAACCTCAGTACAGACAACTGTAACTTTTCAGGGTTAAGAGCTAAATACCATCTAGGTCAGTTTCCTTACAAAGATCAGGAAGAGCGTTCTCTGCTTTTACTTCTCCAGCTTTTCGAACGACAGTGAAGTCACAACACATTTTTCAAAAATGAAATCAAATACAATTTATAAAAATGAAATCTCCCAATTAGAGGCAAAACTAAGAACGAATTCCCTTTAGGGTATTAAAGTGATCAAGCAGCCACTATCTCTGCTCATCTTCAACGCATCGGCGCAAGTCTAGACAAATACAGTGAGGCAAGAACACACAGAGAGCGCGAACTGGAAGGAAATGACACATGAACATTATGTAAAGATGAAATCATCCTCTTCATGGAACACCCAGAAGAAAAGCTAGCCATTAAAATACCACAGATTGCTCCCCCTGCAAAACAATTAAATACAGATAAATATGTCAGTGCCAGTTCACAGAAAGGGAAACCCACACACTTAATAAGCATCTGATAAGATACTTAACTGCACTAGTAACCAGAGAATCGCAAATAAGAACAGTAATAAGAACAGTAACATGTGTGCCCAGACGCTCCATCTGGGGCATCAGGTTAGAAAAAAATTATAAGCTCAGGAATTATCAAGTACCAGCAAGAATGTGGGGAGCGTAACCGAGCACAGCCAGCCCAGCAAGCATGTGGGGAGCGTGACCGAGCACAGCCAGCCCAGCGAGCATGTGGGGAGCGTGACCGAGCACAGCCAGCCCAGCGAGCATGTGGGGAGCGTGACCGAGCACAGCCAGCCCAGCGAGCATGTGGGGAGCGTGACCGAGCACAGCCAGCCCAGCGAGGATGTGGGGAGCGTGACCGAGCACAGCCAGCCCAGCGAGGATGTGGGGAGCGTGACCGAGCACAGCCAGCCCAGCGAGCATGTGGGGAGCGTGACCGAGCACAGCCAGTCCAGCAAGAGTGTGGGGAGCGTAACCGAGCACAGCCAGCCCAGCGAGCATGTGGGGAGCGTGACCGAGCACAGCCAGCCCAGCAAGGATGTGGGGAGCGTGACCGAGCACAGCCAGCCCAGCGAGCATGTGGGGAGCGTGACCGAGCACAGCCAGCCCAGCGAGCATGTGGGGAGCGTGACCGAGCACAGCCAGCCCAGCGAGCATGTGGGGAGCGTGACCGAGCACAGCCAGCCCAGCGAGCATGTGCGGAGCGTGACCGAGCACAGCCAGCCCAGCGAGGATGTGGGGAGCGTGACCGAGCACAGCCAGCCCAGCGAGCATGTGGGGAGCGTGACCGAGCACAGCCAGCCCAGCGAGCATGTGGGGAGCGTGACCGAGCACAGCCAGCCCAGCGAGCATGTGGGGAGCGTGACCGAGCACAGCCAGCCCAGCGAGCATGTGGGGAGCGTGACCGAGCACAGCCAGCCCAGCGAGCATGTGGGGAGCGTGACCGAGCACAGCCAGCCCAGCGAGCATGTGGGGAGCGTGACCGAGCACAGCCAGCCCAGCGATCATGTGGGGAGCGTGACCGAGCACAGCCAGCCCAGCGAGCATGTGGGGAGCGTGACCGAGCACAGCCAGCCCAGCGAGCATGTGGGGAGCGTGACCGAGCACAGCCAGTCCAGCGAGCATGTGGGGAGCGTGACCGAGCACAGCCAGCCCAGCAAGAGTGTGGGGAGCGTAACCGAGCACAGCCAGCCCAGCCAATAACCGGGCAGGACTCAAGGAAACGACACCTATGCCCGAGAGAGGGGGCTGTGAGGAGAAAAGGGGGAAACGCAATAAAGTAACACGAGAGGCTCTGCGTGGACCGGTAGTGACAGAGGACCACTAACTCGGGTCTGCACACCCGATCTGGGAGAGGGGTCCCCATCTCACACGCCCCTTCACTGAACCGGCAGGTCCCTGTTCACCAGGCACTGCGCCCGTGCTGGGGACACAGTAGGGAAGATTAGGTCCCTGCCCTCGGAGTTGACGTTCCAGTGAAGGAAACAATAAAGAGGAAACAGATAAAGCTACGGTTACGCGTGTGATAACTGCTACAATGGAAATAAAATGTGTGATTGTGACAGGAAGTGATGGGAAGGGAGGGGCTCCTATCCAGGGGATCGCCAGAGAGAAGAAAGCTCTCAGAGATCCGTGGGAAGAAAGGGAACCAGGCATCCCGCAAGCTTCGGAAAGATCTCCAGGAACTGCATCGAGGGCATCAAGTTCAGTCACCACTCTCCAGGGGAGACTGCAGATGTCCTGAAGAACATCCAGGTGCTGCCTTGTAACTGAACCCCAAGGAACCACCTTTAAGACTCCTGTTCCATAAAGTATGGACCACAGTGATTACAGCTAGCGTCCAATATATTTTGACCAAAGAGTTCAAGCTTTTTAGAGGGGGAAAAAGACACCAGCGACGTAAATGTTCTACGTCTCTAAAAAGGTTTCTGGAAAATTATTAGGATCCACAAACTTTCCCTTCATTCATTAAACAGAAGTTGAGTACTCATGTTTCCTTCCCATAGCACACGGCAGCGAAATGAGGATAAAGACAGAAGTTTCTGTCCTTAAAGAACAAACCTCAACTCCACAAGGTTCAGGATTCTAGTTATTTCATTCACTAGTTGACTTTTATGATTAAAAGCCAGCATTGATTGCATGCTTGCAACCCTCCAGGCAACGTCCAGTTGACTTTTATGATTAAAAGCCAGCATTGATTGCATGCTTGCAACCCTTCAGGCAACGTCCTACGAGTTTTTATACACATTTGAGGTCACATAGTACTCCCAACAACATACTACTACATTATTTCCACTTTAGAAATGAAAAACCAGAGGTAAGAAAGTTGCCTGATGTCAAAGAAGGAAGAACAGGCAGAGCAGGGATTCAAAGCCTGGGTTCTTAGCCACATTTCTATTCCCCCCTGGAATCCTGTCAGTGGTTTTCCCCGGACCAGAAGCACCACCGACCGTCACCCTGGAACTTCTTGGCAATGCATATTCTCAGGGCCCATCCCCAGACCGGAGGAACCAAACTGTGGGAGTGAATCAGCCACCTGAATTTTAACAAGCCCTCCCGGGGATTCTGAGGAATGATAAAGTTTGACAACCTCAGCCTCAAGTTTTCATACTCAGCTGTATGTATGTTAAAGGTGAAATGACTACCATTTTGAAAATTCCAAAATGCGAAATTGTGACCCTATTTTTAAAAGATCTAAATGATATTAATTCATTTCCTCGTTACCCACAGCACAGCACCTCCTCCCCCCTGGACTCTGTACCCTGATTAGACCGTCTAAAAAACAGTCAACTCTGATGGGCCTTCCTGGGAACTGAGCTACATTCCAAACATGAAAGGGAGCACAGAGGTCCAAACAGAATCTTCACAATTTGAATCCCAAGCCATATTAGGAAGAGGAAAAAAAACTATTTTGATTATCAGCTACAGAAGCTTGGCAAATCTGGGTCCACGGCTCCACAATCCTTTTCATCCTTAGCTCCACTCCAAACTTTTACAACCTCATTTTCACAAACTTCCAAGCGCCAAAAAAAGAAGTTTACAACCCTCAGAAATGTTTGATTCTCATGATTCACATTGCTGTAAGTACACATAAAGAGACACTGTCTTGCAAAGAGCAAGTTTTTAATCACGAGTAAAGCTAATCAGAGGCTTTTACTGTACAGGCTACAGCAGTACGTCCTGGAGTTTTCCCTGCCCCTTAGCTGGACCAGCCCTCTAGGGCACCCTGCCTGACCCTTCTCTGCTCAAAGAAGTATTTAGACCAGTGCCTTCTTTTGTCCCCAAATCAACTGCCCAATACGAACACCCCAGCTCCATGCGTATTCAAGGTTTCCTATTTCTAATAACGCCTTTTTCCAAAGGGAATGGAAGACCGGGTATCAGAGGTAAGTATGTTCAAGCACCTACCATAATTCGAGAACCTAACACATGCCAAGTAACTCTCTTAAGCCATTCACTTGCAAACACAAGTCATTCATTTTACCAAGTTCAGGATTCTACTTATTTTACATAAATTCGAAGCCAGCAGCATTAAGCAGCCCGAGCCTGGACCACGGGACGTCTGTAAAGCTGACTCAGTGCTCCCTGACTGGGGGAAGCCCACACTCAGGCAGTGTGTTCATCTGCCAGCTGCTTACACCGCCCACCGCCCGGCCACGCTCCCCCAAGGGCGGGCAGCCCCGCCAGGAGCTTCCTTCCTGGAAGGAGCAGCACCTACGTATTTTCCCCTCCCAAACCACCATCAGCTCCCCTGAGGACCAGAGCTGGTTCCAAGAAGCAAACTACCAAAGCTCTCCTGCCCACACAAAGCTCAGCGGAACTGGATCATACAGACACACACCAACCGCCCACAGACCTTCTCACCTGAGTGCTTGCGCTGCCCTTTAAAAGTCCAGTGTTTTCCACAAAACATCTCACAACATGCAGTCACCCTGACTAGTCCTTACTCTGCACTAACCCTGCCATTTCTAACCCTAAAACGGCAAGCATTTTACCAAAGCTGCGTCTGTGTTTTCTCATCTCCTTTCTGTAACCATCAGTGACAAGCAATTTAACCAGTAACCAGGCCAGTAACAAGCGAGCTCCCGCCACCCAAGGGAGAAAGAAAGCTCCCCGCTCTTTCCTAAGTGAAGCTGACAATCATGCTTTCCCATAAGAACAGAAGGATTTACGAAGTGAGCCTTCAAGGAATAAAAACTGTTTTACACGCCTGGAAAAAAAGATGTTTACGTATTCGTTCAGAGCAGGTATCAAATAATCTTGCTACATACAGCCACTTCGTCCTACCTCTTCGTTTAAAGAATCAGGAAGCTAAGAAGGCAAAGCACAAAAGCACGCTCAAACAGCTCACCAGAGTTCACGTAAGATTTCAACAAAACGCAAACCAGTTCCAGGGCACACAAATGAGGACCCATAAATCCACACTCTGTTCTAGGTTCTGTTGTTTCTAAAATGACTAACAAGTTCCCTCACTTTAAATTAAGCTGCCATGTCCTTCCAAATGATCTCATTTAATAAAACTGACTTAAATCACTGATTGCAATTGTTTGAATTTCAGTGATGACAGCTGCAGCACATTTGTATCTTTGTCAGTGAAATGCTTTCAATAAAAACAAAAAAAACCTGATTGAAATCTCCAGTAAACAGCACCCAGTGCACCACCTAGTGGAAGCTGTGTAACGTCGTAATTAAATCTTTTTTGAAGGGTAGAAACCCTGAAAATTACACGGGGGCTACAGGCCCTATAGCTAAGAATACAGGTAAACACCCTACAAGCGGCCTAAATCTCTTTCCAACTTGCCACACTGCAAGAGGTGCTCATCGGAAGAGATCTCACTTTCTGTACAAATTAGCAGATGACAAAGGTTTCTTTATGGAATGTTCTGCTTGGGTGCTAGAAATTTTAATTTGACCAGAGGAGTAAAAATTAAGTAAAGACATTAATGCAAAAACAAATGAGTAAACAGAATCAGAGCCGAACGGACAAGCCCTATGTAAGGGATGCCTTACATGACAAATAAGTTATGTCAAAATGTACATGTTCCACCCAGCAGAGCACCTGCCATGAAAACAAGATGTCGCTTCATGACTAACAGCTCCATTCAGTAACAAATGAGACATTTCTATGTTCCTGATGACTAATAAATTTAACATAACCTAACAACTCCCTGGGTTCCCCAAGCCTTGACATCATTCAAGGGGACCCTCTCAACTACCCATCTAACCCCACTTGCCATTAACCCCCAAAATCCCTTGAGTTACTCTCATCAAGGAAGAGATGATTTTTACATGTTCGACACTTCTAAATTTATAGTAAAAACTTCCTGAACAAAATCATAACCAAAATGTGTCATGCTTCAGTTTTACTTACGTTATGAATATTAACTAGTTCAATTCAGAAAGCAGCACTCAAGTCCAATGCTAAGCCAGAGACGCAAACAAAGAAGATAAGGTTTTCTAACGTGGAAAACCTCCCAAAACTTAAAATAGAGATTTTTTCACATAGCACCGCTAGGTTTTCTTACCTGTGTGAAAAATCACCTTTCTGGTGAAATTCAAACTATCTTAGCAACCTAAGAGGAAAAAAAAAAAAAGCCTAAGAATATTTTACTTGGAAATAACCATCTCCACCTCTGACTGGTGTACATGGGAATCAAATCGGTATGCAGAAGCTTGCTTGACGGTGGGAACCGTACTGGACCGTGCATTAAACCCATAACAGGTATATAATAGCAGAAGTCTACAGACCTGGGGCAGAATTCCCTTCATCTCTAGGGCTCTGAGCTTACATACCTGCAAAATGGGCCTGAGGTGCACTACCTGCTTCTGGAGAGTAAGAGGATACCAATATTGATGCAGTGCAGTGAGCTTCTCAATTAAAAGACCTAAATGCAGTGCACCTGGAAGGGAGGACCTGCTCCAAGAGTCTGCCATTTCCGCTAAAACTCGTGACCTTCATTTCACTTGTGAACAAATGGTGAATGAGAAAAAGCTGTTACGCAAGTCAAAGAAAAGGTAACAGCAATTCAAGGTTTTTCATCACAGGTAAATCACATCACTGTAGTTAACTGCCTAGGACTCGTCTGCAAAGTATGACTGCGTGGGTAGCAGGTGCAGCCCTAAAACCTAAAGCCCGGAGGCTATGTTTAGAAAGGCTTTTTTCTAATTCGAATGCTAATGTTTAGAAAATAAGAAAAAGAAAACGAATCTCAAGTCTACACCCACCCACGAGGAGAGACAGAGACAAGGTGCCACCCCCAGACTCTTGCACACTAGCTCGGCATCGCCATCCACGTTGCTCCCCTCGTCCCCACCGCACGGCCCGCACTGCAGCCCAGACAAAGGTGAGTCACACTGCTGGGTCTACTTGTCACGGAAGAAAAAACCTCCAATAAGTTCACGTTAAAGGCTGTTTCGAATTTTAAAATAATAATAAGTAAATCATGTTCCTGTCTAAACGCACTGCAAAGCGCCCGTGTCCATGAAGGCTGTAACTCACACCACCTAAGTACAGACACCTTTCCCACTTAAAAAAAAAAAAAAAAAAAGCCACTTGGCTTATCGTTCCTTATCAGCAGGTCCCCTGCGCCGCGAGCCGGACTGACTCAACTCCGCGTCTCCCCTCCACCTGCAGGGCTCCCCGCCCCCGCGCCCCGCCAGGTGCAGCGGCCGTGCGCTCCCAGCGGAGGCGCCCCGAGGCGGGCGGGAGGCTCCGGGAGACGCGGACCTGCCGGCCGCGGCTGCGGGAGAGCCAGGGAGCCCGCCCCGCGCCCGGGCTCGGACGGGCGCTGCAGCCCCGGCGCCCCTTACCTGCTCCGGGCGGCCGTGGCCGCGGGAGGCGCGCTCGGTCCGGCGCAGGCAGCCCCGGCCGAGGTAAGGAGGCTGCTACCGCGGCCGCCGCGAAGGACAATCAGCAGCCTGCGGACTCGGCACCGCCGCGGCGGGCGCAAGACGCACGAGTCCGGGAGCCCGGCCCCCGCTCCAGCCCGCAGCCCCGCGGCGGGGCGGGGCCGAGGCCGGAGGGGAGGGGCGGGGCGGGGCCGCTCCGCCCGCGGGGCGAGAACGCGGTGGACGCTGTGTAAGAGGCGCCTGCTGATTGGCTGCGATAGGGGTGCACGTCTCCGATTTGAAGACAGGCTCGCCAGCAGCGCTCCCTCATTGGTCGGTACGTGAAAACAAAGCAGAGCCCTGATTGGTGGAAGCCCTGTAGCTCCTTTCCCCCTACCCCAATCATCGAAGCTCCGCCTCCGCCCGCTCCGCCCCCGGGTGGCTGCAGAACCAGCTGTTTCGTGTACCAGCTAGCTGCCTTCCTTAAGGGAACCCCGGGTGCCCAGGTTCCTTTGCTAGAAGCGAGCTTCCTTATTCCACCAAGAGTCTTTGATTTCCGTATGAACTTGTTGAATAGCAGCTAATCCTTAACATCGCTTAGATTTAGAGCGACCTCTTGGGTGTTTTTTAAAATGCTGCCTAAGATTCACAGGGAAATTGGCATATGCAAAAAGAAGGTGTGAAATGTTTTCACCCCTGGCGAGATTATGCTGTGTTTTTTTGTTTTGTTTTGTTTTTTTACCTTTCCGTGTTCCATATTGAACGTGTATTACTTGTATAATTAGAAAAAAAAATGTTTAATAGGACATGAATAAGTTACACAGAATGATAAAGGCAAACTTTGAGGATATCCGTGGGAACTAATCCTTCCACAACAGAAGAAAATACAGTAATAAACGCAACACCTGAGGGCCATCAAAAAAAGTACACCCTTCAGCTGTCTTAAAGAACTTTATAAATATGACTGAGCTGTCTTAAAGAACTTTATAAATACTCTTTCCATATAACTACTATTTACCCAACATATAGTGTATAATGAACTGCCCAGTGAGCAGATTCATAGCAAGAAGTGAGAATACAAAATACACAATAAAGCTTTAACCAAAAAATTAGACTACAGAAAGAAATTTAGAAGATAAACTGGAGAACTCAGCTAATGGAGGGAATTTTAAGAAAGAAAGGAACATGACAGCCCTCGGAGATGAGACTTAGATTTTGAAGATTGAAGCAGAGGGAGGAGGGAGTGGAGATGAAGACCTACAGTCATCTGAGCTCTCAGACCACGCCAGCCAGTCTAGAAAGGGGGCGAAGTATATCTCACCTGGGGACCACACTCGCTTAACCCTCTCTAGCTGCTTTCCTCTTCTATTTGTTCTTTTTGTCATTCCCACGAGGTTCTGAAATAGGCTATTTGAAGTGAAGCACTTCACCCAACAGCTCCATAAAACTTATAGTGTTGAGAAAAAATGCAGATCGGCAAAAGTCAAGCGTAAGGAAGGAAAGGAATGTTAAGGTAAACTTGAACTTGAAGTGATGTAAGGACAAGAAACCTAATACAAAGAATGAGACAAATCTTTTTTTCTCTCATTTCTGGAGAATAAGGTAAAGCTCTTTGGAGGACAGAGTAACCTCATTACCTAACAAAGACTTTTTTATAGAACCCTTGTAAGAAATGGAATTCTAAACGCTAGTCTGAAAATATGTGTCCCAGAGTATTCTGAGAAAGAAACTTCGTGTTGAGATCTAGTTATGTTTAAAAGAAGAAGAAGGGGGTGCGGAGGAGGGAGGGATGAGAAGGGCTTAGCACTCCTAGTGAAGTTTATTCCACAATAACACCCAAGATTCTGTCACTAACATTCTTTCTTTGAGATCAAGTAATTTATATCAAAGATTATTCTTTTATTCACTTACTCACCAAACATGTAATCAATACTAATTACCAAGTACTACTAGTTGCTGCCGTGAACTAGGCACTCAGCTAAGTATAGTCTTGAACAAGACAGACTGGAAGCTATTTATCAGTTGGAGAAGACAGATAATGAACCAGTGAACAGATAAATTACAGAAAGGGATCAGGACAAAGAGGGAAACGGTGACCTGAGGGGTGGGGGAGTGACTGTAAATTGGGAAAAGAGAGAGGAATACTCTAAGGAGAAACGCTCTAGGAGAAATGCTAAGATTGGAGGCGCCACCTAAGTGAGAAACCACAGCTCTACACAGCTGCAAGGCTACGACATTCCTGGCAGAGGAAAGAGCAGGGCGAAGGCCCTGAAGGAGGAAGAAAAGCGACGTGTTAGAGGAACAGAGAGAGGGCCAGGTGGCTAGGCTGGTGCGGGAGGGGGGTCCCAGATGGGCAGAGAGGACGGTGGGGCCTGGTAGGCAATGGCGAGAAGTTTGAATTCTATTGCATGGATTCCTGATGTGTTGCTCAATACTTCAAGCGTCAGTGAAAGGTAGGCCTTCCCTCCACTTCCCCAGGTGGGCTGTTTTCTTCCAGAAAGGGGCAAAGGAGATTTCTTTCTCTTAAGTTGCTAATTATTGCAATAAGATCATTAACTTTTTAAATGGGCGCTCATTGACTATGTCAGTCTATCAAGCATAGATCTATGAAGAGCGGACTATTTGCCAGGGACAGGCCGGGTGTGAGACACAGACCCGGGTGGGGCTAGAGGCAAACTAGCTCTGCACAGGCGATGGGGGAGCTCAAGGGAGCTCTGAATCAGGAGTCATCCCAGTGACAGGGGACAAGGTTCCAGATCCAGGGGCAACGGCAGATGAACACTGGGCAGCAGGCAGGAGGAAGGGAATCTGATGCGAAGCCTTAGAGACCATGGCACACCAAAAAAATCAACTCTCCGCACATCACAAGCTTGCCTCGCATGGGTGGACCCAGAAGGTGGAAACAAAAACCCACTGAGTGACAACATTCCGAAGGCATGGGGGCTGACAAAGTATGAAAATAAGCTGATCGTTGTTTCACATCATCATCTCCTTCATTTCTTCAACAAAAGTCATTAAAATTAGCAGATACCCACTTTTCACTATGACATTCTTTTTTGGATAGCAATGGGTTAAGAGTGTTAATCCTATTCGACCAGAATTAGGACAGAGCTAAAGCCCCTGGGGTAGAGATCTGTGCTGCTCGTTCCCGCCCTTCCCTGTGCTTGCTGGTGCGCTGTTTCTCAGTTGAAGTTACAATTAGCAGATATCCGTAAGGGAAGAGAGACAGCCCCTGCCAATCAGAGGGAAGCCTGGGAAATGTCATAGAATCTCAGCACATCTGACTGATGGCGCGTCAAAAGATACAGCAACTAAGAAATTTTAAAATGCAGTCTTTGCAATGTCTGACACAGTGCTTCAAAGCCGCTGAAGAGTAATTCCTCTACCTTAATAATAGAGTTCAAAAATTAATTATAAAGATAGAGGGGTGTCTTATAGAAGCCAAAGATTGGTCTGGCCAAAAATTTCGTTCGGGTGATGTTGTGGGAAAGCCCGAATGAACTTTTTGGCCAGCCCAGTATAAGCAAATTAAGCCAGTCTTCAGGAAGGCTGGGAGCCAGAGACGGAAAAGCCATGAGAAACTCAGCTGAAGTTTTCTCTGTCTTCAGACCTGCCTCTCTCTACACTTCTGCTCTATTCTTCTCCAGAAAACAGCTTTCCAAGCTCCTGTGTCCGTAAGTAAGAGTAAAGCTACCCCAGACACACACACACACACACACACACACACACACACACACACACACACACACACGACTGAATCAACTCCCTTGACCCAATCCCAAGTTCTATGGAGAGAAGATATAACTGGCCCAGCTTGGTCTCCCCCTCCCCCCCCATCACCTATGGTGTGGGGAGGATGGAGGTCACTGGCATGGCTGCTAAGTAACATCCCTGTTGATGGGCAGAGATGTCCAGGTGAACAGGCACTGGGTAGATGACCAGAGAGGCCTTCATCGTGTCCCCCAGTCAGTGAGACTCCATTCTCTACTCAGTGACAGTCTTCCCCTGTCCTTTCACACTGACGTAGAGGCCAGCTTTCTTGATATCTCCCTACTCCAGGTGGCTTCCCGACACCAAGTACCCTTGTCTCTTCCAGTTTCAAGTTGCCGTTAGCCTTCTACTAATTCCAAATCCCCCTGTCTGGAGGATACGTCTTGACCTCAGTGTATTTAAGGAACAAAAGCACTTGCCAAGTTGGTGACCTTGCTCTCGGCTCTGATGAGACCAGCGTGTAGGGCAAGCAGAACCTCGGGGCTGGATGGAAGCGGAAGGCGAAACTTTGCCCAGCACTGTCCCTTCAGCATGCCCTCAGAGGGAAGCCTGCCCCTGCCCAGATGAAAACCTGGATGGTCTCATCGCTGTGCTGATGGCTGTTCAGTATTCAAACCCTTTGATCAGTTTAAGCCACGGGATACAGTTTTAATTCAGAAATTTTAATACAAATGCCAACATTTTGATCAACACTTCGAGCTTCATTGACCTGAACTTGAAACATCCGACTGTGCCTCTCACGACCTAGACAATGCCGTTTTCTCTGGCTGCCACCCCCGTAGTTTCTGGTCCCTGAAGCCCACCTTCCACAGGTGTTCCCACTGGAGAAGACCCCTCCAGGTATTGTGACGTCAGCATCTCCAGCGCAGCTCCCTCCTCTGGCCCTCAGGAAACGCTCATACACGCTTTACGGGCAACAGTGGTGGGCGTGCAGCTGCTCCCAGAGCACACGGGTCCCCCTGCCCTGCCCTCTCTCTCTCTGAACTGCTGCCTCAAGCTGCTACCTTCAGCCTCTCCGCTTTGGATGCCTCGGGTGAAAGTCAGGCATCCAAACCCCGGAGGACACAAATCAAGCTGCCCTGTGGTGCTTCTGACGCCCCCTCTCCTGTGAGATAAACAGGAAGAGCTTGGACGCGTGGTTATGTGGGACTCAGCATCGCCTCCCTCAAAAACCTTCATAGGTTCTTCCCTGCACTCTACCGCTGCCCTGTTATCCGACTTTGAGTGAGGGATTCTGAAGAGGCCTCAGAGGGCTGAGCTATTTCCTTTGAGATTTGCTTCTGGCTCTGGTAACTTTTAGCATTTTACATCTATCGTCTCTGGGTGCCTCAGTCAAATTTTTACAGCTGCATCTTGTCGTACTAGTGTGAGTCTCCGAAAACTGCTTTCTTACCACCAAGGACACAGAGCGATAAAAACTTGTTCTCTAAAATCATAGGCTGTCAGAAACTTAGCTGTTTGAGTGTCAGTGAGAATGGAAGAGTCACTCTTTCCTGGACGATGGGAGCCTGTGTGTCCCTTTGACACAAGGACGCAGCCTTGATTTCCTCAGGTGCAGACCTTCGGATAAGAGATCTGGGGAAACAGCATTCCATGTTTATCTTAACTTTATGGTTACCAAGGAAATAGGACTCTGAATCCACCTTTCCGCTCATACTTGATGTCAGCAAGAATATTACTAAATGTTAATAAAATATGACTGACGGGCTTGCTCTGCTCTGAGTCCATCACAACACAGTCTCACCTAAATCTGACCTGAACTCCACCCTTCCCACACGCCCTGCGATAGCGCCGCTCTTCCTCAGTCTGGGGAGGTCCTCTCCGGGCTCCCTTGTCACAGGATCAGAAGCCTAACTACGCGAGGCTCCAGGTTTGTCTCTGATGGTGTTTGACTGCTGGGCTTTAGCATCAATGACCGATTCTCCCCAGATCAGGTCACTAGCTCCTAGGTCCCCAGGTTCTGTTTCCATGCCTGCATCTCCTTTCACTGCTCCAAGCCCCACACACTCACTGCCACCGTTGCGCATCACCGGTCAGCCCGAATCCTGCGGCTACAATGATATAACACACAAAACACCATAAACATAAGCACCTGCAGATACTCACGTCTGCTTGCTCCAGAAGAAGAGCCAGCGGAGGGTATTACAATTACCTGAAGGGCTTTTGAAAGTTACAGAAGCCCTGAGATACTGATACGATCTCGCCTGCTGTTCTCTCCCCAAATACGCATCCTTGACTAACTCATTCCAGCAGTGACCCTGTTGGTGAGGGGCGAGTACCTGCAGGTATGTTCGGGAGGTCGAGAGACTCTGCTTTGTCCTTCACTAATCCGGGGCCCTTTGTCAAGATTCTAGGTCTATCAATTTGGGGGAAACTTTTTCCTCTGAGCCCAGAGCACCAGCTTGACATTGCTTACGAGTGAAAGGAAAGAAGCTGTCCCCATGGTGACAGGGACTTTGCCGACTTATTCACCAAGTCTGGCACAGGATCGGTGCCCAGTGAACGTTTGCTAACTGAATTAACCTGGAACTCATTTTAAGATGGGAGGGTTTCAATCCACCAGTGGTACCTGAGCAAGAAGCACCCCTCCAAACGACTAGCAGTGACTGTGGTCGATCCGGCAACTTTTCCAGATTGGATTCTGATGCAGTTGGCAACTGACTTTCTCCTCAAGGGCTTCTAGGTGTGAACTGAAAGCTGTCTAATAACGCTTAGCAAGAGGGGTGAGGAGTGACAGCATGATGTGTGGGTGAATGATCCCATGAACACAAGGCTGCACGTGGGCCTCAGCATAGCTGTCACCAAGTGTGTTACAGTAAGACAGTTAAGGACCTCTGGGCTAATGAGACACGTTAAAGAGACTGATAATTGCTTCAATGCCGGGGTGCTCACCTGAGGAGCCTCAGCCTGTGTGTGGTCTCAGGTGCGCCTGTAAGACATGCCTATCTGACGGTCACGCACACGCGCACGCGCACACACACGCACGCGCACACACACACGCACGCGCACACACACGCGCACGCGCACACACACACACACACACACAAAGTTCCTCGTACTAAATCGAATATGCCTTCATCCTCCCAAGTTTGGAAAGCTGTTAATTTGAAGGAGTTTGGAGTAGTTTTGAAACACTCTTCAGGGACTTCCCTGGAGGTGCAGTGGTGAAGAATCCACCCGTCAGTGCAGGGAACATGGGTTCGAGTCCTGGTCCAGGAAGATCCCACATGCCGCAGAGCAACTAAGCCCACGCGCCTAGAGCCTGTGCTCCGCGACAAGAGAAGCCACTGCAATGAGAAGCCCGCGCACCGCAACAAAGATAGGTCCTGCTCGCCACAACTAGAGAAAGCCCGCGCGCAGCAACGAAGACCCAATACAGCCAAAAATATATATATATATATATTTATAAAAAAGAAGAAGAAAACACTCTTCAATCCATGGCATTTGAGGTGAACATAAGAGAAAAAATTTTTTAATTGCATTTGGCATTTTTGAAAAAGACCAAAACTCTTTTCGCCATGATTATGAAGTGAGAACAATGATAACATACCCCAAAATGAGTCCTGTCTCTATTTAGCCACACTCATTGTGCAAGAACAGCCCCAAGGTACAAAGAATACCTTCACTTTGCAATGCTTGTGATTGGAATAAGTGTTTTACATTGAGAAAGAAACGCACTGATAGAAAAGTTGAGAAAAAACAGAGAGAGTGAAATGGGTTGCTCAGAACTTATATTTAATTAATAGTCATCTTTGTACTTACCTTGTTGAGCTCACAAGGGAGAGAGTCACAAGCACAATCACTCTTGTTCTACTTTTGTTCCCCAGAGCCTACGATCCACCATCCTTCGTTAACTAGTGCTGACCTGGAAATGAGAAGCTTCCTCATCAAGCCACTTGGAAACTGAGTGACTCCTTCTTGCACACAGAAGATTAAGAAATGCGTAAGGAGGAGCCATCGCGGAATGGAGAGCCTTGGCGCTGCGGCAGGAGAAACCATCTGCGGGTGTGCACACACAGACGTCGCTGCCAACTAAGACGGCGCCTGAGGAGACGGCACTCTTGTTTTGTTGCCTCTATTTTCTTAACTCGTGTAGTTTTCTCATGACTACCCCTTATCCCCAAATTCCCTCTCCCTGGTAAATGAGCAGGAAACAAAGGAACTTAATAGATAAGTCTCTGAGATCTGAGTTTAAATTCTAAGATTAAAAAAACAGAAACCATGTAAGCAAAAAAAGATAGAGACAGACACACTAAATAATAATAAATTTGAGATTACAGACCTGACTGATACCACCTCAGGCAGGTGATCAAGGCCAATGTCAAGAGTGATGACAAGTCATGTTGACAGTGTGTGTGGTCTTCCTTCCCAGAACCCCGAACCCCCGTCTAAGCATGGGAGAAACAGCAGACAAATCCTAACAGAGGAGCACATGCTACAAAATAGTTAACCAGTACTACTCAAAACTGTCAAGGTCCTCAAAAACAAGACAGGTCCGAGCCCGTCACAGCCAGGAGCAGGTTAAGGAAACGTAACAAGTAAACGTAATATGGTAGCTTAGATGGGATCCTGGAAGAGACAAGCAACGCCGTGTAAAACTAAGGAAAGCTGAATAAAGTATGGGCTTTGGTTAATCACAATGTATCGATATTGGTTCATTAATTGTGATGAACGTGCTAGGTTCCTAAAAGGGAAAACTAGGTGTGTGGTATATGCGAACTCTCTGTACTATCTTTGTTATTTTTCAATAAAGGTAAAACTGCTTTAAAAATGAAGTTTACTTTTAAGAGATTATATATATGTATGCGCACGTGTATATATGTATACACGAAGGATACTGAAGTAGCTCAAGAGCTCGTGGAAGATCTGGACACCCAAGGTTGGGAAGAAGCAGTCAGGTCCGCAGCCGCCCCTCTCAACTGTGGCACTGCATTCAGTGCGACTCAGCTCTGTCACCCCTCAGGCACTGTGTCCCTCGGTCCCACGTTTCAGTCCCCAAAGAGAAGAGCCCATTGCCTGCGCCTGGCTGTCTTCACCCTGCCCAGGCTTTGGTGCTAGAATCACGGCTGCTGTCCCCATGCCTGTGTCCAGGCGACCAGTTCATAAAAGGGGAAGCTGTGACCCAGGCAGGTCCCTTTCTGGAAATACTGAGTCAGATGCTGTAAGTTAAGAAGAGGCTTAGCTGATAAAGTCAATAGCCTAAAACTTCAAGGCCAGATGTCCCAAAACAAAGGACAAAGGAGCATCCTTGTCATTTGCATTTGCCATTTTACATGCTAGAAAAGCTCTTCTGTTGATTACTACATTTTACGAAATCAAGATTCATAAAAACTGATTTCTAAAAGAAATTGGTTTAGCCCCCAAGGACTCACGCCAACTCTCCTGACTTCTAAATACAACTCCTTAACTTTTTAAAAAACTATTTTAAGGAAAGTCTGCAAAGGTTCACGGTGATGGAAACCATGGAAGTTTTGCCACATTGGTGCAGAGGCAGGGAGACCAGTGCAATGGAGACCCCCCTAGGAGAGGCCTGGGATGGTCAACGACTGAAGGGCTGCCGCCCCCCAGCCTCTGCTAGGCCACGTGGCTGGCGCCTTGGCAGAAATTAGGAAAAGACACCACTCTTCAAGATACTTCACTTCCATTTGCTGGAAATTTGCTGTAATATGCTGCTTTTGGTAGAACAAGACACTTCACTCCCACCTGCCAGGACTAATAAAACTACAAACGTGTGACACCTATGACAGAACCACGGTGGCCTGTGTGCTGCCCAAGCTCCGCGACCCTGTGATGTCACTCTGGGCGCCACCGCCTGCTACGAGCAAGTGGCATTTATTTAGAGCTTGGCAAGCTTGAGCTCACTTTCATGCCTCCTTGTATATGATTCTCCCAACAGAGTGGGCGTTCCAGCTGTCACAGGTAATCGTTATTTTGTTTACCTTGGATTGAAATAAAGAACGCAGCTCTTGCACTGATCCTGTAATTGCAATGCCTTTAACCGTAACAGTGGGGTAACAGCAGTTGTGGTGCTGAGGTGTTATGATCTTTAGGTGGGAAAACACCTCAAAGCACTGTGCCTGGGACCTCACAGACCACAAGGTCTCCCTGGATTCCTGGTTCCTTCTTCCCCACATAAAAACATTGCATGGCTCACCAGAGCAGGCTGGATTCTCTGATGAAAAGCCGTAGGACTGTTCTCCCGGAAGTGCTCTCAGATACACAGGACTCCATCTCTGTGCGCTGGGACACGGAACGGTGTTTTACCTGCCCAGATCCAGATAAACACCATCAGTAGGCAGTGTGTGTTTGTTTTTCTGCGAAAATTGTACTGCAAGAAGCAGGCTATGACTTCTATTTATTCACTAGAGAACCAACTTCTCCATGTAATGTAATGAAGCTTTAGAAATCCCTTTCAAAGACATTTTCTCCTTGAAAAAGATTTGCTTGCTTCATTTATTTATTCAGAATGAGACTGTGTCTTAAATTAGCTGAATTTTGAGTTATGTTTGGCTACACTGAAGTAAATAAGGACATAAATTCAGAGGGGGTATTTAAATATTGAAAATTCCATTCATAAAAATACACATTTATCCATACAAATGAACCTTCTGGTGCCCTTCGCTGCCTCCAGAAGGGAAACTGCTCTGCTTAAGGCACTGGGGGGATCATTTGTTTACTTCTTTCAGTCACACCTGGGACTTCTCCATGTAAAGGAATCAGTCAGTATCTCTGGAGGGGAAAAATCTGAGAGATGAACATGAATTGAAGGAAAAGAAATGAGTTGAGGGAGAGAAATGCCTTGGAGGAGGGACTTCCTTTGGGGTCCAGCATGGTTAAACTGTTTGAAGCAGCAACGAGCGATATATGTTTGCAGAAGAATGAGGATACCAGCTGGGATGGAAGATTTCTGTAGGGAAGGGTCGGACAACGATGGGATGACCTAGATTTCCAGGCTGAGAAAGTTGGATCAGGTCTGAAAGCCAGCAGGAATTGCTAAAGCTTTTTAGCTTGTGAGGAAAATGGTATTTAAGGAAAATTAATCTGGTAGGGGAAAAAAGACTGTTTCAAAGTAAAATCATTGAAATTATTTTTTATTTTTTGCAATACTAGTGAGAAAGAGGACCCTTACAATCAGCCTATTTCAAAAAATAGACTATTGAAGTGACCAAATACCTAAGGATAGTGGAGCTGGGCATGCTGAAATGACTGCATATTCTTTTCATACCCTCTTTGCCTTACATGCTCTTAATACTCAGGGTGAGTGCCAAATCTTTGTTTCACAGTTGTTGATGTATAGTTGTATTTTTTTCAGTAATTTAAAATGATTATTTCATTTCTATTCATTTCTTTTCAAATCATCTATTTCCACATGTTCAACTTCTCATGTGTCTTTTGGTGTGTGTGTGTGTGTGTGTGTTACAGTGGTTTGTTGTAAATGAAGGCCCTGGGAAAGGCCCGTGAAGCAGCTTCCCTCCTCACTGTAACCGGAAGTGATCTTGGGAAAACAGGGCTCTCCCTGAGCTCAGCATCCTGGGAGGAAGAGGCCTGCCCTGGGATCCCCTCAGGGCCCAGAGCCCATTGTGAAACACTCTGATCAAGAAGCTTCCTTCCCACAGGGCACCCAGGAAGCTCACCAGTCCCAGATCTATGCCTCACCCGAACTTGGATCTGGAAGGTTTCAAACCTTAATGATGCTGCTAGAAGCCAGAAAGAAGAGCTGGCATTTCACATATGTAAGCAGTTTTCTATCCTGCAAAAGAGAGAGACCAGAATATATCTTTGGGGCAGTCTGTTTTGGAAAACCAGAAAGAGGTTAATTACAGATCTGTAAATAGACACCAAATGAGAAAGACCTTTTCATACTATTTCTCTGTACATCTAAATTGCTCCCTGTTAAGTAAGAGTAATAGTGAACACCTGTTAAATATCTTACCTGGATTCTGGCATTCAGTCCTCACAGTAAACACCATGGGATATATATTATTATCTCTATTTTACAGATGAGAAAAGTGAGGTTAGTGTGATTATGTTAATAGCCCCCTTTTTTTTTTGGTCACACCATATGCAACTTGTGAGATCTTAGTTCCCCGACCAGGGATTGAACCCATGCCCTTGGCAGTGAAACCGTGGCGTCCTAACCACTGGACCACCAGGCAATTCCCAATTGCCCAAATTTAGATGATTAATAATTGGCAGAGCTGGGGATTAAACACGTCTGCCTCATGTCAAAGTCAAAACCCTCAACTGTCATTCTTAACCCTTCGGATTACATTTTCTTTATCGAATTTTTTTAAAGAATTTCTTTAGACTGCACTATGTTTGCAGGCCATTGCTTGTTTTCATAGTATGTGTGTTTAGCTTTGCAGATACTCATGGAAGATAAAAAAAACCTGCTTTTCTGAAAAATTTAGAGAAACACAGGATACATTTTGGGCCACTTCTGGGCCACATGATGAAATGAATCGCACAGCCAAGGAAGGAGCCAATCTTCCAACTCATGTAAGGAGTCCTGTGCTCCGGGACCTGGGACAACCTAGCAGCATTGACCCTGACAAGGAGAAGCAGAGCAGGAGAAAGCCAGTGGAGACCTTGTGTTGACTGACCACATGAAAGTTGGAGTGTATGTAGTCCCTGTCCTGAAGAAGTAGTATTGAGCTAACCATTAGCTCAGAGGCCTAGAAGTTAACGTTTTTACTATGTGTCTAAAGGAAATGCTCGTGACTCAAGAGTAGGGAGAGAGAGGGAGGCAAGAAGTTTTGTGTGACGAAACTTTGAAAAATCCTCCCACGCCCACCTCTGACCTCCATTCTCCACAAACACAGCAGGCAGTCCCCAAACCTCTCTCTGTCACTCTCAGCTCTCCCTGGCACCCAGGCCTGGTGGCTCTTGTCTCTCCTTGACGCAGTCTCTTCCCTTTGATTCCTACTCACCCTCCTCTCCCGTGGGTGAAACTCCATCCTTGCTGGAGTACATCCCTGCTGTCACTTCTCCATTTTCTCTAAACCCAAATCCAGCACCATAAAAGCCCAGCAACTAAGCTGAGAAAGACAAAATTCCCTTTAGCAGGTGTAAAAGGGGAAAAAGCCATGAACACTCACCTGTTAATGGGACTTTACTTTTGCCATCTTATCACGTGAGGACCAGGTGAAACTTGGGTCCCCCAGTTCTGCATGAGCTTCTCCTTCTGCTTCTGCTAAGACGTCTCAGGCAAAACTAGGCACAGCTTTTCCCAAATACAAGCCCTATGCTGGGGAAAGACTGCCGCTTGAAGAGTTATGAAATGACCAGGAAACGGCAGGTGAGGAAGTTCAGTCTCCAGCCCTGGAGCCACATGGATGGGGCTTGATGACGTAGGTGCTGGTTGACCACGGACGTGTTATTTCACCTCTCAACGCCCTGGTGTCCTCATCTGCAAAACTGGGATCTGGACATTCAGTAAACCAATATTTATCGAATGTCTACTATGTGCCACGCCCGTGTTAGGTTCTGGGGATACACAGTGAACAACACAGAAAAACAATCCCTGCCCTCATAAGCATACCTTCCAGTGGGATGATAATAGCCATATTTACCTCTTAGTAGTTACTGTGAGAATTAAATGAGATAATAATAATAACACTGAACACCTATGTCATGATTATTATGTTCAGAATGACTGTAAGTACTTGGCATGTTTGTTAATTCAAGGAGACTTTACTTTTTCTTGGCCATCTAGTGGAGCCTATCAGGGATGGGACACAAGAGAAACAAAACATACTGAGATGGTTGCCCAAACAATGAAAAGTTATATGATAATCAAAGTACTTCTTTTTTCTTAACACATTAAATAATAAGATCCAGTGACACGTTTAATGATACCATAACTTTGAAGCACTAACGAGTCCAGATGTAACTAATTTCCGCATTCAAGTTCACAGGCATCCACTGGCTTGTAGACCCCAGGATTAATTCAACCATCATCATAACCCTATGAAGTAGGTATTATTATTCTTATTCCTTCTTACGGGTGAGGAAACTGCAGCACCGAGAGGTTACGTGGCTTGTCCTCGGCTCCTAAGTGATGGAGCTGCGATCCGCTCCACGGCCAGCGTTCTTAACACAGTGTAAGGTTGAGGTCGGGGCTTGCCTCATGGTCAGGGTCAATACCACTGGCTGGTAGTTGAAAGGAGTAATTGAATACGTAGTAGAAGCGTTAGTAAGAGAGTGTATCTAGGGGATGAGGGATCGTCTGTACCAGTATTAAGAAAACCCTTAAAGGGAAAAACTCCACTGTGTAGCGATGAAGACCAGGTAGGACACAGTGCCTACCTTGACTCTGAGTCTCGGAGGCTCGTCCAAACCCAGTGCTGCCTGGCTGTGAGCTGAACACCAAAGACTCTGGGGTATGTGACGATGCAGGGGAATGTTCTTGGGTTGATGAAAGCCTCTTATTTTTATTTGTATAGTCCCACATTAATTATTGGGATGTTTCTGTACTTCTAGTAGGTACTGTCACCAAAAGACCCTAGCACCTAAATCATTGTGGCAGAATAAAAAGAACACTTTTCATCTTGCAGAGAAGGGTGGCTGCTCTTCTCCCTGCTGTCATCTGGAAACATGAGAGGTCAGAGGTGCAGGGATGGAGGAGGTCCCCCAGGCCCCCTATAAATAGTCATTGAATTGAAAGGTGTTGAAAAGGGAAAGAAACTTACACTTCTCCAAATGGTGACAAGCCACACTTCAGCTGCAACTTTTGAAAAGAAAAAGACCAACAAAAGAAGTCCAGATCGTTAGTGCGGAGAGCTTACTGCCCAGGAGGAGTGAGCGCACGCCGCCGAGGCCGACGGAGCAGCATGAGACGACCTCCTCTTTCCCGTAAGTCTGCCTTGGAAGGCATTTTTCTAATTTCTGTCCACAGCACATTTTTACTGTGACAAGGCACTTGTTCCTTAACATTCACCTGGCACACTGCTCTCATCAGCAAGGCAGAAAACGTGGCAGGGTGTGCCCTGTCCCACCATGAAGGTACATGCCCATCGATTCACCAGACGGTTCGTGACCCCCTGTCCCAGGCTCCACCTACAAACCTCAGGACGAACGTGCAAAAGGGAGTTGAAGTGCTGGTGGCCACCGAGCCCAGTGCTCAGCCTTGATGGCAGAGTATCAGCTAACGGCAGAGGGTACGATGACGCCAGAGATGCCGGAGCGTCTGCACACATTCCTCTCCAGGCCATCAGCCTTGACTTGGGAAAGGAGCACATGTGACCAGCTGCACTGAAAAAACACCATCGTGAACCTTCGCAGAGAAACCAGATGGCTCCAGGCCGACGGTAAAAATAGCTCGTCACACAGCACAGCCCAAACTAGAAGCGAGGCAGTGCTTTAGGGCCTCTCAGGTTTTGATTTCAACTGGCCAAAAAGGTTAAAAAGTGTTTTAACTCAACGGAGAGAAACTGCCTTGGAAAGAGAGGTTAAAAATACAAGTGTTCTGCATTTTACCTGCTTATTTCATATTCGACTGTCACCAGCAAAAGAATGAAAAGTATCTCCAGCTAGATAAAAAAAGTATGTGTCTTTCTTCTTGTTTGACCATAATAAGAAAAACTGGCGGATCAGCGTGCAGCTCAGTAAAGAACTTCTGCAATACGTGTGCTAACGGGAAGGGTGGACATGAAAACTTGTGCTTTGTATTTAATGATGTTTGAAGACTCAGATTTACAGACTTATTGGAGCTCTAATTTGTTTATTTTGTTACTTATTTCACAGAAGCTGTTTAATCCATCTCCCATTGCTCCAGTGAGGTTTCTATTTCTACCCATGGGGGTGAATCACCCTTGGCCATTTAGGGATACGTTTAGAACATGATTTTTCAAGTCAGGACCCAAGTGAAAGTTTGATTCCCCAACCAGAGCCTAGAAGCTCAGCACACTAGCAGCCATTGTGCTCTGCCTTGGTGTTGGCCTTGGTGCACTGATTGTATTACACAGAATAGAGGTGATTGGAAGAGTTCCACAGACCAAAAATAGCTCGGATAATAAGTCCTTACAGGACAAGAGGAAGTGAGTGGCATTTGACTTGGGGTTCCCTCTGTCCCCTGACCTGGTGAACAAGAACACACTTTTGTATCTTTCGGTTGTTGAAACTGACGTGGTCTGGGTCCACATTCAATCAGCAAAGAAGTACTTGTCCTCACACACAGTGTTGTTCTGTCCCGGGAACCGTGAATGCTTTTCTTATTCGACTTAAACTTCTAGTGCCTCGTTAATAGAATAGACCCTTGATGCCTGGTTGCTAAAAAATCTCAGCTCTGTGGGGATTTACTTTTGAGTTCTCAATAAAAGATAAAAATAAGTAAAACTGAATCTAATTAGAACGTTCACCTACATGCCATAAATAGTTTCAGTGTTCAATTCCACATCTTCAAAAGTATAGAATAATTGTCCTTGAAGGTCTATTTTATAGTTTTTAAAGTGTGAATCCCTTGAAACTGAACATTATCCCTAGTGTTCCTTTTTGTTCAGTAGGGCAGAATTTTAATACGACAAGGATGAGGTTTGTGAATTTATAACAGCCCTGGTAGGATTCTCAGCTTTTTCTCTCTGAGTGTCAGGAGTTAGCTCAGAGTCATTTCTGAGAAAAGAAAAGTAAAATCCTTCCACCCACCTTGAGACTTTTCCTTAACTGTTTTTTTGATTAAAAGTTGATTTCCATTCCAAAAAGAGAAACTCATAGTTCTGATCTTATTTTTCTACCTAACAGAAGAAAAGTTTACATGCTTTTCTCCTCCATTGGAAGACTTCCATAATTATAAATATTTTGACCCATGTTTTCTTGTAATACCTCGTGGTTCTATTTTTAGCATTTACATTTTCTATAGAGCTGGAATTTATTTTGGTGTAAAGAATAAAATAGGGCTTCCCTGGTGGCGCAGTGGTTGAGAATCTGCCTGCTAATGCAGGGGACACGGGTTCGAGCCCCGGTCTGGGAGGATCCCACATGCCGCGGAGCAACTAGGCCCATGAGCCACAACTACTGAGCCTGCGCGTCTGGAGCCTGTGCTCCGTAACAAGAGAGGCCGCGACAGTGAGAGGCCCGCGCACCGCGATGAAGAGTGGCCCCCGCTCGCCACAACTAGAGAAAGCCCTCGCACAGAAATGAAGACCCAACACAGCAAAAATTAATTAATAAACTCCTACCCCCAACATCTTCTTAAAAAAAAAAAAGAATAAAGTATAAACCCAGTTCTGTATAATGGCTTTCCATTTGTCCAAATACAATGTGGCACTGACTTGAAACACTTTTATTCCGTACTAAGATTTACGTATACCGGCCTCTCTGTTCTTTTCCATTGCCATATCTATTTTAATTACCACAGTTTTAACCAGTGTATTTTTTATGTTGCCACATTGTTTTAACCACTGTATTATATATCATAACACATTTTATATTTATTACGCCATATATTAAAATGTATTATAAAGAGATACTGTTCATCTTTTCTCTTCTTTTCCAAAATTGCCCTGGCTACTCCTTGAACCTCTTAATAATCTGTGGCCTAATCGATCAAGTCTTCTGGCCGCCTCCCTGTCCTCCAATTGGCTGGGGTATCTATTATTAATTTAGATAGTACAAATATTTCAAAATGTTCCTTGTGCTGAAGCATAAAAGTATTCAGTATTCCTTGAATACTTCCCCCTGAAGTTTATTCGTAAGTGCTTAAGGTTTTGGGTTTGTGGTTGTGACTGAGTGAATGCTCTCTCTCTTACTTGATATTTTCATTTTCTTTTTTGAGTTTAGGAAAGTATGGATTTTTTGCACATTACTTTTAAAACTAACAGCTTTGCTATATTCTTTTAATATTTCTAATTGTTTTTCAGTTGTGAAACTTTCTTTAGTAGATAAAGCAAAACTGAGTCACATTTGTACTTTACATCATCAAAATATAGAGTCTGAAATAATGAAGTTTTGCTGTAACTGAGGACATGCACATTTCTATCCATCTTTTTAGCTTTCATATCTTTACAGATTTGAACCTTGTCCAACAGGAACAAAATAAAAATGAAGGTGTAGGGCCCACTCTCAGCCCATTGGCTAAAATACCCTGATCATAAGCACTTTTTCCCATTCTCTTTATTACAGGTTTTCGCTTTTGTACAATGGAAAGAGCGATAATTCCTCTTTTCTCCCTACTTTGAGGTGATATGAGGATGAATGAGACAATGAAGCCAGGTGCTGTGAATAGCTTCCCGACAGATACCACACTGCATCCACCAAACACATCTGCCAGTACTCACCAATAAAGCTGCTACCTGCAGGTTTTAGCGTTGGTAAGAGTGGAGTAGCTTGTATTGTACTTGCCTTACTTTTGATATCACAATTATAAACTCTGAACTTTTTTTTTAATGATTTGAAGGCACTGGGGAGAAACTGGTTGAAGGCGTCAGGCAGTGTGGGGTGGCTGGGAGTCAGGAAGAAAGCCGAGACTTACTGGACTGAGGGGTAGAAGACGGAGAATGGGGCAGTGGAGTGGTGGGTACTGAGGGTAGAAATCCTGGAACAGAGGGAGCCGCAGAGTCGGAATATAAACTCCTCTCAAACCCTCTACTGACTCAAACTGTGCATCTGTTGGGTGGACTGCAAAACATCTAGCAGAAAACAAAAGGCACAAGACAAAGAGATGAGGAGAGATTCTAGCTGTTCCCACCACAAAGCAAACAAAGTTTAGAGTTTTGAAACCTACCAAGTTAGAGGGGCTCGGTAAACACCTCAGAGTTATTCTGAAACCATAAAAGGGCCCTCCCTTACAGTAAACGTTATGTCCCAGGACTGCAGGGTTCACCCCAGGAGTAAGAGAGAAACCAAAACAGACCTGCCCTCAATACATGTTAAACCAAGACTCCACAAGTTAGAGTAGGTCACTCAGTACTTTAACCGCCTGCTATTCCACAAATCAACACTCTTCAAGGAACATAAGAGATTCCGTAGTGTCTACAATGTGTCATCTACAATGTCCTGTATACCATAAAGAAATTACTATACATGTGAAGAAACAGCGGAATGTAATCCATAGTTAAGAGAAAAATCAGTCAGTCGAAATATATTCTGAATGACTAAGATGTTGGAATTAGCAGATATGAATTTTTTTAAAGCAGATGTTATAAATAAGTTCCAAAAAATAAACGATAAGATGGCCATAAGGGGTGAGCAGATGGAAAATCTCAGAAAAGAAATGGAAACTATACTTTAAAGAGGAGGAGAAGGCAAGAAGAACCAAAATGAAACTCTAGAGCTGACAAGTGTAATATCTGGAACGAAAAAAACTTCCTGGATGGGCTTCACAGCCAATGAAGAAGCAGAAGAAAGGGTCTGTGAATTTGAACACAAATCAGTAGAACTTATCCAATCTTAAAAAACAAAAACAAACAAACAAACAAAAATAAAACACCTGAAGAAAAAGAGAAAAGGGATCCAAAAAAGGTCAAGGTAAAAGGTGTAACTGGGTATCTTTTGAGGACCCCATCCAAATCAAGGTTCAATCCATGGCTCAGTGAGCTCTCGCAGAACTGCTTCCAAAGGCCTCACTTTCTGGATGAACAGCTTAACTTAGGCCACCTCTCCACGTCTTCCCAGCCCCGTGAACCTCAGCATCACCCTTGTTGATCCAGTGGAGGCTATCCTGACGGAAGGGGAGGGTGCCTGGAAGCATCTGTCAGTTTTTTGGAGGTGGCCTCCTAACTGTAACAATGAAATGACCCTTGACTTCCCCAGTAAGGTGGAGCACTCTACAAAAATTAGTTGAGTGAATGATTGTACAATCTGAAGGAAGAAGAACATGGGAGACTGAGAAGGCTCCTGAGAAAGTGGCTCACGCTATTGACCTGCTGACCCAACAGGAGCCAAAGCATGGCCAGAAGAAGATGGATGAACTGAGCCAAAAACCAGAGGTTTAGAGAGCGGAGGTTTCAGAGAGATCCGAAACAGACGTAGTTGGAATAAGGCAGTAAAGGAACTGGAGGGGAAAAAGGCTCTGCTCAAAGAGTGAGCACAAGATTCAAGAGGCAATCTACCTACAGGAGATGGCAGGACGCAGAACTGCCTAGCCAGTCCAGATCCTTCAAAGGAAATCTGCGCATCCACGCAGACCCAGCAGGGGAGCTCACAAAATCAGCAGAAGCACTGGCTCTTCATCTTCTCCAGAACTGAACTCGATTTCCTCCCCCATCTTAGCAAACGGCGCCTCCAGCTGCCTAATTATGTCCTATAGGAAACCTGGGAGTAATGTTTTATTCTTCCCTTTCCTCGCTCCCACATTCAACCGCTCGAGAACTATTGGTTCTTCTGTCTCCACTGTCACCACTCTGTTTCAGGCTGTTATCACCTTTGTGCCAAACTATTGAAATAGATGTTTATTTGATTTCTCTGCTTCCCACTCTTGCCCACCTTCATCTTTTCTCTACACATCAACCCCTGTGACCATATGAGAATATAAATTGGATCATTACTTCCCTACTTAAATCAATAGCTTCCATCACACCTGATACAAAATTCACATTTTTTACTGCACAATCGAAACCCTATTTCCCCAATCTCATTGCTCACAACTCCTCACCTAGATCATTATTCCAGTCTCCCCAATATTGTACAGACTAACACTAGTATGGCAAACTCCTCCCTCTTCTAGCTGGACACCTTCATGGAATATCTTCTTTCTCTCTTTGTGAAGTGATCTCCTACCTGTATCAAATGTCTGACTCCTTCTTTTCCTGTGGCTCTCCACTGAGAAGGCCACTTCCTCAGAAACGCCTTCCCTTACTCCCTTGTCTGAAGTCGATCTTGGCTACTCTCCCACTCAGCACCCTATTCATTTTGTGAGACTTACGCCAACTTGGAATTAAGCATGTTTTACTTGTTTGTTTACCATCTTCCTACTAGAATATAAGTTCAGTGAGGGCAGAGTCACAGCAATTTTGTTCAGCTCAGGACCCAGCACACTGTAGGTGCCCCACAGATATTTGATAAATGACTGAATGGAGGGAGACATCTTCAGAGTTCATGTAGACCCCCTCCCACTTCCCAGCTCCTCAATGAGTAGACCTACCTTCAATCTCTTCCCCACACTAATCTCACGGAGAACAGGGGCCTCAAGCAAGTAAAGCTATAAGTTCCTGATGTAAAGTTCTGGGGAGGTCGTTAGAAACAATTTTAAGTAAATTTAGCTAAAAATCATGATAGGGATTGTAAGGCAAGAAACCACATACTCAATACCATAGTGTACTCACTATTCAATCAAGATATTTCAATTCAATCCCGATAATTGGTCTTGTTCACCCATATTTTAGCAAATCAGCCTGAGATAAAAATGATCATACAAACAAAAGATGCTATCCCCAAAAGTGATCTTCAGTTTGTAGTTTTAAAAATATTATCTTTACCTAGAAAACCAGAACAATTTTTATTCTCACATTTCATCTCTTGGTGTTACTGAGGTCACGGACACAGGCTTTAGACATTTAGAAATTATACGTTCTACCCTCGATACGGGAGTATGGTGCCACTGACTCACGTTAATTGAGCAGCCATTTGCCCTATTTATCCAGCTGTGGTACTGGCTTGGGTTACCCCATCTACCCTTTCCTTGAGTTCTCTTTCCAGCTACCCTAGGAGCTTTTATTCTTCTAGAAATTAAGTGACCTGCAAATCTTGGTTTCATTAGCACCATGTTTTAAGAAATTTAGGTAGTATTTGAGACACATGCACTGCCAGTGTGTCCAATGTGTGTCTGTGTGTGTGTCTGCGTGTGATTAATAAATTACAGGTGGCTTATCTTGATACAGTATTTCTACTTCCCATCCATTCCCTGAGGACTGTCCTAACCCTATCCTGCCCTCACTCCATTTACGTGACTTATGATGTAAATTAAAATTGAAAGGACATCATTAAAATAGTTTTGAAGCATGTGGGAGTTTAAAAGTTACTGCTTTACAGTTTTGTTTTGTTTGGCAGTTTAGATACATTTTATAACCTAAATAGTAATTTAGAATAGGAAGAGTATAAGCCTGTTAGAATTATTATAGCTAGAAAACTTTATCATAGTATGTCGTGTGTATGTACAAAATCAACATTATTGAGCACTTAAGTTGTAGTATATATTTTATAATATGTTACCGCATTTAACCCTCAAATTATTCTGCAAGGTACATGTTATCATTTGCTTTTTACAGAGGAGGAAACTGGTGCAGAGAGAGATTAAGCACCACAGCAAATGTCCGGCAGCTGATACATACATCCAGGATTTGAACTCATCCACAGTGTCTGGCTGCAAAGGTTGTGCTTGTAGCACTGTGAGAATTCTACTAATTTAGCAGAATGTGTTAAAATTCCAGTATTCTGGAATGTGTTGTTCTAATTCCTGAGTTATGCAGTTATACGGCCCTTGTTAGCACATGGGTCATAAATTTTCAACTGGAGTAAATCTTTCACTCAGAAGAAACAGGAAACGGTTACACGCAGTTCTGTGATGCTCTGTTTTGCAACATTATACATTTGTGAAACTACCATCACACAGGAAATAATGTAACCAAAGTCTGCTAAAAATATGGCAGTACAAACAACTTTAATCTCCTTTCTTAGAATGTAATTTTTTCAAGCATTTTCAAAGAAACAGTTTCCATCTGAAGAGAGGCCCATGTAGACACGTTTTAAAGAGAGACGTGGAAAGCACCTGGAATTGATTTCTGTTAAGTCTATCTAGAAACAAGGAGAAGCAGAGGGCTCCTCCCAAACATCTGAACTCAGATATATACATAAAATATCTTTGGGCTGGGAGAAACGTGTGTGTGTGTTGGCGAGTTGGGGGGCCCTGAGGGAGGGGAGCGGGGGTGGTTATGGGGGTCACCAGGAAGGAGTGAAGGAGGAATTCTAAGAACAAAGTTTTAGAACAACTTAGGAAGAGGAGTTTGAGTGCAAGTTCCAGTTCAAAATACTAAACATAAGAAAAACTTAATCTAGATAAAACAGAAGAAAACACACCTGGTTGTGTTTTTCCCTCTAAACCCTCAACTGTTCACCACAATTGAATCCAGGATCAGATGATGGCATGGTGTCTGTTTGAAGCTGAGGTTTTGTTTCTTTTTCTTTAGTTGCCAAGCAACGTGTTTGCTTAGATGTTCTTTCCCATTACGTTTATGTTCATATGCTGGATGTTTATTTGCTCTGATACAAACCATGTACAAACTTACAGGGGTTAAAATATTTTGTGCAATTCTAATATTGATATTTTCCCTTTATGGACCTCTATTTCTCTCAAACTTTTTCTATTTATGAACATACACGTTTTGTCCAAATAGCTAGGGAATATTTTAAGTGAAAGAGAAAGTGGGATTATGGCTCAAGACAGATGGAACACATGCATTTTCTTTTGCTCCTTTCCAAAATCTATCTATGAGATGAAATGTATTTCAAAATTATGTTATTTACGGTTGTGGAGCAAACTTGGGGGCTTAAAGCAACAAACATTTTTTTGGTGTCCCATAGTCTGGTGGGGATTAGGGAGCATTTTACCTGGGAGTTTCCAGCCGGGGGTCTCTCACGAGGCTGTAATCAAGATGTTGGGTGGGCCGGGGGTTGGGCTGCAGCCATCTGAAGGCGGTACGGACCTGGGGTTTGTTGCCGAGCTCCCTCCCGTGGCTGTTGGCAGGAGGCCTCAGCTTCTTACCGTGGGGCCTCTGCGCAGCGCTGATTGAGTGATCTCCTGACGTGGCACCTGGCTTCCCTCAGCTCGAGTGACCCCAGAGATGGAGGGCAAGGCGGAAGCCAGCGTGTCTTTCCTGACCTAGCCTCAGAAGTCCAGCTTCTATTAGTCACACAGACTAACTTTTTTTTAAAGTGGGGCGTAGTTGTTTTAAAATGTTGTGTTAGTTTCTACTGTACAGCAAAGTGAAGCAGAGTTCCCTGTGCTCTGCAGCAGGTTCTCATTAGTTAATCTATTTTATACATATTAGTGTGTATACACGTCAATCCCAGTCTCCCAGTTCATCCCACCACCACCACTCCCCACGCCCCTGTTTTCCCCCCCTGGTGTCCATACATTTGTTCTCTACATCTGTGTCTCTGTTTCTGTCTTGCAAACCGGTTCATTGGTACAATTTTTCTAGATTCCACATACATGCGTTAATATACGATATTTGTTTTTCTCTTTCTGACATACTTCACTCTGTATGACAGTCTCTAGGTCCATCCACGTCTCTACAAATGACCCAATTTCGTTCCTTTTTATGGCTGGGTAATATTCCATTGTATATATGTGCCACATCTTCTTTATCCATTCATCTGTCGATGAACACTTAGGTTGCTTCCATGACCTGGCTATTGTAAATAGTGCTGCAGTGAACATTGGGGTGCATGTGTCTTTTGGAATTATGGTTTTCTCTGGGTATATGCCCAGTAGTGGGATTGCTGGGTCATATGGTAGTTTTATTTTTAGATTTTTAAGGAACCTCCATACTGTTCTCCATAGTGGCTGTATCAGTTCACATTCCCACCAACAGTGCAAGAGGGTTCCCTTTTCTCCACACCCCCTCCAGGATTTGTTGTTTGTAGATATTCTGATGACGCCCATTCTAACTGGTGTGAGGTGATACCTCATTGTAGTTTTGATTTGCATTTCTCTAATCGTTAGTGATGTTGAGCATCTTTCCATCACACAGACTAACTTTAATACAAAGTAGGGAGGAGTTGGAAGGGATGTGCATACGAGGAGAAGGAGATCACTGGGGGCTTATCTCGGAGGCTGGGCACCACAGAAAGAAAAATCCAAATCAGCACAGTAGAAGGGACATGGTAGCCATCTGAAGACCAGAAAATAAGAGGACTTTCGGGAGGGTAGAAAGCAAATGGAACTATAGACTATTGATAGATAAATAAAAACAAGAATCCTGGATATAAAAACCTATGGATGTTGTCAAATGAATAGTCAGAGGGAAATTTATAGCCTTAATTCATTATTAGAAAATCCAGAATATGGAAAATATATTAACTAAACATTTAACTCAAATAATTATAGAAACTCATTAATTTCAGCTTTTGTTTGGCCTAAGAGTTTTTAAAAAAGTACTTATGAACAATAAAACCACAAGCTGTTTCTCTAAAAAGACCAAAAAGTAGCAAAGCTTTTTGAAAGTCTGATCAAGAACGAAAGAGGAAAGATATATATAAAAACTAAAACTCAAATAAAAACTAAAATGAACCAACCCACAAATCATGAGAAATAATAAATCACAGTTTTAAGCCACAGAGTGTGGTGGTGGCTTAACGGAGACACACAGCTCATAACCTCGTCCATCCAGGGGCTGCGGTTGGGTCAGTGGCACTCTGGCCAATTCGAAGAAAGAGTGGCACACGTTTTCCATCGTGGGCGCCAGATGTAAGTATTTCAGCCTTTAGGGGCCAAATGATCTCTGTTCAAATACTCAGCTCTGCCGCTGTAGCACAAAAACTGCTATAGACGAAATATATTGAATTGTGTGGTGTTTTCCCACAGAACTTTATTTACAAAAACAATGCAGACTGGATTTGGCCCACGGGTTGCCATTGCCAAGCCCTCAACTAGAGCAGCACGTTTCTCGGCCACGGGTTTTGGTTCAGGGAAGGGCACGTGGTGCAGTCAGATCCAGTGGGACTCAGAACTAGAACTCTGTGACTCTGTTAGGAGGAGAAAATCACTGTTTTCTCCTGTGGTTGTCAACTAGAAGAGGGAAACGTGGAGACGTTGCCGGCGCCTTGAGGCCATGAAGGGACCGCAGTCTAACATGGAGGAATACATGGCCAATAGCTGGAGAGAGGAGGACCTATGACAGCATTTGAACTCCTGGATCCAGGTGTGCCTGAAGCTACATTTACCTTTGGACTTTTCAAGTACTTGAACCTCTATATTCTTTTATTTACTTAAGCATATTTCAGTTGAGTTATTTGTAATCAAAGGAGTCATTTCTTTCCTTATTCCTTCCTTCATTCAACACACATGGATTGAGTCCTCCTGTATATAAGGCACTGTTCTAGGATCTGGGAATATACCAGGGCGTGAGGCAAACGAGTACCCTGATTTTATGGAGCTTATATTCCAATGGAAAAATTCAGGCAATAAACATGTTAAATAAATAAGTAAATACTGTAATTTCAGATACTGTTCAGTAGGGATGAGGAAATAAGCCAAGGGTGATGGACAGTAGTGATCTGGATAGGGCAGTTAGGAGAAACCTTTCTGAGGAGAGGCTAGAATGCTGAGAAGGAGCCAGACACATGACAACTCTGTAGGAAGAGGACTCCAGGCAAGCTTAAAGCCCGGACGCAGGAAAAAGCTCATTCTGTTTCAGGACACCTAGTGCAGAGAAAGCATGATGAGTAGGGCAGAGGGGATGCAGTATGAGACTGCAGGGACAGATGGGAGACTCAGCACGCCACCAGAGAGTCTGGAATGGTTTTTTCCTAAGTATAACAGGATGCCACAGAAGATTGTTTCATTTTTTTTTTGCACAAGGAATGACATGAAATATAGATATATTAAGTTGCTAAAGGAATAGATCTTGAAAGTTTCATCACAAGAAGAAAAAATTGTAGCTATGTGTGGTGATGGGTGTTAATTAGACAGTGTGGTGATCATTTTGCAGTATACATAAATAGCAAAACATTAACTAATGGAATGCCTTATGTCAGTTACAGCCCCAATATATATTCACTCTGTGGTTGCCGTGGACAAAGGAAGAAAGAAAGCAGAGACAACTCAGAGGCTACCGTAGCACGCAGAGAAGAAATGGGAGCAGGGTCTGGACTGAATGTGAAGGGATGCTGACGGTGAGCAGTGGCTGGATTGGGGGTGTATATTAAAAAGAAAAGAACACAGTACTTACTGAAGGTTGTGTTGCGAAGTCTTAGGTGGTGGTATGAACTAATACTACTCATTGAGAAAGGAATGGTTCCAATGGAGTGGATGAGGGGAGGGGGCTGAGGACTGCGTGTACGGTCTGGGCTTTGTTAAGGTCGAAATGCTGACGAAATATCCGCACGGATATAAGAGTAAGTATTTGAAGACTCTGGACAGGAGCTCACCGAAGATCTCAATGTGGTAAATCACCAGCAAACATTTTGCTCTCAAAGCCATGGAAGTAGATGGAGAAGAGGGCCGAGGACTGAGCCCCGGGTCGAGGAAGAGGAGTAAGCAAAGAAAACCGAAAAGTGGGTAATGAGGTGGGAATAAGACCAGAAGAGCATGGTGCCCAGATGCCAAGAAGAGACAGGGATTCAAGGAGAGGTGGTCAACGGCACAATAATAATACTGCTGAGAGGAGGACAGAGGGTTGCCCTTGGAGTTGGCAAAGTGGAGCCTCTGTGACTTTGGCAAGAGTGGTTTCAGTGGCGCAGGGTTTGGGGTGAAGACAAAAGCACGAACGCGGTGGGCAGAAGAGAGACGGCAGGCTGGGAGGTAGAAACAATGAGCCTAAGCGAGTTTTTGCAGGAGCCATAAAGAGGTGTTGTGTTTAACGGTGGGATTGTGCCGAATGCTGCAAGGGCTCTGGAATCCATATGGCCATAAAATTTTGGAAAGAAAATAGAGATTCGTAGAAATGGAAGAATTTTTTTCAAACAGGAAATTTTACTAAGAACAGGCTGCAGAAGTTTCCTATTAGTGTGTAGGAAAGTATTCAAATGAAATTCCAGAATTCTAACTAGTATCTACCAGAAACCAGAGTAAACATCATTCTCAATGAGAAAATAGAAATCTTGATATAAGGATCAAATCAACAATGCCAAGTAACACCTCTGTTATTCCACATTGTACCCTGCAGTAGGTGCAAAAAAATGAATGAGATGTAATTTTTGAAAGGAAGAGAGACGTTCATTATTTACGTTCTTTTACATCAGGAGTGTGGTGATATGTGTGAGAAGGTTCTCTAAGTGTAGTTAATATAGATGTTTTTGTTTACATCAATGGGTAAGACAACTTGGGAGGGATAAATTGGGAGTCTGGGATTGACATATACACCCTACTATATTTAAAATAGATGAGATAACCAACAAGGACCTACTCTATAGCACAGGGAATTCTGCCTAATATTCTGTAATAACCTAAATGGGAAAAGAAGTTGAAAAAGAATAGATGTATGTATATGTATAACTGAATCACTCTGCTGTACACCTGAAACTAACACGACGTTATAAATCAACTATAGTCCAATATAAAATAAAAATTAAAAAAAAAAATAGTAAGACAGCTTGTCCTAACTACACTTGTTGGCCCACAATGTGAGCTTCTTGATGAAACTGAAAAATAGTTTTTAAATACTGCAAGAGTATTTCCCCAATTTTTTGGTACTATTCACAATGTAATGATAACAGATGTAACACATTTTAAAATTTAATCTCCATTATTAACATTTTCTCCATGACTTTGTTAAGGCTGGACAATTAACGAAACGATTAGTGAAGAACTGATTTGTAGTGTTTGTTGATTTTCACGCTGTCAATACTCTCGTCGTGGTTCCTTTCAAGCTACCGATGTGAACTCACTGAACGTGAGGTTGGAAGAGGTCCGCAGTAGCACACACTTACAAAGAATTCCCATCGTACAGAAACATTTGAAAAAATTAGGAGGTTGGGAGTAACATTTAACACTACTATATATAAAATAGATAATCGACAAGGACCTCCTGTAAAGCACAGGGAACTCTACTCAGTATTCTGTAATAACCTATAAGGGAAAAGAATCTGAAAAGGCATAGATGTATGTATATGTATAACTGAATCGCGTTGCAGAACACCCGAAACTAACACAACATTGTTAATCAACTATACTCCAATATAAAATAAACATTTTTTAACTAAAAAAGTTTTTAAGATACTAAAAAAAAAAAAACTTTCAGCACATAGATAAGAGGCGGGTGAGACCTGCACCGAGGGACAAGTCGCTGGTGGCGCCCAACCGAGCAGAAGAGGGCAGAGCGCGGGGCTGGATGGAGGGATCTCCAGGGCAGCGCTCCGAGTCCTTGTGCCCTTGACCCCAGGCGGCTTGGAGGAGGGCATCTTTTCCTGGTGCTCCGGGCCCTGAGGACCTGCGCCCCTCGGGGCCATCGGAAGGGAACTTGGATATGGAAGCCTTCACCGAGATGATGCGGGCCAACGTGCCGGGCTTCGCCCACACCCCTAGGGGGACCCTAGGGGACGCAGTGCAGAAGCTTCAGGGCAGTTGCGCGGTGCCAGGAACAAAGGGAAGCTGCAGCCACAGGGCTCTGAGGTCCCAGTTCAGGTATCCATCTCTCCAGGGCCCCGGCGAAGCTCCCAGAAGAGACTAGGTCTTCTCCTGCTGCTGCCGGGGACCCCAGGGGCAGGCAGCCGGGCTGCGGAGGAGCGCCCCCGGGCGGGCGTTCCCCTGGGCTCTTCCCCAGCTGTTGGCTGGCGCAGGCCCAGGCGCGCTGGCCGAAGCCTGGGGGCTTCGGAAGACGCTGCGCGGACTGTGGGAACGGGGAAGGAGGAGGGCCCGCAGCCTGGGGTGGCCCGAGCCAGGAGACCCCCGAGGGACGAGCCGCTGCCTTCCGCCCGCAGGAGCAGCGGTGCTGGGGGCCAGAGGACCAGAGCACTCCCGGCCCCCAAAGAGGCCCCCGAGCAGCCGCTCCCATGCGCGGACGAGCCGGCTGTGAGCCCGAAGGGGAGCGGTTCACAGATGCGCGGGGCCCTGAGGCCGAGGAGACGAAGGCCACAAAGCACGGCTTCCGCGGAGCACCTACCAGAGCCGGCCGGCCTTCTGGGGTCGGGGCCCTACGCCCCACGCGGTGGGTTAGGGCCCAGGCCCAAGCCTGACTCCGCCCCCTTCTTCACCTGCCCCTCGACCCCGTGTCCACCTCGTCCCCGAGTTGCCAGGGCACAGGAAAGGGGGCGGGGGAAGAGCGTAGGGAAGCGAAGTAATTCGGACATGATGAGTTTGCGCGTTTATTATCTTTGTTTTTAATATGATCTGCTTAACCGTAGACTTATATAATTTAATTTTTATTAATGACTGTATTTACCAATCACCCCACCAGATTCCTGAAAACTTAACAATTGACCCTCTTGAGCTAGTAGGATCAGCCAGCCCTAGTACTGTATATCAGATAATCGTGTATTTAGAAAAGCAAAGAGAATTAAATGAAAAACTAACAGATCCAAAGAAGGTTAAGTTGTTGGATACAAAATCAACATAATTATGAAATGCAGAGAAAAAATAGCGACATTGATTCACGACGGCAACAGGAACAATAAAATAATTAACAAAAAGCCTGAAACATAATGAGCAAGGCATATATTAAGGAAAGTGAAAAACTCTACTGATGGACTTTTTTTTTTTGCGGTACGCGGGCCTCTCACTGTTGTGGCCCCTCCCGTTGCGGAGCACAAGCTGCGGACGCGCAGGCTCAGAGGCCATGGCTCACGGGCCCAGCCGCTCCGCGGCATGTGGGATCTTCCCGGACTGGGGCACGAACCTGCGTCCTCCGCATCGGCAGGCGGACTCTCAACCACTGCGCCAGCGGGGAAGCCCCCTGATGCACTTTTTGAAAGACATGAATAAATGGAGAGATGTATCTTGTTCCTGCTTACATGTATTTAATATTGTAAAGGTGTAAGTTCTCTCCTAAAGTAGTCTATACACTCAACACAATCTGAATCAAAATTCGAACAGGACTTTATGTCGACGTTGGCAAGCTGATTCTGAAGTTTGTTGGGAAAGAACATGCCCATGAATGAATTCTTGAAAAAGCTTAGTCTCCTAAATATAGAAACAATCTCTAAAATGTTGGTATTTAAAATAGTGAGATTCTGGTGCAGGAATAATCAAATATATTGGTGAGATGGAAGAAAGAGTTCAAAATGTTTCACCTCTTACAGAAATATTGAATTACATGGAAGGAAGCAATTCATTTACATCAGTGAGGAAAGGAAGGGGTGCAATTCTCTATCCTATGATTTAATAAAAAGTTTTAAAACTTGCTATCTCACATCGAACAAAAAAAATTATTCCAGATGCCTGAAAGAGGCAACCATTAAAGAAAGAAATGACTTTACAGAAATACAGGAAGTTATTTTTGTAATCTGGACATGGTGAAATATTTCCTCAGCAAGACACAAAACCTGGAGGCGATAAAGGAAACAATGGACAGCTTCTTAAGAACAATTTTTGTATGGCAAGAAACTCCATAATTCAAGTTAAAAATTAAGTTACAGACTGAGAAGAAACATCTGCTGCAAATACAGTGGTCAACGGATAGGTACTAACAATATATCAAGAGCTCCTATAAATCACTAAGAAAAAGATAATAACCCACCTAAACGAAAAATCGAAACCATCTCCTGTCCAGCAGGAATATCATGTGAGCTACATATGTAATTTAAAATTTTTCAGTAGCCATATGAAAATTATCGAAAGCAGCATGTGTATAATAGTATTTTAACATGTTATCAATATAAAAATATTAATGCAGTATCTTACACCCGTAGACTAACTCTTTGAAATCTCTTGTGTATTTTGTGCCGATGGCACGTCTCTGTTCAGGCTAGCACATTTCACGTGTTCGGTAGCCACACTTGACTCGTGGCTATCATGTTGGATGGCACAGATCTAGACAGTTCACAGAAGAAGCATAAATGGCCAACAGACTAAAATATGCTCCACCTCGTTCATAGGAAGGAAACGCAAGTGAAAGAAACAAGGAGATCGCACATTTTACCCGTCACATTGACAAACCTTGAAAGAAGGAAAATTGTTAGAAAAGAAACTTGGGTACAAAGAAGTTTATTATAGAATTGTTTGTAACAGCCAAAGGAAAAGAAGGAAAGGGAAAAAATGGGGAGGAGGGGAAAATGACAGCTCAGGGGGCAGACTGAGTTATGCACGTTAGATGCCTTCATGCAGTAGAAACTGCAGTGACTAAAGGGAATTAGCTGAACTGCACGTGCTGGCATGGAAGCTTCTCTAAAAAATAATAGAAAGAAACGAACTTGTGGGAAATTTTATGTGATAAGATTTATATAACATAAATTATTTTTTAGTTTGGTTTGTATGTACACGTTTCTGAATGCATTGAAAACTCTGAAAGGATATAAATGGAGTATTACCAACAGTACTCTCTGGTGGGAAGTGTGGTGGACAGGCTTATGGACGCTGGGGAGGGAGAGTTCTCATTGAACAATGTGTAAATTTCTGCGCTAAGCACATGCTAGATTTGAAATTGGCAAAAGGTTTCTTTTTAAACACGGGGTCTCCCTAAGCCACCACTGAGAATTCGAAGCTCTCGAGGATCCAGATTCCTCGGAGCTGGTTCTCTCACTAGCGTAGCCTTATAAATACACAGAGGCCATCCCAGGGAGGGCTAGCTTAGGATATATATTTTTATAGTTGCTGCAGGTACTGGGGGGGGGGGGTCAGTAGTTATTTTTGACAATTCCAGTCTAAAGAGCTCCACATTGGAGGTATTTCACTCCATGCAAATTTTCTATGTCATCCAACCATCTTTTTCTGAACACATCCTTGAGGGCAGGTCCCTCAAGGGACTTGAGGGCATTAGGCACTGAGAGAATACCAGGATAAGAAGATAGGAGCCTGACTTAGGAGGACACATCCCACTCTGAGGGTCATTTTACGGGACAAAGGAAACCAGTTTGGTCTTCCTAACAGCAGAGTGTGGTCCTGCAGCCCTCACTTTTCAACAATCCAAGTTGTTAATAAAAGGTAAGATTTTGTTGGCATGTGCTTTCTACCCTTTACCCTTCCCCATTTCTTTGAACCTGGAATAAAAATATGTTATCTCTGAATAGAGGACAGAAAGCACAAGCTAAGGAAGGTATTGAAATCCCCCAAATATCACCAGGCAACCTGTTAATACAGCAACATTCAGTTGATTAGAACGCGTTGCAGGAGGGGAGCACGCCCCCTTGACAGTCTCAGCAGAGAGTCTTGATAAGAAAACTGTTGCTGAAAGTGACCTGTTTGCCCAAGTGAGCAGACTGTGGCCTCAGATACACTGACAGGCAGAAATTTCCGGAAGCAACATTGGTTAGTTACTTCCTTGGGCGAAGTTTTCTAGAACCAACAACTAAGCCATGCTTGGTTGAGCATTTCCACATCCAGTCTTTGTTCCCAAATTCTCATTTTTTTTTAAGCCACCAGTTGACACGGGTGGTCCCCGTTCTGAGTCCCACTCACTCTACTGTAGGTGGTTGCAGTTTCTCAATGGCGAGTGGAAGCTAAGAAGAAACCTGAGTCCGTTACAAACCGAGAGCTCAGCGAGCTCTGCCCACTTCTAGATTCCTTGCTATGTGAGAGAAAAAAGACTATTTAAGCCAATGCGAGTAGGTTTGTGTTTTCGGCCGCAAAATTCACCTCCTAATCAATGTACCTTGACGAGGAAGAATTATCTTGTGTCAAGGAGCCCCAAGCTCTGAAGGGATTTTCTGAAAAGAGAAGCAAACGTGGGCCAGAGATGAAAGTCTTTCTAAGCCATGCTGAGGAGAGGGGTTTTATCTGTGGCGGGATGGCGAGCCTCTTCAAAACTAGGCAGGAAATGATGTTACCAGATTTGTGTTTTAGAAAACTCTGGGGGCATTTTGGAGACTAAATTAGAGGTGACATTGGAGCCAAGAAGACCTACAAGAAGGTTAAGGACCTGAGCCGTGACGGTGGTGTGAAGAGTCGTTCCTTTACTCCTCCATCCCACCTATGTATGTTGAACGCTCACTATTTGCCAGGCACGGTGCTAGGCATTGGAGAGTCAACGGTAAATAACCAAAACAGTCCCTGTGGGCTTACAGTCTAATCCATGTCGAGGTCCTACCATGTGCTGGTTGCTTTATGTTCATGATCGCATCTGCTTTTCAAAAACACCGTGGGGTGTGTGTGTGTGTGTGTGTGTGTGTGTGTGTGTGTGTGTGATGGGATCATGGACACTATTATCTTTCATCACAGATGAAACCCTGAGGACACTTGGGAAGTGTGAGAAAGGACAGATATGAAGGAGGCTGAGCAACTTGATTTCTTCTAACACAGAGTGTTGCTGACCTAAGCTAGTGGACTGCTGCACGTGAGGAGTCTCAGACACCTGTACATTTTCAGCGAGTGCTTCCTACAACCCTTGCCCTGCTGGGTGGTCAGCAAACACTGAGTAGCTTCATTTCCAAACCCACCCCTGCTCTCGTCCTCAAAGCAGCAGTTTTGTGTGAAGCAACTTAACGCTTGCTTTTCTCAGGATGGGTACTGATGGAGACATATTATTTTTTAATCTATCCACAGTCTCTCTCTACCCCAGGGAATGCATCCCAGAAGAATCCCACTTCTACTCACCATGGTTCTTCTTCACATGTACTTTCCCCTCTTCACCCTGTTCCTGTTCATTCTCTCACTCCACTGAGGGAACTCTGCAATTCATTTTAGCTACTTAACTACGAAATCTTCAGCAACCATTTCACATCTCAGTGATAAGAAGAGAGACTCTGTCCTCGGCAGTCCCCTGGCATTGTGACAGCCTTCTGCCAAGAGTCTTCCTCTTTTCTTTTAGAGACTCCTTGAGCAATAGATTCGAATGATCAACTCCTGAAATTCTTCCCCTTTCATACTCTGCATTTGGGGCCTTGTGAAACTGCCTCTTGGAATCATCCCACAGATCTTATGATTAAGATTCTACAACCGACCTCTTGGGAGCTCATTACAAACAATGAACTGTCCTTTGAGTCGTCCCACGGTCTGTCCCCTTTCCCTCCCTCCTCCCCGCCTTCCTCTTCCTCACATCTGTTGAATTCCTTTTATCCACTTGGAACAACAATGGAAGCAGCAGACAGCAGACCCCGAGCTACTTCCTCCAACTTTCCCCGTTCCCTCTGCTCATGCAGCCGTCTGTGCATCATCTCCTCCGCGATGGCCTCATTCTCAGCGCCGTCCCTCCCCAGCGCGAGCCTGTGCCTGCTTTCCCACACTCCATAGCCGCTGCCCTGCCCAAGCTGCCAGATCTTTCTTCCCCGTGTCACCCCAATTCCTCCGCCATCCTCAGTCCTCTCAGAACAGATGTGAGCTCTTTCAGGTCCCCCCCCTCTTCCCCAAATAGGCAGCACATTTTACTCTCATAAAAATAGAAAAGAATATGGTCACGAGGGTTATAACATGATGTCACATGACCTTTTAAACAAACAGTTTAAATCATTTTCTGCTATTATTCATAAGTCTACAGAATTGAACAGAGGAAAATACTCACACAGACATATGCCTTACATTATAATAAATTATACTGAATACCTGCACACTTATTTTTCAATGGTTACTTTCATTATTCTAATCTTTCAATCACCTTTAGAAGTCATGAAATGGAGTTATTGATTCCCACCTGCCTACCTTGTTAACTGGGAGATTCAAATTGTCAAAATGATTGTGAAAGTTCTTTAGAAACAGCCAAACTGTAGAAATGTGATGCACTACTGCCTAACTTCTCCCACCTGTCACGTGACAGACCTTGTACTCTCACAATATCGCTGTATTACCCGTGGAATCATTCCCATTTTATAGATGAGAAAACAGGCAGAGATTATCCACAATCAAAAGTCAGACAAAGGGAGGGAGACGCAAGAGGGAAGAGATATGGGAACATATGTATATGTATAACTGATTCACTTTGTTATAAAGCAGAAACTAACACGCCATTGTAAAGCAATTATACCCCAATAAAGATGGTAAAAAAAAAAAAAAAAAGTCAGACAATTATGGGCTTCCCTGGTGGCGCAGTGGTCGAGAGTCCGCCTGCCGATGCAGGGCACACGGGTTCGTGCCCCGGTCCGGGAAGATCCCACATGCCGTGGAGCGGCTGGGCCCGTGAGCCATGGCCGCTGAGCCTGCGCGTCCGGAGCCTGTGCTCCGCAACGGGAGAGGCCGCAGCAGTGAGAGGCTCATGTACCGCAAAAAAAAATAATAATAATAAAAATAAAAATAAAAGTCAGACAATTATATAAGTGGCAAAATACCTCCTACTTCTAGTCTTCCCTGTTTTTATAAACTTCCTGTTTTGCAACGTGGAGCTGTAGCAAAATCATACATGGAAAATGCATGTGGTCTAATTTGTTCAAATCAACTTCTTTCAGCGCAGCATAAGTGTTACAGTGCTACCATTTAAACTCTCAGCAGCTGGATAAAATATCTACATATATGCAAATTAAGTGACAGAAAGCACTAACCAAATATAAGGGCAATTTTGTTGTACATCCTATGATTATAGGTTGCCAGGACCCAAATCAACCCCCTTATTCTGAATAGCCAGGGATATGCCACTATGGGGCATCGACTCTTACAAAGTAGAAAAACACTATTTAAAATATTCATATCCATTAATATGATACATTTGAGCATTTATTTGGTAATTTGTGGAATGATGTGCTTCTATGAACACAGATTGAAATGTAAGGGAAATTAAGGAAATTTTAAATCTTTGAAGCCCCAACTAAAATATACTTTATTGATAAACTCAATCATTCATGTTTCAGTGAACCAATAAAAGAAAACCATTTCCTCTAGTTAAAAACAGCAGAGTCACTATTCATACTATTTTTTTAACATCTCTATTGGAGTATAATTGCTTTACAATGGTGTCTTAGTTTCTGCTTTATAACTAAGTGAATCAGCTATATGTATACATACATCCCCATATCTCCTCCCTCTTGCGTCTCCCTCCCACCCTCCCTATCCCACCCTCTAGGTGGTCACAAAGCACAGAGCTGGTCTCCCTGTGCTATGCGGCTGCTTCCCACTAGCTATCTACCTTACGTTTAGTAGTGTATGTATGTCCATGCCACTCTCTCACTTCGTCCCAGCTTACCCTTCCCCCTCCCCGTGTCCTCAAATCCATTCTCTACATCTGCATCTTTATTCCTGTCCTGCCCCTAGGTTCATCAGAATCATTATTATTTTTAGATTCCATATATATGTGTTAGCATACAGTATTTGTTTTTCTCTTTCTGACTTACTTCACGCTGTATGACAGACTCTAGGTCCATCCACCGCACTACAAATAACTCAAATTCGCTTCTTTTTATGGCTGAGTAATATTCCACTGTATATATGTGCCACATCTTCTTTATCCATTCATCTATCGATGGACACTTAGGTTGCTTCCATGTCCTGGCTATTGTAAATAGAGCTGCAATGAACATTGTGGTACATGACTCTTTTTGAATTATGGTTTTCTCAGGGTATATGCCCAGTAGTGGGATTGCTGGGTCGTATGGTAGTTCTATTTTTATTTTTTTAAGGAACCTCCATACTGTTCTCCATAGCGGCTGTGTCAATTTACATTCCCACCAACAGTGCAAGAGGGTTCCCTCTTCTCCACACCCTCTCCAGCATTTACTGTTTCTAGATTTTTTGATCATGGCCATTCTGGCTGGTGTGAGGTGATACCTCACTGTGGTTTTGATTTGCATTTCTCTAATGATTAATGAAGTTGAGCATTCTTTCATGTGTTTGTTGGCACTCGGTATATCTTCTTTGGAGAAATGTCTATTTAGATCTTCTGCCCATTTTTGGATTGGGTTGTTTGTTTTTTTCTTATTGAGCTGCATGAGCTGCTTGTAAATTTTGGAGATTAATCCCTTGTCAGTTGCTTCATTTACAAATATTTTCTCCCATTCTGAGGGTTGTCTTTTCATCTTTATGTTTTCCTTTGCTGTGCAAAAGCTTTTAGGTTTCATTAGGTCCCATTTGTTTATTTTTGTTTTTATTTCCATTTCTCTAGGAGGTGGGTCAAAAAGGATCTTGCTGTGATTTATGTCATAGAGTGTTCTGCCTATGTTTTCCTCTCAGAGTTTGATAGTTTCTGGCCTTGCATTTAGGTCTTTAATCCATTTTGAGCTTATTTTTGTGTGTGGTGTTAGGGAATGTTCTAACTTCACTCTTTTTACATGTAGCTGTCCAGGTTTCCCAGCACCACTTATTGAAGAGGCTGTCGTTTCTCCACTGTACATTCTTGCCTCCTTTATCAAAGATAAGGTGACCATATGCGCGTGGGTTTATCTCTGGGCTTTCCATCCTGTTCCATTGATCTATATTCTGTTTTTGTGCCAATACTATTTGTTTTATGTAATATTTTTCTTTTCAGGATTGCAAAGGTTGCTTTACCTTCCCCCTCCAAAAAAGCCCCATTAATCCTTTTGAGACATTTGGTAGATAGATTATCAAATATTGATTAGATTATTTAAAAACAACCCCCAATAAAACCAAACATCAATCTCTATTAAAAATTTCTCCAATAATGATTGATTAATCTCCAGTAATGGTTTGTCCAATAGTGTGAGTGATAATCTCTTTAAAAAGCCTTCTATTTTTAAGATTAATTAATTAGTTTATTTATTTATTTGGTTGTGTCAGGTCTTAGTTGTGGCATGCAAACTCTTAGTTTCCGCATGCATGTGGGATCTAGTTTCTGACCAGGGATCGAACCCCAGCCCCCTGCATTGGGAACACAGAGTCTTATCCACTGTGCCACCAGGGAAGTCCCCTATTTTTTTGTTGAACTACCAAACAAAACCCATTAAGTTCCAGAATAAAAGCAGAACGCAATCTGACAAATTATTAGAACTGAGTAGGAAGCCCATAAATGAAGCCAGACATCCAGGGTCAACTGATATTCAACAAATCACAATGGTAAATTAGTGCAAAAATGATTTTTTTTCCAATGAAAGGTGCAGGAATAATTGGATAATCATATGCCAAAAAAAAAAAGAACTTTGTTTCGCATCTCATGCCATTAAAAAAAATTCCCTCAAACAGATCATCGGCCTAAATGTAAGACATAAGACTATAAAACTTCTAAAAGAAAACTTCCATGAGAAAATATTAGTGACTTTAGATTGGGCAAACATTTCTTAGATATGATCATAAGAGAAAAAATGATAAGTTGGACTTGGTTACAATTAGGAACTTCTGCTCTTTGAAAGACATCATTACAAAAATTTTAAAAACGAACCACAAACTGGGAGAAAACATTTGCAAATCACATGTCTGATAAAGGTTTTGGATCCAGAAAATATAAAGAACTCTCAAAACTCAATAAGAAAACAAACAATCCAATTTTTTAAAATGGGCAAAAGAGTTGAACAGACATGTCATCAAAGATAAACGAAAATGCTAAACAAATATGTGAAAGACATTCAAATCATGAGTCACTGGCAAAATGGAAATTAAAACCACTATGTGGCCATGAGAATAGCTAAAATGAACAATACTGACCACAGCAAGTGTTGGAGAGGATGTGTATTAAGTGCAACTCTCATACACTGCTAGTGAGGATGCAAAATGGTACCGTATGGTTCCACTTATATAAAATTCTAGGAAATGCAAATTCATCTATAGTGACTCAGAAGCAGATCAGTGGTTGCCTGGGGATGGGAAGTGAGGAGACAGGGTGGGAGGGAGGGATCATAAGAGGATGCGAGGGAACTTTTGAGGGTAATGGATATATTCATTATCTTAATTGTGGTGAGGGTTTCATGGATGGATACATATGTCAGAAGTTATCAGATTTCCTAGAATTTTACATGACTGGAGCCATACAGTATATGCTCTCATTCAACATAATTATTCTGAGATTCATCCATGTTGCTGTGTGTATCAATGGTTCATTCCTTTGAAATGTACACTCTGAAATGTGTTTTATTGATTATACCTCCATTAAACTGCAATTTTTATAAAGCCAGAGTACTTTTTAACATCATCCTATTTAATTCATCTGAGAAGAGTGTCTGCTCTTTAACTGTAATTTGCAATTTGTTTAATAGTCTTTAGTGAAAGTTTGTATATTCCTGATTTATTTGACTTATTTTTGTTCATATGTAGTAAATGTCTTTAATCAATATAATTAATTGATGCTGAAATATCACTGATTTCCCTGTACTCTTCTGTATCTCTCTCTCTTGTATTCTTGAATAAAGTAAGTCTTTATTCCATATATTCATTCATAATTTATGAAGAGCCTGTTACATGCTGGATCCTAGCAATGCCTGAGGATACAAAGGTAAGTGAGTCCAACGATGATTCTTAGGATTTACTGCCAGCATTATGTTATGCAAATATCTGCTAATTTCAAACTATTTTATTTAGGTATTTTCTTGGAAGATGACACCATATATTATTTAATTTTTATACTTTTCTTAGTCTAGAGACAATTCCTATGAAGATGAGGAATGTATTAGACTTTCCACTGCAGGCAAAAGGACAATTGTGCAAAGAGAATCTGGGGGCTTCCCTGGTGGCACGGTGGTTAAGAATCTGCCTACCAATGCAGGGGACACCGGTTGGATCCATGGTCCGGGAAGATCCCACATGCCACAGAGCAACTAAGCCTGTGAGCCACAACTACTGAGCCCGCGTGCCACAACTACTGAAGCCTGCGCACCTAGAGCCTGTGCTCCGCAACAAGAGAAGCCACCGCAATGAGAAGCCCGCACACTGCAATGAAGAGCACGCCCCCGCTTGCCGCGACTAGAGGAAGCCCGCGTGCAGCAACAAAGACCCAATGTAGCCAAAAATAAATAAAATTAGAAAGAAAAAAAAAAAGAGAGAGAATTAGGAATGTTTACCTGGACCAACAGAATGCTGAGGGCCTTCAGGATTCACAGTTAGCCTGTGGTCTCACTGGATCCTGCACTGCTAGGGCCCAGTACAGACAGGCCCCGTGAGTAAATGAAGACGAGTGGTGGTCCCATCTGTATCAGTCAGGGCTCTCCAGAGAACCAACAGGATAAAGTATGCATACAGTTATAGATTTAGATACAGGTTCGATAGAGTATAATATATATTACATATCATATATGTGTATAAGGAGCATTATTATAGGAACTGGCTCATGTAATCATGGAGGCCAAGAAGTCCCACCATCTGCTGTCTGCAACCCAGAGGACCAGGAAGGCTACGGCATAATTCAGTCTGAGTCCAAGGGCCTGAGAGCCCAGAGCACCCAAGTCCAAAGGCAGGAGAAGATGACGTCCCAAGCCCAACAGAGAGCAAATCTGCCCTTCCTCCATCTTTCTGTTCCACTCAGGCCCTCAAGGGCTTGGCTGTCCACCCACATTGGGAAGGGCCATCTGTTTTACTCACCAATTCAAAGGCTACTCTCTTCTGGAAACACCCTCACAGACACACCCAGAAGTCACGCTTTATCTGCTCTCTGGGCATCCCTTAGCCCGGCCATGCTGACACGTGAAATGAACCATCACACCGTCCAAGGCAGGAATATGGAGGATTGTAAACAAGGGGCAAGGGGCTACCCAGGCAGCCGTAAAAAGGTGAGGGAACGCTGTGCTCAGGACCAGCATTTCCCGTAGGCAAAGGAGCGGCTATCCCAGAATGGGGTGAGAGGGCACTGCCACAAGAGTAATAACATATTCCAAGAGAATAAAATAAAATGTGCTGGCATTCAACTACTAACATCATCAAATAATTTTTTTAATTATGACTAATTAGCCAACTTAATGATTAGAATTAAGAATTGTTTTCTAATACAGAGGCTGCTGTGATGGTCTATTATACCAATTATTTTGAAAAATTTAAAAAAAAAACTAATGATAACCTATAAGGGAAAAGAATCTGAAAAAGAATGTGTATATATATGTATAACCAAATCACTTTGCTGGAATCTGCAACTAACACAATATTGTAAACCAACTATACTTCAATTAAAAAAAAGAAAAAAAAACTAATGAAAAAAATTTAAAAGGTAGGGTTAAACCTAAATCCACCCGTAAGTGTGAAGCTACCAGGCATATTTGTAATCTTAGCCTCGATTTGGAAATAATACTGAAATATTTATAAGCCAAAAATTCTTAAATTATTTTTAATAACTGTTATATGATAGTGTAATTTTTTAAAAAAATTCTAATGCAAGAGGATTACATGGAGACATTAAAATAGGTTTTATCCTATGCATTTCCTCGGGCCCCTGTACGTGTTTAGAAAGCCTCAGTTGTTGCTACCACATGAACCAAAGTGGCTTCATATCTCTTTCCAGTCTCAGGTTGTATGACATGAAATCCAGAACTTTCTCTTACTATCTACAGCTGGGGGGTGGGAGTGGAGGGTGGAATTTTGGAAGAAAGGGAGTCTAAAGGAGAAAATAAGGAAAGAAAATAATAAGAAGAAAGATACACAAGGAAGGAGCTGGAGAAGAAAAAAAAACAGGATGAGGAAAATAGAAGAGAAAAAAAATTGGATGAAGGAGAAAGAGAGGGATGAAAACAATGTAAAAGGGAACTGAAAAATGAGCTGCTTATGCAGATAGACTGTTCACAACATAATTTGCTTCTCTCTTTACAGATCAGGGCACGCGACCCAGTGGTTTTCAAGGTGTGCTTTAACTGTTACTGCTAAAAAGCTAGAAACTCTTATTTTCTTTTACTTCCCAGCCTCTTCTCACCCATCCACAACGCTGATGTAGAAAAAGCGGAAAGAGAGAAAGAAGCAGATGGGCATCTAGTCACGAACAGCTTGTGGTTGTTACAGAGGACACTTGCTGGAGAACATCTGCCTGGAAAAGCAGAGCCTGATGGAAACTGCCCGCGGTGGACGCAGCTGAGACCACTGCCAGCTTCTGAAGTGTGGGGCAAAGGGACAGAGACGTGGCCTCTTCTGTCCTCGCTTTCTGGGCGGTTGTCACCTATCTGCTCCTGACAGACAGGGTTTCCTTTGGAGAGTCAAACCTCTTGCCAAGCCTTCTTTCAGCCAAAACTCCTGTTCCTCTAATTTACAGGAAAAAGAGGAAGGCAGAATCCCACCCATCCTTTTCTGAGCTGATTATTTTCCATTTGAAATTAACGAACTTCCCACAGTGAGGCCAAGTTGCTTTGCCCAGATAACGAAGTTGGACTTTTGCTTCACACGAAGCCGTTCAAACTGGCGTGAATCTCGGCCATTAAGGGACAGAGTCCTTCCCATGGCCGAAAGGAAGGAATGCAGCTGTTTGATGGAGATCAAAGTTAGACCCAAGTTTCTCTCGAAATTTATCTGCCCCTTGTTAACAGGCGAATTTACAGTGAAAAGGTTAATAGTCAGTCAGGGTTTTTCACATGGGGTCTATAGTTTATGTGTCTTCCAGGGGTGGCCAAGTGTTTCCGAATATAAGCTGAAGATGGTAAAGAGTGGTGATCCTGGACCGGGAATCCGACACCATCCCGGATCACACAGAACGCTAACCTCGCAGGAAGAGCCACATCCCTGTGGTGCGGCATCAAGGAGCCTGACCGTTAAAGACTCACAGCTTTTCACAAGCAGCAACTGACAGAAAAATATACAGCGAGAGTCTCCGTCGTATAAATCCTTCTATAGACCTCCCGCCTCCTGGGCGTCCTTAAAGTCAGGAGACTTCAAAGGCAGAGCTACAAGTTACTCCTGTGCACGAACAGAAACTACGGCGTTAGGAGAATCAGAAGACGGGGCGATTTGTCTACTCAGGCTCACGTTTAATGTAAATACTCAAACCATAGGGACTAGAATGGCTTTAGCTTCTTGAGAAAAGAAAGGAGATGGCGAGCGTCTGCTTCTTGCCCACCTGCAGGGCTCCCCAGACCTGGGCTGAAGGGCAGGGGTTTGTCAAGAAGGTTCAGAGAGAGGGGAATAGGGCCAGTGGGGGAAAGATTGTGGCGGGTCAAGGTCAGGGGCGAGACTGGCTCTTTTCCACATATTGACTTGGGCTCTTGGAATGAAAACTTAGAGATTAGTTTTCAGATGATTGAATTAATGCAAAATGTCAGCATTTTTCATTGCTAAGCATGAGTTTTAATCTGAAGAATTTGTCTTTTTGCGAGTGAAGATGAACAAGGCAGGAAGTAGACATTTTTACATTGATGAATTTTAAGCGAAAGGGTTTTTTTTTAATAAATTAATTTTATTTATTTATTTTTGGCTGTGTTGTGTCTTCTTTGCTACACACGGGCTTTCTCTAGTTGTGGCGAATGGGGACTACTCTTTGGTGCGCGGGCTTCTCATTGCAGTGGCTTCTCTTGTTGCGGAGCATGGGCTCTAGGCGCACAGGCTTCAGTAGTTGTGGCTCACGGGCTCCAGAGCACAGGCTCAGTAGTTGTGGCGCATGGGCTTAGTTGCTCCGTGGCATGTGATATCTTCCGAGACCAGGGCTCGAACCTGTGTCCCTTGCATTAATTAGCAGGCAGATTCTTAACCACTGCGCCACCAGGGAATCCCAAAAGATTTCATTTTTTTGTATGTCTCACTATACCCTGGTCATGTCCTTAAAGATGGTGACACCAGGAAGAAGGGGACCAGGAGAAATTCTGAAGTGACACACTAGTCACCCTCACCTTCACCTCCATGCAGGCCAGGGAGTAAAATTACAAAAAAAACCCAAAACAAAAAACCATGAAACACCTAAGCACCTTATTGTGGAAGGCATCTTTAACATGAAGATAGAAGTTCATTCATTCAACAAATATTTATTGAACACCTACTATGTGCTTTAGGCAGTGGGTACCGAAAGTGCAGCAGCTAACGACACAATGTTCTTGTACTTCTAGGCCTTTGTTCTAGTCAGGGAGACAGAGAGCAAACAAATAAACAGTACGGTGTTGGTAAGAAGTAACAGGGATAAAATTAAGCAGAGTGGGTATGAAAGTATAAGCGTGATGGTCTTATATAGAATGATCAGTGTAGGAAGCCCTCTCTGAATAAATGCCTTTCCAGCCAAGACCTACAAGAAAGAAGAAGATAGACATGTGCGGGTGAAGGAAACAGTGCGTGCAAAGGCCCTGAGGTGGCAGATATAGGCTTGAGGGGAGAAGCATATGCAGGATACAATATGCTCGTGCAGGGCTGGAGAGGAGCTGGTGAGGGTGAGTTCATTCATCTGAGGTCTCCCTTCTGTAGTGAAGGAATTGAATGGCAAAGAGCTTAATTCCCTAATTAATTGTCGTTTCGATCCAAAAGGATTACTGGTAACAAACCTGGAGAGTGAAGTGACTTATGTGAGTTCACCTCATCGGTTCTTGGCAGAATCAGGATCAGTCTTCTAGAACTGCTGCTGGTCTGTCTGGGACCTTTGGGCAAATTCGGAAAAGGTGTCTCTTCCTCTCGGAAATGCCACCCATGCCAGGGTGAGCTCCCTGGCAGGTCGGCCTGGCCAGGATTGCAGCTCTCACTCACCTCCTTGGGTGTTGTGTAACTCGGCCCAGTCTGAACAAGGACACACAGTGGTCCAGGATCAATAGTTTCTTCCTATTCCACAATACCTCCCCTACTAAGGATCCTACAGGCTCCAGGTCATTGGTTTCATGTTTGAACTCGAGTTAATTCTGATTACACAGCTCACCCTGCAGTAGCTGTGCAGCACGACGCTCCTTTGAGCCCCTGGGTCTGTGTTGGAAATGGTGGGCTGCCGGGAGAGACCGGGAAGCTTGGCCACAGATGGAGTGTGAGATGGGTATTAGTTTCCTGTTGCTGCTGTAACAGATTGCCACAAACCTGGTGGCTTAAGGCAACACAGACTCACTGTCCTCCAGTTCTAGAGGTCAGAGCCCTAAAATCGAGGGGTGGGCAGAGCCACACCCCTTCTGGAGGCTCTAGGGCGGAATCCACTTCCCTGGCCTCTCCAGCTCTCAGAGGCCGCCGGCATTCCTCGGCTTGCGGCTCCTTCCTACCCTCAAAGCAGTAGGATGGCGTCGTCGAATCCCTCTCTTTCTGTCCCCTCGCCTCTGCTTCCATTGTCAGCACTCCTCCTCTGACTCTGACCCTCTTCCAAGGGCCCTCGTGACTGCACTGGGTCTGCCTGGAAAATCCTGCATGATCTCCCCATCTCAGGATCCTACATTTAACCACATTTACAAGATTCCTTTTGCCGCGTTAAGTGACATGGCAGCTTCCAGGGATGTGGACATGCTTGCAGGGGCGTCACTCCATCTAGCACCAGATGTAATAAGAAAGTGCACTCGTGGAAGAGGCCCTTGCTCAGCACTGTTCCTGGCCTTGAAATTTCTTTCAGAGACTCATTCTTCACCCCTCGAAGCCTTCCTGATTTGTCAAGAAGTCACTGATGAAATGTAAATGTCTGCTGGGAGACAGGACATGTTAAACCTTACCTGCAGAGATTTTAGCAGGAGGAGAAAGACCCTGGGAAATAATTAGAGAACATGAGGAGGGGCGTTTGAGAAGTATAAGCTGGAAAACCCATATTTCCCAGTTTTTGCTAAGAGCTAAGTTACTCTTTAGAAAGAGCACATGACTAGGAATCTCAAATTCTAGTCCTTATTAGCTATAAACCACGGAAATTGCCTTTAATGTGTTTGTGTCTCATTTTCCTCACGATATGGAGGAATCATAGCCGCCCTACCTAAACCACAGGGCAGTGTGGATGACATCAAGTGTAACAGACTAGATCAGCTAATATTCCTCCAGTGATAAATCTCTGACACGCATCACCTCCTTTCATGCTCACAACTGCTCTATGAGGAGGCGCTTTGATTACCCACAGTTAACACGTGAGGAGACTGAGGCGTGGGTCAAATAAGGTGACCACGGTCCCACGGTGAGGCGGCAGCAGGGCTGGGAAGTGAACCCTGATCCCTGGAGTCCAGGGTCTCTGCCCTTCATCACTGCAGACTACCCTGCCTGCAGAACATCCGTGGGAAAAGCGCACACCAGCCCAGGGTCAGTACCGGGCATAGCATCAGCACGAGGGCCCAGAAAGGAGGCAGAGAAAGTAAAGCCAGGCTGCCTTTAAAATTACGAAAGGCAGTAATTTCAAGGCAAGTGAGGTCTGTGAAGGAAAGGATCATAGTTTCAGGGTTGACATTAGGAGCCACTTTAAAATTCCGGCCACTGAGATGCAAATTAGCAAAGGCCAGCCCTTCATTCTCTCCCTCTGACCCTCCCTGGCCCTGAACCTCCAGCTGGGGGAGACCCAAACAAGGCCGGTTTCAGGAACCACACAGCTACTTTGTTCTTAAAGTATTAAACACTAACCTCAATACTTTAGAAAAAGAAGGAAAGAAAATCATAACATCCTAACGACATGAGAAGGAGAAAAGCAAGGTGATTTAAGAATGAACAAGTTAGAAACGAGGGAGTAACTTAGGTTTATAACCCCATTCCAGTGGGGTTCCTTTAATAAGAAAACTGCCCACCAAAATAGATGAATCCTGAAATGTTCTTTGAGAAAAACACAAATGAAAGAAGAAAGGAATAAGAAAAGCTACGGAATAGATTGAATAAATGAGACCGTTATAAACACTTGAATATATATTTTCACTTAGACAAATGTTCTTTCCCCAAAATTGACAACAGAAGTGCTGCAAAATGGGAACAGACCAAACAGGAATGCACTTCCTGGCCTGGGTCCCATTAAGTCCTCCCGTGAACACCGGAGAATGCTGTTTGCATCTCTGCACCCTGAACTCCTACCCTCTGCTTCCTCCTTCCTTTCATCTGCCCCGTCCCCCCGCCCAGACCCCTTCCTGGGTCACCACCCCTGTTCCATCCGCTCCTCCCCGGCCACTCCTGTGCCTTGAGGAGTCAGGCTCACTTCTGAACAAGCTTCCCTACAAGCTAATGTATTTCTCATTAGTTAGTTACTTATGCAATTATTGTGTTAATTGTGAACAAAACAGACCGAAATCCCTGTTCTCTGAGAACTTACATTTTTAGTGGAGGAAGGCTGACAGTCCGCAGAGGCAATAAGGGGAAAAAAGAAAAGTGAAGCAGGCCCTGAACTTCCCGGTACAGAATGTCTGTCTTGATCGCCGTCAACACTTGCAAGACAGGTTTTCTTCTGCTCCCGTCACTAGATTTTCCCAAGATTATCTGACGCACCTTGGTCCGATTATCTAGACCAAAAAGAGTTAACACGTAGCCTCAGTCATGCATTTAATCCTCAGAGCAAGGCTACCAGGTAATACACAATATCATCATCACTTTTTTATTTTACAGATGCAGAAACTGAGATGCAGAGAGATCAGGGAACTATCTCCCAGCTCGGAAGGGGCTGAGCTGGGATCTGAACCAGAGCGTCTGTCCCCGGAGCTCGTGCCTTTATCGCTACAGGTCTGTCTACACTTCAGACCAAAGTCGTCTCACAGGGACTCCTTCCAGGATCCTTCCTGACGATTCCAAATTTCTATGTGTTTGCAGGCTTCTCCGTATTTGTTCAAAAGTTGTCCGTCCTCTTGCCAAGCTCCCCACTGCGGCTGCCCCCTTCTTGCACCTTCAGAGACCTTTCACACCTCCAGTGGTAGCCCCCTGCCCTGTGACCTTTGTAAAACAAGGAACAGAGCACGAGTGTGAATGAACGCGCTTTCTTTCTGTCCTGCTCAGGACACAGACCTTCTCAATGTTGTTCGGAGGCATCAGTGAACCAGGAAGGAGATTATGACTGTTATCAAAGGAATGGCAGCAGTTCCTAAAGGGGCGGCGTGATCACCTTAGGACACACAAAATAGTAGCGTTCTTCCCGATTCCTCCCCACCTCCATCACTGCCTTTAACCAGCGGGGTTCCACGGGGTCACCTCTTCAAGTTCTCTTGTTGTGCGGGGGGGGGAACCCCAGTCGGAGGAGGCTTGGCAGGGCCCCAGGGAGGCAGAGTCAGAGAATGACATCACCATTCTTTGTGGATTTCCCTCGTTTCCATTTTGAGGGAAAATCCTCAAAACGTCTCGCACACGTTTGCAGTAACTTTGGTTAGTACCTAACACAGGTAATGATTACTGCGTGCTGGATATTAAGGGCTTCCCATAAGCTAACTCATTTAATCCTCCCAACAGCCCTATGAAACTGCTATTCCTATCACTACATGTTATGGCTGTGGACACTGAGGCAGAGAACTTAAGGTCACACAGCTAGTGTATAGCAGATGTTGGGATTTGAACCCAAGCGGCCAGCTCTGCAGGCTGTACTCTTAACCACTATCCTATACAAAACTTCTCACTAGACAGTAAGTGAAAAACTGATACAAAGCTATCTGTATCATGTGATCACATGTCAAACATGCGATGTCAAACAAACAAGCAAACAAACAATCTAAGTAACTAGGTAGAGAGAAAAGACTAGAAGGAAATACACCGAGAGATGACTAGTGATTATTCTGGGTGCAGAAAGGGCTGAGCAATTTTATTTTCTGTCCTCTACTGTTTTGATTTTCCACATTTCCTCTTATAATGTTTATAATGAAAACTAATACATTTCACGTTTCAGTTTTGAATGACTGCAATCCATTGAAACATGGAAAATACAACTGCAGTGTACTTCCTTCGCCCCAGCAGAAAGATAATTTACACAGCCAAATCTTCCATCCCATTTCCCCATCCTGGCCCCCTATCTCCCACCTACATATTGACTTTTATTTGTATAACCATCCTACATGCCAGACCACTCTTCTTAAGGCAATATTTTCTTTATATCACTTCCCTATTAAGAGGATTCTGTCTTCCTGTTACTCATGGAGTTCAATTAAACTCTTTAGCCTGGACTTCAATTTGTCCACGATCTGGCCCTAACCTTCTCTGGAGGCTTTTCTTCCATTTTTTCCCCCTGTGTGTTCCCTGTGACTCACGCAGTCCCATTTCAATCCTCTACCTGGCTCTTTCCTTGCTCCAGGCAGCTCCAAGGTGAGCCTGACGGAGCGGACCAGCAGCGTGAGCCCGGCTTCTGCACCGGCTTGGAATTAGCTCCCGCCTCCTATAGACGACGTCCCGGGCTGCTGAGCCTTGCCCTGCCCGGGGTCCGACAGCACCGGGAGCCAGGGACCCCGAGGAGGTCTCAGCACGCCCAGCCCTCCTTCTAGATGAGCACTCAGCCTAGCACGTGGGCCTCTTCTGCTCTGCATTTGCCGCTGTCCGCCGATGAGCCGGTGTTCTGCACAACCCCGGCTGGCTTTAAGCTGGACCGCACCCAGCCCTCTTGACTTCTTATTGGACTGACAGCTAGATTCCCCAGCACACTACTCTGCTCGCTGAATTAGACCTCCTTGAATCACCTGACCCCCCGCCTGAGTACCCTGGGTCCTGGAGGTGACCAACTCCTTGGCGGTCCACACTGACCCCAGACTCCACTGCCTCACCCTCTCTCCCAGACCTGTTCCGTCACCAGCCTGTGGGCCTTGTGCTGCCAAACGTCACATGAGGTACCTGGGAGTGTTTGAGATTTGACAGTTTCTGCCCAAGAAAAAGCTCCCTCAATCTCTTCCGCCCTTTAGCCTTTGGTTATACTGTTCCTTTTGCCCAGAACCTCTGGTGAACACGAAGTTCCTACCCATCTTTTTTTTTTTTTTTTTTTTTAGTGTGGTAAAATATTTATAACATAAAATTGACCGTTTTAACCATTTTTAAGTGTCCAATTCAGTGGCATTTAGTACATTCACAGTGTTGGACAACCATCACTTTATCCGTCTCCAGAACTTTTCATCACCCCAAAGTGAAACTCTGTCCCCATTAAACACGAACTCCCTGTCCCTCCTTCCTCCCAGCCCTGGACACCAACAGTCTACTTTCTGACTATGAATTCGCCTTTTCTAGGCTCCCCATACAAGTGCAATCGATAGGGATAGAGTAGGATAATTAGTTCGTTTAGAAATCCCACTAGGCGGTTAAAAACAGAAGAGGAATTTTAAGGGAGTCTGGGAGACTGTTGTAAGCTCGTGACCACTCAGGAAAAGAATCCAGTAACCTAGCAACAATCTACTCTACCTTGAAGGAGGACCAGGTACATCCAAGTGCCAGGCACACTCAAGCCGCAAGTCCTGAGAGTTAAAACACAAGACAATAGATACGGGGCCTGAATCTTGTTACATGAAGCCAGGGAGTTAATGGTCCTTGACAAGTAGCATATCTGCATGTAGCCAACAGCACTATAGGTGAAAGGGGACATTCTACAGAAAGCTGAGACAAATTACCGTATTTTAGTCTATGTTACCACCCTTTTCTAATATACGTACGATTTAAATAGCACCATGACAGTCCCAGTTACACCAAATAGGGTCAAAGGAGGAACCAATGCTGTAAGCTTTGATGTCTGCCCAAGAATGAGGAAGAAGGTGGTCTTCTCCCCTCTCCACTCTTTCTTTGGTTCTAAAAATGTCGCCCCCTTTGTTCTCAGAGCTGCGCTCCCTTGCTGGCCCGCTTGTATCTCTCACCAGCGTCCTATGCTAATAAACTCACTCTTTGCCTTTCGCTTTGCCTCACACTGAATTCTTTCTGTGACAAGAAAAAAGAAACTGAGCTTCAGTAAGTCCTGAGACCAGGCAAGCAGTTTCAATTAAAAGACATTGGATTTGAGTCTCAGCCCGAGGGTTCGAGTCCCAGTCTGGGTTTTGGCTGGGTTCAAGCCCCATCCAAGCAGGAGTGCGGTTTCAGAATCATATAGTATTTGCCTTCTTGTGTCTTGCTTCTTTACTTAGCAGAATGTTTTCAAGGTTCATCCATTTCATAGCAGACTCTCCTTCCTTTTTATGGCTGCATAATATTCCTTTAGTGGATCTACCACATTTTATTTATCCATTTGTCTATTAATGGATGTCAAAGATCCATTTTTTAAATTGTTATTGAAGTATAGTTGATTTACAATATTTACAGTATTGTGTTAGCTTCAGGTGTACAGCACAGTGATTCAGTATTTTGCAGATTATATTCCATTATAGGTTATTACAAGATAATGGGTATAATTCCCTGTGCTTGTTATATACTTGCTGCTTACCTATTTTATAGGTAAATTTAACATGTTTGTGTCTCATTTGCTCTATTAATCACATACCCCTAATTTGTCCCTTCCCCCCTCGTTTCCCCCTTGGGTGACCACAAGTTTGTTTTCTATAAAGATCCCCCCTAAAGGCCACATCCTCCGGTGGACCCCACTACACAGGAAGCATCTGAGAAAGGACCATCTTTCTATCCCCACAATACCCAGCACAGTGCCTTTCACCTAATAGATACCCAGCAGATACTTAACGTGTTGAATACAAGAATGAGAAGTTAATAAGGGAATATAGTAAACACAACTAAGAATCCTTCATTTTTTCTACCTTTCTGTTGAAAATAACTAGTGTTTACTTACCAATTTCCGCAATTTTATTATTTAAAGAAAAACTCTTTAAGGAAGCACACATACACTGTCTATATATCATCTTACCAAAAATAATGATCCCTTGTAATCATCTAATTATCTAACTACTACGTAAATGTTCTATTAAGTTGAAATAAGCCAATGATTTTGACAGGAGAGAGAACTGACCCTGCAAGTATTTATTTCCAGAGTGTTACTTGACTGCGTGATCAGATATCTGATCTTTGATAAGGGGTGGCTTTAATTCTCAGACAGCCTCCTGAAAAGTCACACTCTCGGCAAAGTTATTTAATTATGGAAAAAGAAGCAGCCACGGGTTTACTGCACGGAATTCAAAACCTTGCCTACTGTGAATGCTGCTCTACAAAGTTTCAGATTTCACAGAGCAAGTGTTCCCCAGAAACACCCAACTACACACGTTAAACATTTTTTAAAAGCTTATCAGAGAGCGAATGGTGTGGAAGAAAGAGGAAAAAGACAGTGACTATTTCAGCTGGAAACAGACAACATTCCCTGTGCATTTGAACCCCATGATTCAAATTATGTAAACTGTCTTTTGAGCTGAAAAAGTAAATGTGAAAAAGAATCCCAAAAGCAGTTTAAAAGATCTTAAGAGAAAAGAAAATCTTAAGTGAAGACAGAGAAGAGAGAATTATGTTGGAATGTCCACCTCTGCCTTAACTGTAACGTCGCAATCCTGTAACTATCTCAGGAACTCCAGGAAAAGACCAGGCACCGGCCACTGCCTGTCTCAGCAGACACAGGGGACTGATGTTTTCTGCACCTCTTCCCTGGGCAGAAACTGACTGTATGAGGTACTAGGCTGCCATCTGCTGGTTTCCCACCAATACTGATGGGAAAGAAAGGGTGACATTTGCAGAGGCCCCCTTCACTTTCTACCTCCTTCTCTTTGGTGGACCCTCTCCCAGAAGAGACCACGGTAAACCTGAAGAAGGAAGTGCAGAGCCCTTTTCTCTCGGTACCCGGCGGTGGACTTCAGCCTCTGAATTCTAGAAGGAGCTCTTGAGTGAACAAACAGGACACTTTAATTCTAGTGAGGGGCAACAAAAGTCCTCTGCGGCCTAGAGAATTCCGAAAACAAACCAATCCCGTTCTGGTTTCACAGCCCTGACAGTAGAGTTTCCAGGGAGGGGCCGTGGAGCATGGGGCACAGGAGGCAAAACAGACAATTGCGTCGCCCTTGAGTTCAGCAGTGTTTCACAGGCTGTTCTGTGAAACGGGACCACCAGCAGGACACGGACAGGCATTGCCGGCTGGAATCGGGAATGTGCGCTGCCGGGCAGGCGCTGTGTGTCGTTCCGTCCGGGTCATTCTCTGGGATTCAGGCCCAGCAGCTGGACCTGCGCTGGGCAACGAAGTGGCCACCAGCCATGGATGGAGACTATGCGCTGGCAATACGGTCCGTCTGAACTGACTTTTGCTGTAGGTATAAAATACTCACTGAATTTCAGAGACTTAGTATGAAAAAAAGAATATAAAATATCTTGCTAGTTATCTATATTGATTACATATTGAAGTGATAACATTTTGGATATACTGAATTAAATATTAAAATGAATTTCACCTGTTTAATTTTTTCAATGTGGCTACTAGAAAAAGTTTAAATTACACACGTGGCTCATATTATTTTTCTCCTGGACAGTGCTGAGCTCGGCCAACAATTATGGCCAATGTTTTCTGAGAGCTTACTGGGTCCTACGCGTTACTTCACGTGTGTATTATGCTAACGGCTGTATGGACTCTGGTTTTTCATCTATTCTTCATAATAGCAGTATTAGAAGTTTTACAGGTTAGGAAACTGAGACTCAGAGACAAATAGGAACAAGGCTACATAGTTGCTGTGACTGTGGACTTGAAGCCGGATGACTAAGAAGCCAAATGCAGACTGGTCTTACCCACAAGGCACAGACCCTGCAGCTGGGCTCTCCTTGGTCTTGGCTCTGATGAAGGCCATTCCTTGCTCTCATTCCCTGATCTGTCCTGTGGCCTTTGTCGTAAAGCTTCTTTTCCCCTCTGTCGGACCACCTTACTATAAATTCTGTAGTCAGGTAAAGAGAGGTTTCCCTCCTTAACAGGTTTTCCTAGCCCCATATTAAATAACAAATTTAGAGGTGGAATGGTATATAAAGGTAACTTCTTTCCAACGACTCCTAATTTTTGACCATCTTGGCTTTCCATGTCTCGAGGTATAAAATTTCTCAGACATTATAAATCCTTGAGAAAGTGCTCTAAGAGGTTTGAGACACAAACAGATTTTCCAGATTTGCCTGGAATTCTAGCTTTTTGCAAAGAGAGAAAATTCTGTCTATGCCAAAGCACTAGGCAGAATTTCTATAAGCCTCAAATCCCTCCGTTACTCGTGTACATGGAGGCTACACACACACACACACACACACACACACACACACACAAACATGCACACACACCTGCAGAAGGTCATTTATAATCTCTCCTACACGGAAATTAGGCTTTGATTTTTTGTTTTTGTAAAGCAAATCTGAAATTTCTGAGATAAGTAAGAGCTGTTATTTCTGGAGTGATTATTCAGGAACGGACACATGTAACTTCCTCCCCTTGTCCAGATACTTCTTGCACCGCCTCTAATTGTTCTGATTCCTTCTGATTGTGAAGTGCCGAGAACTTTTCAGCGCGTCCAGCAGAGCAAAGTCCAACTAAACCCTACATGAAGTAAGACAGCTTTCAAGTGCAAGCAGTGAGAGCAAAGACCAGATTTTGTAAGACTTATCCATCCACCCCTCCATCCACCCATACACCCATCCATCCATCCATCTACCCACCCATCCATTCATCCATCCATCCACCTGTCCATCCATCCATCCTTCCACCAATCCACCCACCCATCCATTCATCCATCCATCCATCTGTTCATCCACCCATCCATCCATCCACCAATCCACCTATCCATCCATTCATCCATCCACCCACCCATCCATTCATCCACCTACCCACCCATCCATCCATCTGTCCATCCATCCACCAATCCACCCACCCATCCATTCATCCATCCATCCATCCTTCCACCAATCCACCCACCCATCCATTCATCCATCCATCCATCTGTCCATCCATCCATCGTTCCACCAATCCACCCACCCATCCATTCATCCATCCACTCACCCATCTGTCCATCCTTCCACCAATCCACCCACCCATCTATCCACCAATCCACGCACCCATCCATTCATCCATCCACCCACCCATCCATTCACCCATCCATCCATCTGTCCATCCATCCATCCACCAATCCACCCACCCATCCATTCATCCATCCATCCATCTGTCCATCCATCCATCCACCAATCCACCCACCCATCCATTCATCCATCCATCCATCTGTCCATCCATCCATCCACCAATCCACCCACCCATCCATTCATCCACCAATCCACCCACCCATCCATTCATCCATCCATCCACCCACCCATCCATTCATCCATCCATCCATCCACCAATCCACCCACCCATCCATCCATCCACCAATCCACCCACCCATCCATCCATCCACTCACCCAGCCATCCACCCACCCATGCCAGGCATGGAGAATAGAGATTCAACAATAAACAAAACAGAACTCAACCCTGACCTCATGGAGCTTATACTCTTATGGGAAAGGCAGACCATAAACAAGTAAACAAGCTAATAAAAACTACAAACTGAGACAGGCCCTATGAAGGAAGCAAATAAGGAGCAGAGATAGCGGGCAGCTGGTCAAGGGAGGCCCCTGCTCTGTGGGAGCTGGTGGGGGAAACGGTGCAGCGTCCTGGCAGGAGGAACTCCAAGTGCTGTCAAGAGCGTGCAGTTTTGGGAAAGTGGTGTGAATGCTGACGATGCAGTGAGTGCAGGCCAGTGATAGGCGCTAAGGTAGCAGCAGCAGGCACGGGAGAGCTCACCCAGGGAATTCAGAGCGAGTGAGGAGGTCGGGTTTTATTCAAAGCCCTGCGGGAAGCTACTGAGAGTTTCCAAGTATATGAGGGACACCATCAGACGTGCAGTTTGTAAAGAGTACTCTTTAAAATCGTGGCGGAAAGTAAACAGAAGAGGCAGGAAGGCGAGTGTTCCTGACCTGGAGCATCCTTTTCCCTCCTGACATCACTCTTCCCGAGGTTTGCACTGGTAACAACTGTGTTCCACCAAATTCTCAAATTGCTCCACTTTGTTTTCCAGGTTAAAACCTTTTCATTTTCCTTCTTGCTGTTTTTGTTTGCTTTCTGTCTGCACATCTAGAATCTCTGAACTCTTAAAAGAATACTGTTTCTTTCCTGGGGCCCATTAAACATCTCCGTGATGTAACGGAGAATGCAGCCCTGGTCCCAGGTGTGCCCAGGGTACCAAGGACCAGGCACTGGCCCAGCATCCGCTTGGAGCCTTGGAAACTCTCCCTGCAGCATTTCAGGGCTTCTTACCGCTAAGCACTCTAGCTTGTCAGCAAAGGTCTTTTCACGATGATGACGAAACAGCGCTGTGATCCTGACAGAAGCTTTGGAGGACACCCCCTGCCTCCGGCACAGGTTCTGCCCCAGGGGGACCCATCAAGACACAAGACCCGTCACCTGTCCCAGTGTGCTCCCCGCTGGTCATCCCCGGGATTGTCACGCTTCCGCCACCTCCTTAGGGTGCTGGTTCACAGGGTGGACGGCGGTGACGCCTTTCTCAAGGACCGGAAATACTTCTCACCCTGGAGATCTTCCACTCACCCATCTCAGCCCTGCTCTGAGCCCCAGGGGCCACCCTGCAGGCACAGCCCGGGGCTCCTCTGGCTTCCAGCTGGGTTTGGCCATCGAGAAGCCCGGCAGGAGGGGAGAGGGAGGAGAATGGGGTCAGCGTTCTTCCTCGGCCACTTCCTCCCAGGAGGGGGCCCAGAGCAGACGGTTCCCCATCCTGCCCCCCCGCCCAGCCCGTGGCCCCTCCGCCTGAAGGACAGTCATGGCACCCCTGCTGTTACGGGTCCTAGGACCCTCCACCTGCTCACTTCTGTCCCTTTATTAAAGGCTCCTAAAATTACCCCAGGTGGAATGCGCTGCCTCTTTCCTGACACATACGACGTTCTCCTTGAGGGTCCCTCTTGCCCTCCTACTGGCAGGATGTAATGGCTCTGACCTCTGACCTTCAAGGGAGTGACCAATGTCTCACACCACCCTCTCGCTCCTTTCAGCTGGAAGCCCTTCCCAGCAGGACCGCACCCTACCCTCCCGGCCTGTGAGACCTCCAGAGTCATCCCCACTGAGCACCAGTGCCCCAGAGAAGCAAAGCAGCCCCACCAGAAACCACAGGCTACATGGGCTGTTCGTTCTCCTTCACTCTTAGTGAAGACAGAAATTAGGGTGCGCACCTTAACCCCTAAAAGCATAGCAATAACGCACAAAGAGATGCAAGTATGGTGAACACATTATCGTTCAAGGACAGTAATGACAGCTCATCAGCAGGCGCTGGTCTAAGTGCTTCACACGTATTAATTCCTGCAATCCTCACAGTGGTCTTCAGAGACAGGGACTACTGCCATCCTCGTTTTATAGGAGAGAAAATCCAGACACGGAGCGGTTACATAGCTTACCCGAGGTTACACAGCCTGTAAGTGGCCGATCTGGAATTTGCACCAAGGCTGGTTGGCTATAGAGTTGACGCTCTTAGCCACAATATTGTAAACAATTACAGCCGGCTGTGAAATCTGAGCAGGGAACCCTACATCCCATCGCTTTATCCCTTGTTATTAAAATATTGGTAAAGAGAGAATAAAATAGGGACTTCCCTGGTGGTCCAGTGGTGAAGAATCTGCCTGGCCGTGCAGGGGACGCAGTTGCAATCCCTGGTCAGGGAACTAAGATCCCACATGCCGTGGCACGGGCAGCTAAGCCCGCGTGCTGCAACTACTGAGCCCTTGAGCTCTGGAGCCCGTCTGCCACCACTAGAGAGAAGCCCGAGCGCTGCAATGAAAGATCGCACGTGCAGTAACTAAGACCCGACATAGCCAAAAATAAATAAATAAATTTTAAAAAAGCAAAGAAATACAAGAAGCCTATATAAGAAGAAAAGGTAGAAGACAGACTGCTTAGAGTGTTGAAAACAAAGCAAGAGATTTTAAAATACTGTCAAATAATCTGACATTAGAACACAGGGTTAAGGCAAGAGGCATACTTTAAGTTCCTTTAATTGTTCACTTTGATAGAACAAATTTAGATTTAAAATAGGTTGCTGAGGAAGGTAATTAGACCCCCTCAGATGCTTCCTTTTTATAAAAGGGGGTGTATTCATTTATAGTAACGGTTCAACTACAGTGCAACCACAGTAGGGGGCTGTCAGACATGAAGACCCTTGGGGCCCACATCAAACTTCTGAAGAGGAATCCCCGAGGCATCCTGGTAGGCAGGATGATGGCCCCCCAAGGCATCCACATCCGAATCCCCGAAACCCGTGAATACGCTTCCTTACATAACAGAGGGGACTTTGCAGATGTCATTGAACTAAGGTTCTTGAGATCAGAAGATTATCCTGGATTGTCTGAGGGGCCCAACCTGCTTGCAAGGGTCCGTGTAAGTGAAAGAGGGAGGCCAAGAAAGAGCTGTGACAACAGAAGCAGAGGACGGAAACGAGGGATGCCAGTGGCCTCTAGAAGTTGGAAAAGGCAAGGAGACATCTCCCCTAGAACGTCCGCAAGTCACGCGCCTGCCTGACTCTTCCTTGACTCCTGACCTTCAGACCTGTAAGACGATACATTTGTGTCCCGTTAAGTCTCGAGGCGTGTGGTCATTTCTGGCAGCAGAAACAGGACACTCGCGCAGGCGCTTCCTGCTTCACCATGGTTCTACTTACGAATCGACTGATGATGGTGTGAGAGCAATACATGTTCAGCAGACACCGTAGTACTTCCAATTTTGAATTCTGCTCTTCTCCCAGGCGAGCGATATGCGGTAGGATACGCCCTCAGGATCGGAGCTCCCAGTCAGCCACGTGACCAGAAGGCGAACCACCCCTACACTTACAGCCCTTCTGCTTTTCACCCTCAGTACAGCAGTCAGTAAGTTACACGCGACGTTCAACACTTTACTGTAAAGCAGGCTTTGTGTTAGATGATTTTGCCCAACTGTAGGCTAATATAAATATTCTGAGCACGTTTACGGTAGGCAAGGTGAAGTCACGATGTAGGTTAGGTGTTTAAAGGCGTTTTCAACTTAATGGCATTTTCAAATTACGATGGGTTTATCGGGATGTAAACCCATTGTAAGTCAAGGAAAAGCCGTACAAGGGTTAGCTCAGTAATCTGCATTCGTAACAAGTTCTGGGTGATTCTATTGTAGATGTTCTTTGAGGAACACTGCCTTATAGGAAGAGCCTAGGTACAGGTCTCTGGCAACAGGAGAGATCAATAGTTATCCAGCTTTTCCTTTTGAAAAGGAGCACTCCCCCCACCTTTTAACATTTAAAATAATATTCTGGTCTTTTATTTTAAAAATATAGGTCATTGGTTTACCGCGTGTATTAGTAACTGATCATGATATAGGCACGAAAGGGAGCGTGGTTACAGCAGAAAAAGGACGGCCCTTAGAGCTGGCCGCACCCGGGACTTCTGAGCTGCACAGTGGTGTGCAAGTCCCTTCGCCTCCCTGAGCCCCTGTGGTAAACTCTACGGCATAACATTATACGGTACACACACAAGTCACACAGAGACAAAACCAACCTCTCTCTCCTCTTTTTTTTTTTTTTTTTTTGTGGTACGCGGGCCTCTCACTGCTGTGGCCTCTCCGTTGCGCAGCACAGGCTGCGGACACGCAGGCCCAGCGGCCACGGCTCACGGGCCCAGCCGCTCCGCGGCATGTGGGATCCTCCCGGACCGGGGCACGAGCCCGTGTCCCCTGCATCGGCAGGCGGACTCTCAACCACTGCACCACCAGGGAAGCCCTCTCTTCTCCTTTTTCTCCCCCTCCTCCTCCCTTTCTTTCTCCCTCTCTGTCCCCAATCCCCCAATTCAAACTGTTGACATGAGAGACCCTGGCAGGCCCATTTGAGTCAAGGACCCCCCCAGTCCAATAATCACCAGGATGCCATAAGTTCCCCTGCTGAATTGTGAGGGGATAGGCAGGTGGGAGCGTTTAATTTGGGACAGGGCAGACATTCTAGAAGCTGTCTTCTATAAGAGCAGAGTGACCTGATTCTCTCGCTGTTCAATATTTTTTTTATTGAATTGGACCAAGAAGAGAGCTTTCAAGAGTTTAATAATTCTTGCAATGATCTATTTTTGGAGTAAATGTCTTTTTGGACAGTTCCGCAATAGGAGTACCAATAACCAACATTCAGTGCAATTTAATCAGGTCATCATTTCGCCAGTCGTCATCCCAAGTTGTAACTAAATACTAATACAGTGATAAGTGGAAGTCCACGTGTTTCCTTAAGAAAAATATTCAGATTTTTGGACGAACTAAAGTAAATTTCTTAGTCCTTGGGGCAAAAAAAACAAAGGCTTCAGAGTTTGTTAGGAAACTTGCAAGATTCTTGGCATTCAAATCACTTTTACAAAGCAATACTGGGATGAGTCAAGTGTAATTGAATCAGGAACATATGGATTAAATTCTCCCGTAAATACACATGGGTATAAATACGAAGGGGAAGAGAATTTGCCAGATGGGTTACCAAAACAAAACACTTTCAAAATAACTCAAGATCGTCAACAGACCCCAAACACAGCTGTGTTCTCTTATGTCTAAAAAATGCATTTTCCCTTGGATGTCTTGATAGGTTAATTTAATTTTTGCTGAGTACCTACAGCACATTGGATACCCTAGAAAGCTCACCACGTCTGCAGGAAGGGCTTCCTATTTGGAAACACGGATTCTTCATGAAATGATCAGCGTAATTCTCTTCCTGCTTTTCCACATCTATCTGAATAATTGTTTACGTCTGTGCAGTAATGGACATCACTGACAGTGCTGTCTCTGCAGTGGATTTTTATGGCTTTGACCCACTGAACAGGAGTAAACTCCTTGGAGAGGGTGAACTTTGATTCGCTTTTTACTAGGGAAGTGCTGGATGGCAAGGGGCTGTGCCCTCAGGGCCAGAGGAAGGGCCAACACCAGTTCTTACAGACGCCAAGTTTGCTGCGCTGTTTACTGCTGTGGCACAGTGATCGGAGCTCAGTTTATAAGTGTTGACTGTACTTTTTCGAAGACTAGAGTTTTCTCAGTGAGTCAGCAATTTTCTGAGGTTCAGAATTTTCCCATCATTTCCACGTTTGTCTTTCAACACAGTGAATTATAATTTGGGTCGTATCACACACAAGCACTCTCCAGCTCTCCTGAATGCTACACTGGGGACGTGCAGCCCGCCAGGCAGAGATTAGCCGGCTAAAGCAGGCTTCCAGAAGGCGTTGCTTACTTCACTCACCAGATTCCTGTGGGAACCAGTCATCAGGGTCCATCCAGAGGCCAGAGGAGTTTCAATAACAGTATCTCAGGGTGTTCATTACTCCAGGACTTACAAAGGCAACAAAAGATAGGTTGGTCACAACTGATGATATTCCATTATGTCGTAAAAATTGATATAATTTTTACTATGCAAGAATGACAAGCTCACATATCTAACCAGACCTTGCCGGCAGTGAGACTACGATGTGAATTCCCAGCTCCACCTCACCAGGAATCCTCTGGAAACCTGGTCAGTATGGCTAAGAGAACTGTCTCTCCTCTAGACCAAACTCCTTGGCCTGCTTTCTCCAGGTTCTGCTCACGTTTGTCTGTGTGTTCCTGAGTGAGTCTGCGCAGGATGTTATCCTCCCTGGTATCGGAGCCCTTACTACTCTCGGCACAAAACATCGTCCTCTGCCTGTACAGCTCCTCGAAAACTGCAGCTGACATAGACTTTGATCAGCAACGTTCCAGCGCTGACCTGAGAAGTCTGCTTTCTAGAAAGTGATCTACCGAAATCATTTAGGTGACCACATTCCTCCAGGACAGTCTCTCTCCACTGGCGAGGTCCTCCCCCGCCCCCTGGCTGTGTGTGACCTGCCTGCTCTATTCTGCACGACTTGTCCTGCTCTGTTGGGCTCTTCCATCCTCGTGCTGCCGGCCCAACGGTGCGGCAGAGACGAGTCTACCCACGAGGCAGCCCCGCAAGAAGATGGGGGAACAAACCTCAAATCCACCTCCCCTGAGGGCAGGGCTCAGCGTATGTATGCGATGAAGCTGAGGCATGGAGAGCGTGGGGAAAGGTGACTGGAAATAGGAAAAAGGTGAGGTCATCGTCGTTCCACACAGATGCACCTAAGCGGCGGCTTCTTCACGGGTCACGTGCTCAGAAAATGGTGGCGTTAGCAGGTTTTGAGGGTGGAGTTTGGGACCCTCTGACGTCAAATGTCACCGAGCGAACACTAGCCATGCCCAGTTAGAGGATCAGGGGTCCGAACCAGTCTTAACCGGCTGGGGCTTGAACTGGACACAGCTGACTGCAAGTTCCTGAAAAACAACTGGGCAAACGTCTTACTGTTTAGGCTACGTGCCACTTGGAGTTCACGAAGTTTTCTGCAGCAACAACTAAAGGCGCCCGATCAGTGAAGGCAGGTTACAGGTGTGACAGATCTAAGGGACGATTACGCTTGGTGTCACGAGAGCGATGAAAACTGTGTGAGCATAGGAAGAGTCACTTCTCCAGCTGAAAGCAGACTGTTCTCCCCATCACTCGCCTTGCTTTGCTTTTCACCCTGTGGGGAAGTTCAACTCAGTAAAGATTTACAGGGTGTCTGTTACGTCCCAGGCACTAGGCTGGGTGCCAGGGTTATAGCGAGGAACAGGACATGGTCTCTGCTTTCTGAGAGCACGTGACCCAGTGGGGACTTTAGAAATGGGGGGCGGGTGCAGGGAAGGGCACTCAGCCCTGGCGGGGCCGGTGAGAGCTGTGCTGGTTCTCTGTGGGTGCTGTAACAAACAACCACAAGCTACGCATCTGTCCTCCTACAGTTCTGAGGTCAGAAGTCTGAGACAGGTCCCGTTGGGTGGAAACCCAGGCATGGAGAAGGCTGGCCTCCGGGGCTCTCCTTGCTTCGCCAGCTTCTAGGGCTGTCCCCTTGCGTTCCTTCGCTCGTGGACCCTTCCTCTATCCCCAAGGACAGCATCGTTAGCATCTTCAAGTCTCTGTCTGCTCCATCTTCACCTCACCTCCTCGTCTGTGTAGTAAAATCTACTCCCTTCTTATGCAACTGTATTTAGGGACCACCCAGCTAACTCAGGATAATCTCTCTATCTCAAGACCCATAACTTAGCCACATCTGCAAAGTCTTAGGACCTGGATATCTTTGGGGGCCACCCTGCAGCCAGCCTCAGGAAGCAACCTCAGGAAGCTGGGAAAAGTATTCTGACAGCAGGAATGGCCGAAGAGGGCACGTGGCCTGGCTCAGCTCGGAGCCGTGGGAGCCGTTCACAGCGTGCTGTTATTGGAGCCTCACATGTAAGGTAGGAGGGAGGTGCCGGCTTGCGGAGAATGACAGGCACCATGCGAAGTCACTGGGTTTTATTTCGTAGGTTCTAGGAAGTCTTTGAAGGTTTTCAAGTAGGGCGATGATGTGGTCAGATTAGCAATTTAGAGAGATCATTCAGGCAGGCAGATACAGCGAGAGGTCATGAGAGTCTGAAACAACATGGGGATTAGGATGGGAAGATCTACTGAAAAGGAGAGTTTTCCAGGTATAACATAAAGAGGAACAGTCACTAACTGAAAGGTGGGCTGAGGGAGACAGAGAAATCCGGGATAAGCCCCAAGTTTTTTGCTCAGGTAGACAGTGGCACCATTAAATATGATAAGTAAGAACACAAGGAAAAAATATGTCCAAGGAAGGAAAAATTGGCATTTATCAATAGTTTGACAGTGTATAATTTGAAAATAACCCGTGAGCGGGACCAGTTTCAGGGGCCTGTGACCTGTGTGGTCACTCAGGGTCCCACACGTAGAGAAGCCTCATGCTTGGTTTAATGCCCGGCTGTTGCCATCTTGAAAGTCTTAAACACTTTATAACAAAGGGCACCATATTTTTATTTTACACTGGGTCCCACAGATAATTTAGCGAGTTCTTTTCTTTTTTTTTTTTTGCCACACCACACACGGCTTGCGGGATCTTAGTTCCCTGACCAGGGATTGAACTCAGGCCCCCATAGTGAAAGCGGCAAGCCCTGACCACTGGACCGCCAGGGAATGCCCTAGCCAGTTCTTGTGTGCTACGAGCCCAGTGTTAGAGCTACTGTCTGCAGGGAAAGATGTGAACAAGGGCAGCAACGTGTATTCCCTGTGTCTCCCAGGAGCACGGTCAGACTTTCTCATTCCCAGTTAACCACTTCAAGCCCAACAGTGTGCTCCCCGAGAGAAAGCCAAGTACTCCAAAGTGAAGGGCTCTTGAGTCAAAACCCAGTGAATAAAACCGGCCCTCATCTGGGCTCTCTCTTCTCCACCAGCCTCAGCCCAGAGGCTCAGGGAAGTTAAATGGGGGAGGTTTTATGCGAGTAAAGCTGCTGAGCAGGAGAGAGAACTCTCATGGAGCTTGCTGAGCCCTCCCCACCGAGTAAGCAAGCGCGTACGACACCCTCCTCGGCGACGGCAGGGCAGAAATTAACATGCAGGGGAGAGGAGGCCTAGGTGAATTCTGGTGTCTGGAAAGCTCCAGAATCCGGGGAAGGGGTGCTGCCCCCACCCCCAGCTCTGCCCCCTCAGCCCTCCTTCTGCCCCGACTGGGGGGCCCAGCTCACCTGCCCCTGCAGAGTCGGGCTTCCCCACAGTCTCAGAGTCAGTTCCAGCGTGGGAGAAACCTTTGCTTTGAAAGGCAGCTGCCTAAATGTCTTCGCTTTCCCTAGGCAGTGAAATCATGTCAGCCTCTTTTTTCCAGCTTTCAGATCTTGGGCTCCTGGCTTTAGTTCTGATCCTGCCTTAATTGATTTTCTGGGCTTAATCCTTTGCCTCCTGAAGGGCTCGGGCCTGTCCCACTCTGAGCTTCACTTTGCTTTTTTTTTCTAATTCCATCTCTTTGTTTATTTATTTTCAGCAATGCCTTTTTTTAACTTTTTATTTTATACTGGAGTATAGTTGATTAACAATGTTGTGTTAGTTTCAGGTGTACAGCAAAGTGATTCAGTTATACATACACGCGTCTGTTCTTTTTCAAATTCTTTTCGCATTTAGGTTGTTACATAATATTGAGAAGAGTCACTTTGCATTTTGAGTAGGTGACACCGAAAGGTCGACAGAGACCCATGGGACAGCAAAACAGTCACCTGGTCACCGTGTTTCAGGTCCTACTGGCTTCCAGGTCCAGAAACTCTATTTTGAGAGGAAACTCCATCTCAAAATTTACAGATGCGTGAACCAGAAAGAGAACTTATTTAAACAGTAGTGGCGAGACAGGGAAGTAACCAATTCCTTTCTAGTGATAGGAGTGCTGGCAGCGTCTGACTCCTTTTGGATATCAAGGTAGGTAGGACATTAAATTATTTATTAGAAAGTTGTTTAGAGCAATGGGAGATAGATTTTCCTGAGGGATATTTTATCATCCAGGACATGGTGAAGCTAAGATCCAACCTCGAACCATAAGCGAGTAAAAGACGGGCATCTGCCAGATTCAGTATCTTTCTCCCCTGGGCAGTTGGCAGACACGGTGCTGTGGGGTTCCCTAAACCAGCTAAGCTTCCTTGTAGAAGATTCTGCAGAGACCCTGGGCTGGAACCACTTTTGGGAAGCCTGGATCCCTCAGTGACCACATGGGGAACCACCCCCACTCCCAACAGACTCCCAGTGGGACAGGGGATCAAGCTTTATTGTGTTCAGTCACTAGTTCAAGACTGTTGGTTACAGTTAACCTCTCTTGACTCAGACAGAAAATATCCAATAAGCTCAACGAAACATTTACTTTTAGGGGATCCGCTATGAAGGTCGTGCCAGCAATTTCCATTTTATGAATATGTTCTTTTCCCAGACAAAGCAAAAAGCAACTGAATCATTTTATACTTTAGCCAATTTCCCATTTATTTACTACTAATAAAATTAATTGACGACTCCCTCTTGCGAGAGCACTGGAATCACAACTCACTGCTGAACAAGCATCGAGAGGAAGACAGTGGAACTCACCAGAAAAGATACCCTCATCCAAAGACAAAGGAGAAGCCGCAATGAGACGGTAGGAGGGGCGCAATCGCAATAAAATCAAATCCCATAACTGCTGGGTGGGTGAGTCACAGACTGGAGGACACTTATTACCACAGAAGTCCAGCCACTGGAGTGAAGGTTCTGAGCCCCACGTCAGGATTCCCAACCTGGGGGTCTGGCAATGGGAGGAGGAATTCCTAGAGAATGAGACTTTGAAGGCTAGCGGGATTTGATTGCAGGACTTCGACAGGACTGGGGGAAACAGAGACTCCACTCGTGGAGGGCACACACAAAGTAGTGTGCTCATAGGCACCCAGGGGAAGGAGCAGTGTGGGACAGGATGGAGATCGAACCAGACCTACCTGTTAGTGTTGGAGGGTCTCCTGCAGAGGCAGGGGGTGGCTGTGTCTCACCATGGGGACAAGGACACTGGCAGCAAAAGTTCTGGGAAGTATTCCTTGGCGTGAGCCCTCCCAGGGTCCACCATTAGCCCCACCAAAGAGCCTGTGGGCTCCAGTGCTGGGTCACCTCAGGCCAAAAAACCAACAGTGAGGGAACCCAGCCCCATCCATCAGCAGACAAGTGGATTAAAGTTTTATTGAGCTCTGCCCACCATAGCAACACCCAGCTCTACTCACCACCAGTCCCCCCCATCAGGAAACTTGCACAAGCCTCTTAGATAGCCTCATCCACCAGAGGGCAGACAGCAGAAGCAAGAAGAACTACAGTCCTGCAGCCTGTGGAACAGAAACCACATTCACAGAAAGATAGACAAAATGAAAAGGCAGAGGGCTATGTACCAGATGAAGGAACAAGATAAAACCCCAGAAAAAACAACTAAATGAAGTGGAGATAGGCAGCCTTCCAGAAAAAGAATTCAGGATAATGATACTGAAGATGATCCAGGACCTCGGGAAAAAAATGGAGGCAAACATCAAGAAGATGCAAGAAATGTTTAACAAAGACCTAGAAGAATTCAAAAACAAATACCTAGAAGAATTAAAGAAAAAACAAACAGAGATGAACAGTACAATAACTGAAATGAAAAATACACTAGAAGGAATCAATAGCAGAAAAACTGAGGCAGAAGAAAGGATAAGTGACCTGGAAGACAGAATGGTGGAATTCACTGCCATGGAACAGAATAAAGAAAAAAGAATGAAAAGAAATGAAGACAGCCTAAGAGACCTCTGGGACAACATTAAACGCAGCAACATTTGCATTATAGGGGTCCCAGAAAGAGAAGAGAGACAGAAAGGACCCAAGAAAATATTTGAAGAGATTATAGTCAAAAACTTCCTTAACATGGGAAAGGAAATAGCCACCCAAGTCCAGGAAGTGCAGAGAGTTCCATGCAGGATAAACCCAAGGACAAACACGCCGAGACACATAGTAATCAAATTGGCAAAAATTAAAGACAAAGAAAAATTAAAAGCAACAAGGGAAATAACATACAAGGGAGCACAAATAACATATACACATACAAATAACATACACATAACATACACGTAACATACACACATACAAGGGAAAACAAATAACATACAAGGGAACTCCCATAAGGTTAACAGCTGATTTGTCAGCAGAAACTCTACAAGCCAGAAGGGAATGGCAGGGTATATTTAAAGTGATGAAAGATTACTCTACCCAGCAAGGATCTCATTCAGACTTGACGGAGAAATCAAAAAGCTATACAGACAAGCAAAAGCTAAGAGAATTCAGCACCACCAAACCAGCTCTACAACAAATGCTAAAGGAACTTCTCTAAGTGGGAAACACAAGAGAAGAAAAGGACCTACAATAACAAACCCAAAACAATTAAGAAAATGGTAATAGGAACATACATATCAATAATTACCTTAAACATGAATGGATTAAATGCTCCAACCAAAAGACACAGGCTCACTGAATGGATACAAAACCAAGACCCATATATATGCTGTCTATAAGAAACCCACTTCAGACCTAGGGACACATACAGACTGAAAGTGAGGGGATGGGAAAAGATATTCCATGCAAACGGAAATCAAAAAAAGCTGGAGTAGCAATACTCATATCAGATAAAGTAGCCTTTAAAATAAAGAATGTTACAAGAGACAAATAAGGAGATTACATAGTGATCAAGGGATAAATCCAAGAAGAAGATATAACAATTATAAATATAAATGGACCCAACATAGGAGCACCTCAACAAATAAGGCAAATGCTAACAGCTATAAAAGAGGAAATCAACAGTAACAAAATAGTAGTGGTGGACTTTAACACCTCACCTACACCAATGGACAGATCATCCAGACAGAAAATTAATAAGGAAACACAAGCTTTAAATGACACAATAGACCAGATAGGTTTAATTGATGTTTATAGGACATCCCATCTGAAAACAGCAGAATACACTTTCTTCTCAAGCGCACATGGAACATTCTCCAGAATAGATCACATCTTGGGTCACAAATCAAGCCGGTAAATTTAAGAAAATTGAAATCATATCAAGCATCCTTTCTGACCACAACACTATAAGATTAGAAATAAATTACAGGGGAAAAAATGTAAAAACCACAAACACATGGAGGCTAAACAATACGTTACTAAATAACCAAGAGATCACTGAAGAAATCAAAGAGGACATCAAAACATACCTACAGACAAATGACAATGAAAACACTGTGATCCAAAACCTATGGGATGCAGCAAAAGAAATTCTAAGAGGGAAGTTTATAGCAACACAATCCTACCTCAAGAAACAACAAAAAAAATCTCAAATAAACAATATAACCTTACACCTAAAGGAACTAGAGAAAGAAGAACAAAAAAACCCAAAGTTAGTAGAGGGAAAGAAATCACAAAGATCAAAGCAGAAATAAGTGAAAGAGAAGCAAAGAAAACAATAGCAAAGATCAATAAAACTAAAAGCTGGTTCTTTGAGAAGATAAACAAAATGGATAAACCTTTAGCCAGACTCATCAAGAAAAAGAGGAAGAAGACTGAAATCAATAAAATCAGAAACAAAAAAGGAGAAGTTACAACGGACACCACAGAAATACAAAAAGCATCCTAAGAGACTACTACAAGCAAGTCTACACCAATAAAATGGACAACCTGGAAGAAACAGACAAATTCTTAGAAAGGTATAAGCTTCCAAGACTGAACCAGGAATAAATAGAAAATATGAACAGACCAGTCACAAGTAATGAAATTGAAACTGTGATTAAAAATCTCCCAACAGGGCTTCCCTGGTGGCGCAGTGGTTGAGAGTCCACCTGCCGATGCAGGGGACACGGGTTCGTGCCCCGGTCTGGGAAGATCCCACATGCCGCGGAGCGGCTGAGCCCGTGAGCCATGGCCGCTGAGCCTGCGCGTCCGGAGCCTGTGCATCCGGAGCTTGCACGTCCAGAGCCTGTGCTCCACAACGGGAAAAGCCACAACAGTGAGAGGGCCACGTACCGCAAAAAAAAAAAAAAAAAAAAAAAAAATCTCCCAACAAATGAAAGGCCAGGACCAGATGGCTTCACAGATGAATTTTATCGAACATTTGCAGAAGAGCTAACACCCATCTTTCTCAGACTCTTCCAAAAAATTGCAGAGGAAGGAACACTCCCAAACTCGTTCTACAGGGCCACTATCACCCTGATACCAAAACCAGACAAAGATACTACAAAAAAAAGACAATTACAGACCAATATCACTGATGAATATAGATGCAAAAATCCTCAACAAAATACTAGCAAACAGAATCCAACAACACATTAAAAGGATCATACACCATGATCAAGTGGGATTTATCCCAGGGATGCAAGGATTCTTCAACATATGCAAATCAATCAGTGTGATACACCATATTAACAAACTGAAGAATAAAAACCATATGATCATCTCAATAGATGCAGAAAAAACTTTTGACAAAATTCAACACCCATTTATGATAAAAATTCTCCATAAAGTGGACATAGAGGGAACCTACCTCAACATAATTAAGGCCATATATGACAAACCCACAGCAAATATCATTCTCAATGGTGAAAAACTGAAAGCATTTCCTCTAAGATCAGGAACAAGATAAGGATGTCCACTCTCGTCACTCTTATTCAACATAGTTTTGGAAGTCCTAGCCATGGCAATCAGAGAAGAAAAAGAAATAAAAAGAATACAAATTGGAAAAGAAGAAGTAAAACTGTCACTGTTTGCAGATGACATGATACTATACATAGATAATCCTAAAGATGCCACCAGAGAACTACTAGAGCTAATCAATGAATTTCATAAAGTTGCAGGATACAAAATTAATGCACAGAAATCTCTTGCATTCCTATACACTAATGATAAAAATCTGAAAGAGAAATTAAGGAAACACTCCCATTTACCACTGCAAGAAAAAGAATAAAATACATAGGAATAAACCTACCTAGGGAGATAAAAGACCTCTATGCAGAAAACGATAAGACACTGATAAAGAAATTAAAGATGAAACAAACAGATGGAGAGATATACCATGTTCTTGGATTGGAAGAATCAATATTGTGAAAATGACTATGCTACCCAAAGCAATCTACAGATTCAATGCAATCCCTATCAAACTACCAATGGCATTTTTTTTACAGAACTAGAACAAAAAATCTTAAAATTTGTATGGAGACACAAAAGACCCCAAAGAGCCAAAGCAATCTTGAGGGGGAAAAAAAGGAGCTGGAGGAATCAGACTCCCTGATTTCAGACTATACTACAAAGCTACAGTCATCAAGACAATATGGTACTGGCACAAAAACAGAAATATAGATGAATGGAACAGGATAGAAAGCCCAGAGATAAACCCAGGCACCTATGGTCAACTACTCTATGACAAAGGAGGCAAGGGTATACAATGGAGAAAAGACAGTCTCTTCAATAAGTGGTGCTGGGAAAACTGGGCAGCTACATGTCAAAGAATGAAATTAGAACACTCCCTAACACCATACACAAAAACAAACTCAAAAAGGATTAGGGACCTAAATGTAAGACCAGACACTATAAAACTCTTAGAGGAAAACATAGGAAGAACACTCTTTGACATAAAACACGGCAAGATCTTTTTTGACCCAGCTCCTAGAGTAACAGAAATAAAAACAAAAATAAACAAATGGGACCTAACGAAACTTAAAAGCATTTGCAGAGCAATGGAAACTATAAACATGACGAAAAGACAACCCTCAGAATGGGAGAAAGTATTTGCAAACAAATCAATGGACAAAGGACTAACCTCCAAAATATATAAACAGCTCATGCAGCTCAATATTAAAAAAACAAACAACACAATCAAAAAATGGGCAGAAGACCTACATAGACATTTCTCCAAAGAAGACATACAGATGGCCAAGAAGCACATGAAAAGTTGCTCAGCATCACTAATTATTAGAGAAATGCAAATCAAAACTGCAATGAGGTATCACCTCACATGGGTCAGAATGGTCATCATCAAAAAATCTACAAACAACAAATGCTGGAGAGGGTGTGGAGAAAAGGGAACCCTCTTGCACTGTTGGTGGGAATGTAAATTGACACAGCCATTATGGAGAACAGTATAGAGATTCCTTAAAAAACTAAAAATAAAATTACCATATGACCCAGCAATCCCACTACTGGGCATATACCCAGGGAAAACTGTAATTCAAAATGAGTCATGTACCACAATGTTCATTGCAGCTCTATTTACAATAGCCAGGACATGGAAGCAACCTAAGTGTCCATCGACAGATGAATGGATAAAGAAGATGTGGTACGTATATACAATGGAATATTACTCAGTCATAAAAAGGAACGAAATTGGGTCATTTGTAGAGACATGGATGGACCTAGAGACTGTCATACAGAGTGAAGTAAGTCAGAAGGAGAAAAACAAATATTGTACATTAACGCATATATGCAGAATCTAGAAAAAGAGTACAGATGAACCGGTTTGCAAGGCAGAAATAGAGACACAGATGTATAGAAGAAACAAGGAGGGAAAGCGGGGTGGTGGTGGTGTGATGAATTGGGAGATTGGGATTGCCATATATACACTAGTATGTATAAAATGGATAACTAATAAGAACCTGCTGTATTAACAAAAGTAATAATAAAATTCAAAACAAAAATTGATTGAGCTGAGGCTTTGTGCTTATTGGTACAGCCCCCTAGTCACCCACTGGGAATCTTGGCTCTGGAATTAGCTCAGCTCTCTGGTCTCTGGGGTTTCAAGGGTTTTTTTCCAAAATTAAAAAAAAATTAAATAACTTCTTTTTGAAATTAAATAACTTTTTAAGGAATAGAATATATAAAAACATGAAGAAAATGAAAGTCATTCATAAATCCATAACCCAATATGTTAGTGAATATTTTCTTTCTCCTTCATATACATGCATGCATACCAATGGATATATACGAATACATACACGTATCTACATACATATATTTACGTATATACATACACACAAATACGGTGACTATGTATTGTGTGTATGTGCGTGTAATTTTATCCTTTAAATAAAGTGGGCTCTTACTACTGCTTTCTAACCTGCTCTGCCACTACTGCTGCCCTCAACATTGCCCTGTGGATACGCATGTGGGTATCTTTCCTCGTAGTGAACATGACTCTATATCATACTTTTCCAAGGGTGAATAATATTTCATTTTATGTGCCTGTCAGTTATTTAACAATTTAACATTTAAACTATTTTTGTTTGTTTATTTGTTTTCATTTTGCCATTGCAAACAATACTACACTGAATATCCTTACACTTCATCTTTGCATAACTGTGGGGTTATCTTCTAGTGATAAATTTCTGGAAGTGGGAATGATGTATCAGAGGATATGCATGTTTTATATTCTGATAGATATTGCCAAGCTGCCCTATAAAAATGGAACAGCTTGTAGTACCATCAATATTCTATGGTACTGTACACTTTACCACACATTTGCCAACAATGGGTTTTATCAAAAGTATCATGACAAATCTGATAGGGAAATGCTATCCTGACTTCATTTTCATTTCTTTGATCTTCAGGGAGTTTGAACATTTTTCATATTTTTGTTCGTAACTTTCTTATTCATATCCTTTGCCTATATTGCTCTTGTTCTGTCTTATTAATTTGAACGAGCTCTTTGTATGGAAGAGAGAGTAACCCTTTGTCTCACATATCTGTTGCAGGTATTTTTTCCCATTTTTTTATTTTTTAACTTTGTGGGTTTTTTCCATATTAAAGATGGAACAAGTGTATTAAAGATGCAAACAAATGTATCACTTTTCTTGGGCTTCTGGATATCATGTGATGCTTTCAACCTCAACTCTGTGCTTTTTTTTTAATTCTTTTATTTTCATGTTTTACATATGATTTAATCTCTTTGAAATTTTTTCTGGTATAAAGTAAGACAACTAGGTTGGTTTTTCCCACAAGTCATCATTAATTAATGTTACTACCATTTGTTGGGCATTTACTCTGAGCCCAGGACTGTTCTAAGTGCTTTGAATGAAACAGATTATTCAATCCTCATAAACAATACTGTGAGAGAGGCTTTACTATTATCTCCATTTTAGATGTGAGGAAACTGAGTCAAAATAAAGTTAGTAACTGGGTCACTTCTAGTGACAGTAGGGCCATGATTCAAATCTAACTGCCTTTAGGGCCTCATGGTCTTAACCCACCTCCCCATTCCACATCTCTAGTGCCAAATCCTGTTTAAAGAAAAAAAAAATATATATATATATATATAAAAAATACTTTTTCTAGTTTGTCCATTTGCTTATTAATTTTTGTATTGGGGTAACTGACAGGGAAGTTTAATTTTTTTAAATTAAAAAATAGATTGATAGCCAACTCTATAATCTATTTCCTTTACAATTTCTTCTTTCTATTTCTGATGGAAAACAAACAAACAAACAAACAAAAAACCTCAAATAAAGGGAATGATTAATAGAGTGAACATTTCTGTAAAAAAAAAAAATCCAAAAATCAACTTGAAGAATTCTATCAGAATTCTGATCAAGACACAAAGAGAGAGAAATTATCAGAGAATTACCATGGAAAAGAAAAGAGGACATGGGACTTCCCTGGTAGTCCAGTGGTTACGACTCCGTGCTTCCACTGCAGGGGGCACAAGTTCGATCCTTGGCTGGGGAACTAAGATCCCCCGCGCCAAAAGGCAAGGTCAAAAAAAAAGAGTGAGAGAGAAGAGGATACACGCTTAGTGAGAGGAGAGGTTGTCAGGGGTTGGCGAAGACCCGGGCTGAGCCCCCAGAAGCCCACACCTCCCTACAGCGGCCACGGTCAGGGCCAGGGCACGTCCGAGTGGCCGGGGGCTAGCTGAGGGCAGGTGGTCCCAGTGGGTGACGGCCCTCCATGGGTACACGGCCTGTCCTCCACCCTTGCTGGGACCAGCTCGCAAAGCCTAAACTTTTATCTCCAGGAGGACAGTTTCTCTGGGATAGAGCTGTGGAAGGTCTTTTCCTGGCTACGTGGATTGAGCTACATCAGCGGGGAACTAGGAGAGAGAAACAAAGTATTAATACCTTTCTAGAATTCTTTATCAATTTTTGACCCTCCCTGAACATTCTGGAGGCATCTTTCTGTCCTCTCCATTTAAAATATTTATCGAAATTGCACAGTACAGACATACAGACCCATAATTACTACTGATACTTTAGAAACGTCCACGTTTGCTGACTATACTTCCCAAGTCTTGCTCGACATCATCTGCTTTATTCCTCCAATGCCTTTCACTTTGAGGAAAGGACAAAAATATAAAAATAAAGAATACAAGGGAAATATAAAGGAAAGTCATCAGAAGTCAGGACCAGAAGAAGACGAGCCGTTTTTCTCCTCCTCCATACGCCCCCTGCCCCCTCCGAGGCTCCAGCCCTCCTGATAAGCTGGGTGTGTCTCTGTGATACTGAACAGGTACAAAGAGAACGCAAAGGGCAGTGTTCAGGGTTCAGTGTGAGCACGGTCTGTGCCTGATCCCACGTCAATGTTCTTTAGGAAAGAACACTGTAGGAGCAAATTATGATGTGGGGAAAGCTGGCTCTGTCTCTGTGTCTGTCTCTTATCTCTCACCTCCCAACCTGTCCCCTTCCTGCAGCAACTTGTTCTCAGCTAGCTGCTAGGAAACAACGCCCAAGAATTCCTCTGGTAACAGCTTGAGCATGTATTCTCTCTTTGGAGGTACTTTCAGAATTAAAAATACACATCAGGACCGACTGGTGAGAGACCGAGCAGTGCAGCCTGCTCTGTGCCTATAACATCACTCACCTTGAGAGCCACTTTCTCCAAGGGGAAAAAATAGCTAGAAAAATCACTGTATAAAGTTTTATGTCCAGCATGATTGGTGCAAGGAGAATTAATCTTTACTAAAAGAATCATGCCCAGAAACTGGGGCTTGGATATTTATCATTTTCTGAATATGACATCTCAGTAGTGGTAACGAAGGTTTCCTGGTTATGTTGATGGGGAGAGGGAAATGAATTTGGGCAAAAGCTAGGAGTTTGCGGGGGCAGGGGTACCGTGGATTCTAAAAAGCAGAAAGTAGAACATAACAGAGTTATGAAGACACCAGGAGGTGCATTGATGGAAATTATGGGGTCTGTTTTGCAGAGGTAAAAACAGAAAGAGCAAAAAAGATAATGGAGAAATTTTTCTGTGCGATTTCAAGTGGCTGGCTGGGTTATATTTAACTGAAGCTAAAGGTTGGGTCTTGGATTGAAAGAGAGGAGGAAAGGGTGACCCACCCAGAGAGGTTAGGATCAGAGCAGGGCCCAAGGCGGGGGATGGGGGAGGGGGGAGGGATGGACTGGGCGTTTGGGATGAGCCGATGCAAACTAGTATATATAGGATGGATAAACAACAAGGTCCTACTGTGTAGCACAGGGAATTATATTCAATGTCTGTGACAAACCATAATGGAAAAGAATATGAAAAAGTATATAGGTATAACAGTCACTTTGCTGTACAGCAGAAATTAACACAGCATTGTAAATCAACTAGACTTCAATAAAAATTAAAAAAAAAGATCCAAGCAGGGCCGAGGCTCCCAGGCCTAAAAGTCTGCACTTACAGGACAAGCCTACATTGCTTAGGACAGCTGGCAGGGGCCATCATAATTTGGTCCCTGGTTGATTTCCACCCCACTCACCATATTTCAGCTGCATCTACCTTTTCAAAGATTTCTAAACACAGCACGTGGCTATGCCTCACTGTCTGCATAACCCATTCTCCTGCCTCAGCAGGTCTAAGCACCCTTCAGGACGTAACCGAAACATCTCCACCACTGAGGCTCCTCCGTGACTGCACCTTCCTGCAGGGATTCACCCTGGGCCATGCTTATGAAATACTGGGTGTGTGGGTTGATTAATATTTACCACTTTTTATTACACTCCTTTGATATGAACCCCTCAAGGGCAGGGAGCACACCTGCTGTATCTGAGTGCCCAGCCCTGCTACAATGCCTGGAAAGCAGTAGGTGTCAATACAGTCGAGATAAATGAGGGGGCTTGGGAACAGGAAGATTCCGGAAGAGGAAGGGTAATATCCCGTGACATGCTTTGATGAAACTTGTGATACATACCTTTGACTTAATTTTCTTTTTCTCTTCTTCGAGGTGGTGACAGTGAGAAGCGACTTAAGGGAAGGATTGGCCAGTGGGTGACCTGGTTTTGGCGGGGGGACACGCGCACGCTGGCACCTGGGGCGGGCGTGGCGCCGAGAGCGTGGCCTGGCTTCCCGGGACCTTCCCTCCCTCCGCTCGCGCAGGCAGGGCGCCCGGGAGCAGGGCCTCCAGCACCGTCCTGAGAAGCGCCCGGCTTGTGGGCATGAAGCCTAGCTCGAAATCAATCGGTGGTTCTGACCCAGAGGAGATCTTGCTCCCTTCCCCCAAGAGATATTTGAAAATGTCTGGAGATGCTGTCGGTTGAAATAACTAGTTTGGTTGGTGTTCCCGGCGCCCAGTGGGTGGAGGCAAGGAGGGATGCTGTTAAACGTCACAGCGCACAGGCCAGTGCCCAGCACGGGAGTTCTGTGATACTGAGCCGGAGAAGCCTGCTTTCCTGATGATGTCATGGGAGAGCTCTCTCATCCTCGGAAACACCAGGCCTGCCTCTAGGCTCGAGGGCACCCCGCCGGGTGACTCGGGCTCCCCACGCCCTGAGACGCACAGCAGCCTCTTCGGCAGGTGCCGCTCAGGCGAAGAGGCGCAGTGGCCGCACCGCGCGCTGTCCCTCACTCTCAGGGGGCCTGACGCCCCGTCACCGGCCACCCAGCCCAGTCCCTCTGGGCTTTCTTCCCCCTCCCTCCACCTGCAGCAGCACCTGCTCTGGCCCGGGCGCCTTCCGTCTCCGCGGCTGAGGTCCCCGCCTGGACCTGCAGCCCAGCCCCTCCAGACTCCACCAAGATCTTCCCCCACGTCCCAGCCCCCTTATGTCCAACCTCTTCAGAATTTCTGGCTCCTTCCCCAAGTCAATAAATATATGTAAGATTCTGCATCCTTTAAAAAAAATTAAAGAAAGTTTTCTTAATCCAAACTCTCTCAAGTTTTTACCTTATGTTCCTCCATCCTTTTACCACCTGTTATTTCATTTACCTGAATACATACTCTCATTGTAAAAAATTACCAAAAATTTGAATAAAACTCATCTGCCGGGCTTCCCTGGTGGCGCAGTGGTTGGAAGTCCACATGCCGATGCAGGGGACGCGGGTTCGTGCCCCGGTCCGGGAAGATCCCACATGCCGCGGAGCGGCTGCGCCCGTGAGCCATGGCCGCTGAGCCTGTGCGTCCTTAGTCTGTGCTCCGCAACGGGAGAGGCCGCAACAGTGAGAGGCCCGCGTACCGCAAAAAAAAAAAAAAAACCTCATCTGCCTGTGATTCAACCCATACCAGCCAGCCACAAAGTAAGTCTGGTGCTTCCCTCTAGACTCCGTCTGTGTAGTTCTTCAACTTTATAATTAGATTTATTTTGTGAAGATTTTATTCTCCCCTAAATGGCATTATTTTGTGCATATTGTTCTACGACTGCTTTTTGTTGGCTTTTTTTCCTTTTTTTTTTTTTTTTTCGGTACGCGGGCCTCTCACTGTTGTGGCCTCTCCCGTTGCCGAGCACAGGCTCCGCACGTGCAGGCTCAGCGCCCATGGCTCACGGGCCCAGCCGCTCCGCGGCATGTGGGATCTTCCCGGACCGGGGCACGAACCCGCGTCCCCTGCGTCGGCAGGCGGACTCTCAACCGCTGTGCCACCAGGGAAGCCCGTTTTTTTCCTTTTCTGTAGATTGACTGTTATCTCAGTTCCTTCCTATGCTCTTCCAGCATTGCAGGGCTGGAAACCTGCAAAGTGTGCTTCCCAGGCTCCCTTGCCCCATGTTTCCAGTTTAGCTTCCATTAATTTCCAGCCCTTGCTTGAGATTTGGAAGGTGGAAGAGAAGCAGAGGCCATTACTTCTTTAGAAACAAGGCTGGACTAGTGGGCCTCTGCGGATGCAAGCACAGATTCTGGACATGATGCGGTTCCTCCCGGGAATCACCTGTCTGGACGCTGCAGGCAGCTGGGATCGTCACGGCCATTTTCCCGTGACTGCTGAACTTCTGATTCCCCAAGTGCTAGCACTGCGTCTCCTGACTTTGGCTCCTGTAGTCCTGTCAGCAGTTGTGTGAGCCCCCAATCCCCTGAGCTAAGTGTTTTCTGGTTAAAATCACCTGAATGATGTGTTTTCCTGACTGAACCCTGGCTGGTAAAGTGTTTTGTCCAGAAATGGTATCGGGAAAGAGATCCACAAGGATGGGGCTCCAGGATTAGGTTTGATCTGGTAGATTCAAAGGCTGTGGAAAATGGAATACTATAGTCCATGGCTTGGAGTAGCAAGGGCATTTTAAAACTATCACCTGAAGCTGTCTGGAATGAAGAGCATCTTGAAAGGGAGGCTGCTGCGATACAGTAACGATAGAAGTGGCAACTAAGGCATTGCAAGTGGGCCGGCCCCTTGGACTACCCTGCAGAGGGAAAGAAAGGAAAAGGCAGGCTCAGAGCTTGTAACTGTCAACTAGCGCCTGGTCAGAGGACCAGGGAGCTTCTGTGATGGACCTAAGGGGTCTCTGGTCTCTCATAACCGTGAAGCCAGGGTGTGTGAAAAACAGACTCAATGTCTGAGACTAGAGATTGCAAAATTACAACCTCCGCTGAATTCACAGCTTCTCTGGGTCTTTTTTATGCTAAAATTACGGACCTGGTTTGGAAAGAGTGGGATCCTAATGATTACAGAGAATCTGAACAGAGTTGACACCCCTCGACAAGGAAGCAGCTCCTTCCTCTGTCTGAAGAGAAACCTCCTCTTGCTTGAAGACCTGGCAGAGCCCTCATCTGAGATAGTTTTCTTACAAAGAGATGCCACATTATCCTTGGAACTCACTCTTCCACCTCTTATGACCTCTAGACCCAAACTAGAATCAGATCCCCACAAACCTTGGAGGGCAAGTGCAGACAGTAAGCATGGAAAAGGCAAGCAACACTCTGGAGGGATCAGACTTTGGTCACAAATATCCAGGGAAGCTGGGGGTACGGGTGTGGGCACGGATTCTAACAGCCTTCGGGCACAGACTGTTCACCAAGTTCATTGCTCGGTCTCCTTCCTCACAACTAGACCACATTCCCAGCTACCCTTGCAACTAGATGAGGCTGTGTGACTGAATTCTGGCCCATGAAATATGGGCAGAAGTGATGGGTGTCAATCTAGGACTGATACCATAAAAAGTCCCTCCAGGGGTTTCTTCTGTTTTCCTCCAACTGTTGGCTGGACAAATGCCCAGGGAGACCTGAGAAACTCTGGGTGAAGGTTGAGACACTGTCAGCCGGAAGCCCTGAATGACGGCGTAGGGCAGACCCACCCTCTGCTCTGCTGTTCACTGTAGTTTGTATGAGGAAAGAAAACAACTTCCATTGTTAAGCCACTGAGATTCTGGAATTTACCTCTAAGAGAATTTAGCATTTCTTGAACTAATACATTCACCTGAGAATATATCTTGGAGATATTTTCTAGCCAGTACAAACAGATTTACCTCATTTTTTTAACTACTACCTAATATTCCACAATACAGGCATACCGTCATATACATTATTATTTTTCTATTTTCAATCTTTTTGCTATTAAAATGTTGCAATGAACACCTTGTGTATGCCTCTTTGAACACACGTGTTTCTTCATATCGTGAACGGATACAAAGAAACGGAATTGCTTAGACAAAGAGTAGATCCATGGTTGGTTTTTTGTTGTTTTTCTTTGGTCAGTGCTGCCAATGTGCCCCCAAAATGCCCATGTGCTCTATCCCACCATCAGCAGCGCATGAGAGGAACCGCCCCCCTGGCTTCTTGCGGACTTCAGTAATAGGGATAAAATTTTGAAAATATCAAGCAAATGTCTTTCGTCAAATTTCTTCCTTAAATCACCTTAAATCACTTCCACCTCTAAGGCTGATGCATGGGGCTTAATGCCCTAGGAAAGGAAGGCAGGTGTGCTGGACAAAAGGTTTTAATCAAGTCCGAATCTCATATCTGACTTTCTGATTCAGAATCAAGTCCCAAAGCCAGTCTTTGGCAAGGGAGTTCCTTAAATCCTATTAATAGATTAGGAGCAAAGCCTAGACAGCTGCCTTGTCAGTTAGCTCTCACTGCTGCAGCACTTACTGGTTTCAAACAACAAGCATTCATTTGCTCTTGATTCTGAAGGTTGGGGATTTGAGTGGGCCTCAGCTCTGCTCCATGTCACGTCAGTGGGCTCACTCGTGCATTTGGACCTTGGCTGACGGCGGTGGGCTGCTGGCGGTTCTTTCCATGTGCCCTCATCCTCCAAGAGACTGGGCCAAGCTTTTCCCATAAGTGGCAGGAGAGTTCCCAGAAGCAAGAGAGGGCAAGCCCCAATGCCCGGCATGTTTGAAGCCTATACTTGCATCCTTTTGCTGTTGTTCTATTGGCCAAAGTCATATGGCCTACCCCAGATTTAAGAGTTGGAGAGACAGACCCAGGTCTTGATGGCGGGAACTGCAAGGACACATAGGGAAGACCATCACACTTGCCCCAAATGTCCTTTCCCACGCCTCCAGCCCATGCTTCCTTGTCTCCCATCTGTCAGTCCTTTTCTTTCAGGCTCTTGATCAGCCAGTCGGGCGGTTCACCACTGCCTATGAGCTCATGTAAATTCTCACCTTGGACTCCTTTCTTTCTACATGAAGTGGATGAAAAGGTGATGACTCAAAGTTCTACCCATTGGAAAGATTTCTCCCTCAACACTCTCTTGTGACGTTACACCTGAGTGAGTGTAATGCCTCTGCGATCCATTTTAAGCTTGCACCCACATAACAAGACAATCCAGTTCAATCCATCCATAAACCAAATTCCAGCTCTCCCCCCCTTTCAGCATCTCCTACTTTGCCCTATATGTTCAAATGTGCCATATGGAAAAATGCTTTTATAACTCCGCTGGGGAGAAGGGGAGTCTGGGCTTAAGAGTGCATCTTTTTTTTTTCTTTTTTAAAAATATTTATTTAGCTGTGCTGGGTCTCAGTTGCAGCATGCGGGATCTTTTTTTTTTTTTTATTTTGCGGTACACGGGCTTCTCACTGTTGTGGCCTCTCCCTTTGCGGAGCACAGGCTGCGGACGCGCAGGCTCAGCGGCCATGGCTCACGGGCCCAGACGCTCCGCGGCATGTGGGATCTTCCCGGACCGGGGCACGAACCCGTGTCCCCTGCATTGGCAGGCGGACTCTCGACCACTGCACCACCAGGGAAGCCCAGCATGCGGGATCTTCATTGGGGCATGCAGGATCTTTTAGTTGCGGCATGTGAACACTTAGTTGTGACATGTGGAATCAAGTTCCCTGACCAGGGATCGAACCTGGGCCCCCTGCCTTGGAAGCATGGAGTCTTAGCCACTGGACCACCAGGGAAGTCCCAATAGTACATCTTAATAGTACTGGTCAAACTCAATCACTGAGATGATACAGCACTTCCACCTTATTATGCATGGTTGCCGGGACCCCCAGACTTAATGATTGGTAGATTCAAGAGAACCCAGCCCATAATGAGCAGTTTCTGACATATGGGCCTCTCAGTGCTCCATGGTAAAGCATTCTGCCTCTACCGGGGTCCTGTGACACACCAGGAATTATTTCTAGAAAGATAAAAGAGCTATTCCTCTTGAACTTGCCTTAAACTCGTTATAGCATCTTTTCTCCCCACCCATCCTTCCAACACTGCAGGGTCTGCCATATTGAATGGCCAAATGTCAGGACTCCTGTGGTGCAGCCCGGACCTGCTACAGAGCCCTTTCCTGCTGCAGAGTTGACTCAAAGCTGCCAGAATTTCAGACCACTCAGTACATGACTGGGAGCTGTGTGCCTAGGCATAGAATGTGAAGAGCCCTGAGAGGGGCAGTATTTTCTTCTTTGTGGGAAGAGATGCAAGATGAAACAATTTGTCTTTTAACCCTGAAGGGATGTCCCGGTTTGCCTCAACCCCCAGACACACTCAAATTTTTTACCACAGTGGCAGGTTTGTGAATCTTCATAGCAATTATCTCCTGTTCCATGGAGCGCAATGGGTCTTGCCAAGTTCTCTGCTGCCAGCATCTCTTGTTCACCCTGTCCAATGAGCAGATATCATCAGTGTAATAGGTCAGTTTGTAATAGGTCAGTATGTTCCACAGGATGTCCAGGTGATCCAGATATCTTCTGATTGTATCATGACAGTCAGCGGGTAAGTTAAGTTAGCCCCAAGGAAAAACTGTAAATGTATCGCTATATGGTTGATTCCACATAATTGCAAACTGTTTCAGATCCTCTCTTCTGACTGGGACGGAAAAGACATCTGCCAAACTAACGGCTGCATAACATAAGCCATGTTAATCTTCTCTAACAAAGATGTGAGAGGAGCCCCCCAGCTATACACTTGAGATCCTTAAAGGGGCACTAATGTATCTTAGCTAATATAGTGATTGTATCAATAATATGCTGATATGCATGTAAGAGAATGCAATGAATCATGTGATATAACATCTATATATTGTTAATAATAGTGTACAGATGGATTACTTAATGATGATTATGTATAATAGTGTGATTATATTAACTATTAATATTTACAAAAATATCAGTTGATACTTTATTAATTTATTTTATTTTATATAACTAATAATAACCTATTAATGTGTTATTTTAAGTAGAATTATATTGATATATTATTAATATATGTCATGAATATTTATTGATTTTCTGTTGTATATGTTGCTGAACTTTTTTAAAATAAATTTTAATTAATTAATTAATTTATTTATTTTTGGCTGCGTTGGGTCTTCATTACTGCACAGGGGCTTTCTCTAGTTGCGGTGAGTGGGGGCTACTTTTTGTTGCGGTGTGCAGGTTTCTCACTGCGGTGGCTTTTCTTGCTGCAGAGCACGGGCTCTAGGCGTGCAGGCTCCAGTAGCTGCAGCGTGAGGGCTCAAGAGTGCAGGCTCAGTAGCTGTGGCACATGAGCTCAGTTTCTCCGCGGCATGTGGGATCTTCCCGGACCAGGGCTCGAACCCGTGTTCCCTGCGTTGGCAGGCGGATTCCTAACCACTGTGCCACCAGGGAAGTCCCTAAACTTCTTTCAATAGAAGTGAATGTTGAATTACAATGTTGTACACCTGAAACTTACATAAAAAAATGAAGTCAATGTTCATTGCTTTTATTACCTAACTTCTCAATATTTCAATAAACCTCTTATGATCCGGCTTCTAACTCTAATATCCTACAGAAATTCCTTTCGCTAAAGTCTTGAATGATCTTCAGTTAAATCCAAAGATTCATTTTCAGTCTTGATCTGACTTATGTGCAGCATCTTGCTCGTCCTGAAACACTCCTTTCTCAGTGTCTAGCGCCTGCTCTCCGGGTTCCGCTCCCAAGTCTCCAGCAATCACTCATCAGTCTCTTAGACTCCGCCCCCTTTGACTTCCCCTAAGTGTCTGCATTCTTCTCGTTTCTTTGTTTCTGTCCCTGTGGTTGTCCCTCACAGTCTTCCTTGGTGGTCTTGTCTAGCCTCAGGTTTCAACAACCACTGAAAGATGGTTGCAAACCAAACATATTTTTTGCATTCAAGACATGTCCCTCCAGCTACCCCTTTTCGTATCTGATTCTTCTGGAAATCTCCACTTCGACACCACACAGGCATCCCCAGTTCAATCTGTCCAAAATGGAAATCTCACCCCTTCTCAGCCAATCTTCTCGAATTGCCTACTTTCACAATTAAAGTTGTGATGAATGTAACAGTTTGTTATCGTTGTGACGAGTGTGATAAAGGCAACGCTAACTGGCACCAGGAGACCATGTATTGGTGAGCCCTAACCTGGCTGAGAGAGTGGCAGTGGCTTTCCTGAAGAAAGGGACTTTCCTGAAGAAAGTGAGCTCTGAAGAATGAATAGAAATTTTCTACACAATGACAGAGTGGAGAGTATTTCAAGCACAGGAAAGAGCCAGTGTGAAAGCCACAAAGCAGCAGAGAACTTAGTGGGATAAATGGACTGAAAGGGGTTGAGTGAGCAAAAGAGAGAAGGTATGAGAAGAGGATGGAGCAGTGGGCAGGTGGGGAGGGACCATACATAGCACGGAAGGACTAAAACACTGGTCTTCCCAAAGCCAAAGTCAATCCTTCCCAAAGTTAATTCTCATCATCTGCAGATTCTGTTACTGCAAATTTGCCTACTTGCTGAAATGTATTTGTGACCATGATACTGATACTGACGGCACTTTTGCCATCATTTGAGGACACGTACAGTCATCCTGTGCACACATTTCCAGCTGAGACTGAACGAGGCAACACTGCCTTCTTGTTTGAGCTCACACTGGACAAGTGTCCTTTCTGCAGCCTTTTTAGTGCCATGTCTTTCACATTTCTGTGCTTTTGCTTGGTGATTGTTCTGTTTGAAATGGCCCCCAAGCAGAGTGCTGTCTGATGTTCCGAGCACAAGAAGGTCGTGATGTGCTTTTTGAAGAAAATGCATGTGTTTAATAAGCTTTGTTCAGGCATTAGTTACAGTGCTGTGTCTGTAGGTTTAAAGTTAAGGAATCAATCATATGGGACATCCAGGAAAAGGAAGAAGAAATTCTCTGATCTGTGCATTGGGCCACTCCAGGAAGTGCTAACATAACATCTGTAATGTGTGATGAACCTATGGAAGAGATGGAAAAGGGGCTAACCTTGCGAATTTGTAGCAGAGGAAGAACAGAACTATCACCATGTTGGGAGTGCCTCCCTCGTACTTCAGCCTATGTGTTCTATTACTTTAGCTCTGCACATAAAGAGTTAAATACTAGAGAAATGTTGCTCGTGCTCAAACAGCTCATTAAGGTCCCCGAAGAAAGTTCCCATAACACGGGCCAGGGTTAATTATGGCTGCTACATGTAGATAAGTTTGCTTTCAGCCTAGAAGCCTTGCTAATAAGCCGAGATAAGAGTGTACAGTAAAACTAAGTGCTGACAACTTGAAGTTTTTGTGGGAGCCTTGTGATCCAGCCTATATGAGCAAGTAGAAGAACAGAGAAATGTCATGCTTCCCTTGAAGGCCAGGTGTCTCCAGGAAGTCTGCAATCTGCTTTTACCCTTTAATCTTGAACCCTCCTGCTTCCCCTTTTCCCTCAGCATAAAAGAAGCCTGGATGCTATTCAGCGCTAGGATGGTTCTTTAGGACATTAGTCCACCATCTTCTCGGCTTGCTGGCTTTCCAAATAAAGTCGCTATTCCTTGCCCCAACAGCTTGTCTCTTGAGTTACTGCCCTGTTGTGGGGCAAGCAGTACGAGCTTAGATTTGATAACAGATTCAAAAATGAGGACTGATTAAAAAAAAAAAAAGCATAGTGCACACCATTGCTGTGAGGCTGAAAGCTGAAGAAATTTACAATCACACTACCCAGGGTCAGGAGAACGTTAATTAAACTCTTCCGGGCCAGTGCTGGCTCACACATTTCAAAAGCCAGCACAGCATGAAAATGTGAAACTTGCTGGCAAGGCAGGTTCTGCAGGTCAGGAGGCTGTGGCAGTTGTTTTCAAATGCCTGCTAAGTGTTCTGTGGATGAGAAGGCTTTCAGGACTGATGAGATGGGCTTGTTTTACAAGGATGTTGGGAAATACAGAATAAGCGTGGTATACTGATGACATCACTGAGGCCAGAAGCTTGTAGGAACCTAACCCTGTTTTCCTCCCTGGAGCAGCAACTCACTATTAGTGGATTCTGTGTTAGTGGTGACTTTATAGAACATTATTACCCTGAAGAATGAAGCATGTGTAGATGGGAAAAGTGAGATCAGCATCTCCATTTTTATACCTAAGAATCCCCTCAATATTTTTGCTACAATCTTCATGATTCTAGGTACTGATGGTTTAGGAGTCAAACACCCAAGGAATGAATTTTTCTGCCAGGAGATACAATGACGGTCTCTCAAATTTTTTTTAAATACTTTATCAGTCACTGCTACGGGTACTGTGGTGAGTGTGTGTGTGTGTGTGTGTGTGTGTGTGTGTGTGTGTGCGGTGAGGGTAACGAGTCTCCCATGAACTCACAAGGTCATCTACACTGCTGGTCACTGCCATTCCCTCCTAACCTCTGAACTAGTGTTCACACCTCTTACTCCACTGAAAATGCTTGTCAGCTTCACCAACGCGCTCCTTATTGCCAAACCCAATGTGTCTCTGACCTCAAATTTCTCCAACTCTCAGTAGCTTTTGACTTAGTTGACCACTATCCTCTTTTGAAACTCTTCTTTGCAATTAATTCTATGATACCTTATTCTCACTCTGCTCTACCAGTTTCTCCTTTTAGGTCTCATTTGTTAAGTTCTCCTTCTCTACTCAATCATTAAAATTTGAACCTCCTCAAAACTTGGTCCTGGGCCTTCTTCTCTTCACTGTCTTCTATACCTAATATTCTCATCCACTACAGTATCTTCCCTTACATTATACACGTCACGACTCCTAAATGGATACCTTCAGCTAAATCTCTCTCCCCAGCTCCAAAGTCACACATCCAGCTGCGCATGTAGCATCTCCACTGGGTGTCCCACAGATGCCTCCAGGCCCATGGACTCCTGTCACGCCACAGCTCTGGTTTCTTCCCCAATCCCCCTCCTGGTTCTCCCCCATATTAACAAATGCTAACACGTTCATCCAGGAACCAAAGTCAGAAATCGAGAAGTTATTCTTGGCTATCCTCTTGCTCATCTCTCACCTCCAGCTCAATCTTTCAGAGATTCTGCTTCCAAATATATTTCAGCTCCATCTCTCTCCCTCCACATTTACTCTCCTGGGTGTCCACCATGACACGGGTGGCAGAGAAAGGATCGTGGAGAGGGTCAGGCTTCTTAATCCCTAGAGGAAGGAGAGAGCTTCTCTCTCCCAGAATTTACACATAAAATCCCAGGGAAGTGGCCAGGTTTGGGTCATCTGCCCATCATTTTGACCAGGGAGGTGTGATATGGTGATTTTTCAGGCCTGTGGCCAGGGACCCAAGGTACATGATTAGAAGCCCCTGGAATCACATGGAGGCGAAAGGGCAGTTTCCCAAAGGGAGAGTGGTGCTGTTATCAGAAGAAGACAAAGAAGACGATGTCTGTGAAGAGTGGAGGCCAGTGGTGGAGACTGTCACCTCCCTTGTTAGTGCTTTGCTGTCCTGTCTACGTTTCCCAGGTGCGCCAGAACACTGGAAGTACTTGGCTCTTAAATGAACTGGTATCACTGTAATGCTTACGAGTTTGAGGATTTCCTGGAATGGTGTTGTGTAGAGCTTACAAGTCAAACGGAAGCTTTGGGACTCTGAAAGCACTCTACAAGGTTTTGAGTGAATGGGTCTGGTAATAAATGGAAACTGTCTACTTCTGTGTTCTTTTTCAGTCTCTCAGGATGCTTACAGCTCTGGGTTCCCCAGATTGGCAGAAGACATTCATGTCCACTCTACTCCTTGCATTTGTGATGTAACTACAGTTATACATGTGAGAAAATCCATAGCTGAAGAGCCAAACAGTAAAACATATATAAAAACAGGTCAAGCTGCTTTTCTTCCACCCGCAAGCCTTATATCCAAACACCCTCAGTAATTCACATTGACCTAACCCACTAAAACGCACATTTTCTTTTAACATTTTTAGAATTAGGGAGTGCAACTGGAATTTTGATTTCGCAAGACAGAAACAAGTTAAGAGAAATCTCTCAGGGTCAGAGTAGTTCTCATCATTCATATTCTTCTTCCAAACAACCAGCAGAGGGCGAACAAGATGACAAATAAAACGAGAAATGGACAAGGCTGAGGAGGGCTTTTTGTGAGTTTACTGATTTCACACAGAACCCAAATGCAAACAGGATCCCTAACTCAAGAGCTGGGAAAAGAGTAAACACAGTCTTGAACAGTAATCTGACTTAACCCTGGCATTTTCAAGTTGTTTCTAGAAGATTTATCTGTGGTAAAGACTAAATCCTTTGCAGCCGGGACCCACTCAGATCACAGTCTCCTGGAGACCAGTTTGGGGAAGATGTGGAGAATACCAACATATTTCTATTCTAATGATAGGAGTTTGCACGCTTGTAGCAACTAGAACCTAACCTCCCCAGAACGCTTGAGTAATCACAGTGTCCTCAGATTTGAAAAGGAAAGAAATTGATTTTCATATACCCTAGGCTCCAAATGAAGGCACATAGAAGCATTATGGAAAGAAAAGAAAAGAATTTCATACATCTTGATGTTAGATAAAGGTGAAAACATTCTATTAAAAAAATTAAGTGTATAATGTATGGCATCTGCTCAGTTTGGTTGCCTTGTGGGTTTTTTGGGTAAAGTATTCATTATACTGTAATCCAGTGTGTTAAAGATCAGTTACATTCACCTATGAGAAGAAAATTTTTTTATTATAAAGTCCAGTTTGGGGACTTCCCTGGTGGCACAGTGGTTAAGAATCCACCTGCCAATGCAGGGGACATGAGTTCAAGCCCTGGTCCCCGAAGATCCCACATGCCACAGAGCAACTAAGACCGTGCAACCACAACTACTGAGCCTGCGCTCTAGAGCCCACGAGCCACAACTACTGAGCTCGCGTGCCACAACTACTGAAGCCCGCGCACCTAGAGCTGGTGCTCCTCAACAAGAGAAGCCACCGCAATGAGAAGCCCGCGCACCGCAACGAAGAGTAGCCCCTGCTCACCGCAACTAGAGAAAAGCCCGCACGCAGAAACGAAGACCCAACACAGCCAAAAAAGTAAATAAAAAAAAGAAAATCCAGTTTGGGCAAAAGTCTGGAGAAATGAGTCATCCTATATACACTGTTGGCTGGAGTGTAAAATTGGTACAACTTTTCAAGAGCGGTTAGGCAAACATAACTCTGTGTGGACTTCCTACATAATCCCTCATTCTCACTTCTGTAGAAACACTAGTAAGTGTTCAAAAATACACGTGCAAGAATGTTGATCATAGCACTCCTTGTACTAGTCACACTTTAGAAAGAGCTGACAGCACTCCACTGAGGAAATGATGGAGGAGGTGATGGATACAGTGTACTTGCTGGCGGGTCTTCTTGTCTCACCTGCATTAATTCATTTAATCCCCACTGAAAGCATTTTATTACAACACACTTTACATTAGTTCATGCTCTTACTCCCTGCACTCTACTGCTCCTCTCACTGTGCTGTTGTAAAAATAATGAGGAAAATGTGTATTTACTGATGTGAAAAGATACCCACAATACACTGTTAAGATTTTTTTAAAAATCAGCCATTGACTGATTTGAGCCAAAGCTCATTTCCATGGAAGTGCAGTGGGTCAACTGAAATTTTTACTCAGTTACTCTTCAGATCTGGATTTGAATTAGCAACACAGAGTGACTAATTGACCTGACACTCCCTGAATCAACTAATTTTATATCAAATGCTGATTCTAAATCAGATAGTTGGGAAGGGTTGTATCCACATGTAATTGCTAAGAAATGAAAACAGTATAATCCCGATCTGATCGAGTACATTATGCAACCCATGAAGCTTGTTTTCTAATGGCATTGGAATTCCTTAATTAATATAAATGTGAAATATTGTACATTCATAATTGACCTTTTGTTTCTCCTTTTCCCATTCATGTGGCCACTGTGATGATGACAACTGCCACTTGAAAAACTGTCTTTGAAAGACAAATGCCATATGGTATCACTTACATGTGGCATCTGAAATATGACACAAATGAACCTAACTATGAAACAGAAACAGAATCATGGACACAGAGAATGGATACACAACAAGGTCCTACTGTAGAACACAGAGAACTATATTCAATATCCTGTGATAAACCAGAATGGAAAAGAATATTTCAAAAAGAAAACAATGTATATATATATATGTATAACTGAATCACTCTGCTGCATGACAGTAATTAACACAACATTGTAAATCAACTATACTGCAATTCTTTTAAATTGATGGGAAAAGATCACTAAAAAAAGAAAAAGAAAAGAAAAATTCTCTTTGCTGCAGCATGAAAAATGGCAGCTTTCAGGAGCTGACTAGTTACGGTTCATCCCTGGCCCTTGAAAGGCCCTCAGGGGAAGTTCTGGTCAGCCCTCCTGTTGGCAGCCCTCACAATACATCTTCCTTCTGCTTCTGCGGGATGCTGTGAAGTAAAAGTCTTTCTCTTTCTACATATTCACCTCCTGCTTTGCAGCTAACAAGCCATGGATGTGGGGCATGTGCTGTGTGCCAGGTACGGGGTGAGGTGCTTGTCATACATTTGTCACCTCGTTCTAACGACACTTCAAGACAGGTCCTGGGACCCTCCTTCTCCCAGTGAAAGAACAGATTCAGAGAAGCTGAAAGCGGGCCTCGGGTCACGCCACCTGTGAGTGTGTCTGGCCCTGGGTCTGCTGGCCTCCAAAGTCTACACCTTTTCCAATAATCCACACTTCAGCCAAAGATGTATTTTCTGTTTACATCACTCACTGTCTGAATCTTTCCACAGCAAATGCTTACAATTTACAGAGCAATGAAGTCCTGTGGGCAAATGTTAATCTAACCCCACTGCCTTTTACTCAGCTTCTGTCCAAACAGAAAGCTGAAAAGTTTCCTGAACTGGAGGACTTTCCAATACGAAGACCACAGGTTTATCCTGTTCCAGTAAAAGAACATTCGTGCCACAGGATGAATTCTAAAGCAAAGACATTTGGGGACTTCCCTGGTGGCCCAGTGGTTAAGACTCCATGCTTCCAATGCAGGGGAAGTGGGTTCCATCCCTGGTCCGGGAACTAAGATCCCGCATGCCCCAGGGCACTGCCAAAAATAAATAAGTAAATAAAGCAGGAACATTGAAGGCTGTGGTGGCTGCAGGCAGAGGGGGAGGGGCACTGACTTCTCAGCCCCAACCTGGTAGCTAACCTTCCAGAAACTCTCGCTTTGGTCCTTCCACTTCCTTGGAATGCGAATGATTTTTAACCTGAGGCTGGAATTCTGTCTCAGGAAGGGAAGAGCCACCAATGCATTCTTAACCAGGATGCGATAATGTAAACAGAAGGACAGCAGTGTTCTAATGCTGCTGACACTGCCGATACTTACACTACTAGATTTGCCTGAGTTTAGCACTGAAGTCCAAGAAAGGAGCAGTGTATTTCCCGAGTTTAACAGGAGCGTACAGGCACGCTTAAATGGAAAGCAAGTACAGCTCTTGAAAACACCAACTCTCAGTAAAATCACCGTGCTTTTCAAGGTCTGGATTAAACACTCACGACTTCATTCAACCTCAAATACAAGACCGTCGTTTGCAGCTCTGCTTTTATTGATGAATTCAAGGATCCCCAGTTTTCTGCTGGGATATAACCTTGACCGAGAACTCACAGTAATGATGAGTGAAGAGACCAGATTGTTTTATTCCAAGACATTTTTTCTTTGTCTTTTCCTTAAAAATAACTTCTACTGCCTTTGTTGTTGTTCATCTGGAGATGGTGCCTGTCCATTGAGAAGAGTTTGAAAAATATCGAAGAGAATAAAGACAAACACAAAACTCGCACTCACTAGTACCCACCAGTGACTGCTCAGCGTCCTGGTGTCATCTGCCTAGCCCATGTGTGTATAAATATACTCACGGCTTGCTTTTTAAAATCTGGATTATGCTGAGAATGCTCTTTTGTTAGTAGCCCTCTCCACCTAATTTGTTTTGAAAGGTTTCTTATGTTATTAAGTACTCTCTCCCATACTAAGATCAATGAAAAAATGGAGATATAAAACAAAATGCTTGATTTTTATGATGCAAACATCACTCACACAGAAACGAACCTTTTTCTGAAGCAGCATCTCAGGTCCATCCATCCTGAGTGCTATAATTTTGACCACAAGCCACAAGGTAACTGAGCTGTGTCCCGTACCACCAGCCTCAGGTCCAAGAGGAGAGCAAATCTCTCTCAATGGTCTAATCAAATTTCTCTGAAAACCCATCTCACCAGCTGAAGAATTTTTTCTTCTCTTCAGGGGTCTTCTCTCCCAGGATAACACAAAGAACCCCAAGAATGCTTTAGGCAGGCGATCAGTCTTAGCTACTGCTGCCTCAAGTAATGAAAAGCGGAAAGCTCGGCATTAGCCAGGGACTGGCACCTGCTGCAATAAACCCACCGTCCCAGCGGCTGAACCCAGTACAAGGTTATTTCTCATTCACTTAGGAGTTCAAATGTGTCTTCCTTGCTCGGGGGTCAGGTGATGGAGAGCAGCTCTGTCTTCGGTCACCTCCCAAGGTGACCTTGACATCCAGCCAGCAGAAGGGGAAATGCTCTCAAGGGAGACCCTCAGTCAGAAGTCGTGACATGGTCACAACTCGCTGCCAGGCAGGCTGGGAAATGTGGTCTGATCGTGTGCCCGGAGAGAAGAGAACAGGGTTTTGTTAAGCGCTACTGGTCTCTGCCACCTGCTCCTCTTGGCACCAAATAATCACTCGTAGCCCCCTTCCTACACCATAGAGCACAGCCTCCCATCCGTCCCCCCAAAGCTGTTAGTGGAAAGCGCCACCCAGCCCCCGCATGCAGCCCATGCTCCAGAACCTCTCTCTGATGCCGTTTCCTCCCTCAGATTCGGATGCGGCTCTCTGTGGTCTGGTGAGCCATGAACTAAAATAAGATTATCCCACCCCGTCCCTCCCGTATACACACTGGACACACAGCGCTAGAGCAGGGTCATGTCAGCCACCACAAAAGCTCCCACTTGGAAGTGGGCAGGATGGCAGACAACCGTGAGTCACCGATTCACAGCGATGATGACGTGCGTTGGGCAAGACCCCTGTCTGGCGGTGGAGGAAGCTCCCTGCTTCGGCCCGGGGCTGCCAGTGGGGAGGAGCTGCCTTGCCCCTCGCTCTGCACCTAAGGGGCACAGGGGTGCGCATCTCCTTCAGAGGCTGTAGAAATGACGGCCCTTCCACTTCAGGGCAGCCAAGGGTCGTTTTAAAGCACAAGGCTCTGTTTCGGTGAGGCTCTTGGTGTGCCTGAATCTGTAATTTCCTCGGAAAATGTAGCAAACCTCTGGTTTATTTCTTTCTCAAGACTTAATCCTCAGGACTCTTACTGACTTCCTTCCTTGGTCCATGTCTTCTGCAGCCCTGCCCGCACCTAACAGGGGCTACCTTGAAAATATGAAATAATAACCGGATCTTCACAGCAGGGTTGAGTCCCTCTGTTCAATTAGGAAGTCTTAGGGCCTTTGTCTCTCGAAATCTTTTTCTGTCTTATTTCCTCCTGTTGGGGTCCAGAGACAGGTGGCTTTTCAATCGACATCTTCCTTTTGCTGTCATCAAAGCTTTCCTTCACGCTCAACGTTCAAACTCCCTCAACTATGGTGTCTTCTTCGTTCTTGTCTCACACAGGCAAGTGCACTGGGATGGGGCATCTTTCTGTAATCACATTTTCATTTATTTGGCCAAAATACTTTAAGCAACCACTCTGTGCCAGGCACTGGACACGAAGACAAACACAATACAGTGCCTGACTGAGAGGCCCGAGAACACACCGTTCTCCTAAACGCATGTGCAGGGCTGAATGAGAGCCCGGGGAAGGAAACACAGGGGTCTGGGAAGGTCAGAGAAGGTTTTCTGGAGGAAATGATGTTGAAGTTAAGTTGAAGACTGAGTCAAGGTTTTCCAGAGGTTCACAGATGCAAAGGACGTTCCAGTCTAAATAAACAGTACGTACAAGGTAGTACCAGCTGATTACACACAGCTTTTCTCTCTCTCTCGGTAACTGCTCAAAGCTCAGATTTTAGGTACTGAGGGTCTATAAATTATCCTTCGACAGGGAGGCTACCTCAGTTCAGAATGGTCGTGTCTAATACCTTAGAAGCTTTCCCCACTCACACCCTATCGTGCAGGCACCGCTAGAGTATACTTGAAGGTCCTGGCAGGGACACAGACACCAGTGCACGTCGGTGGAGAAGCGTCTGCCTGTCTGGGAAGGTCTGCCCGCTCCTTCAAGCAGCCATGTGGGGAAGGAGGCATGTGCCCTGGGGGCATGCAGAGAGTGCCCACCCCGACGTGCAGCAGCAGCCCCGGCCGTGAGCGGAGAGACGGACGTTGAGGTCGCATCACCCTTCCACCAGCACCCTGCTCTGGCTCTAGCTGTTCCCACTCTTAATGGCACAAAAGTTGAGGAGCCCTGTCTTCTAGAATATTCCGCAAAATGCCTGTTGCCTGGTAGGTTCGCTATCGCTGCCCTCAGTGGAAGACCTTTCGCGCCCGTCTCTGACCCTATCCTGGTACCGCAGTGAGAACGGTGCTGTGTGGCTCTTTTGAAAGAGATGCAAGCCTGCAGGTGGGGGCCTCTCCCCATTTGTGCCCCTCCTGCTGGCGTCGGCTGAGCTTTGACTCCTCAGCTTTCACTTGTGAATGTTGCCCGTGCACATCACCCCGTGGATTTCTGCTTATTCTTTAATTGACAGATGGGAACACTAGAGGGTTAATGTTCACCTAGCATTACCAAAGTATTTTATTCATTTTTCAGTGGATCTGGACAAATTCTTAGAAGGAAGTAAATTATTGAGCTGAAGTCAGGATCATTTGGGTACAAAGAACAGAGACTAAGTTACCTCAGGAATAGGGGGCTTAATGACGGGCCCCAGATTGCAGGGGCCTGGGGACAGTCTCAAGGGCGGGAACGAGGGGTCCCCTTATCTCCCCAAATCAACGTCCATTTCCCCGTTCCAAGTTCCCAGGAGAGGAACTAGGTCAGCTCAATTCACTTTTCCCACCAGGTCACAGGCCTGCCCTGCCAGGTCTCCTCCCCTGGACAATCAGCTGCGGCCGGGGGCATGGGAGCCAAAGGCCGCCCCCCCACACACAAGGGGAGCTGGGGGAGCCACCCCCAGACACATCTGATGCACCACAGGACTGAGGGCGGCCGTTAGGAGCTGTATACTGGACCCAGAGGGCCTGGTATGAGGTCGGCTCCACCTCTTACCAGCTGTGTGACCTTGAGCAAGTTACTTAATCTCTCTGTTGCTCAGTTTCCTTATCCTTAAAAGAGGGCATGTAAATGGTATGTCCTCATGGGATTGTGGTAAAGGACTAAGTGAGACAAAGCAAAAACAGCATTCGAATCTGTAAACAGCACACAGGGAAAATTCAATGAGTATCGCTAGGATCATGTTTTCCCCCAAAGAAATGCCCCTTCCTCAGTTTTCTGTTAATGGCATCATCATTTTCCCACACATCAAGACGACAGTCACATGTCCACCTCCATGTCCTGTGCCTTCTTCCTATGGTAAGCTCTTTATTTTATTTGCTGATTCATTTATTTATCCGATTTTTAGGTTTTGAGCATCTGTTTGCTACATAAAAATAATTTTTTCCTTCCCAGTCTAGCTGGCATCTCTCCATCTTAAGCCCTCAACACCTCTCACGTGGACCGCTACAGTTAGTGTTCTAACTGGTCCTGCATCCCACAGCCAGATTCACTTTGCTAACCTGCATTCTGACCCTGTTATTTCCCCTCTCGACACTTTCCCTCTTGTGGGACACAGTTCACATTTGAAAACTCAACATTCAAAACACTCTACAGTTTGCAACAGACTTGTGGTTGCCAAGGGGGAGGGGATGTGGGGGAGGAGCAGATGCAAACTATTACATACAGGATGCATAAACAACAAGGTCCTACTGCAGAGCACAGGGAACTGTATTCAATATCCTGAGATAAACCATCATGGAAAAGAATATGAAAAAGAATATATGTGTGTGTAACTGAGTCACTTTGCTGTACAGCAGAAATTAACACAACACTGTAAGTCAACTATGCTTCAATTTAAAAAAGAAAACACTCTACGGTTTGGATCTGACCTGCCTTGTAGCTTTACTTCACATAGCTTCCCAAATACAATCGCACTCTGGTTAACTGGGCCGTTCTTGCTTCTGGGAAAGTGTTACTCTTTCCCGTCTCCGAGCCTCACCCGTGCGGCTCCATCCACCTGCAAAGCCTAACCCCTTGCTCCGTGGACCAGAGCTTCAGCGTCACCCGCCAGCTTGTTAGAAATGTCCCACCCAAAACCTACTGAATCAGGATCTATATTTTAACAGGAGCCCCAGATGGTTCATACACCTGTATTTTTCTTATATTTCACAAGACAAACTATCTTATTTATTAATTTACTAATATCTTGTAAGTTATAGGTTGATCCATTCCATCTCTCCTCCTATTAAAATGGTACCCTTGTCTCAAAGCCTGGCTCAAATAATGTTGCCTCATCCAGACATTTCTAACTGCTAGAGCTGAAAATCATCTCTTTCTTCTCTGAATTCCCATTGCTGCTTTCTGAATTCTCTGAATTTCCCACAACTGAATTTTTTATACCTGCTTATGGGAATCAGCACATACTTTTTTTTGAGTATGGGTTAATGATTCTGTAATGTCCTTTTTAAGTTGAGATACAATTGACAGATAAGTTTCAGGTGTACAGCATAACGATTTCACATTTGGATGTACTGTGAAATGATCACCACAATAATTCTAGTTAACATCCACACACAAACATTTTTGTGATGAGAACTTTTTTTTTACATCTTTCTTGGAGTATAATTGCTTTACAATGGTGTGTTAGTTTCTGCTGTATAACAAAGTGAATCAGCTACACGTATACATCTATCCCCATATCTCCTCCCTCTTCCGTCTCCCTCCCACCCTCCCTATCCCACCCCTCTAGGTGGTCACAAAGCACAGAGCTGATCTCCCTGTGCCATGCGGCTGCTTCCCACTAGCTATCTATTTTACATTTGGTAGTGTAAATATGTCCATTCCATTCTCTCACTTCGTCCCAGCTTACCCTTCCCCTTCCCTGATGAGAACTTTTAAGGTCTACTCTCTTAGTAACTTTCAAACATACAGTTCGGTCTTAGTACATCCCTAGAACTTACTCATTTTAGAATGGAAATTTGTACCTTGGACCTCTTTGCCCATTTTACTCACCCTCCACCCCCTCACTCTGGCAGCTGCCTATCTGTTCTCTGTATCAAGGGGTTTTATTTTTTTTATTTTTGTAGATTCCACATGTGTATGTGTATATGTACGTATATATGTATATATGTATGTGTATACATATACCTGTATGTACGATCTCACATATGAGATCATACAGTATGCCCTCAAAGTCCATCCATGTTGTCACAATTGGCAAGATTTCATTTTTATGGCTAAACAATATTCCATTGATATATATATATATATATACCACAACTTCCTTATCCATTCATCCATGGATGGACACTTGGATTGCTTCCATGTCTTGGCTATTGTAAATAATGCTGCAGTGAACATGGGGGTACGTTTATCTTTGAGTTAGTGTTTTTGTTTCCTTCAGATACATACTCAGAGGTGGAATTGCTGGATCATATGATAGTTCTATTTTTAATTTTATGAGGAACCTTCATACTGTTTTCCATAATGGCTGCACCAATTTACATTCCACCAACAGTGCAGGAGGGTTCTCTTTTCTCCACATCCTCACAAACACTTGTTATTTCTTGTTTTTTCGATAATAGCCATTCTAACAGGTGTGAGGTGATACTGTGGTTTTGATTTGCATTTCCTGATGATTAGTGATGTTGAGTACCTTTTAATGTACATGTTGGCCATCTGTATGTCTTCTTTGGAAAAATGTCTATTCAGATCCTTTGTCCATTTTAAAATCAGAGCATTTTTTTGATATTGAGTTGTGTGAGTTCTTTGTATATTTTGGATGTTAACTCCTTATCAGATAAATGATTTGCAAATATTTTCTCCCATTTTTTTTGTTGCCTTTTCGTATAGTTGATGGTTTCCTTTGCTGTGCAGAAGCTTTTTAGTTTGAGGTAGTCCCATTTGTTTATTTTCACTTTTGTTGCCTTTGTTTTTGGTGTCAGATCCAAAAAACCATCTCCAAGACCTGTATCAAGGAGCTTGTGATTTCAGGTTTCAGGTCTTACATCAAGTCTTTAATCCATTTTGAGCTAATTTTCATGTATGATATTAGATAGGGGTCCAGTTTTCCCAACACCATTTATTGAAGAGACGTCCCTTTCCCTATTGTATATTCTTGGATCCTTTAATTGACCATACGTGCGTGGATTTATTTCTGGGCGCTCTATGCTGTTCCATTGATCTATGTACCTGCTTTTATGACAATGCCATACTGGGGGTTTTTTTAGTGTTAGTTTCAGGTGTACAACAAATTGACTCAGTTATACATATACATATACCCATTCTTTTTCAGATTGTTTTCCCATATAGGTTATCACAGAATATTGAGTTGAATTCCCTGTGCTATACAGTAGGTCCTTGTTGATTACCTATTTTATATATAGTAGTGTGTGTATGTTAATCTCAAACTCCAAATTTATCCCTCCCACATTTCCCCTTTGGTAACCATAAGTTTGTTTTCTATGTCTGTGAGTCTGTTTCTATTTTGTAAATAAGTTCATTTGTATCATCTTTTTAGATTCCACATATAAGTGATATCATATGATATTTGTCTTTCTCTGTCTGACTTGTTTCACTTAGTATGATAATCTCTAGGTCCATCCATGTTGCTGCAAATGGCATTATTTCATTCTTTATTATGGCTGAATAATATTCCATTGTATACATGTACCACATCTTCTTTATTTATTCATCTGTCGATAGACATTTAGGTTGCTTCCATGTCTCAGCTATTATAAATAGTGCTGCAATGAACATTGTGGTGCATGTACCTTTCTGAATTATGGTTTTGTCCGGATATATGCCCAGGACTGGGATTGCTGGATCATGTGGTAGCTCTATTTTTAGTTTTTTAAGGAACCTCCATACTGTTCTCCATAGTGCCTGTACCAATTTACATTCCCACCAACAGTGTAGGAGGGTTCCTTTTTCTCCACAATAATGCCATACTGTTTTGATTACTCTAGCTTTGTAATACAGTTTGAAATCAGGGCGCATGGTGCCTCCAGCTTTGTTCTTATTTTTCAAGATTGCTTTGGCTCTTTAGGGTTTTTTGGGTGTATGTGTGGTTTCATACACATTTTAAAATTGTTTGTTCTATTTCTGTGAAAAAATGTCATTGGAATTTTGATAGGGTTTGCAATGAATTTGTAGATTGATTTGGTAGTATGGACATTTTGACAATATTAATTCTTCTTTTCTTGACTAATTGCTTTGACTTGGAGTCCCAATACTATGTCCAATAAAAGTGGTGAGAGTGGGCATCCTTGTCTTGCTCCTGATCTCAGAGGAAAAGCTTTCAGCTTTTCACTGTTGAGTATGATGTCAGCATTGTGCTTGTCATGTATGGCTTGTATTATGTTCAGGTACGTTTCCTCTACACTTACTTTGTTGAGAGTGTTTATCATAAATGGATGTTGAATGTTGTCAAATGCTTTTTCTGCATCTATTGAGATGATCATATGATTTTTATTCATTTGTTGATGTGGTGTATAATGGTTGACTGATTAACAGATGATGAATCATTCTTGCATTCCTGGAATAAATCCTGCTTGATCATGATTTATGATCCTTTTTTACATAGTGTTGAATTTGGCTTACTGATATTTGAGGATTTTTGCATCTATGTTTTATCAGGAACATTGGCTGGTACTTTTCTTGTGGCGTCCTTCTCTGGTTTGGGTGTTAGAATGCTGGCTTCATAAGATGAGTTTGGAGGTGTTCTCTCCTTTTGCGGGGGAAGATATTGAGAAGTACTGTATTAATTCTTCTCTGAATGTCTGGTAGAACTCACCAGTGAAGCCATCAGGTCCTGGACTTCTGTTTCCTGGCAGGTGTTTGATTCTAATTCAATCTCCTTTCTAGTAATTGCTCTGTTCAGATTTTCTATTTCTTCATCAACCAGTCTTGTTAGGTTGAATGCTTCTAAGAATTTACCCATTTCTTCTAGCTTACCCAATTTGTTAATGTATAACTGTTCATAGTAGTCGTTTATGATCCTTTGTATTTCTGATTCTTTGTAATGTCTCCTCTTTCATTTCTAATTTTGTGTCTTGTCTTGGTGAGTCTAGTTAAAAGTTTAGTCAATTTTGTTTATCTTTTCAAAAAACCATATCTCAATTTGATTTTTTTCTATTGTCTTTTTAGTATCTATTTATTTCTGCTGTGGTCTTTGTTATTTCCTTCCTTCCACTAACTTTGGGCTCCACTTGTTCTTTACTAGTTCCTTGTGCTGTAAAGTTAGGTTGTTTGAGATTTGTCACGTTTCTTGAATTGGGGATTTATCTCTATGAACTTCTTTCTTACATCTGCATTTGCTACATTCCATATGGTTTGGTATGTTGCATTTCCATTTTCTTTTTTATCTCAAGGTATTTTTAAAAAATTTCTTCTTTGACCCATTGGTTGTTCAGTAACATGCTGTTTTATCCACAAATTTGTGAATTTTCCAGTTTTCTTGTAATTGATTTCTAGTTTCATACCACTGCAGTCAGAAAAAAACGCTTGATATGATTTCAATCCTCTTAAATTTATCAAGACTTGTTTTGTGGCTTAACATACAATCTATCCTGGAGGATGCTCCTTGTGCACTTCAAAATGTATAGTTTGTTGCTTTGGGATGGATTGTTCTGTATATATATGTTAAGTTAATCTGATCTAATGTGTCATTTAAAGCTGATGTTTCCTTATTGATTTTTGATTCCTGACACGTTACAACATGGACGAACCTTGAGGACGTTAGGCTAAGTGAAATAAGCCAGTCACACAAAAAAAGTGGAGTATATGATTCCACTTATATGGGGCATGCAATCAATTTCATTGAGAAGGAATGGTTGTTTCCAGGGACTGGGGGGAGGGGAAATGGGATGCTGTTTAATGGGTATAGAGTTTCAATTTTGCAAGATCAAAGAGTCTGGAGATTGGCTGCACAAAGATGTAAATGTACTTAACACTACTGAAATGCACACTTAAAATTTTACTATTTTAACCATTTTTACGTTACGCATATTTTATCACAATTAAAAAAAAATTTTAATCACTGTGTGGAGAACAGTTTGTAGACCAGAAAAATTAGAAGCAAGCTGGCCAGCTGGGATGCTATTGCAGTGGTCCAGGTGAGACAATAATGGCCTGGATTAGAGTGACAGAGGCAGAGGTGGATCTGGGATGCTATTGCAGTGGTCCAGGTGAGACAATAATGGCCTGGATTAGAGTGACAGAGGCAGAGGTGGATGAGAAGAATTCAGATTTGGGGGCCATTTTAGAAGTAGAAACAGTAGTACCTGCTGGCAGATTGGATGTTGAGTGTGAAGGAAAATGAGAGAGAACTCTGAGGATTTTAACCTGATCGACTGAGTGACCAGCGGTGCCGTTTAGTGCAGTGAGGAACTCTGGGGCAGAGGCCAGCTGCCAGGTGGCAGGCTGATTGCATTGGCCACTTTCCATCAGGGAAAGGGTGACTGTTCCCTTTGGAACAGGCACTTTTTCCCGATTTGGGTTTGGTTCCCTGCCTGTCATCACGCTGCTGCCAGCACTCTCTCTACGGACTTGCTGAATGGCTTATACTCTGTCATATTCTCCCACACGACATCACTTCTGACCATGGAACTCATTTTACAGAGAAAAGGCAGGCCATAGGCTAATGCCCATGAGACTCCCTAACCTTATTAGGCATCCCAACACCAGAAGCAGAGAGCTCAGCAGTACAGAGGGATGGCCTGTTGGCAGCCAGTCCCCACACCAGCTGGAGAAACACCGTACAGGGATGCAGCATATGCTCTCCCCAGTGTTGCTGGTTCTCCCTTTAGGGACACTCCCAGAATACATTTGGCCAGGGACCCAGGGAGTGGAAGTGGTGACGGTTAAAATTATACCTACTGACTTACCCAAAACCATTTGCCTCCTTCACTCAAAGATTCTCGCTGGCAGATTTTGGTACCTGGAGTAGAAATGCTTTTGCCTGGTGACAGTCTTCCAAAAATGACTGACTGGGACATCCTGTCAGCCAAGCTAATGAACTCTGAGCCAGACTTGATTTTATGTAGAAAAGTAAAGAAAAGGATTTTCTTATACCTAAGTATCATGGAGCTCTTCACACTCATCATACGTAACCTGCATTTCCAGGTTCCACGTCTACCCAGAGTCCCTGAAACGTGACCCTCCAGGGCACCCACGGCCGAGTCTGCCTGCTGATGTGCCCCTCCTTCCCAGCCCCTCGCTCCTGTCTGATACCTACTGCCCACCAGGCTGCCCAGAGGAGCCCATGTGCTGCCCTTGCGCGAGGTCACCAGTATCCCTGCTGGCTGCCCTTCAACACAACACCCCAAGGGACCGGGGAGGGGCTGGGACCCACCCTTGCACTGTCGCCTGAGCCACTGCAACACTGCACGTCCCTACCGCTCTCCCAGAGTCTCTCTCAAAGCAGACACTTCTGTATTTTATTTTGTTTCTTGCCTGCAAACAGCAATCAAAACGCTAATAAAAACCCTTTTCCACAGGAACTTGCACCAACTTCATTCCCACAGCCAAGCCCCTCCACCCTCACACTCTAAATCAAGACAAACGCCACTTGCCCAGATGCACCCAACATCACCAAACCAGAGCACTTTTCATCACCTGCCAGGGAACGGTGACGTCCCTGCTTCTTCAAGAGTAACAGGGCTCCTTTCGTAGTAGGAAAGGGTCTGTTCTAGTACACTTCCTAAAACAGAGTGGGTACCAGTTACTCAGGCCTTAAAGTCAGGTGTACAGGAAACGTAAAATTTTATAGCAATGATGTTTTTGTCTCCAACAGTCGCCACTGACCACCACTCCTCATTCCGTAGGGTGGTAGAAATGAGGTCTTAGCCAATTCAGATCATGATTTCTCAACAGTTCATGTACGCCCGCCCCTCCTGGGGCTGCATCTCAATTCTGGGAATTGGGGATGGGTGGGACTTGCAACTCGCAGTAGGAGAAGTCTGATCCCCCCGGAGCCTCACCCGAGGCATCCCCAGTCCTCCAGGCTGGGCCGCAGCACCCTCTCGCTGGCCTCCGGCCCTCCCGGCTGCAGTCACACTGCCCTCAGCCACACAGGGAAAGGCTCAGCTGCTCCAGCATCCTTTGGGACCCTCTCCCTTTCACCGCTCCCGAGCCACGCTGCGTGGAGGCTCCCAAGGCTGCTGCCCCACGCCACCCCCAGATCCTGGGCCTCCCGGCCAGGTCTCCTCACTTACCTGGGAGTTACTACTGGCGAGTTTGGAGTGTGGAGCTGCAAGTGACTGCCTTTCCTTAAGGGGAGCACTGATGCAGGTGGATTCCTCAGCCTGATGCCCAGCAGTGCCTTCTCCCCTCCCCCTCCTTCTGGGCCTTGGCTGTGGCGGGACAGGGAGAGGGGGCTGAGCCTGGACCCCTGCAGTCTTCGGGGTTCCTTCCAGTTTGCAGAAGTCCCCACACCCACCTTCGTTTCTGTATGACAGTCCACCGCCCGATGTTCCGTTTGCCGCTGACAAAATCAAGAGAAGCAGAGAAGGCATTTGTTCTTCTGGAAACTTTTAGAGGTTGTCTCAAAACAAAAAGAAAAACCTCATCCCCTTTAGGATGGGGAATGCTTTTCCCTTCTGGTGTTGGAAACTGGGATCGTCCTTCAAAGCGCAGCTTGTCTGCAGTGGCTTCATGGCAGGTTAAAGGGGGCCAGTGTGCCTGCAGTCTGGGGTCCTCCACCTGGGTGGTCGGAGCTGGGGTCCTGGAGGTGGAACTATGAGCTACAAGATACAAAACTCATCCCTTTCTGGGACAATGTTCAGTTCACTTAGGAATTCACAGAATAGCCTTTACGTGCTCCTTTTCTCACCTCTAAATTTCTTTTTGCCGACCATACTGCATAGACTCAGAAACAATAGCACTTTTTTCAAAAGCATGCTCACCCTGGCCCACTAACACTCTAAGTCAACAAACTTCTGAGAAGTTCGCCTCATCTCCGCACACCAGTTTTCTCACGTGCTGGGGTGACCCGTCCCAAATTCCATTCCAGGGTTTGTCATCAGTCTGTAAGGCCAATGTGTCCCTTGACCTTGGACAATCCTTTAATCTCCTATGTGACTCAACTGCCTTCTGTAAAATGGGGTGAATCGTATCTATAACATCACAGGTAAAGCCCTTAGGACAGAGCTTGGTACATAGTAAGCCATCGATAAATAGTACTATTATTATGACTATGTCAATCCCACATGAATCCCGACATGCAGCGGGGTGAATCTCAGGTCACAGCTCGGATATGCAAAAAATGTAACTGGCTTTATTTTCCCCTAAGTCTACTTATTTTTTAATGTTTTGTGCCCATTGCACTAGGTAGCAGAAACTTCCTTCCAATTAATTCAGGGTGATCTCACTCAGTGTACAGTCTCCCTCTTTCCAGCAGCGTCCAACTCCTGGGCCTTTGTGGGACGCTAATGATCTGGCATCTGGCCAGCTGCTGGCTGAAGTCATCCTAGACGGTCCTGGCCCAGTGCCCCACCGGGTCCCTGCAGTGGAACTGACTCCCCAGGGAAGCCAGCTTCACACAGGTTACTTCCTGGGGAGGGGGTAGCAGAGAACAGCTCTGAGAGCAGTCAGCTTCCTCTAGGGGTTCGGGGGGAGTGACACAAGGGAGGGTGTCACAAGGGGACACAAGGGGAATGACGCAAGGGTGGGTATGTGTCTAGATTCCTATACCATGTGTTTCTCATTACCATAGTTTATTTTTATCCAATGCCCTTTACCAGTCAGAGTCCACTGTGAGGCGACCGTCAGACATCCCAGGGAAGGGTTAGTACATCAGAGAAGCAGAGGAAATGCTTTTTGGAGGTTCACACATCTTGGCTTTTCAGTATCAAGAGCCTGGCCTTGAAAGAGTCACGGCATCAGTTTTACACCAAAAACACTAGACTGGAAAGAATATGAGGTGATGGTGCAAGTCAGGGTTTCCAAGCTGAGATGAGACACACATTCTCTAGGTTGGAGGAGGGGAGAGAGGTGAGATAGAAAGGAAACAGGGAAATGAGATTCTGGGGTTGGGGGCGGGGACGGTGACCCTATAGATCAACAGCCAACCTGGGACACTTGGGAAAGTGAGAGAGAGTGCTACGGACAGTGATGCTGGGACCGCAGGCACCAACCAGGACTGGACCAGGGAAGCCGCACAGACGGACCTGGATTCACCCTACACAGGGTCCAGCTCCCCGCTCGGAGCCCAGGAGCAAGCCGAGAAACCACAGACGTGCTGGGGGAGCCGGGGGGCCCTGCTCTTCCTCCTTGCTTCGAAGAAAGCGCCCAGGCGCCCACTACGACTTTGCCTACGCTGCCAGGCAGAGGGGACCTGACAGAGAAGTGAACTGGCTGTGAAGACGGTGACGGATCCTGCACCCCTTGAGACGGTGAGCCGAGGTGAGCGCCCGCCTTACAGTGCATCAGAGGACCCGAGGCAGAGGTCCAGGTTCTTGCCACTCGTAACTAAAAGTCCCTCTTTTTGAAAAGACTGCCTTGTGGCTAGTCTTCCAGGGCGTCCATCATATATACATGAGTATCTACACGCAGGACAAGGGGGAGACACTTCCATGGTGTACATTAGAACAATACCCGCAAATGTGCTGAAGCTTCTCCAGGGTTTGAATTTGCAGCATCTGTCTTAGGAAACTAATGGTCCATGCACATTAAAAGGGGTGTATACAGATTTTTAGTTATGTTGTTTATAAGAGTGGAAAATTGGAAATACCCAGAATGTCAGTCGATAGGGGAGGGGTTAAATAAACAGTTGCATCTCCACACTACAAAATACTAGGCAGCAGGTTTTTTAAATGTGTTACAGTTTATATTGCTCTGAAGCAGAAAAATCCTCATATATCAATTTTAAATAGCAAAATATGGAACAATATATACAGTATGATATCACTTATGTAAACACACATATACTCACACACCCCAAATCTATGCGTGAGAATCTGTATTTGTCCATATATTCTTATGCGTAAGTAAATGCAAGAAATAAAAATCTGGAAAGATATTCACCAAATTGAAAACAACAGTTACCTCTGAGGCGAGGATTCCAATTAGGAGACTGAAAGTTAAGATACATGTTTTCACTTCATGGGTATTGTTCAGTTTTTTTTTTCTTACAGCACGAATATATTCAGGTATTACTTGTGTTACCCGTTTTTTAAAATTGCCCCCCTTGCAGCAGCCAGGAAACGGATGGTATGACCTAGGATGATTTGAGGAGGGTTTAATGAAGGGACAGTTATAAAGTTACGGGTTCAGGAGGACCACTTAGGACAGTGATGTTACCGCCCCAAACCCAAAGGGATGAGTGGGAGGGAGTCCTGGGGACCCAGATGGGGAGAGTCACGCAGAAAGGTTTCCCGGAGGAGCACTTGGGACGCAACAACGAATCTGGGGAGTTAGGAATCCACTTCCCTGACCTCATTCCCTCCCCCCTCCCGCCAGTCATCTGCTGGAGTCCCCACTGGCCAAATCCAACAGGAAGCCTGACAGTAAGGGAACTTGATGTTGTTCATACAAGGGGGCTCCTGGGACAGAGACTTGAGAGCACAGTGGCAGAGGGTGGATTTGGAGGAGTAAAAGGAAGATAACAGGCGTAAAGCCATCCTCCCTGGACTCCTGTTGAAAAAAGGGGGGGACGTCTACAACGATATACACCACAAGGTCATCTCTGAGTTTGGGGATAATGAATGTTTTCAACTTCTTCCTCTTGCTTATTTATATTTTCTAATTCTTCTATATTAAACACTTAACTGCTTTAAGTTTTTTAAAGTTATTTGGGACATTGCTAGTAGTCAGGTGATGGTGCAAACATGAAAGACAAACATGAAGGTAGAGGTACCTCTGATTAACTGAAGAATGTAGGAGCAGGAACAGTTAATTAGTATCTCAAATTTGAGGCTCCTCTTGGGTATTAGAAAAAGATCTTTGATAAAAGAAAGGTTGGGGGCTTCCCTGGTAGCGCAGTGGTTGAGAATCTGCCTGCCAATGCAGGGGACACGGGTTCGAGCCCTGGTCTGGGAAGATCCCACATGCCGCGGAGCAACTAAGCCCATGTGCCACAACTACTGCAGCCCACGCTCTAGAGCCCGCGAGCCACAACTACTGAGCCCGCGAGCCACAACTACTGAGCCCACGAGCCACAACTACTGAGCCCGTGTGCCACAACTACTGCAGCCCGTGCACCTAGAGCCCGTACTCCGCAACAAGAGAGGACACCGCGGTGAGAAGCCCGCGCACTGCCACGAAGAGTAGCCCTGCTCGCCACAACTGGAGAAAGACCAAGTCAAGCAACAAAGACCCAACGCAGCCAAAAATAAATAAATTTATTTAAAAAAAAAAAAAGGAAAGGTTGGTTTTTAAAATAAACAGTGCTGGCATAATTGACTATTCATCTGGAAAAACTAAAAAACTGGACCCCCTACTTCAAACTATGTGCAAAAGTAAGCTTCAGATATATTAAAGATCAAAATATAAACACTGAAATGCTAAAAGAAAATTTAGGAGAATGTGTAACTTTTGTGTGGGAGAGGCCAAAAAAGAAAGGGCCAACATATTTGACGACACAGCAATTAGACACTTATGTAAAGGGAGAAAAACCATTAACAAAGTCATGACAAATAATATACTCTGAGGTACATGAGATAGAATTATACCTAATAGAATTATACCCAATATACAAAGGGCTACCCTCACGGATAAAAAAGGACAATTCATTAAATGTAGAAATGTGTAAAATAAAGTTCACATTCTATAGCAAGAAAAATTTAAACATAAAACAATTTTTCTCTGCCCTGTGGCCTCCTCTCTCCCCCGCTGTGCATTTTGTATCTGCCTTATGCATCGAAAAAAACTCCCCCGCTGGCAGAAATACCTGCTCGCACCAACAAGACAACTCCCTAAAGATAACATTCCTTCCTGATCTTGTCAGGGGGTCAGGATGACCCAATACTTTGTACTTACAGATCTGGATTGTGTGAACTGTCAATAATACGTCATCTAATGTCTCTGTCTCAAAAATTTTATGTAACTGTGTTTCAACTTCTAACAGACAGAACAGCTCTTGGAGGTTTCTGAGGGGCTGTTCCCCAGTTATAATCCTCCAATTTGTCTCAAATAAAAGTTTCCTTTTCTTTCATAGATTGACTATTAAGTTTTCATTAACATATGTCTGAATAAATGTTATCTCACCCCCTTTCTGACTTGAATTCTGAGCAAACAGATATATGACAAAAAGTAAGGCAGAAGGGCGCCAAACACCACCTTTGGCTGGACCAGCAGGTCTGGTGGCAGATGTGGTCTAGCGTGAGAGAAGAAGGTCCTCCTAATACTGGATATGCGACTCCTACAACACGTGACCGGCCAGAGCAGTGCTGCCCCAGCGCAGACCCCTCCCCACGAGGGAAGGGGGAGAAGATGCGCAAGGACCAGCTGAAGTCTCCTCATTCTATCAGGTCACGTGGGCAGAGAAGCCACGGGAAAGAGTAGAGAAGGTTCACACCCCTCGCAGGGACTGAACCATCCATCGCGAGGGGGAGGACGTGCTCCCCCCTAACAACTCAGAGGAACAAAACATTTACCTCCAATGAAAGGAAGCTGACAAAGGGAGGGAGGGAGGAGGAGACACCCTCTCACCGCGTGTGTTTCTGCGGCCGGAGACAGCGCGGAAGCTTCCTCACGCGGAAAGCTTCACACCGGGCGAGCGAGAATGCTCACTTTTTCCTCATCAATTTGTGCATCGTTTAATGTGTTCTGGATAGAGTGGCTGTAATTTTTAAAAATCCCAAGAAGTGAAAACGCTGGAGTTCCTTTTCTAGAAAGATGGGGAGCGTTACCTTGGTGGAACGCCAGTGGCACTGAGCGCTCCGGACGGCAGGACAGCGTTGCCCGCCCCGCGGACCGTGGACCGGCGGTTCCAGCCCCAGCCTCAGCAGCAGCAGGGCGGCGGGCCCTCGTGGCCCTCGTGGCCCCCAGCCCGGGGTCGCCGAGGCCAGGGACCCGGTAGGCAGGGAACACGACGCTTTCCAGCAGCTGGCAACCGAAAGGGAAGCTGGCCTGCTATCTGGAGAGAAACAAGGCGTGTGCACAGGTGTTGCTTTACTTCGGAGACGTGAGCCTATTCGCGTGCAGTTGACGAGGCGGTGGCCCAGGGAGAGAGTGGAGCCCGCAGACACGGGCTCCCGTGAAGCACACAGGGACGTCGCGCCCTCTGACTCCGTGGGCCGGAAACCAGGTGTGCGCACGCGCAGCTGAGCGAGTGGGCGGGACGGGAAGACGGCTTCCGGTCAGGCGGAATGTGAGGGCGTCTCCTGCTCCAGAGGGGAGGAGCTTGCCAGTCCCATGGAAGGTGGAGACTCCATTTCTCCGTTTCGGTGGTACCCAAGGTAAGGTTAACACCTAACAGCCTCCGTTCGGTGGTTTGCAAGGCAAGTGTGTAAGATATGAGGAGATGTGAGAGTCCAGAACCCTTGGTGGAAGGCGATTCAAGTGGAATCTAATCTGGAGAGAAAAAAAAAGCCTCTTCATATATAGAGTGCTCTATACTATTGTAACAACTGCCTGTTTTCCACCACCAGCCCCATTAAAGTGTAAAGAATCACTTGCATCCTTGGTCTCTGAGAGGACTGCACAGCATGTGGTAATTATTTGGTAAATAACTGTCCACGGAATAACTAAGGGGAAAGAAAGAAGGGTTGACGGAATAGATCTCTCTCATAAGGTAAAGAAGAAAGCACAATGGGCTTCAGTTTAATCAGATCTAACAAGTATGGGCATCTCTTCCATACCCTGGGCACTAGGCAAACCACAGTACATAGGCAGCTGCGGTCCTGACCCTCCAGAGCCCGGTCTGGGTGAAGACAGTGGGCGTGGAGGCTCTGATCAGAGGTTGACACATGAACTTTAAGATGTGGAGGTGAGGCTGCTGTAGGACAGCTCTGTCCAGTTATCTCTTCATTAGTGATACCTGCCCCAGCCAGATGGGGAAAGGAAGAAAATTCCAGATTATGGCAGGGTGAAGAGTACGATGTACTTGGGGGGGGGGAGCAATGCCAGCGGTGAAGGTGGGAAAAACAATGCAGCACATCATGGCTACAAGCATAAGCTTTGGTTCAGACTGGAATTCAAAATCAAACTCCTCCTCTACAATGAGACTTGGGTACGTTAACCCCCAAGGCAGTGATGCTCAACTGAGGGTGACTTTGCCCCACAGGGAATACTTAGCGATGTCTGGAGACAGTTTTGGTTGTCCCAACTGGGTGGGAGGAGAGTGGGATGCTACTGACATCTAGTGGGTTGAGGCCAGGGATGCTACTCAACGTCCTACAAGGCACAGGACAGCCCACGACAAAGAATTATCCAGTCCCAAATACCAGTACTGCCTGTGAAACTCTGCTTCAAGACTTATCTGTAAATAGTTTTAATGATACCAACCTTACAGAGGTTTTATGAGAGTGAAATGATTTAATGTCTATCAAATACCCGTGTCACCAAACCAGGTTCATTTGCCCGTGGTGCGGCACACCGGAATGCTGAGACCCCGAGGTGTGCAGCAAAGAGAGCTATTCATAAGGCAGACAAGTCTCAAATCGCTCCTCCCCCACCCCCGAGGGCAAGGGGCTGGGATGCTTGTGGGAGGAAGAGTAAAGAAGCAGGGCAGGGCGGCCTGAGGCTTGGGGAGCGCGCAGGGAAAGGTGATTGGAAACAGCTGTGACAGCGGCCTTTCTGCACAGGCGTAGCTCCACCACTGGCCTCAGAAGGGGGCAGAGCAGATGCTCTCACGTGCCCAGGTGGAAGGTCAGTGGTCCCATCCGGTGTTAACCAGCCCAGCTCCCACTAGACACAGCTGACGCCAAGTTCCTAGAAAACAGCTCAGGCAAACCTCTTACTGTTCAGACGTGCTGCTTGGAGGACCCAAGTCTTTGTAGCAACAATTAAAACAACTGTGATTATCTTACAGTTGAAATGGATTTAACTAGTGATTACGCACGGTTTCACCTGCCATAGAGAATGAGAATAAGGGAAAAAATGAGGAGTAATACTAAAATGAAGAGAGGAAGATGCTAAAGACAATTTCTCATTGCAATTTTGGATCAGACATTTGTTTGCAGGGCATGGAAAGCCATCTCTTGCTTTAATTGCTGATCCTATGACCAGACACTGGATTTACTGTAGATCTGAAGCTGAACCCCCACAGGGCAAACTGATATCAGCTAAGACCCTAAAACCACCAGTGTTGGGAAGGCTCACCCCCATGAGAAGAGAGAGGAAACGTTTTCAGTGTCCACTCGGAAGAGCTGTGAAGGTGGAGGGGAGCCAGCAATACCTGCGTCCAACAAGAGAGTGGAGTCAGCTTGTGTTTAATGCTGGGGTTGGGAGAAGAGGAGGCGTCTCCAGTTTTTTCCCCCCCTTTCGTTTTAGTAGTTGCAAAATATTATAAACTCAAATCTGAGAGGATATAAAACTAAGACTATTTGTTGGCCAAATCAAAGTGCTTCACTTTTTATTTAAAATTTTATTTATCTTTTAAACCTTTATGTACCTTTATGTAAGTCATTCCATGTTCATTGGTAGAAAAGAAAAACAGAAAACGAATAAAGAAAAAAGGAAAGGAAGGAAGGATGGAAGGAACCTGACAAAAAGAAAAAAGTCACATATAATCCAACTACTCAAAAATAATTGCAATTTTTTCAGTATGCATTCCTTTAGATTTTTTCTATGCATATATAACATTATGTATACCTCTAAAAATAAAATTGGATCATCTCAATCGAAAACTTTGTAACCTACTTTTTAAATTTACATCTTTAAATAATACATCTTAAAGAGTTTTCAGTATCTTTGTTTCCATATGTATTAACTTGTCAAAATATAAACAGCTTTTCCCCTAATTACAGAAAGAATAACCACTGAATGTAAAAGAAATGCAAGCAATATGGAAGCATATAGAAAAAAAAGTATTTGAGTTAGGAAACCATGACTTCAGTTGGCATAAACACGTAAACAACAGAAGGCTCAGAGCTAGGATGAGCTCATAGATGTCATCAAGATCCCACGGTCTTTCTATCTGTCTCCTCTGCTGTTTACTGACCTCATCTACAAGGTCATTCTCCTCATGGTCACAAGATGGCTGCCAGTGGCAACAAGGCTGCACAGTCCCTTCTTTATGTCCCCCTGCCGTGGAATGTAAGCAGGTTCTTTCAGCCTCATTGCCTCAACCTGTGTCACGTGCTCTCCCCAACCCATAGCGATCAGCAGGGCAATCCTATTCACTGATGAACCTGGAGTGGGGGGTATGTGGAGGAGCCACATGCATGGCTGAATGCATGGCGGAGTCTTCAGCCACCGCATGCACTGTAAGTCCTGCGTCTCCGCGAGGCGCGCAGTCTTTTCCGTTTTTTATTTTGTTTTGTTTTTTGTGGGGTTTTTTTTGCGGTACGCGGGCCTCTCACTGTTGTGGCCTCTCCCGTTGCGGAGCACGGGCTCCGGATGCGCAGGCTCAGCGGCCATGGCTCACGGGCCCAGCTGCTTGGCGGCATGTGGGATCCTCCCGGACCAGGGCACGAACCCACGTCCCCTGCATCGGCAGGCGGACTCTCAACCACTGTGCCACCAGGGAAGCCCCGTTATGTTATTTTGATCAAATGTTTCTTTTTAACTTACTTAAGCATAGAAGCAATTTTCTGAAGTTTTCTTCCAATGTGAGCTTTTGCTTGTTCTTATGCATTTTGACCTCCTGAAACAGAGAAGAGCAAACCTGACTGCATACTGGATCTATTCCTTTAGCTCTAACCCTGTGCTTAGTCATGCTGGCTCTGCACCTTTTGTAAAAGAATGTTGCCTGTAGCCTGAAATATACATACAGGATAGCCCATTCTCAAGGCTCTGACCTTTAAAGGAATAACACTTTCCCATTCATACAGAGATAAAAAGCTGCAGAACAGAAAAAAAAGAATCGTCTTGTTGGTTTATAGGAACATCATGACGAGACCTACATGGACAGCTGCAAAAACAAAGGATTCCAGCACTAAGAAGTTTGCAGCAGCCAGCCATACCCCCTTCCCTTTTCGTATAGAGAAGCCCGAATTCTAACTCAGGGAAGGTGGCTCTTTGGGACGCTAGTCCACCGTCTTCTTGGTCTTCTGGCTTTCCAAATAAAGTCGCTATTCCTTGCCCCAGCAGCTTGTCTCTTGACTTACTGACTTGTTGTGCGGTGAGCAGTATGAGTGTAACACACTCCTTTCCTCCTCTTCCTTTTTTTTTTTTTTAAGGGGATGAGGGGTAGAATTGTTGCACAGACCCCAAGCTGGGTTTCTTCTTGTTTAGTCATTTTGAAATAGTGCCCATTCTGCATGGGCTGCTTTTCACCCCAAAACAGTATCTATGTGGTCTTTTTACTCCCTGTTAACCTGAGCACGGTCTGCGTCTTCCCTGTAGAGGGTGAGTGAGCTGGGGCTTGGATTAGCATCATTTGTATCTGTTGGTCCCAAGCTGCCCGGGAGGAGTGGGGAGGGGCGTGTTTCCACGAGCCCTCAAAGCTGGGAACTGTTTTCACATTCATCTTATTTTTGATTCTGTTGAAACCCTCGTCTGGAGGCCCGGCCCGGTGAATAGAGCCTGCCCTGTCCCGTGGATGGTGGTGGGTCTGGAGGTCTGGGTTTGTCTCCCCTCTCTGGCTGCTGGAAGCTGTGGTCAGAGCCCAGCCCAGTGGTGTGAACGCCTTGCCTGGGGTGTGAACGCCTTGCCTGGGGTGGCCTCAGGCACTGCCCCCCGCCCAGCTTGCTCTGTCCGGAGCTGCGGGCCCCGCAGAGAAAACTGCTGCTGGAAGCTCACTTCTGGCCTCTCTCCCACCACTGTGACCTTCGGCTGATGTTTGGCTTTCACTTAGGAGGAAGGGCCCCGGGCGGAACATTCCAGATCTTTTCTCTCGCCAACTCAAGCCCCCATTTCCTGTCCCTCCAAAGTGAGAAAACTTTTTAGCGGGCCTCTTCTCACCACATCGTGCAGCTCACTCCAAAAAGGGAGCTGTGGGTTGGTTCCCAGATTTTATATCCATTTGGGCTTGATTGTTTTGTATTTTGGATATATCAGATGTTTTGTATTTAGATTTGTATTTCCTGAAGTCTGTGGTATGAGGTTGGGAAATTTTCCTAGATTTGTTGTTGGATGGTGTTTTCTTTGGTGTATCTTGTTTTATTCATTCCAGTATTGGAAGGAGATTTTTGTAAGCCTGCTAATACAACCCAGTCTTCCCTGATTGCCCCAGAGCATTTTATTTTATTTATTTATATTTATTTAGTTTTTGGCTGTGTTGGGTCTTCATTGCTGTGCACGGGCTTTCTCTAGTTGTGGCAAGCAGGGGCTACTCTCTGTTGCGGTGCGCGGGCTTCTCGCTATGGTGGCTTCTCTTGTTGCGGAGTACAGGCTCTAGGCGTGCAGGCTTCAGTAGTTGTGGCACGTGGGCTACGTAGTTGTGGCGCACGGGCTTAGTTGCTCCGCGGCATGTGGGATCTTCCCAGACCAGGGCTCGAACCCGTGTCCCCTGCATTGGCAGGCAGATTCTTAAGCACTGCGCCACCAGGGAAGTCCCGCCCCAGAAGCATTTTAATGGTTACACAGCATCCCAGCCCCATGGATAAAGCCAAATGTTCGTAACTAATTTCCAACTGGCAAACAGGTGATTTCCAATTGTTTATCATTATAAAAATGTTGCAAAAACTATGTGCGTAATGTGTGTACACATCTCTGGTGATTTCTTTAGTGAGTGATCGATCACATTTTCAATAATGATCAGTTCAACTGTACTTTGCCCCTTCTTGGCGTTGTCTTAGTTCTGCAGTTTAGTGGTTCTAAATAAAACCATCATAAAAATCCTTTGCCATATTGTGGAACAGTCTCGGCACCTTCTCTTTCCGCCAGACCATATGTTGACCCAGATACACTAATCCCTCCATGGAGCGACATGATTGGTCCACCAGGGATGTGCACTATCCTCATTTCCTCTCTTCCTTTACACCCCCTCATGGTCCATGCATCCTCCACAGCTTCTCACAATGCACTTTCTACTTATTCTCTTTCATTTTGGGCTGCTTTTTTTCCCACACACTTCTGAAGTTTGGGGATCCATTTCTACCAAGGCTTTTGTCTCGTAGAGATCAAAGATAAGTAATAGCCACCTGCTTCCTGGTGTTCTAATCCTCAGAATCTCTGTCTCTCTCTCTCTCTCATGCATGCTGAAACCCTGACGTATCAATGTCAGAAGGCAGAAACCAATCATCTTGTGTCAAACTATGAAGACCACCTGCAGAAAAACACTCAGGGGTGCTTTTGTTAAAATCCAAATTCCTGGACGGCACCTCAGGTTTGCTGGATCACAAATCTCTAGGGATAGGGACGAAGAGTCTCTGTTTTATTGAGCTGTCTAATGATTCTGGTACTTGTTAAAACGTATATCATTTTAAATGCTATGTCAAAGCTCAACTCCGTGTAAACTAACACAGTAACTCCCTTCCTATCATGCCTTTTAAATAAAGATTGTATTAATCGTGTTTCCAGATTGCTGGTAACACGGACACACTCTGCACAGATCCGAAAACCACAGCGTGGTAGAGATGACAAGAGCACCGCTTCTGGCCCTCCTCTCCTTCCTAGTTGCTTACTGTTAGGTTGGGGCCACGTGACCAGTTCTGGGCTGTGAGTAGGGTTTAGCTGAGTCCTCCACGGCGTGCCTTTGCTGTGGTGCCCTTGAAGCCACGTGCTGAGATGCAGTGTGATGAGCATGGAGCCAATGTCAGCTTGAGTCTCTGATGGTCTGTGGAGCAAAACTCCTGTCACCCTTCACTGGAGGTGCCACGTAGGCTAGGACTATAAGTCATGGAGATTTTAAGGTTACTTGTCACTGCAGCAAGACCTAGTGTTGTTCCGAATAATAAAACTAAAACCTCGATTTCTTGTTCATGCACCAATGTGACTGAGTGTCTTCTGTTCATTTTAAGTTATAAAAAGAATTCTCCAGTTCTACAAATCTGAGCTTTAGTAGAATATTGACTTCCTAAAATCGACTCCTGTCTTCGTAACTAATTTTACCACATTTTAATCTGTGCAAATGGGAGGGAAAAAATTCTGTGGGTGAAAAAAGGAAACTAAATGCCCTGGGAAAAGTAAATGAGGTAAAATGAGTCAGTCAGTGGTTGACCTAGAGAAAGAACCCAGAACTTGCTCTGCTACCTGGTTGACAAATCTCTACCACTAAACCATGACGGGAAACCAAATTTCTCTTAAATCCAAAATGCACAAGTACTATAAACAATATCTACAGTTGGCCCTCCATATCCGCGAGTTCAGTATCAATTCTATTCAAACGGGATCCGAGGTTGGTTGAAACAGCTGACGTGGACCCGCGGATACAGAGGACAGACCGTGTACCACGCCATCTATACAAAGCACTTGAGCGTCCAGAGGACTGTGGTTTCCACAGGAGTCACAGATACCAACGGAGGACTGTATTTAACCTGCCACATCATTTTTTGTTGAGTCCGAATGTCTTCTTAACTTCTGATTATCTTACTCAACTCTAGTTGTGGTTCAGTTCAGTCATATCTGCCATTTAAACTTAGGCCCAGCCTTAAAAGCAGTGCCAACCTTTCCTGACCTCCTACCCCCACCCCCAGCTGTAGAGGACAGAGGAATGCGGACTGTATACACATAAAGCTGTATTTGATTCTAGCCAGACTAAAATGGCAGGGGTATATTATTATTCAGTACCCCAAACCCAGAATTTCAAGTAACATATAAAGTAAAATGCTATTCTGTAAATATCAACACGTCACAGAACCTCTAATGTATTCTGATATACGTCTTTACCAAGCTCAACTCCAAAGGAAAACTTTGAAGGGAAATGGGAATGCACGCTCTTTCTGTAAAAGAGTGATTTCTCATGGTTTTGAAGAGGTTCTGCCTTGTTCTTCCACTTATGTGTGTGAGTTTCACACAAGCGACTCCAGAGGGTCAGAGAGTGGTGGGTACTTTCCGTCACCCCTCCCCCATGACAGCACCGGGGGCGTCCGCAAGGGCCCTGCTGGGCGGGGACCAGAAGCCTGAGCGCCCCAGCCCGCGGGGAGGGCGTCCAGCACGGGGCTAACTGCACACAGCAGAGAAGGGAAGGGCACAGCAGGGGACGTGTCGTTCCAGAAAGAGCACCCCTTCCTCACCCTGGGCCATGTTTTCAGGTTTTCACAAAAGGACAGCAGATGGGACTTCGGTGCAGGAAAGGCGAAGGATTTGTGTGGCTGGAACTTGGGCGGGTGTGAGGATCCAGGCATAAGGCCGGGTGTGCCCTAGTCTAGCTGGAAAGCCAGTCCTGCCCTGCCCTGGGCGGGCGGCGGCCGAGGGTCACCGAGTCGCCACGGGAGACACCGGAAGGATGGAGAAGACGCGGGGGAGGGGGAGGGGAGCGCGGCTTCCTTCGCTGCCCTTCTGTCCCTGCCGCCCGTGCCAGAGCTCGCCTGGCAGCGGGGGACCAGCCCCGCGGCACGGCGGCCCCTGCGTGCAGCACAGAGGGCACCTCAGGACGGGGCCAGGTGAACCCACCGTCAGGCTCGCGGTGTGGCGCGCGCTTCTAGCCCCTGCGGGAGTGAAGGCCTCTGTTCCCCGGCGGCCGGCCGGTGGGAAGCAGCCTCGCCCAAGGTGACACAGCGTTCCCTGCGTGGCCCACATCCAGCGACAGGCTGACCAAGCCTCCCTGTGAGACGGGACAGCTCCGAGGGCACCCTGGCCTCAGGGCCCGACTTCCGCCCAGTCCTAGTTCCTTCCCCGGGTGCGGTGCCGGCAGCCCCCCGCACGAATGCACGCTCGTCTGCAGCTCGGAGTTGGCTTCCTGGGGACCCAAGTCTCAGCACTGGCGTTTGTTTCACCGTCCAGAAAACAATAGCACACACTTTCAGAATTTTGTACAAAACTCTCTCTTAGGCATGGTACAGCTTCTGATTGTTGACGGTTCATATTGAGCTCATGTTAGAAGACAAACGATGAAACTGGAAATTATTGTTTAGTTTTGTTTCGAAAATGACAGCTTTTAAGAATTGAAGGCTTCGTAATCTGGGGACACGACCTTGGAGTCTGAGGGGTTCAGCTGACTAGGACAAGACGCTCACATGCAGAGCAAGATGTGATGTCGGGGAACAAACAACCCTGGTCAAATGAGCCCCAGTTCATGGCCAGTAACTTTTAAAATTTTCAGTTGCTTAGTTGAACCCCTGTCTTCTCCTCCACTAGCTAGGGGGTGCAGAATACGCGTCAGCAAATCTCCCCCAAATGAAGCCCCCCCAGCAAAGACAGAAGGAAGAGGCCTCCTGACCCAAGGCGCCTGCGCTTGTATAGAAATTGGGTAGTTACTGAGCAGCGGGGGTGGCCTTTAGGGGCAGACTGTGGGTGAGCGCCAGAAATGGAAATAGTAGGATGGACCCTTTACCTCCAGGAGAGAAAGGGAGGGAGGGAGAGGGAGGGGGGAGAAATGGGGAGAAAGGGAGGGGAGGGATTCGGAGAAAAAAAAAGGATCTGGGGAAAGGCCATAGCAGGAAGCCCCTGGCACATCAAAATCCCCGTTTTGGTTAAAAATGGCCATAATGTATGTGTAACTCTTGATGAAGATCTGTGGTCTCCTGAAGGAGCTGTAACCACGGGCATGTCAAGTGACAAATAAAATAATAAGCGAGAGAGAGGGGCTGATTTTTTTTTTTAAGTTTATTCTCTTCCTGATTTTTTTCCCCAGAAAGCAACTGTTTAAAATTAAGAAATAGCTGCAACCCTTCTGTAATACGCTCTGGGGAAAGAAAAGAGAAGAGGAAGGAAGGCAGCTACAATATCGCAAAAGCGCCTGTGCGGTGTCAGCTTAAGTTGGAGACAGTTTGGAAGCTCATCAGAAGGGAAGAAGAAACGTAGGAAGAAAAAGATGAATAATCAGAAACAAAAACAATAAAATTCTCATTATATACAGAAGAAATTAAGCTACTTGAGAGGACTTATTAAAAGCACATTTGTTAGCATATTCCTTTGGGAAGAAGTGGGAAATGCTGCCTTGTGAGTGTTCTCCATCTGATTTCTACCACGAGAAGAATTTTAAAGGCCTTAATACAGAAATCAGCAGAGGCATGTGTTTCTCTCCAGCCACGCCCCATCCTGTGACCACCCCCACCTTGACCTATGATCACCCCCATTCCATTCTATGACTGACAGGCCCAGGGTGATCATGGGGGAATCTATTAAGAAGCCTCTAGAATATGTTTTTATATACTCCTAACAATTCAACAAAATCGCAGATTGCAAATTTTGAATGTTGTCCTTGCAAATATTGTACCACTTCAAATGCAGTCCTTTAGGTAATTACATTTGATTTGGAATCATAAAAGGTAGAATTTTCTTTCTTTCTTTCTTTTTATTTTTAAAAGGTTGCTTTTTAAAAAAAATTTAATTGAAATATAGTTGATTTACAATGTTGTGTTAGTTTCAGGTGTACAGCAAAGTGATTCAGTTATATATATAAAGTTTTTATATACTGAATGAAGTCAAACAGAAAGAAATATTGTATGATATCATTTATATGCGGAATCTAAAAAAAATGATACAAATGAACTCATTTACAGAACAGAAACAGACTCACAGACTTAAGAGAACAAACTTATGGTTACCAGGGTGGGGAGGGAGAGTTTGGAACTAGCATGTACACACTACTATATATAAAATAGATAACCAACAAGGACCTACTGTATAGCACAGGGAACTCTACTCAATATTGTGTAACAACCTAATTGGAAAAAGAATTTGAAAAAGAATAGATACATGTTTATGTATAACTGAATCACTTTGTTGTACACCTGAAACTAACACAACATTGTTAATCAACTATACTCCAGTATAAAATAAAAAGTTTAAAAAAAGTTCCTATGTATATAAATCTTTATGTAAAACTTTATATATAAAGTTTATATAAATCTAAAATATATATATAAATTCTTTTCCATTATAGATTATTACAAGATACTGAGTATAGTTCCCTGTGTTAAAGGTTTCTTTTCTTAGTGTTAACATTGTATCAGCCAGAATAGGCCTTTAGCCTGTTTGCCTGACAGTCTCGGGAGGTAGGGGTGGCACGTAATAGAGAAGAAAATGATTTCTAGAGTTTGCTTTCTAAAAGAATCTTAACGCACTGAGTTTGGATACCAATCTCCTAATCAGTATTTTCTTCTCAGTTTAGATGTCAAGTCCCACACGTGTGAAGGGATAATCTAAGTACGAGCCAAGGATGAACACTCATCCTTGACTTCTAGACCAGTCTGTGCACGAAGCCCACCCCCTGAAGTAGTTTGTGAGGCAGGCTTTACGGAGCTGGTGTGTCTTTCTGCTTTCCTACCAATTACGCCTGTTTGGGAATGGAAGCTTTTCCTAAGTGTGGGGTTTTAAATATATACCCACAAATCCTTTCTTTGTTGCTTCTCCCTCAGGAGGTGACACTTAATTCCTCTCTCCTTGAGTGTCGGCCAGATCTAGTCCTTCACTTCTAGCCAGTAGAATTTGGGAGAAATGATGCGATGTCATTCCTTTCTTCTTATTTATTTATTTAAATTGTGGTAAAGTATACATAAAATTGACCATTGTAACCATTTTCATACAGCTCAGTGTACAGTTCAGCCTGTGAGAGGCCCTGACCAGGAACCGCCTAGCTAAGCTGTTCCCAGATTCCTGACCCAAAGGAGCTGTGAGTGGTTGTCTTCAGTGCGAGGTTCGGTCCAGTGATATTCACATTGTTGTACAACCATCACCACCGTCTCCCTCCAGAAGTTTCTTCATCCCAGACTGACACTCAGCACCCATTAAACAGCTCCCTGTTCCCCCGCCCCCCCCCCCCCCGGCAGCCACCATTCTTCTTTCTCTGTTGAGTTTGGTTATCCTAGGTACGTCCTGTAAGAGGAATCGTACGGTATCTGTCTTTTGTGACTGGCTCGTTTCACTTAGCATAATATCCTCAAGGTTCGTCCACGTTGTAGTGTGTGTCCGAATTTCCTTCCTTTTTAAGGCTGAATAATATTCCACTGTGTGTATATACCATATCTTGTTTATCCACTCATCTGTGGATGAACACTTGGGCTGCTTCCACTTTTGGCTATTATGAATAATGCAGCTATGAACATGGGTGTACAAGTCCCACTTTCAGTTCTTTGGGGTTTATATACTTGTGAGTGGAATCGCTCAATCATATGGTAATGCAAAGCTTCATTTTTTGGACGCATTGTCAAACAGTCTTACGTGGCAGCTGAACCATTTTACATTCCCGCCAGCAGTGCACGAGGGTTCCAATTTCTCTACATCCTCACCCATGCCTGTTGCTTACTGTTTGTTGATAATAGTCACCTTAACAGGTGTGAGATGAGATGTCATCTCTAAGACTAGGTTCTTCAAAGATTGTGGCTTTGGTCTCTGATGTGTGTGGTTCTCCTTCTCTGTCTCTCCCCCCCTTCAATCACTCACACTGGGGAAAACCAGCTGCCCTCTTGCAGGGAAGATATGGGGGAGAATCAGTCTGCCTGGCTGTGAGTACACTCTGGCAGCTGGAGCCACCTGCCCAGTGAAGAATGAGGACTCCTGCCAACAGCCTGGGGGGCGGGGGGCTTGCAAGAGACCCTCCTCCCGGCCTTGAGATGGCCGCAGCCTGTGGGAGACCCCAGCCCAGAAGCATCCAGCCACACCGATCCCAGAGTCCTGACCCATAGAAACTGCGAGGCAACAAATGTTTGTTGTTTTCTGCCATTAAATGTGGGGTAGGGCTTCCCTGGTGGCGCAGTGGTTGAGAGTCCGCCTGCCGATGCAGGGGACATGGGTTCTTGCCCCGGTCCAGGAAGATCCCACATGCTGCGGAGCAGCTGGGCCCATGAGCCATGGCTGCTGAGCCTGTGCGTCCGGAGCCCGTGCTCTGCAACAGGAGAGGCCACAGCGGTGAGAGGCCCGTGTACCGCAAAAAAAAAAAAAAAAAAAAAAAAAAATGTGGGGTAATTTGTTATGCAGCAACAGATAACTAATACGGGACCCATAACCAATAAAGGGGAAATGTTACCAGTTTGTTCAACAGTTTCACAAATATTTCCTGGGCAGTTGTGCTGGGCTGTTCTGGGCAATGGGGAGACCACAGTGAGCAGAGAGGAAACATCAGGAGATAAATCCCACGGAGCTTATAGCCTCATGTACCACGTGACTTTTAGCTCTGAGCACGTGCCTGAGCCAGTTTCGGCCTTAAGTGGTAATGACTCCAGCACATTCAAGCAGAAAGGGATTCCACAGGGAATTGGGTCGACAAAAATCACTGCAAAGGCTGGATGAGAAGACCCTGGCGGAACTTTCAGAACTAACCCCAAGACCAACACCGCAGAACTGGCCCCCAGAGAGGAACTGCCTTCTCAGTTACTGTGTGAATCTGGAGAGCCCTGGGTGAGCTCTGAGAGCGCAGGGCTTCTGCTGTGACCCCATTGCGAGGCGGGCGCCTTCAGCCCAGCCCTCCGCTGTTTCTGCCTCGTCCTCTGTACCCCCCTTCCACAAATGGCATGTGCGCAGCTGCTGGGTGGAAGCAGGGTGGGTGCGTGTGGGACCCGAGCTGTACACACAGTGGGACACATGGTCTCCACCTGGCTGGTCTGTGGAGTGAAGCTCATTCAGAGAGGCAGAGTGGGCCAGGCTCCGGCATCTCCTCCAACACGACCCACGGGGTCAACAAATACTCTCGGATGAGAATCCCGCTACAAAAGTAGAACTAGGATGGATCCCCTGTATCGAAGACTGTCATTCGAAGAGACCTGAAAGCAGGGAGCTCAGGTATATTGAGTAGCTGCTATGTGGCTGGGACTAGATTATGAATTTGTGTTGTTATTTTATTCACTAATCACAACAACCCTGCAGGATAGGTATTATTAGCCCTATTTTCAGGTGGAGAAAGCAAGGCTCAGCCAGATTGAATCACTTGGGCAAGGTTCCATGATAAATAGAGGTTAACGACAGAAAAAAAGAAAATTGAACCAGGCATTTCCTTCCAAGCCCAGGGCACTGCATTCTTAGTGCCACACAACATAATGACAGTAGTGATGGGAGAAGTGTTCACATACTGAGGTGTGGGGAAGTCATTTTGGCCTATTAAACATGCATTGTATACCTACTTTAACTGTTAAAGGAAAGAATGCATTTGAGAATCAAAATGGAGTAACTGTGGTTCAGGCATTAGAAATGGAGCCGGTGGCCGCTGAGGATGTGGTTTCAGACACCTTCCCGCATCCCGGGGAACTTGAATTTTCTGAACTGTGTCAGACTCAAGGACATCTCCAGCTGTTCTCAACCCAGTATCTGCTGGTAGCTGCCAGCTGCAGTCTTACGGTCTCAGGGTCTCCCCCGGTAACTACACAACCACTTCAGACCCCAGCCAATCCTTGCTTGGCAAGCACCCTTCCTTCTTCCAGCTCCAGTCCTAATTCTTGACAAACAACTTATGTGATTTTGCAGCTTTTGCCGTTATAAGCCTCCCCCATTTTGTAGTCCAGAGGAGTACAATTCAAGCGCTTTTCGAATCTGGGTCTCCCCAGCTATTGTCCTAGGACAATGTGGCACCCCAGTAATTGTGTTAGTACATTATAAGCCATTGGGAAGGTAGTAATCCACAAGCCCATAATAATAGTGATAATGATAACCAATAATGGGGTGAGTATCTGGGGATGAGAGAAGACTCTCGATGAGGGCTCACTGACCAGCGTGAAGGGTGTGCTGGAGATGGACACTCACAGCAAAGCCTGGATCAGGCAAGAATCATCAAGATGCTCAATGCAGGTACTTTGATGAGGGGCTTGCTGTCTCCCCCAAGACTACTTATTGGTTGTAAGAGGGAAGAAAACAGCAAATTATACGATCTAAATCAACATCACCAGGGAGGAACAGAGGACTACCACGTGCCTCCAGAAGTGGTCCTGAGAAGGGTATATTACCTGTGTAGTATTTTGGTCAAGAATGTATACCTGCATCTCATCATGAGGAAGCTAGGCAAAAGCAAAGTGAGGAATATTCTATTTTAAAAAGGCGGTGGGGAGCTGTATTTTTCAAACATTTCAAGGAAAGCTATAGAAATGTTCTAGATTAAAAGGAGACTGGGGGCTTCCCTGGTGGCACAGTGGTTGAGAGTCCGCCTGCCGATGCAGGGGACACGGGTTCGTGCCCCGGTCCGGGAAGATCCCACATGCCGCGGAGCGGCTGGGCCCGTGAGCCATGGCCGCTGAGCCTGCGCATCCGGAGCCTGTGCTCCGCAACGGGAGAGGCCACAACAGTGAGAGGCCCGTGTATCGCAAAATAAATAAATAAATAAAAGAGACTGAAAGAGACGTGACAACTAAATTAAATTGTGTACTGGAGGGAAAAAAATTTCTATAAGGGACATTATTGATTTAAATGACAAAACTGGAATACTGTTACCGATGATAGATTAGATTAGGTAAAAGCATTGCATGGTGTTAAATTTACTGAAGTTAGTAACTGTGCAATTGTTAGGAAATAAACAGTGAAGTATATGGAGATAAAGAGCCTTAATGTATGCAACTTACTCTCATCTCATTCAGGAAAAAATATTTGGAAGAGATAGAGCAAATGATAAAGTGAATGAGGTAAAGCGTTAATAATAGGGGAACAATGTGGATGTTCTTGGTACTATATATACTTTTTCTTTTTTGGTAGATCTTTATTGGAGTATAATTGCTTCACAACACTGTGTTACTTTCTGTTGTACAACAGCGTGCACCAGCCTTATGCATACACATGTCCCCATATCCCCTCCCTCTTTAGCCTCCCTCCCACCCTCCCTACCCCACCCCTCTAGGTGGTCACCAAGCCGATCTCCCTGTGCTATGCGGCTGCTTCCCACCAGCCAACTATTCTACATTTGGTAGTGTATATATGTCCATGCCACTCTCTCACTTCGTCCCAGCTTCCCCCTCCCACCCCACGTCCTCAAGTCCATTCTTTATGTCTGCCTCTTTGTTCCTGCCCTACTAGATTCATCAGTACCGTATATATGTATATGTTTTAGATTCCATATATATGCGTTCGCATACGGTGTTTTTCTCTTTCTGACTTACTTCACTTTGTATGACAGACTCTAGGTCCATCCACCTCACTACAAATAGCTCAATTTCATTTCTTTTTATGGCTGAGTAATATTCCATTGTATATATGTGCCACATCTTCTTTATCCATTCATCTGTCGACGGACACTTAGGTTGTTTCCACGTCCTGGCTATTCTAAATAGAGCTGCAATGAACATTGTGGTACACGACTTTTTGAATTATGGTTTTCTCAGGGTATATGCCCAGGAGTGGGATTGCTGGGTCATATGGTAGTTCTAGTTTTAGTTTTTTAAGGAACCGCCATACTGTTCTCAATTGTGGCTGTATCAATTTACATTCCCACCAACAGTGCAAGAAGGTTCCCTTTTCTCCACCTCCTCTCCAGAATCTATCGTTTCTAGATTTTTTGATAATGGCCATTCTGACCAGCGTGAGGTGATACCTCATTGTAGTTTTGATGTGTATTTCTCTAATAATTAGTGATGTTGAGCATCTTTTCATGTGCCTCTTGGCCATCTGTATGTCTTCCTTGGTGAAATGTCTATTTAGGTCTTCTGCTCATGTTTTAACTGGATTGTTTGTGTTTTTGATATTGAGCTCCATGAGCTTTTGTATATTTTGGAGATTAATCCTTTGTCTTCTGTTTCATTTGCAAATATTTTCTCCCATTCTGAGGGTTGTCTTTTTGTCTTGTTTATGGTTTTCTTTGCTGTGCAAAAGCTTTTAAGTTTAATTAAGTCCCATTTGTTTATTTTTGTTTTTATTTCCATTGCTCTAGGAGATGGGTCAAAAAGATCTTGCTGTGGTGTATGTCATAGAATGTTCTGCCTATGTTTTCCTCTAAGAGTTTTATAGTGTCTGGCCTTACATTTAGGTCTTTAATCCATTTTGAGTTTATTTTTGTGTATGGTGTTAGGGAGTACTCTAATTTCATTCTTTTACATGTAGCTGTCCAGTTTTCCCAGCACCACCTATTGAAGAGGCTGTCTTTTCTCCATTGTACTTTCTTGCCTCCTTTGTCAAAGATAAGGTGACCATAGGTGCGTGGGTTTATCTCTGGGCTTTCTATCCTGTACCATTGATCTATATTTCTGTTTTTGTGCCAGTACCATACCATCTTGATTACTGTAGCTTTGTGGTATAGTTTGGAGTTGGGGAACCTGATTCCTCCAACTACATTTTTCTTTCTCAAGATTGCTTTGGCTGTGCCACTAAGATCAGGAACAAGACAAGGATGTCCACTCTCACCACTCTTATTCAACACAGTTTTGGAAGTCCTAGCCATGGCAATCAGAGAAGAGAAAGAAATAAAAGGAATACAAATTGGAAAAGAAGAAGTAAAACTGTCACTGTTTGAAGATGACATGATACTATACATAGAAAATCCTAAAGATGCCACCGGGAAACTACTAGACCTAATCAAAAAATTTGGTAAAGTAGCAGGATACAAAATTAATGCACAGAAATCTCTTGCATTCCTATACACTAACAACAAAAGATCAGAAAGTATTATTCTTTCAACTTTTCTCTAAGTGTGAAATTATTTCCACATAAAAAAGGGAAAACATTTTTTCAGTCTATGAGATCACTTTTCACTTTTACCTAATTTTAATATGACAAATTTCAAACAAACAGAAAAATATAAAGCAAACTGTAACCAAATCCCATATACTTACCTTTTACAAAGAAACTTTAACAACAGATAAAGGTCAAGTAGATTCCTGGATACTGTCTGAAAACCCAGGCATTCAGAAGGTAGACACATGGATGGACACCTGTGTTCCTAGTATTGACCACATATTTCTCCCGCAAAGATGGGTTTATTTGAGATCAGCAGAGAATTGCAATTCGAGATCTGTAACCATGGGGAACCACATGCAAGGCCCTGCACAGCAAGGGGAGGAGACCACTTTTATAGAGGGGAAGGGAAGATTTACTAGGGCCGAAGTAAACAGAGTCCAGGGCTTGTTGTTGGCTGAGTCCTCGCCAGGAAAGAGGGGGAGTTTATCTTCTTCCTGCTGGCTTCTGCTGCCATCACAGTGCGTGAGAGTGCCCCCTGCTGGTCTCCTAACTCTGTTTAATTGAGGTTTCTGATTATTGATTTTTTTTACACCAGCAAAAGGGAAATGGCAAAGTGATGAGTTGGAAAGGCCTGCCTCTATCATCCTTGAAGGCAAGCTCGTTGTGGAGCGGGTGCTGAGTGGACTTTGTTGTGTGGATGAGTGACTGGGTAATGAGGGACAGTGTGTCCCTCAGAGCCCTGTCCACCCCCAGCCAAGCCTTGAGGCAGTCTGTGCTTTCTCAGTTGTTACAGCACCTCCTCTACAAGTTCATTCCAGTGCACGTAGGACGGGGAGACTGCCTGGCCTCACCTCTTTCCTTGCGGCTCCTATGATAGCTCTTCAAGTCTAGAGCGCCTTGCTCTAGACATTTTAAGTTACTCAGAACTGAAATGCTTTCTACGCGTTTAGGTCAACAGACTTAATTGGTCAATATATGTAATTCACATTCTTTCATTACTAAGAATTCAGAAAGTATGTTTGGTTCCAAACTGCACATGCAAAACAAAATAGCTAAATAGTGACTTAGCTATTTAGGTCCTCTGAGAAGCAGACGCCAAGAAGGGATTAGATGTATTCAAAAGAGGTGCACTGGCGCAAACACCTGTGAGGGAGGGTGGGGAGGCAGCAGAAGGGGTGGGAGGAGCCAGCAGACTTGATGCAGGTCTGACACCCATGAAGGGGGGCGGGGAGGAGGGATGGAGGGGAAGCGGACGGCGTGGGAGGAAAGGACGGGGAGTAAAGGTGTGGAGGAGAGCTGTAGACTGCTGTGCGGTTCTAAGAAAATCCCGCAAGGTCGAAAGGGTCTTTGAGCCAGAGTCACCCATGGGAGGAGGCCCTGCCTCCCAGTTGTGGGCCCCCTTGGCATCCCTGCCGTGCCCGGGCACCGCCCGGAGCAGCCCTTGGGAAGCTTGGCCTGGCTGCCAGCATGCCAGGGGCCGGGGCTGGAGGCCGGTTATACCTCCTGCACTAGGCGGTCTGAGAGGCTCATTCTAATGGCCGCCACACACAATACTTTGCATTATTTAGGCAGGGCAACCCCCGATTTTACCTGAAACAGCGGCTCGACCCAAGGCAAGTTGGGGGCTTAGTTTCTGCACCCTGGTCTCAGTTTCCCTTCGCTGTGAACAGGACTTGCAGTCAGAGCGTCGTTGAGTGGAGAGCAAATAAAGGATCCACGTCTTGCTGAAAACGTTAAGCTCTAGCTCGGCCGCAGAGTAACTTCTGCTTTCATTTCAAAATGCAGTAGGTGCTTCACTTCCCTTCTGCCTCGGAAAGACACCGATTCAGGATGTTGGGTGTTGGATGCCTGTTTGGCTCTCCAGAGCGAATGGCTGTTGCTCTGAAGGCTTATTTAATTATTTTTATAGACTGGTTTATAGGCTGAGAGAGCTTCAAGTTGGCCTTTGCTGCTGCATGAGAAGGTCACCTTCTGATGGGCCATCCTTGCCCCCATGCCCCACGCGTCTCGGGACCTCTGCCACCACTGGACTAGGGAGCTGGCTTTTGCCCATATGGTGACGGTTCAGAAGCCTGTGTTCTTAGGAGGGCTTCTCTGCAGAGCCCCCGCTGCCAGATCTCTCATTTGGGGAACGCTGTAAAGGTCTCAGGATAGATAGTGGTCGGATCCAGTGCAGACAAGCACAGTCCTTGGAGGTGATGAACCTTAGCTCTGCCAGGCTGCGGTCAGTGAGGCAGGTGGGTGTCCAAATCCCAGGCCGTTGGAAAAGCTCCAAAAGAAAGAGGAGGTCTAGGGATACTAGTCACTGAACAGTGATGTTCAGAGGCGCAAACCATTCACTCGGCTGGATGCGATGGGGATGGGGGAGTACCCAGTGTGCAGGGGGTGAGGCAGTGAAGCACAGGGAGAAAAGCAGCAATGAAGTTTCCCACCTTCAAAGAAGAGGGCGAGCTGTAAATGAGGAAGCGATCTCCTGGAAATACTGGGGTAAATGGTCAGACACTATCAGTAGTTAGAGTCTGATCCGATGTTGGGCTGGTGATGGGTGGACTTAGGGTCCTTTGTCTACCACTTACAGAGGATCTGAATTATTCCAGAGTCTGAGCTGGAACTTTCCTGCTTTGCAGAAAGGGGCTAAGCCGCCCTGGAAGCAAACTTCTAAGGTTCAGAAGACCATACCCTCAAGAAGCTAGAGGTACAATGTTGTGTGTTCACACGCTCAGATGATAATTTCTTTAATAACACTACATCTAGAAATAGACATAGCACACATCGAATGTCAACTTACTCAAAAGTATGAGATTTTTAAAAGAAACAACACAGCGGGGACTCCATTATCAACAGGGGACTAAAATAGGATCATGGAATAACTGTAAATTGGCCTGTGCTCACGTGCCATGAAAACCACTGAGAAATTCTGTTTTCATTACCTTTCGACAATGTGATGAGAGTAAACAGTCCTTCCATATCGTTGGCGTGTCAGCTGCCACCGCCGGCACAGTCCAAGCGCTAAGTTAATGCTCCATCAAGGCAGAACATTACATATTTAGAGGAAAGTACGTGTTAGAAGAAGAAGAAAGAATTAGAGAGTGGGCTTCTCCTCTCTTCCTCTTCCTTTACAGGAGCTGGCTTTTATCTGCCGTCTGATAAATTTCACAGTAGACGCACTTCTTTAAAGAATATTTCTTTAAAGGTACTTAATCCTCTAATTAGCAAGATTCATAGAAAGAGATACTTCCAGTCTTATAAATGTATGGTAAGTTTAATAATCTTTATTTTTCTTCAAAATTCTTTTCCAAAATATGGATCACGCGGTGCATAATGCAGCAACCTTATAATTCTTTTAAAGGGAAAAAATACAGCCTTATTTTTAAAGCTTTAAACTTTACCCTTAAATTAAATCTATAGGGAAAATGCCTAAATTACATAGCTAAGATCAAGTTTAAGGAATTCAGGACTTAGGGGAAATTACGCGGCCTATGTGCTGTATACTTTTTACCCTCTCCCCTGCCACGTAAAAAAAAAATACTGATGGAAATATAATCTAGTTAAAATTAGATTTCGAGGGACTTCCCTGGTGGCACAGTGGATAAGACTCCGTGCTCCTAATGCAGGGGGCCGGGTTCCATGCCCGGTCAGGGAACTAGATGCCACATGCATGCTGCAACTAAGAGCCTGCATGCCGCAGCAAAGGTCTTGCACGCGGCAACGAGGATCCCACCTGCTGCAACTAAGGCCCAGGTGCAGCCAAATAAATGAATAAATATTTAAAAAAATTAGATTTTGAGGGAGTGGTGATGGCGGAAAGGAGACAGAGAAGAGAAAGAGGCCTTGAGAGAGAAGTGAGTAGGAGAAAAGTAGGTGTGGGCTTGGCACGGAGATTGTAGGGCCACGTTATAGATTGATTTTATTTACGTGTGTCTGAGAGTGCCTAGCGTCCGTTTCAGTAACAGCTCGCTATGTTGCGTCCCTTTCTCTGATTTACTGCTTCACGAGTTTGGCGCCTGGCGCCTCTAGTAGCCTGGGCTCTGCGGAGCTCCGATGGTTGTTTTGGTGTCGTTTCCCCAGAAGCAGCTCCGTGCACAGCATTTTCTTTTCTGATAAGTCTGCCTTGTTCCCAAGGCACATCTCACCGTCGCCAGGACCAGTCATGCTGATGGTTCAGACGATGGATTGTTTATGAATGAGGTAGGAGTCAAGAAACCGTGTTTCTCACTGTTATCTTAGACAAATCATTTAATCCTTGTGATTCAGGTTCCTCACTGTTAAAACGAAGAGGGGGCGTCCCTGGTGGCACAGTGGTTAAGAATCCACCTGCTAATCAAGGGGACACGGGTTCGAGCCCTGGTCTGGGAAGATCCCACATGCCTCGGAGCAACTAAGCCCGTGCGCCACAGCTCGTGAGCCTGTGCTCTAGAGCCCGCGAGCCACAACTTCTGAGCCCGTGAGCCACAACTGCTGAAGCCCGTGCACCTAGAGCCCATGCTCCGCAACAAGGGAAGCCACCACAGTGAGAAGCCTGTGCACTGCAACGAAGAGTAGCCCCCGCTCACCGCAACTAGAGAAAGCCTGCGCACAGCAACGAAGACCCAACGTGGCCAAAAATAAAAATAAATAAAAAATGTAAAATATAAATAAATAAAAATATCCAAAAAAAAATGAAGAGGTTGGACTAGGTATCTTTCAGTTTTAAGTGTCTGCCTATATATTTAAGTTACCCTTTATTAGTAAGACAGGTATTTGTTAAAAGTTGGTATTTCCATTGGGAGCTGGGCTGATGAGAAAAATGTATAAGTGTAATTAAAAGATTCATTAACTGCTACTATTGTAAAGGGAAGTAAGATATATTTGTTAGAAGTGGATATTTTCATTTTGGAGTAGGCTGATAAGACTACTTACCCACTGTGGACTCATTTAGACCCAATTCAGAGTCAATATATGTTAACCCTACTCTGCCACTAGTTACTTTTGTTATTTATTAGTCATTTATGAAATGAGTATCCATTATTAGCCAACCTCTTTAGATCATTGGGTTTTTTGATAAGTAAACTTTTTATAAAATTTAGGAAAATTATTAAACATTTATTAATGATTCTCTATTTCAGTTACTATATCTTAACTGTGACAAGAGAAATAGAAAACATTCAGTGAGAATTTAGATATATCTGAAGCTGATTTCTTTTTATTTAGATCATATTCACGAATTAAGAAGCTAAGTCAACATAAACTTCCAGACAGATAAAAAAGTGAAAGAAAATATGAACGACAGCTTGAGAGAGATGTAGGATCCACCCATGAGGATGAATACAATTCCAGGAAGAGAACAGAGATAGTAATGAAAGCAATAACAGAGAAAATCTCCCCATCTAATATTGATACATTTTAACAGGCTGATACTTAGCCACATCCTCCTGAAATTTTACAAGAATGACAAAGAACTCTTAGAAGCTTTCTGACATAAAGAAAAACAAAACCAAACGAACAATGGGTTATAAGGCACAGGACCCATGTTTCCATATTTAAAAATTTTCCAGTTTTTATCATACTCCTCGTCACACATATTTTAGTTCTTGGGTCTATCTTCTCAAATCTTGTCACCCATAAAACCACCTGTATTTTCTCATATGTATATTCTCTCAACTGAAAAATTGGAATGACTTTTTTAAACTTATTAACTTTCTGGCCAAGAACATTCTTTAAACATAGAAACATACACATTAAAACAAGGAGCTTGGTATTGAATATTGTAAAATCATGCATTTTTCTTCATTTCCAAAAACTCTGATTGAATGGAATTTGGATATATTGCTTTAACATCTATTCTTTATATTGGTATAAACCATTCCAAACTGGCAAGATAAAGAAGACCTACAGGCTCACTTTGTGATAATTATGGACTTTTCCCCTAGGCTTTACTGAACACACAAAGCTCAGGATACAACAGTGGCAAGCATATGATGTCTTAAGTAACTTTTCTCCCACTAATATTTAAAGCAAAGCTCAGTAACAGTAAAGCAAAAGAAATCCTCAGGGAGAAAGAAGGAAGGAGGGGAGAGAAGGAAGGAAGAAAAATGGAAAACAAAAGAAAAAAAGGATAAGAAAGCATGAATCCAGAAAAGCATATACTATGGCAGAAGCTATCCTGAAGGCCTTTGCTGATTTCTCTAGACTGGAGGGGTACATCAGCTATAGTCTAAGGGCCCATGCAAGGTGGAAAGTCAGGGCAGAGACCACCACATAAAGCGAATACCCTGAAAGGAAGCACTATGCTGGATGAATTACAAAATGATCCATTTCTTGAAAAAGGATATACTTACACTAAAAAATTTGTTGTTTTTCTGAAATTCACTTTTAACCAGCATCCTGTAATTTTTTTTTTTTTTTTTTTTTTGCGGTACGCGGGCCTCTCACTGTTGTGGCCTCTCCCGTTGCGGAGCACAGGCTCCGGACGCGCAGGCTTAGCGGCCATGGCTCACGGGCCCAGCCGCTCCGCGGCATATGGGATCCTCGCGGACTGGGGCACGAACCCGTGTCCCCTGCATCGGCAGGCAGACTCTCAACCACTGCGCCACCAGGGAAGCCCCCAAGCATCCTGTATTTTTATTGGCTAAATCTGGTAACCCAAGCCCTCACGTAAGATACTAATGGAACTTACCTAGCAGCCTTGGCTCTGGCTGGAAGCAGGTGGTTAGGTAAAGTTTTACTGAAAATTTCCAACACCACCAGGTCCTCTTACAGTTTTAAGGCACAAATTCATGCTACCTGTGTGTCCCTAGGTACCTGGAAGAAGCAAATATAAGTCCATTCTGAAGGAACCCAACTTAAAACACAGATTTCAAAGAATTACCGGAGATAAATTTACAACAAATATTAATGCACAATCAAAAGACACAAAACATATGAGGAAATAAGCCACCATGAGTGAGAGTCAGCAGAAATAATAAATAATAGAATCAGACTTGAAAGACTAACAGTGTTTAACTTTTTGGATTTGGAATGTAAACTAAGTAAGCTTAATTTGCAGAAATAAATCAAAAAGGTAATCAGATCAATGACTAAAAAATAACCTGGCATTAAAAACGTATTATACACAGCTTCTAAAAATTAAAATTTTAATAAAATTAGAGATACAGTGGATTGGCTATTCAATAGACACTGTTCAAGAGAGAGAATGGGAATGGAAACTGTGAAAGGGAGTTAAAAGACATAGACATGGAGTATTGCACCTATAATCCCAGTCCCAGAAGGAAGTAAGAAAGAGAACGGGGCAAGGAAATCCTTAAGGATATAATGGTTAAGAATTTCTCAGAATTCAAGAAAGACTCAAATCATCATATCCAAGAAAGTCAAGAAGAAATTAAAATGAAAGGAGGCAAAAACAGACACCTTCCTTTCTTGGATTATCCTTTTTTTCTGAGGACCCCAGAATACTGTACTCCTCTGTAGAAATACAGATTTAAGCTTTTTAGTAACAGCTAATACGATTCCTAAACACCACTAACAATTAATTTCACATAATAAATCAAGCCTAATTTTTGTTTCTTGTCCATATTTTATTTTAAGCTGATTTTGGTTAATGGTTATCTAAAAAGATTTTTAAATGTATCATATCTTTGCAATTATGTAAAAAATATACGTGTGGACTTGGATGGCAAATAAATGCATTCTAATACAAGGCAAGTGTCTCTGTTAGTATTGATACTTACTCAGATAAGGAGAAGAGTGTATGTTTCTCTTCACCTGCCAATGACAGTGTTCATGTAAAGGTTAGGAATAGTAATTTTATAGGTTTAGGTGTCTGCTCTTTTATCAAGGGAAAATTACTTTCCACTTGCATCCCATTGGCGACAAGAATAGGGATGATGACAATGTATGATAACAATGATGATGACAGCTAACATTTATTGAATTACAAGCACTAGGAGTCAGCAAGCTTTTTCTGTAAAGCACCAGACAGTACATATTTTAGACTTTGTAAGCCACATGGTCTTTGTCTCAATCACTCAATTCTGCAGTCATAGTATTGAAGAAGCTATGGACAATACGTAATTGAATGAGCATAGCTGTGTGCCAATAAAACTTTATTTACAAAAGAGTTCAGGGTCCAGATTTGGCCTGAAGGCTGTAGTTTGCTAGCCCCTGGATTAAATGATTGCAGATATTTGAATTCCAGTGAATTACTTTATTGTAGCTGTGTTGTACTTCTTTAACTTCTGCTTTAAATTCTATTATTCTTTAAAATATATAATAAATTAGTATACAAATAAAGATATATTAGATTTATTTTAGTCTTAAAAAATTATCCCCATATCATGTATGTTTGCTGAAGCCTTGTAACAACATCTTCTGTTTGAAAAATAATAATAATTGGTATTGACTTATTAGTAATGGTGTTACCTTTTACTGTATAGCCAGTCATCCCCCAAATGTAGTAACTTAAAGCAGAGTCCCATTATTTGCTCACAGTTCTGTGGGTCAGCAATTGGGGTCTGTTTTTGCTCCATGCAGGGGCAGTTCCCTGTCTGTGTATAGGTCTCACCTGGAGAGGCTGAGTTGGCTGGCAAGGCCGGGTCCTCTCTCCACACACTCTTTTGTCCTCTATGAGACTAGCCTGGACTTTTTCTGAAGAGGAGCAGGCAGGTAATAGGGAAGAACAAATCTGACTCCATATTGGATCTGTTTCTTGTCCTTTAACCTTTGTATTCTATTGCTTTTTTTTACAAGTTAATCATTAAAAGGATGTTGCCCATTTCCAGAAACCCTGCCTCCCCTGCCTGAGTGTTAAGTTAAAAATACCTTTGTTCAGCTCCCAGGAAACATCCTGACAAGGTCCACCTATGAATGGCTGCAGGAAGAAGAAATTAACACCTCCCCTCTGGAGGCTGGCTGGAACCAGGAAATGTTTGCAACAACCTACTGCCTCTTTTTACTTTACCTCCTCACCTTCCCCTCTTTGTTCCATAAAAGAAACTAGCATCCAAACCTGGGCAAGATGGGTTTTTGGGACATGAGTCCACCATCTTTTCAGTCGGCTGGCTTCCGGAATAAAACCTCTATACCTTGCCCCAACAACTTGTCTCTCGATTGACTGGCCTGTCGTGCGTCGAACAGTATGAGCATAGACTCGGTAACAGGCAGAGTCCCCAACAGCAAGAGAGGGCAAGGCCTTGCACACAGGAGTCCCATGGTCAAGGCCAGATTTAAGGACTGTCTCCTGATGGGAGGTACAGCAAAGTCACGTTGCAAAGAGACATACAGTTACGCCAGAAAGAAGTGAGAGTCCACGAGATGGTCTGGGATGTCCTTGGGGTCGTGTTGCATGTGCTCTCGCTCCAGACCCACTTTGCCATCAGCCATTTAGGGTGTATAAACTAGTTTACTCTAGTCCGGGCACATCGTTAGTCACAAATTACGTACAAAAGAGGTGAATAAGCATAGGTGTTGCTTAAAGCCATTTAACTCATGTTCCCATGCAGAGTTCCCACTTAAACTGTGTCCAGTTCTCATTCTAGTCCACGTCTTTCCATGACCAGGCCAAGGCCAGAGCCAGTTAGTTAGTTAGTTAGTTGAGACACATGCCCTGACTGCTGCTAAGAGGATTTAAAGCAGCTGCTCAGTTTCTTTTTTCTCAGTTCCCCTGGGTATTAGGGAAGCACACTCCTTTTCATCTGAGCCTGAAGCCCGGCCTCCAGCCCAAGTAAAAAAATGCTCTCTTGATAGCCAAATTCACCCCTACCCAGCTTAACACTGAATCGTACAAAATGTTCTTAACTCCAGTTCCATTTTTCTGGGAATACAGAGCCAGGTTTACCTCTCCTAAATGATTCTTCTCTATGTTCACCAGCCCATCTCAGTGCCAGAGGCTAATATTCTGGTTCTCTTGGAAACCGTTGTCTTCTGCATTCAGTATTGTCATGTGCCTACCAGCCAGTTATCAGGATATATTGCCAAATCTATATTCATTTTCCAACAGAATTTGCGTCTACAGCTCTCCTTCTTAAGATTTTGACTGTTCCTAATAAATGCCAAAATGTTTATCAAACAGTTTTCCAGATACAGAACCTCCTCTACATGTTTGCTGTTCTGTAACAAAAATATATGCTAAATTTAAGAAACAGACATATTATAAAAAGCATATACAGTAAAGTGAAGCCTAAGTTGCCCTATTTTTCTTCTTCCTCAAGCCTTAGTCCTGATACAGTCATTCCTCTTTAAAAGTTTCTGTGCTTGCTATTTTTGATAGGAAAAAAAAAGTTGATTTACAAAATATAGCAAAACTTGGCTGCAGTTGAGACACACTGTTAATATGGAAAGGGAGTTAATAGGGTAACTCCCAAAGAAAGGAACAAGAAAAATCCTCTTTTGAGAAAACAGAGTGGAAAGATTTTATCACAATCTATTTTTTTCTCTCTACCTCTTCCTACTTTGGACAAACATCTAGGAGTATCCCACTCTTAGACTTTTTGTATTTGTCTAATACAGCTATTCATTTTCAAAGTAGATTATAATTTAGGGGCTGTGAGGACTTTCCAGGACTTCTGTAACCAGTGATCATGTCGCTGTAAGTTTCTGGTCAAGAGCAGTCCTGGAACCCCACCCCACCCCATATCCTCCGCCTGCCCCTTGTTTATGAAAAGCGTTAGCCTCCTAGGCCTTCCCTGAGTTCCAAAGAAGACATTTAATCAGAGAAGTGAGAAAATGCAGAAACGAGGAAAACAGTCAAGCAAGACAAGATAATAACAGTTTAGCCATTAAACAAAGTCAAGGACATTTAGTTCCTCCTCAAGGGCTGTAGATACTATTCTGAGCCATGTCCTTGAGCCACTGTGTGTTACCTGCATGCTGCCCACCCGCACAGAGACCCCAGACGGGTTGGAACCAGAAGGCTGATGATGTTGACTCCCAATTACCTCACCACCAACCAATCAGAAGAGTGTCCGTGACATGACCACACACCCCAAAGCCCTCTCCTTCACTCTGTCCTTAAAAACCTTTCCCTGAAAGCCATTGGGGAGTTTGGGCCCTTTGAGCATGAGCTTCCCGGGCTCCTTGCTTGGCCCAACACTGGGCGCCTTGCGAAAAGTGCTGCGCTTTCCTTCACCACGACCCGGCGTCAGTAGTTTGTCTTTACTGCCTGTGGGTGAGTGGGCCCAAGTTGGGTTCTGCAACAGTCCCTTTTACTTAAGCTCGTGGAAGAAAAACTTGAAAACCAAAGAGGTAAACCTAAGATTCTTTTTTAGCTGACTTTGAGGGAGAATGTGAAGGCTAGCGCTTGGGTGAATTTCCTTTTGGGTGAAGGCCAGAGGGGTGGGTTAGCCCTGGTTTGCGTCACTGGGCTCCGCTAGTGAAGGGTTCTCCCTTCTTTTGGAAGAGCTTTGTTCGGAAGGGCTCTAAAGAAGAAAAAGGAGGAACGGGTTCTGATGGCTGTTGTCATCTCTGTCTGCCAGGCTTCTGCCGGAGACCCCAGGGCTGCTGTGGCCAGCACTGCGGCTTTCTGAGCTCCTGTTCTGATAGTGCAAGGAAGCTGCTCTTGGTAGGAATCTGAATGAGCTCTAAATCTCTGTAGGGCGTATGTTTGTCTCTAGGTGCAGGGAACTCACCAGGACTGATGCAAGTAATGGTGACAGGAAGGGAAGGGTGATGAGGAATACACGTTAGCGGAAGGAGCGAGGCTGCAGGAAGAGGTTGCTGAAGACTTACACCCATGTTTCTCTCTACAGCCTCCCTCTCTTTTCCTCTGCAGGGTCTGTCTCTTCATCCCTTATTTCTTTTTTCTATCTACCTCTTACTTTTGTTATTAACTATTCACAAGTTCTTTTCCTTATTGTACTCCCTTTGGTATAATCAATCCTATTCTTTTTTTTTTTTTGGCCATGCTGCGTGGCTTGCAGGGTCTTAATCCCCAGACCAGGGCCACAGCAGTGGAAGCACCGAGTCCTAACCACTGGACCACCAGGGAATTCCTATACTATTCTTTTAAAAGACCTACCTGTACTCAGCTTTTGTTCCTCTGATAAGTATTGGGAAAGAAACAGCAGTGATTAAGAGATGAGTGGTATTTCCAAATTAATATATTATTTTATAGAATACATTTATTATGTTTTCATTTAGCATAGGTAACTAAGAAATTTGACTACGACATTTCACTTTTTAATTTCCTTTTCTAAAATTTGTACACAAAGAGCCTTGTGTCAGTGAGCTGGGGATGGCTGGCTGTAGTGGGGGCAGTTAGTCACTGTCTGGCTGTCCTATTTGGCACCCCAGTCTCTTTTTTGAGAATCCTTTATCGTGTGTCATTTTTGGAGGAAGTGGCTTCTTTCCCTTCTAGGAACAAAAGGCTGCAGGGGTGGGGAAATAGCACGGAGAGGGGTATTGAGCCTATGATGGAGGATTGGATATTCAGACCTCTTTGAGACTTTGAATCAGTGAAGCATGGGTATGAGAACAGTTACAAGTTGACAAAATGTTACTGCTGCAAGACCTTCGCAGCAGTAACAACGTGCTTCCCGACCATGGAGAGCAACTTGCTTCCTGACCCTGGAGATCAACTTGGTTCCTATTCTTTGTCCAAGTTGGGGGACCCAGCTTTCCAGGAATTCTCTACGCTCTTCCAATAAATTCCATTTTGCCAGAGTTGGTTTTTGTTGTTTGCAAGAGAAAAAAAAATCCAGATTCTATTGCCAAAAATGCTCCAGGGTACCAACTCCACCATGCTCTCTGAAGTGGCTGAGTGGATCATGAGTCACTCTGGATACTTCAGGGACATGTTTAATATTTCTAAATGACTTTCTATATTTAAAGTGAAAATTTAGAAAATTCAGAAAAAAATTTAGAAAGAATAAAAAAAGTTCTCACCAGCTAAATGAAACTACTGAAAATTATTTGCAAAGTTATCTCAAAATCAGGGACTTCCTTGGTGGTCTAGTGGCTAAGACTCTGCACTCCCAATGCAGGGGGCCAGGGTTTGATCCCTGGTCAGGAAACTAGATCCCACATGCCGCAACTAAGAGTTTGAATGCCACAACTAAAAGATTCCGCGTGCTGCCACTAAGACCCAGCACAGCTAAATAAATAAATAAATTTTAAAAAAATAATAAAAGTTATCTAAAAATCAGAAAAGCATTAAGCACATACTTCTATTTATCTATCCATCTATTTAAATATGAATCAGGTAGAAATTCTTTCACTTTTCTTCTTTGCTATTTGGCCTTTCTCTATCTGTAGTCAGTTGTGTACACAACAGATCTTCATCAATGTTGGAGTCTTGTCATTCAACCACAGAAATTTCTATGACATTTCTGCTAAAGACTGGTATTTTGTCTGGTTTGTTCAGTTTGCAGGAAAATAAAGTTCTGAATACGTTCAGGCCATATTGTCTTTTACATCTCATTCACAATGGATAATAAACACCTAAATGGCCCAGTGTGATATGAGGACTTTGAAGCTAAACAGTCCTGGGTTCACACACATGCCTTGCATTTACTAGCTGTGCGATCTGAGGCATATTATGTGATCTTTATGCTTCTTAGTTTTGCTACTGAAAGCTCAGCCTCTCCGCACACGGGTGCAGAATCAAATCTCGGAGACAGGGTTTGGGGTGAAGCAGAAAAGGACAGCTTTATTACTTTGCCAGGATTTGATGAGGGTCTTTGTAACCATGACTCAGGGTGGGAAGTGTGCAGGGCATGCGCTCCCTTGACCTCATCTCAGGTGGACGAGCTTCTCTGGCCCCTTCAGTCTTGCCTCAGGTGGTTCCCTGGCTGCTCCCCCCTGATTAGCAACTGTTCCATAATCTGCCCTTTGGAACTCAGGGGAGGTCATGGAGGCTGGAGTCTTGCCTACAAGAAACGGGGGGCATAGGGTGTCGGTGCCTGGGAACCTCACAGGGCCCCGCTCAGCTTCAGTTTCCCTATTTGCACAAAGGGGATGAGAATATCTGCCTTCGAGGTGAATGTGAAGATTAAAGGTAGCATATGAAAAATGCCTGGTGTAACAACTAGCCATCCACTGTGCGTGGAACCTCTACTGTCCATGTGTCTTCTACCCTAAGTAGGCAGTAAACTGTAGGCAGTATTAAATTTAAAAGAAAGGATAGCAGCCAATTCCACAGTTTTCTCCCCTTACCTATTGCCTTAAATCAGTAATTCTTTACTTTTTTTTGAGCACCCCTTTGAGACCAAAGAAAGAGATGGATCCTCTTCCTAGGAAAATAAACATCACAACACAAGTCCAGATTTTTGTGTAAAGTCTAATGGGACTCTCAGACCCCTTAAAGCCATTCCATGGACTTGATATTAAGAATCCTGGCTTTAAATCAAGTAGCTTCCTTGTAAGTTGCTTGTTGTGAGACAGTGTTGTAAGTACCTGTGTTCCCCTGCAGCTGGGATGGGGCTACAGAAACAGTGCTGGCCGAGGACTCTGGGGGGAGGACACATGACTCTTTCAGTCCAGAACCGTTATGGGCAGGTGTGAGTTCTCCGTCTTCTCTTTCCCATCAGTAGAGCTGGAAGTAAAGGACTTTCAGACGGCAGAGTGGTGAAATGTAAGCGCCCCACGTCCCAGAATTGTAGGGGAGCCACCAAAGAGACCCTCCTGACTCGCACTGGATTAGGATGACGGCGGAGTACATCTGTGTTGTGCTAATTCCCTGAGAGGCCACAGTGCCTGCGAAGGCAGCCAGTATGGCTTAACTCAACTGATACATCCCCTCTGCTGGCACATGACGCCTCAGAGAACTTGGATCAATCTGGACCACAACCATGTTAAATCAAATCTGTATATTAATAATAACAGGCTTATAAAACGCTTGTTGAACAGTCTTTCACACATCTAGGAGGGCAGGGATTATCATCTCTCTTTTATAGATAGAGCGAACTAACACTCAAAAACGTAAGTGCCTTGCCCAAACACACTAGCGGAGACCAATGCTCTTTTACTACGCTGTCTATTTTTACAGAAATATGTCTTAGAATGCTCCTGGAACTTTAAAAAATCGAATCTAGCCATTCATTCATTCTAGGTTTGTCCTACTAAAGACGTGAGGTGGTTATCTTTCAACTACATCCTATTTATTAAAGGGTCTGGCTAAAGTGGATGTTATATAGAGAAAGTCTGATAATTTTCTGGGATTATCCTTAGTTAAACTACTGGACGGTTTCAATGAAGATACCACGCATATTTGATAAAAATTGTTAATCAAAGCAATACATTTTTATTGGGAAATTTGCTGACAATGATATGAATTTTATATTTTACATTTTTTCGTCAAAAACAAAGTATTTGTGGGACTTCCCTGGTGGCCCAGTGGCTAAGACTCTGCGCTTCCAATGCAGGGGCCCCAGGTTCAATCCCTGGTCAGGGAACTAGATCCCACATGCAGGCTGCAACCAACAGTTCTTATGCGACAACTAAAAAGATCCCGTGTGCCACAACTAATGGCACACGGTGTGGCCGGTGTGGCCCGGTGTGGCCAAAACAAATATTAAACAAAACAAAACACTTGCTTCAAAACAAGTGAAAGGTGCATTTTTAAAAGGAATCACAAAATTCACGTCTTTAATCCTTTATTATTCTGAAATATATAACACAGAACAGTACATAAACATAGGTACAGTTTAATGGACAAATATAAAGCAAATATGTAAGCAGCCACCATCTAGGTCGAGAAATAAGTTAGCAGCACTCTAGAGGCAACCATCCTCAGTGCAGAATGCACTTACTATTAATTTAACATTAATCTTTTGAATTCATTGGAACATACATTTTCCACAATTGCTTTAGACACAGGAATCGAAAACGAATACAGTTTGTTTTTTAGCAGATTTAAAGTAGCAAGGTATTTGCTTTAGATAACCAACTTCCACTTGTCAGAACATGTTATTCTTTCAAAGGAAGTGAACATCACAGTGAAGGTACTGACACCCTCAGAGAGAGAAATCAAAGTGAGCTTGTATTGTTATTAATTTTTTTTTACTACGGGGACATCATTCAGATTTGAATTCCTTCATTAAATGGAGACGCCGCCATCAGCCTCAATTAAACAACTTAGAGCACATGACGCTATATTCTCAAAAGAAGATCATTTCTTTCCATATTCGAGAGCTGAGTTAGACGTAGCTATGAGCAACAAGGAACCCAAAATTACAGTGGCTTACCAAAATAGCAGAGTACGTTCTCTCACGTGTGGAAATCCGGCGGTAGTCTCTCCTGGGCTGACATGCCCGTCCACGGCGCCAGAAAACCAGGCTGCTGACTTTCGCTCTGCCGTCCTTAGCACGTGGCTTCCACTTCATAGTTCAGGAGGGCTATTCAAGCTCCGGCCACCACACTCATGTTGTGCCCGAGGAAGGAGAGAGGGAGAAGAGCCGCCTCTGTTTAAGGACTTCCGGTCAGTTCCTTGCACGGCTTCTGCTTATTTCCTATTGGACAGACGTTGGTCACATGACCACATCAAGCTACAGGGAAGTGAGGAAATAGTCTCCTGGACAGGGATGGGTCCCACTACAAACCAAGGGTTCTACTAAGAAAGAAAAGGAGAAAAGATACTGGCAGAAAGCCTCTTTGCCACAGAGGGCTATTCTATTTGTAGGGTTCCATAGGTAAGTCTATTCACTATAGAAACAGGTCAATATTCCTTCGAACAGGAAAGTAGCTTTCATGTAGAAAACATCCAAAATCTGTCTTAGAATTTTGCAAACAAAATTTAATCTTTTTAGATGTTGATTTAAGGCGGCCTGTCTTTTTTGATATAGCTGATGAATATTCCTTTTTCTAGAAGTATGCTTTTGTGATGCAAGAAAGGATGAAAGCCAGATGGGAAAACAACACTCTAAAAGGAGAGAATTTGGTGCCATACCACCTGGCAAGCAGTCAACACTGATACAAGTTTGGAGCCGTGCTGATGGAGTCATATGTCCCTCCCGGGCTGGGCTGCAAGGACAGAGACCCGCTCGTGTGTGCCAAGGGTGCTCCCTGCTGCCGTGTGTTTACTGCGGCGGCCTAAATGCACATAACACAGGTCCACGGTGAGCTTAAAAGGATATTCCTACAGAAGTCATACGGCCTTGAAATGAAGCTTGATTCATTAGGACATACTGGACATTGACATGAGTGATCTCATCATAACATTTCCTTAAACACTGCATGGAAAGCTGGGCACCATGTTAACTCTATCCTAAATCGGATTACACTGTATGCCTGTGACTCCCTTAATCTAGCAATATCCCAGGAATTCAAATTCTGAACAAAATACCTGTATATGCATATTTGGAAGGTTTTGCAGAAGTGATGTGCTGTCGGGAGAGTGTTGACGGGGTGGTGCTTGCTAGCTGCAGGATCTGGAGAAACGCTACTTTAACAAGAAATCATTGCAAAATCTATCAGAGGCCTCTAGAGTTCACCAGTCTTATAAGCAAATCTTGCTTTACTAAAGACCCCGAAATGGTGTCATCTCTCTAAAATTTAAGAGACTAAAAGGGCCCCAAGAAACCACTTTCAGACTTTCCCTCTGCTTTGTTTCAAAGGCAGATAATAACTGAAGGGCAAAACAGAAGCCTTAGGGGCAGTGATAAGCTCTCTTTTTTTGGAGAAATGTTGCTAGTTTATGTAGTTCCTAACATTTAAAAAAAATTAAAAATAAATACCATTTGTTCATAAGAAAAGAGTAATTGGTAAAAAGTAGATAAAATGATGAACATTTTTCAAAATATGAATCAGCTCTCTCTTAAGGTTTTATACTGTTTTGCAAAAAGAAGCTGGCGAAGTTTGCACTGCAAAACGATCTGGATAAACCAGGGATATGAACAGGTAAGGCCTGAGCACTGTCACCACCGTACTTTCACTCCCTCACCAAGAGGTGTTGCCGCATATACTGGTTGGATAACTAACTGTTTGCTTCCGTGTTGGGGTAACTCCCCGGTAAGGAGTGCTTCCTTTTTGGATCCAGCCTGCTTTACTGTAATCTTACCAGGGCTGCGGAAGAAAAGTAAAGTCTAAAATGTGAACCCAGAAGCAATGTTCCGTCAGACTACAACTTTAGTCTGTGAGTAAATGGGCTTGCATATGAGTAGACGATGCCATGCAAATTACATTGAATGTTGTGGTTTTGTGAGCAGGGATCGGTTGGTATCTTGGGGGGCACCCGTGCCATATGTCTGATTATCCATTTCCCATGAGATGTATAGTATTATGATTCGGATTGTACTTCAAGTTCTGTGGGCAATAATTCCTCACATTGTGTTTTTTAAAGATTGTGGTGAAATAAGCATAGCATAAATTTTATCGTTCAAACCATTTGAAAGTGGACAATTCTGTGGCATTAAGTAAATTCACGTTGTTGCACAAGCAGCACCACCATCCACCTCCAGAAGTTTTTCATCGTCCCCTACTGGAAGTCGGTACCCATAAAAACACAGCTCTCCCTTACCCCCTCTCCTCAGCCACAGGTATCCTCTATTCTACTTTCTGTCACTATGAATTTGACTACAATAGCTGTCTCATCTAACTGGAATCATACAACATTTGTCCTTTTGTGACTGCCTTATTTCTCTTAGCTTAATGTCTTCAAGGTCCATCCATGTTGTAGTGTGTGTCAGAAGTGCCTTCCTTTTTAAGTGCCTTCCTGTGTGTGTGTGTGTGTGTGTGTGTGTGTGTGTATAGTTTTTAAAAGTCCATATATATGAATAGACACTGGGTTGCTTCCATCTTTTGCCTTTGCAGACACTGTTTCTGTGAATATTGGTGAACAAATATCTGTCTGAGTTCCTGCTTTCGTTGGGGCATAAACCCAGAAGTGGAACTGCTGGATCATATGGTAATTCTATTTTTAATTTTTTGCAGAATCTCCGTAGTGGCTGCATGATTTTACATTCCCACAAGCAGGGCATAAGGGCTCCAGTTTCTCCATATCCTCATCAATGCTTTTTATTTTCTGCTTTTTTGTTTTTTTATAATTTTTTAATAATAGACATCCTGCAGGGTGTGAGATAGTATCTTGCTGTTGTTTTGACTTGCATTTCCTAATGCTTAGTCATGCTGCGTACCTTTTCATGTGCTTATTGGCAGTGTGTGTATTTCCTTCAAGTCCTTAGTCCATTTTAAAATCAGATTTCTTTGCTGTTGAGTTGTAGAAAACTCCCTATATATTCTGGATATCAATCCTTATCAGATATGATATCACGTGGTGCTTTAAGGGGTAATTAAGTCTGCACCATGGCTGAGTAGCGTGGACTCAGGGGACGAACACAAGCTTTGTGTAAGTGAAAGAAACATACTGATAAGCAGGTGTCGTTGGGGGAAGGAATAACTAGAGGCTAGAAATCCCCCACAAACGCCAAAGTAAAGGGCTTTGATCTTTCACTCTTAGCGCAGAGCTCTCCTCCTGTATCTCCCCTAGAGTGCGGGTGTGAAGGTACCTCAAGTCTTGCCCTCTTTTTCTCAGATCCCAACAACCATCTAAAGACCCACTCCAGACAGATCAGTGATGCGTTTTAGAGCAGCGTTTCTCAAACTTCCCTCACTTAACAAATTTTGCCATATTCACAGAATATCTAATTTTTCTTTACTGTCATATTCACATAATATATAACATTTTTCCTAACACTTTTCTTTAAATCAACTCAGTTTTTAAACTTAAATTGATCTCAAAAGGAAACTTTAAAAATCAGTATTGTAAATGGAAAACCAGAAGCAGGTGCCCTTCTGGCCACAGCAGATTACAAACATCAGTTACTCCCTTGTCATCCTGGACTTGCCCTGATGGCGCATGGGCCCTAGAGAAGCATGCGCTCTGCCTACAGGGAGCCCCTTCACATCTGCTGGCACCCTGGGGGGCTATTTATTGAACAGAGGGGGCTGTACACAGATTTGTGCCCAGGGAGTAGAAATGGGCTGACGGTGGGATAGTAGCATCTCAAGTAACTTTCTATGCGTACATTTCGGAAAACACTGCTCTAGTCTAGAAAAGAGTTCTCAAGATTTTAGTCTTGAGGGAGAAGCCACAGATTCCCCCATGGAATCTCTTCTGTTTAAGTGAGGAACACAGAAAGGGGGATGGAGGCCCAAGTGACATGACTGTCTCTTGTCTGAAAGTAATTCCTTTTAATTAATTAATTTTTATTTATCTATTTAATTTTTGGCTGTGTTGGGTCTTTGTTGCTGCACGTGGGCTTTCTCTAGTTGCGGCGAGCGGGGGCTACTCTTCGTTGCAGTGTGCAGGCTTCTCATTGTGGTGGCTTCTCTTGCTGTGGAGCACGAGCTCTAGGCATGCGGGTTTCAGTAGTTGTGGCATGTGGGCTCAGTAGTTGTGGCTCGTGGGCTTAGTTGCTCTGTGGCATGTGGGATCTTCCCGGACCAGGGCTTGAACCTGTGTCCCCTGCATTGGCAGGCGGGTTCTTAACCACTGCGCCACCAGGGAAGTCCCTGAAAGTAATTCTTTAATTTGGTAGTTCTCAAACTTTGTGGTCTCAGGACTCCTTTACATCCTTAAAAATTATTGAGGACTCCAAAGAACTTCTGTTCATGTGGGTTTTATCTACTGATATTTACCAGGTTAGAAATTAAAACTAAGAACATTCTAAAATGTTTATTAATTCATTTAAAATAATAAACTACATGTTAACATAAATATTTTTAGGAAAATAACTGTATTTTTCAAAACACAGAGTGGCTTTGTCTACATCTTTGTGAGTCTCATTAATATCTGCCTTCGTGGAACTCAGCTGTATTCTCACATCTGCTCTGCACTCAGTCTTTTGCAATAAGACTTGTCATGTAGCCTCAGGAAAACTGTACTGTACACTCAGAAAAGAGAGTGAAAAAGTCAAATAATGCTTTATTAGTATGAAAAGTTTTGACTTCAGAGATCTTTTGAAAGGGTCTTGACTACTCCCAGCTCACACTTGAAAATTCTGCTTTAATTCATTTAGAGGTGGCATGGTGTAGTGGATGAGAGGGTATTTTCTAGGGCCCAAATGCCACAGTCCTCCTGCTTTTATTATCTCTGTGACTTTAGCCAACTATTTGCCCTAGATTTCTTTCTTTCTTTTTTTTAAATAAATTTATTTATTTTATTTATTTTTGGTCGCGTTGGGTCTTCATTGCTGCACATGGGCTTTCTCTAGTTGCAGTGAACGGGGGCTACTCTTCGTTGCAGTGTGCGGGCTTCTCACCGTGGTGGCTTCTCTTGTTGTGGAGCACGGGCTCTAGGCATGCGGGCTTCAGCAGTTGTGGCTCACGGGCTCGGTAGTTGTGGCTCACGGGCTCTAGAGCACAGGCTCAGTAGTTGTGGCGCACAGACTTAGTTGCTCTGAGGCATGTGGGATCTCCCTGGACCAGGGCTCGAACTCGTGTCCCCTGCATTGGCAGGCGGATTCTTAACCACTGTGCCACCAGGGAAGTCCCTGTACTTTAATTTTTAATATTTAGAGATGTAATACACTAAGAATTCACTTTGGAGCATGATACCAAGAGAGGAGCTAATTTTCTTTCTTTCAGAATGGGTAACTAATCGTCTCAACATTTCTTGAATAGTCCATCACTTTACAACTGACTTCCAATTTCTCCTTTATAATACAGTGATTTGTTATAACCACATGGATCTATTTTTGGCCATTTCATTCCATTTGTATTTGTCTCTTCCAGTATCCATAACATGCAATCTAAATTACTTTTGCTTTATAGTCAATTTTAATGTATGGTATGAAAAGCTCCCCCTCGTCATTCTCCTTTCTCCTAATTTTGAATTTTTAATGAGTTCATTTCAAGATAAATTTTGGTATGAATTTGCCAAAACAACATTCACTTCCCCCAAGTTGTGATTGTGATTGGAACTGCATTACATCTATGCATTTATTTGGAAGCACTGTCCACCTATGCAATATTAAGTTATCCCACCTAGGAAATTAAATGGCTTTCAATTTACTCAGATTGTTTTACATCCTTCTGTAAATCCTTAAGATGTTCTCAATATAGGTCTTGGTACTTCCTTTAAACTTATTCTTAGGTACTAAATAAACAGGATATTCTATGAGGATCTGACTGTGATTACCAACCTCAATCAGGATAATAACCTCTAAGACAGATGTAAGCCTATGATTGTGAATCTTCTTCTGTACAATATTTTTATCTTGCCTCATCTTAACAAACAGAAGGTACTCAAAGTTTACATGCATGAAGAATTAAAGGTATTTTGTATTGGTTAACATAGATGATAAACTTATCTGATCCATTAAATCTGTCTCCCTACGCAAGACAAAGTATTTGAGTCAAAAGTAGACTCTATTCCTCTTCCTGGATCTGGGAAGGAGAAAAGCCAGTAAGAAATAAATTCCCTGATTCTAATATATTGAACCTCAGTCATGTGCATCAGAATCACCTGGAGGCTTATTAGAACAGAATCTGCCTTCTGACAAGTTCCCAGTGGTGCTAGTGCTTTGGCCCAATGATTGCGCTTTGAGAACCGCTGTTCTAATGCAGTAGCCTTGGGAGAGGAAGTCCAGTAGCTAGGCTGAGATGGATGTAACACGTGATGGTACACAGCCCAAGTCGGATCTCTGATCACAGTAAGAATTTGTATGTTTGGCACTATATTCCTTTAAAGCTACGATTTTTTCCTCTGTGTTTAAGTTTTATTCATATCTCATGTATTTTCATATAAACTGTTCTAGTTTTTCCATTTGTATAAGATTTGTAATTGCAGCTATGATTTAATAATTGTGTGGTAGATTGTTTGGAAAGTTAGTTAAGTTTTTTTAAAACTTTGTTTGTTCATTTATTCATCGAATGTTTATTGAGCATCAACTATGAGCTATATGCTTGGGACACATCAGTGAGCAACAGAGACAAAGACTCCGGAGGTTACATTAGTGGGCAGGAGGTAGGCAATAAACAATAAACATAGTAAGTAAATTATCCAGCATGCTAGGGCACGGTAGACGCTACAGGTGAAAACCACAGAGCAGAGCAAGGTGAATCGTAAGGGCAGGAAGGGGGCTGCAATTTCAAATATGTTGATCAAATTAGGCCTCTTTGAGAAGGCAAAAATAGAGCAAGAACTTAAAGGAGGCAAAGGAGTTACCCAAGTGCACATACCGCAGAAGAATGCAAGCAGCTTGTGCAAAAGCCCTTACGCAGTAGGACTCCAGAGTACTTGAAGACTAAGGAGGCCACTGGAGCAGGTAAGGGCAGAGAACTGGGGATGAGGTCAGAGAGGCAAGAGGGGCCAGTTTACGTAGGGCCTTTGGAGGCCATTGTTACGACTTTAGGTCTCAGTATTCATGAAATGAGGAACTATGGAAGAATTCTGAGCAGATGAGTGACACAGTAAGATTTATATTTTTAAGGCATCACTGGCTGTTACATGGTGCACAAGCTATGCGGAGCAAGGGTAGAAACAGAGAGACCATGGAGTAGGCAGCTGAGCAGTGACCCAGCGAGGGACGACAGCAGCCTGGATCAGGGTGGTGGCAGTGGAGGAACAGAGAAGGAATTAGACTCTGGTTCTAGCCCAAAGGCAAAGCCAACAGAATTTCTTGATGGAATGGATGTGTGGTGTAAAACAGGGAAATCAAGAATGACTCTAAAGTTTTTAGCCTCAAAAACATGAAGGATAGAATTTAGCATCAGTGAAACGAGGATGACTACTAAATAGGTTTAGGGTTGAAGATCAGGCCATTGGTTCTGCATGTTAAGTTTTAGATGTTCATTTGACTTGCAAATGGAGATGTTAAGTAGGCAGTTCGATACAGGAAACTAGATTTCAGAAGTCAAGGCTAGTTTTAAATTTGGGAGTTGCCAGCAAATAGGTGGTTTTGAAAGCCATGAAACGAGATGTACAGATGGAGAATGGACTGAGCCCTCAGTCCCTCTAATGTGAGACCAGGGAGAAGCACCAGACCAGTAAAGGAGACACCAGTACTGTAGGGAGAAAGCAGAGCATGGTGTTCTGGGAATCAAGCGAAGAAAGTGTATCAAGCAGGAGGGAGTGAACCACTTTGTCAGATGTTGCTGTTAGGTCAACTCACGTTAGGATTGAAGATTAACCATTGGAATTAGCATATGGTGGGTATTAGTGACCTTGACAGGAGCAGTTTTGGTGATAGTGAAAGCCTAGGTGGGAGTAGATTCGAGTGAGAATTAGAAGGGAGAAATGAGAGACAAGTTACAGACTGTTATTGCAAGAAGCTGTGTTGCAAAGGGGAGCAAAGAAATGGGACAGTAACAAGTGAGGGAAGGGAGATCAAGTTTTGTACTTTTTTTAAATGAGAGGAATAACAGAATGCTTGAACGATGGTGGAAATAATCCAGTATGGAGACAAAAACTTGTTAATGTAAGGGAGAAAAGGGAGAATTGTTGAATCAAGATCATTGGGTAGGTGAGTGAGGATGGGATTTAGTATAGGAACCAGAAAACTTTTTCTGTAAAGAGCTAGACAGTAAATAATTTAGGGCCACTCATGGTCTCTGTTGTATAGTCTTTTTTCCCCCCAACCATCAAAAAATGTAAAAACCATTCTTGCTTCATGGGCTGTATAAAAACAAAGACCAGTGTTTGGCCTACAGGCTGCAGTTTGCCGATCCCTGATCTAGTACACAAGCAGAGCTGCTGATTTTAGATAAGAACATGGAGAACATGGATGGTTTTCATACGGTAACGGGCCGGAACGCAGAGTCCATGAGTTCAAACGCTGACAGGCAGATAGATACAGTGGCAGGAGCCCTCTTCTGATTGTTTCAGTTTTCTCCAGGAAGTATGAAAAGTTATCACTGAGGGTAAGACTGGGAGTAGAAAGTAGTAAATATTTGAAGAACTGTATCAAATAGTTGTGTAAGAAAAGGGGAGAGGGATTGCCTGGCAGCACTTTGAGATCAGTTGAGGTTTGTGTTCATAAATTTAAAGTGAGACCTCTTACCACGCTTTCATTTTTCTTCCAGTCATGTTCAGTTACCTGGGAGCCAGGTATGAGTTATGGTTTTGCCAGGAGAGTATGAGGAATCAAGAGAAGAAATCAAGGGCATATCTAAGGGAGTGATCAATGATTGACTATGGAATTTAAACAGGGTAAAGAGGGAACTAAGGGTAAGGGGCAGTGAAACACTGATAGGATCGATAACTGGAATTCTCAGTGACTTTGAAGAATTGTCGAGACCAGATACCTAGAGGGGTGCACTGGAAAACAGGAGGCTGGTCAGAGAAGGGGATGCATGAAATGGAGAACATGGAGGGCTTGCAGTTTCTGCTATAAGAAGCTCCAACTAGAGAGTGATCAAGGGAATGACTCAGGCAGAGTGCAAAGGAGAGCTGTTCAAGCAGATGGGAGCCAAGGTATCAGGGCATTGATATGCATGCTAAAATCACCAACAAGGTATCAGAGCATTGATATGCATGCTAAAATCACCAACAAGGTATCAGAGCATTGATATACATGCTAAAATCACCAACAAGGAAGGCGGGAGTGTTGGAGATACTGACGATGAACCAGAAGTTAAAAATCAAGAAATAGGGGCTTCCCTGGTGGCGCAGTGGTTGAGAGTCCGCCTGCCGATGCAGGGGACGCGGGTTCGTGCCCCGGTCCGGGAAGATCCCACATGCCGCGGAGCGGCTGGGCCCGTGAGCCATCGCCGCTGGGCCTGCGCGTCCGGAGCCTGTGCTCCGCAGCGGGAGAGGCCACAGCGGTGAGAGGCCCGCGTATCGCCAAAAAAAGGCCCGCGTATCGCCAAAAAAAAAAAAAAAAAAAAAAAATCAAGAAATAGGGGACTTCCCTTGCGGTCCAGTGGTTAAGACTTTGCCTTCCAGTGCAGGGGGTGAGGGTTCGATCCCTGGTCAGGGAACTAAGATCCCACATACCTTGTGGCCAAAAAACCAAAACCAAAACATAAAACAGAAGCAATGTTGTAACAAATTCAATAAAGGCTTAAAAAAAACGAAGGTCCATGTCAAAAAAAAAAAAATCTAAAAAAAAAATCAAGAAATAAAGGTAAACTTTGTTGACTTCAAGTTTTACTGCACTGAGATCTTAAGAGTAGCTTTTAAGATTACTAGCTTTTGAAATTCAGTAAGGATTTCTATGTGGCCAAATTTGATTAATATTTGTAAATGCTCCGTGGGCATAAGACAATATGAATTCCCTACTTGGAAGATACAAAATTGTAATTATTTTTCATTAGGTTGTTCTCACTAGACATGGAGTGATCAATTAGGAAGTCACTGTATAGACAAAAGATAGTGGTTTGGATGAGGCTGGTGGTAGTAGAGATAAAAGGAACTGGATAGAGTGAGAGATATTTAGGCAATCAAGTCAATAGGACCTAATGATGAATTGGCTATGGCGTGTAAAGGAGAGAAATGACAAGGATGACTTTTAGGTTTCTATAAAAAGGTAGATGATGGTCCAGCAATATTAAGAACATAGACTTTGAGAAGCCAGGATGGGACTTCCCTGGTGGAGCAGTGGTTAAGAATCCGCCTGCCAATGCAGGGGACACAGGTTCAATCCCCGGTCCTGGAAGATCCCACATGCCACAGAGCAACTAAGCTTGTGCGCCACAGCTACTGAGCCTATGCTCTAGAGCCTGCGAGCCACAACTACTGAGCCCGTGTGCCACAACTACTGAAGCCCGAGTGCCTAGAGCCCGAGCTCCATGACGAGAAGCCACCGCAATGAGAAGCCCGTGCACCACAACGAAAAATAGCCCCCGCTCGCCAAAACTAGAGAAAGGCCGCATGCAGCAGTGAAGACCCAACACGGCAAAAAAAAAAAAAAAAAAAAAAATCAGTTAATTAAAAAAAGAAAAAGAGAAGTCAGGATGCCTTTGCTCAGAGTTAGCTTTACTTGCATGGTGTGTTATATCCGCAAGTTATTTGACCTCTCAATTTTCTCTGTGCGAAAAGCAGATAATATGAGGTTCTTATGAGGACTGAATGGACTGATGGATGTAAAGCACTTATTTCAGCCCTAACACGAGGTGAACCCTCAATGAGTGTGAGCTATTTTTAACCTTTACTGATAGGGAACATTCAAAGATGACCCAGTTTGAAAGGCCAGGGAATGATCTCGGTTTTCTGCATTTCAAAGATGCATCTGAAGCTTTCATGTGGCGGTGTTAGGTAAGTAAGTAGTTGGATATTCAGGCCTGGAACTTAGAAAAAAGGTCTGAGCTAGAGATACAAATTAGTGAGCCATCTGTGTATAGGTGGTAACTGTACACAGAGGCCATGGGAGTAGACAGGGTGCTTGGAAGCAAATAGAGAGGGGAGGCACTGATGCTTTGCTTTTTTCTTGTAAATTGAGGTACAATTTACAACACAAAGTTCACCATTGTAATGTACAATTCAGTGACTTCCAGTACATTCACATCCGAAACCATCAGCACTGTCTAAATTTGGACATTTCATCACTCAACAAGAAACCCCACATCAAGCAGTGACTCCCCAGTCCTATGTCTCCCTAGTCCCTGGTGACCACCCATCTATCTCCATGGATCTGCTTATTCGAGACATTTCACACCAATGGAATCAGAATCTTATGTGTTTTTTTGTGTGTGTCTGGCTTCTTTCACTTGGCAGGTTTTTCAGGGTTGATCCATGTTGTACCCTGTATCAGTACATCACTCCTACTTATGGCTGAATAATATTCCATTGTGTGTATATACCACAATGTATCCATTCATATGTTGTGGACACTTTGGATGTTTCCACTTTTGGTCATTATTTGGCTACATTCAGGTACAAGCTTTTGTTTGAATACCTGTTTTCATTTCTCTGGAGTATATATTTACGAGGAGAAACTGCTGAGTCATAAAGTAATCCTATGTTTAAACTTCTGAAGAACCACCAAACAGTTTTCCATAGTGGCTGCACCATTTTACTTTCCCACTAGCAATTTATGAGGGTTCCAATTTCTCCACATCCTTGTCAACACTGGTTTGATTTTTAATTACAGTCATTCTAGTGGGTGTGATGTGGTATCTCATTGTGTTTTTTTTTTTAAATTATTTATTTATTTAGGGCTGTGTTGGGTCTTCGTTTCTGTGCGAGGGCTTTCTCTAGTTGTGGCAAGTGGGGGCCACTCTTCATTGCGGTGCGCGGGCCTCTCACTATCGCGGCCTCTCTTGTTGCGGAGCACAGGCTCCAGACACGCAGGCTCAGTAGTTGTGGCTCATGGGCCTAGTTGCTCCGCGGCATGTGGGATCTTCCCAGACCAGGGCTCGAACCTGTGTCCCCTGCATTAGCAGGCAGATTCTCAACCACTGTGCCACCAGGGAAGGCCTCATTGTGGTTTTGATTTGTATTAATATTTCCTTAATGGCATGATATTGAGCATCTTTTCATGTACTGTTGGCCATTAAAATATCTTCCTTGGAGAAATGTCTATTCAAGTGCTTTGACCATTTTAAAGTTGGGTTGTTTTTTATTGATGAATTTATGAGAGTTATTTATATATTTAGGATAATAGACTCTCATCACGTATATGACTTGCAAATATTTCTCCCACTCAGTGGGCTTTTTCTTGATAGTGTCATTTGATGCACAGAAGTTTTAAATTTTGATGAAATCCACTTATCTACTTTTCATTTTGTTACTCGTGCTTCTGATGTCATATCTAAGAATAACATTGCCAAATCCAAAGTCATGTAGATTTACCCCCAATATATTAAGACTTGTATAGTTGCCCTCTTACATTTTGAGTTAGTGTTTTTATATGGTGTGCGGTAAGGGTTCAAACGAATTAATTTGCACGTGGATATACAATTTTCTTAGCAGCATTTACTGAAAATACTAGTCTTCCACCAGTGATGTTTTGATATCTTTGTCAAATATCAATTTAACACACATGTATGGGTTTAGTTCTGGGCTCTCAATTCTATTTACTGACTTATCAATCTAACCTTCCGCCAATACCACACTGTGCTGATGACTGTAGCTTTGTAGTAAGCTTTGAAATCAGAAAGTATGAGTCCTCCAACTTCCTTCTTTTTGAAGATTGTTTTGGGGTCCCTTGTAACTCTATACAAATTTTAGGATCAACTTGTCAATTTCTGCAAAAAAACATAGTTGGAATTTTGATAGGGACTGCAATGAATCTATAGATCAGTTTGCCATCCAAACAATATTAAGTCTTCCAAAATATGAACAGGGAATGTCTTTCCATTAATTAGCTCTTTAGTATTTTGTAAATAGTTTTCAATGTTATGTAGCTTTCAATGTAGTTTATGTCTCATTTAAACTTATTTCATAGTATTTTATTCGATGCTATTGTAAATGGAATTGTGTTCTTATTTTTTGGAATGTTCATTGCAAGTGTATAGAAAGAAAACTGGTTTTTGTTGATCCTGTACCTTGTGACTTTGCTAAATTTATTAGCACTAATAATTTTGTGGATTCCAGTCAGTCATGGTATGTAATCATTTAAACATGCTGCTGGGTTACTTTTGTTGAGGATTTTTGTATTTATATTTATTAGGGACACTTTGTATCTATATTCATTAGGGACTATGTTGGTAGTTTTATTTTCTTGTGATGTCTTCGTCTGGCTTTGTTATCAGGGTAATGCTGGCCTAGAGGAAGACGTTCTCTCTTCCTCTATTTTTTGTAAGAGTTTGAGGACTGGTGGTGTTTTTTCAAATGTTTGATAGAAGTCACCAGTGAAGCCGTATGATTCTGGGCTTTTCTTTGTTGGAAGTTTTTTGATTACTCAATCAATATTCTTACTTGTAACGTTAAGTCTATTCTATTTCTTCTTGAGTCAGTTTTGGTACTTTGTTTCTGGGAATCTGTACACTTCATCTAGGTCATCAAATTGGTTGGCATACAAATGTTAATAGTATTTTCTTGTAATTCTTTTTATTTCTATATGGTTGGTAATAATATCCCCATTTTCCCCTAATTTTAGTAATTTGGATCTTTTTTTCTTGGTCATTCTATTTAAAGGTTTGTTAACTTTATTGATCTTTTCAAAGAACCAACTTCTGGTTTCATTGATTATACTATTTTCTATTGTCTATATCATTTCTCTCTCCTCTAACCTTCATTGTTTCCTTCCTTCTGCTATCACTGGATTTACTTTTCTCTTCTTGTTCTAGTTCCTTAAAGTGGAAGGCTGGAAAGCATATGTGAAGGAAGTGGCCTTAGAGATGAGGCTTAACTCCTGTTTTGAAACAGTGTCATTTGGACAATGCAGTAGCATCCTAACTAGTTTCTCTGCATACTTCCTTGTCATAAAGACTATTCTCAACACAGTAGCCAGTGTCACTCCTCTGCTCAACTCCCCAATGGCTTCTCGTCTATCTCAGAATAAAAGCCAGCCTTCTTATAATGGCTTATTTGATCCTTCATCACCTACTCCCCCATCCCTTCCTTTAAACTATTTGACCTCATTTCCTCATACTTTCCCCCTCCGTCAATACGTTTTACCTACACAACTTTCCTTATTGCTCTCGAACACGCCAGACACACTCCTGCCTCAGGACATTTGCTCTCACCGTTCCCTTTTCCAGGAACACTCCTCTCTCTCATCACCTTTAAATCTTGCTTAAATGTCACCTCAATGACCACTCTGTTTAAAATATTATTCCTAATCTAGTTCTCCCTATCATTCTCCACTCTTCTCCATAGCACTTACTATTATCCAAATTACCGTATCAGTTATTTATGTTTGTTTTTTCCCACTCGAATATAAGCCCCAGGAGAGTAGAGATTTTTGTCTGTATTGTTCATTGATGTATTCCCAGCACTAGTGGGTTCTCAGTAAATTGTTGAGTAAGTAGAAGGAAGGATAAGTTGCGTGTAGGTAAATTTGGCTATTTTGAGGCAGGAAGAAATTTCCATTTGGGGGCTTCGGTTTAGGAGGAAGGAGGTGCTATCTTCTGAAAGTGAAGGGGAGGCAGCACAGTGAGAGGAGAGTGGAAGTTAGAGGAACTTTTTGGAGTAGATGAGGGGGTTGAAGAGAGAAATGTCTAAGACTGCCTGGCTGTACTGAGGGTCCGTCTGTTTGGTGATCATGAGACTTTAGAGGAATCAGTCTATTCAGAAGTTCACTCAACAGCCTTCAGCAGCATGCAACTGCTTTCAGGTACTGAGAAAGTGAACAGTTGGGTTAATCGAGGCTGAAGTTTTCCCAGAGGCAAAGGGTGTAGGTATAGTTCTCAATCTTGGCTGCACTTTGTTATCTATCACTGGGAGAAACTTTAAAAAACCGGCAAGTTGTAAATCCAGAACTTAGCTCAACTGTGAATACATGAGTCAACAAGGATCCTGGGGGTGTGTGGGGAGGGTGGGAATCCCAGGACCTGCTGATTCCATTATTTACACTATTACCCCAGCTTAGAAGGATATACCATATACTGATATGATGCTGTCCTGGAAGTTTTTATTCCCCTTTTCTAAATCATAATTTTTGTTGCGTTTTTGCTAATTTTCAACATAGTTGAATGAAAGCCTCACATCACAAACCTGAGAACACAAAGGGTCTCCTCTTAGTTATGTACTGCACTTAGTTAAAACATAAACTCCATAGGAGCAGAGACCAAGTGAATTTGCTTAATACTATGTTCCCAAGACGTGATACACAGAAACTCAGTAACGCTTTTTTTTGAATGAATGAATGATATCCACCAGCAGTGGAGTTATGTATGTGCCACGTGCTGGTAAATGATTTACGGAAGTTCATTAACTTTTTACAAACAGCCCTATACCCTATCAAGTCAATTTTAGGGATAAGGAAGCATAACCTCTGGGACTCTGGCAATTTGCCCAAGGTTACACTGCTCGTCCGTCAATAATGTAGCCAGAGCTCCACATTATGTCACTCTGATTCCAAAACCCATGCTCTTAAACACTAAACTGTGCCAAGTTGAGAGAAGGGCAAGGACAGAGAAAAAAGATAGAAAGGAAAAGTGCTTGGTAAAAATTTCAGAGGATGTATCCTTATTTTGTGACCCTTTAAAAATTTGAGCAAACCTTTTAAAGTCTCTTTTACAACTAGAGGCCTGATGACGTGACTTTCTGATTCTTCCTCCACCAATAGGGCCACACTAACGTCAGGGTCACCCATGGCCTTTTGGCTGATAGATCTCCCCCATAATGGTTGATATGTGTTCATTTATTGGCTGAAATATGGATCTCTGCTCATTCACAGACTTGAGATCTCTCATTCACAAATTTGAGATCTCTCATTCAACAGAAACGCAAGTGGTCTGCATAAGATTTGCTACATATGCAAATTCATATAAATTTTCAAATGTTACCTTTTACAATATTTTATGAGTATTAGGAATAATCCAGCTTTACTCCCATTTAATTTGTGACAGCAGGACTCAATTTATAATTCTGTTCTTTAAGAAAGCAAGCAGAAATAAACCCATGTTATCTTTTTCTTCGTGAGAATTATAATATTTTGCTGTTTTCTTTGTATATATTTTTGTAGGTAAATATTCTTTCACTCACCAAATATTTATCTGATTATGTCACACAGAACCTTCATTCTAGTGGGAGACAACCAATAAACAAAATACACAACATATTACGTGGCAAGAGGCACAGGAAAAACAGAGCAAGGTAAGGGAGAGAGATGTTGGTGGGGTGCTGCTTACGTAGTTCTCAGAGTTCAGCCCTTTCTGATGAGAGATTTGAGCAGAGACCTGAAGAAGTGACAGTGTGAGCAAGTGGGTACCAAGGAGAAGAGCACTCAGGCAGGAAGATACTAGTGCAGAGGCCCTGAGACAGACATGCTCGGTATAGTGGAGGAAATCGGAGGATGGAGTGGTGGGAAAAGACTGAGCACGCAGAAATGTCATACTGGATGTGAAACCAGAGGTAATGTGGGCGGGAGCAGTTTACGCAGGGCCCTGCAGACCACGGTAAGAATGGAAGACCACGGCTTTTGTTCTGAGTGAGATGGGAAGCCATCAGTGGGCTTTAAGATAGGAATGTTGTTGACTTTCAAAGGGATCACACTGACAGGTGCCGTGAGTAGATGACGTGGAAGCAAGTGTAGAAGTGGGAGACCAGCCCGGTGGCCTTTGCTATTGTCCAGGTGTAAGAAGACGGCGGCTTGGATCAGAGTGGCTGTGATGGAGGTGGTGAGCTGAGATCAGATTCTGGGTATATTTTTAAGAGAGCGCTGGTGGGATTTGCTGATGGAGTGGATGTGAGGTGTGGAAGAATCAAGGATGACTCCAAAGTTTTTAGTCTGGAAGAATGGAGTTGCCATTTCATGAAATAGGGAACACTAAATCACAGTTCTTTGGTGGGGTGGGAGGGGGGTTAACAGTCTGGTTTAGACTATATTAAGTCTACCACACCTATCAGACATTCAAGCAGTGCTGTAAAGTAGGCAGTTAAGTGCGAGTCTAGTGTTTAGGGGAAAGGCGTGGGCTGGAGATTCAAACGTGGGTTTCATTTGGCCAGAGATCTGGATGGGGCTGCTGAGGGAGAAAGAACAGAGAGGAGAAGCAGTCCAAGTTGTGAGATCTGAATCCTGGGCTACTCCAGCATTTAGAGGCTGGAAAAAGAGGGCAACCAGCAAGGGGACTAAGTAACAGTCATTTAGGAAGCAAGAGAGAAATACAGAATGGAATTCTGGCAGGCAAGCAAAGGGGCTTCAGGAGGAAGAGAGTAAGTCATCAGCTGTGTCAAATGCTGCTGACAGGTGGAGTGACATGAAGACTGAGAAACGAAAGTGGGATTTGAGAGCGTGGAGGCTCCCAGGATCCGGAGCCTTAGTTTCAGTGGAGTCTGGGGGTCAAGTCTGACTTGTGGGTTCGAGAGAGAGTAGCAGATGCGCAAATGAAGTCCTTCTGTATAGGAGACCAGGTCAGAGCAATGGGGTAGTATTTGCAGGGAGATATGATCAAGATTTTAGCTATTAAAATCTTTACAAGTTGACAAAAACAATCAAGTCGAGCGGGGAAAATCTGCTAAGGAAAGAGGACAATTCCAAGAGTAAAATGGAACTCAATGCAAAAGTGGCAGTTTGGGTCTTGGACAGGAATTTGGACCATCCATCCAGTTATGGAGGCTAGCAGTGTATTCAGATGGAGGAAGGCTGGTAGATGCAAGGTGGGCGTGGGCCAAAGCTGTTACAGATTTCTGATTCCATCTATCATCTCAAGAAGCAACACAGCAAGGACTGGGGATGTACCGTCAGGTTTAGAAGAGGTGAAACAGCTGTTGAAGAGGGCAGGGTAGACAGATCAGGGAAGTTAGTGGGAGGGGGGTGAGGAACCCAGGGAGCTCTTTTCAGAGTTAGTAAGGTGTTACGTTTTCCTCACGCATGCAGGGAATTGAGCAGGGCTGTGGGTTAGATATGTAAAGTGGAGGGAGAAGGCAAGGATGGAAGGTATTTCCAAAGGAGGACTCACAACAACAGATAATGGAATCTAAAGTAGTCGACGAGATGAGATTTTTAAAAATGCGGGTAACATTTGGACGTGTCCTTTAGTAACAGTCGATTCTCATTATCTGAGAGAGCTGTGTTCTATAAAGTCACCGGGAACGCTAAACTTCTCCTGGAGGAGCAAAGGGTTAGGTTCCTAAGAACCTGCGGTCACATTTCGTCAACTGACCGGTACCTAACTTTGTTTATGTGAATTCCTGTTTAGACATCTTATTTAATGTACTGTTGATTTACCAGCACTGACCTCATCACGGCCAAGAGCACTAATGATAACCCTAAACGAACAGGATGCAGGACACACGTTTTCTCCACAAATACTAGATAGCAGCTCAGCACTACGCCTGGGGTGGGGGTGTGGAGGCACTTAAAACACGAAAGCCACCAGTAAAAAGCACAAGAAATTTGCTAAAAACATGACACCGTATGTACTGTGAAAAGCACATCTGTTTACAGCGCAAGAGCTGATGTAACAAGGCTGAGTGTCGTCTCCTTTAGCCTCAGTAGTGCCTGTCAGGCAAGTCACATTTTTCACTGTGCACGTCCACGAACCCTTGGATACTGATTCGGGGATTACAAATACATTGCAGTGAGCAGGTGAATTCGCAGACATGGAATGTGCGAATAACGAGAACCGACTGTACACTGCCTAGAGCTGTTTGCTGCGTGTCTCAGCCCGGTTTGCTGCTTTTGATCAAACGGTATATAACAAGTTCAGCAGACGTCTAATCATCGAACAAGAAATTAGTAACAAATTTTGCTGCCAGCTTTCAAAAAGTTTCTGCATGAGATTTATGTATTACTTTCTGTACTCTTCCAATCTGACGTCTTTCGTCTTCAGAGCAGTTGTCACAAAAGTGTTTAGAAACCACACTTAAAAGACTCCGGTTTTTCTTTTCTTTTTTCCCTCATTTCAGTCACTGGCAGTTTTGTTCTTAGTTACTGACACCTTCGGTGGGCCTTAAGTGGACTTTACTAGTCCTCCCAAACAGCAATAATCTTGGCTTTTGGCAGGTAGATGTGACAAATAAGGCTACGTAATTATTTTTTTTTCTTTTTCCATCAGCTGTGATTTCTGGGCCTTCTTCCCCGCATCATTCCACCTCTTCGTTAGGTCAGCCATAATTAACTGGTTGGATACCAATTAAATCAGTTCTTCGGAAGGACCTTGTTTCTTCTGATTTGTTTCCTACCTCACCTCTTTCTTCCATGTAATCTGTTGTATGTTTAGTGTATGTTTATTACACTTCATTCAGTGTTGCCTTACAGGATGTTTAGAACAGAAGGAGAAATAAAACCACCTGGATACCACCGCCGTCCAGGAAAGCCTAGCTGGGGTGACAGAGTTGATTTTCTCCCTCCCAACGTGCCAACGCCGCTACTGTGCCTGGAGCGCGCTAACAAATTCCCTTGACAGCAATTTCCTTAGCACTCCCCAGGCCTCCATTCACATGCAGAACCTCCAAACGACCGCACGTGAGCAAAGAGGAACCAGAAGAGAGAAAAATGGGAAACGAAGAAAGGAGACGGAGGGGAGGGCGCGGCTAGGGGTGGAAAACAGTAAACAACACTTTTTCCAAGGTCCCCCCCTCCCCCACGCGTGCAGGCGCATCGCGCGTTTCCAATCAGCGGCCCAGGCGGCGCTCGCTCTTCCCCCACGGACCCCCCCCCCCCCCCCCGGGGGCGCAGGCCCACGGGCTCCGGGCGCTCCGCGCAGTGACCCGGAACGCACGCCGCCCTCGCCCCGCGCTTCCGGCGGTGACTTACTTCTAAGACGCCGACGGCCCAGGGGCGCGCCCTGCCCACCCCAGGCCGCCGCGCGGGCCTCCGGGGCAGCTCGCGTCCCCGCGCGCGGAGCGGGCGCCTGGGCCAGCATCCGCCCGCCGCCCAACCAGGGGCTTCCCGGTCGGAGCCCGCAGGGGCGGGGGCGGCGGCCCGCGCGCTCCTGCGGGACGCCTCCCCGCCCCGCGCCGCCGGGCGCACGCGCAGCAGCGCAGCCGCCCTTATTAAGTCCGCGATGGCTCCTCGCGCGCCCCACCGGCCTCCTCCCGAAGGCGCCGCCCGCCCCGCGCGCCCCGGGGCCCCCGGGACCAGCCTCGGGCGGCTCCCCGAGCCGGACTACCCCTAAAGTGGAAGGGCGGCGGCCGGACGCGCGTCTGCGAGCCCGCCGCGGCGACCGGAAAGAGCGGACGGGTCGCGAGGAGGCGAGCCAGGCCGCGGAGGAAGAGGAGGGCCGCGGCGAGCCGAGGTTTGCCGAAGGCGGCGTTCCGGAGCGCGCGAGGGTGGGAGAGGAGGAGCACGGCGGAAAGTGCCGAGGGTTTCCGAAGGCCGCAGCGGCCGAGTTGCCCGGATGTAGTTGGTGGAGCGGCAGCGGCGGCACCAGCGGCGGCGGCGGCAGGAGGAGGAGGCGGCGGCGGAGGAGGAGGACCCGGCGGCGGCGGCGGCGGGGGGAGGAGGGGTAGCGGCGGCGGAGCGGGAGGAGGCAAAGGCGGAGGAGGCAGTCGCTGCGCGCGGGGCCGAGCCGGACGCATCTTGGTGCCCCCTCCCCCGGTTCGCCGCTGCCCGGCCTGAGCCGATCCGAGCTGAGCGTGAGCGTGGTGCGGACGGAGGGGATGGCCCGGGAGCGCCGGCGCCAGTGACGGGGAGGTGCTGAGCGTCGCCGAGGGCGCGCCGGGCCCTGCGCCGCCCGCCGCCTGCGCGCCCGCCCGCCGCCCGGTCCGCGGCCGCTCCCCGTCCCCGACACACGCTCACAGGCCGGGCATTGATGGTAATGTATGCGAGGAAACAGCAGAGACTCAGTGATGGGTAAATCGTCTTTTCGTTTCGGGGCAGCGGGGCGGGCGGCGGGGGGGCGGCTGCTCCTTATCTGGGCCGGCCTCGCCGCCATTTTTGTTGTTAACCCTGATCCGGAGCAGCCGGGAGGGGGAGCGGCCGCGCGGGCGGCGGGCGGCGGCGGGCGCGAGTGTGCGTGTGCGCGCGGGCGGGCTCCGGGGGCTCCGCGGGGGGGGCGCCGGGGCCCCCGGCCTCAGGCCGCTTCTCTTCCTGTTTTCCAGCTGTCACGACCGGCGGGGGGACGCGCAGCCTTACCAGGTACCCGCGGGCCGGGCGCGGGCCGGAGGGGCCGGCGGGGCCGGCGGGGCGGCGGGGCCGGCGGGGAGGGAGGAGCCGCTACTCGAGCGCAGGCTTCGCGAGCCGCTGCAGGCCCTTCGGGGCCACGGCTCCGCGGCGTCCGCAGCCTGCGCTCGGCCCCCGCGGCGCTCGCCGTCGAGGTGTGGGCGCTCATCTTGACAGGTGACTGGAGGAAGCGCAGCTCCGCGTGGCGAGCGGAGCCCATCTCGGCCGGGCGGGGCCGGACTCGGGCCTCTGGGCGGGAGGGACTCGGTGGGGCGAGGCGCGGGGGCCTCTGGAGCCACGCTCCTTTGTAGCGGGGCGACGAGAAGTTGCCGGAAAGGTGTCCAGAGTAGACGCGAGGCTGGGGCGAGGCTGCCGACGGGTTTGCGACTCCTGGGCGCGCGGTGTGAGCGCTCTCCCTTCGCAGTTTGTTTTCGGGGCGGCTAAGTGCATTGCTAGTGGAAGATGGCGCTTTTGTTCCTGCCGGAGTTGAGGTCTTTGGGTGCTGGGGCAGCCGCTCTAAGTAAGGAAGGTGCTTCTAGTGTGTGCCTGCGGCGGCTGCACGTAAACCTGTAATTTAAAAAAAAAAAAAAAAGTCCTGGTAGAAGTGGCCCCTGGTTCCGGCGGTGGGGCGGGTCTCAGACATGGTTGGCAGCGCTCAGATGACACTAGAAGGAAATACTTTCTGCGTCTGATCCCTTACCGGGTAGGAGAGCAGGTTTCTAAGCTGACGGTAGTGTTACTGGCCAGCATGATTTGTTAAAAGCCCAAGTTAAAAACCCTAGGCCCCCTGATGTGCAAAACAGTGTTCATTAGTTTGCATAAGTCAGAGGTCAAACCCTGTTGAGCCGGGCCCTCCAAAGCATAATTGATGATGCGGTTTGAAAGACTGCCATGTCGTGGTTGTCTCAGATACGTTATTGCGAGGGAGTTCCATTAAGTTCCGCCGTGATAGGTCAGAAGTATCAGCCAGCGTTTCTTTCTGCCTCTTAAAATTATTTCCCGCACCTGCAAGAGCAGTGAAGTCAGGTCCCAAATGCTTTACATGGGTGAGTCCAAGCATTGGAGAAAGTGACGCTTTTGTGTTGTTGGATTGCAGAAACCTGTGCATGCTTGCTTATATCTTGTGTCTAGCGTAGCAGTTGCAGAGCAAAAACGGGATGACGGTAGTACTCTCCTTTAGATTAAACTTTCTAATTCCCAGAAAAATTTATTGAGGAGTTAATTTACCAAAGTGTCTGATTTCTTGTATTTACAAGATAATTAGTGGAGTGGATCTTTTTTTTTTTGAATGTGGTATTTTGATTTGTATGAGGAGCCTTACAGTAACTCTTAGTCATTTAGGTCTTGTTTGAATAACTTAAAGACAGACTTGGAAAAGGAAATTTTAATTTTCTTGATACAAATTCATAAAACTGAATGAAGTTAATATGCCAAGTTTTACAGTAGAACTAACCCAGAAAGTTGAGTTCAATGTTTTAATTCTCTTATTTTTGGGGGGGTGATGTTTTACAGGCACTTAAGTATTCATCGAAGAGTCACCCCAGTAGCGGTGATCACAGACATGAAAAAATGCGAGACGCCGCAGATCCTTCACCACCAAATAAAATGTTGCGGAGATCTGATAGTCCTGAAAACAAATATAGTGACAGCACAGGTCACAGTAAGGCCAAAAATGTGCATATTCACAGAGTTAGAGAGAGGGATGGTGGTGAGTAGCTTTTTGGTTGAAACTTTCACATGTTGGTTTTTCATGATAATTCTGTATAAAACAAAAGGTGTCAGTCATGTTTCCAGCTTGCAGACGTTACTGTATGGTTATGTCATCAGAATATTTTATTTTTATTTATGTGATTCCCAAACAAGTGATGTAGAGATAACAGATGCTGACCTGAGGATGCAAAACTGGACTCCAGTAGCTGGTAGAGAATGCATTTATGAATGTAGCCTACCAGTACTTTATTAATGGTGAGGGAAAAATGCAGGACGTTTTTCCAAGAAAGGAACTTTCACCTCTTCAAGTAAAGATTTCAGTTTATTTGGCTTGGTTTATTTTGAGATCCTTGTTTCTGCTTGAATTTTTTTTTTTTTAAGGAGTTCAGCCGTGTCTCCTAATGGTGAAGTGCGAATTTAAAAATTTAGTAGGTATTTTGAGACAGTTCACAGGTTAAAAAAATCATTTGTGATTCAGAAAATTTTTCTTAACTTTTTGCTGTGAACATTTAAATGAGATTTTTCCTGTTCCCTAGGATCTTATTAATGTAACTTGTATATTTCTTCACATATTCACTTTGTTAAAAGCCTCAGTGGTATAAGGGTAACTTCAGCTGTTCCTTTGCCTCAAGTTCTTTGTGGTAGGTGGAAGGCCAAGAAAAAAAGTTAAACTCTTAACTGTTTTCAGACTTAATGTGGCCAGAATTTACCAAAATAATCAGATTTCATGTCTAAAGAATGCATTGAGGGATAAACCAATTTCCCTGAGGCAATTAATCTCTATTTTTCCCTGTTATAAGATCTTAAATTGCTTAATAGATAACGTGTTCGAAATAAATATACCCTATTGATTGTGCCTTTATAAACTTCTAAGGAAACTCGGTAGTCTCACATGGCTTTCTGTCTGATTTTCAACTAGCTTCTCAATATTTTGCTTTTACTTCAAAAAAAAAAAAAAATCCTGCATCTTCTGGTTCTCTTTTTTGCCTCCTAGGGTAGAAGTCAGCTATACTCAGTATGATGAGATATTGAGAAACATCGGTCTCCTCTGTATATAATTACTGGGTTGAGGAAATTAATAATGATCAGAAGATTGCATTGAGATGGAACATTTGGATGGTTATTGAATGGGAGGGGAATATAGTTCTCCATTAAATATAGTATAGTTTTGTGCTACTTACACAGATAATCTGTATATTTGTTTGTAAGTAACAGCAGATGGGTTTGGTTATTTAGCGTTACAAGTTCTTGGACAGAATTACTTAAACTATTAACGTTTTTAATTTTGTAGGTAAGTTTTCATAGTGTATGTGTAGTCAAGATGATTCTATTACCAACCACTCTTCTGTAGTGGATTTCATTTCAAATGTTAGCTCTTAGAAAGCAGTATTGTTTGCACTGTATTTTGCTTTATCTTTAAAATTTTGGTGACTGTGACTAAATAGGATGTGGCACCTCATCTCCTTATGGATAAGTATCCCAGGTTCTCTTTTAGTGATTCTGATCTGGTTAATCTATCATGTATCCCCAAATCCAGGAAGGAGGTCATTTTAAGTACTCTAGGAAACTTCTGTAAATGCTTTCATATATTTACAGTGAATCACGCCTGGTAAATTCTTTTACGGGTGAAATAATCCCAAGAACATTTTGTTGCTCATTCATTCAGCAAACATTGGGCATCTGCTATGTGTCAGCAGTTGTGTGGTATTCCTGGAAGTAATGCTAAGATGTGATCCTGGCCTTGAAGCTATTCTTAAAGGCGCTGACTCTGGAGAGTCACCACCACTCTGGTGGTGGTCGAGCTGCTTGCTTTTTCTGTACTTTTTCTTTCTTCATTTTGATTTTAGTTTTCCTTTCTATGTGTAGTCCAGATATTTCTTGTTTGCTTTTAGTTTCCTTTTTATTTGCATCTGCTTGCTGATGGTTCTTTAGCTCCATTTGTAAAGAAACTTATTTTTCTGATCTAGTCCCTTGCTCAGTTAAAACCCCACTTTCTGATTTGCTTTTTTAGCTGTTTGCTTTTCTTTCTCTGGAGCCTTTTAACTAATACTAACTTCATCCCTGACTGTATCGTCTCTCATATACCTGGCTACCATATTACTTTACACTAGGTAGGAATAATAATGAATACCATAAAATCAAATCTACATTCTTGAGCTCAGAGTGCATCTTTGATGTTAATTCTGTGTTTTAAAGATGTGAAGTGGTGATTCTTCCCTCAGTTAATACTGATATATTTAGTCATTATACTTTGACTCCAGGTGTTTTTTTGTTTTTTCCTTGCTAATGAGAGTTTGAAACAGATTTAAAGGGAATATGTAATTTTATTACAGGCATTTTTATTCCCTGAGATTTTTATCTTTAAATAAATATGAATTCGGGGCTTCCCTGGTGGCGCAGTGGTTAAGAGTCCGCCTGCCGATGCAGGGGACGCGGGTTCGTGCCCCGGTCCAGGAGGATCTCACGTGCCGCGGAGCGGCTGGGCCGTGAGCCATGGCCACTGAGCCTGCGCGTCCGGAGCCTGTGCTCCGCAGTGGGAGAGGCCACAACAGTGAGAGGCCCCCGTATCGCAAAAAAAAAACAAAGAGAAAAAATATATATACATATTTTAGATAAATGTCCACATAACAGTCAAAACCATTATCCAAAGTGAAGTGCAAGTGAGTTGGATTATCTGTGCACTCAGCATTTGTAAGTAACAATTTAATGTAAGAACAGGTTACTATATTTATTGAACTAATTTCAAATTGATATTTATTTTAGGATTTAAAAAAAATCTCATAATTTTAATAAGTACCTAATTTAAGGATGTGTGTACAACCCCCCCCCCCCCCGCCCCGCCAAATGGGGCTTTACTGGCATCTGTCTACATCACAGCATATTTTTTTTCAGTAATTCACTAGATTTCTTCCATGGCACCTTGGATTTCCTTGAAAAGTGCCAATTCAGAGTAATATATAAAATGACTTTAAGGTATATCGTAAGTCAGAAAGCAGGGATTGAGGAGGATCGTCACTCGCAGAAATCTGCAGCTAAAAAGGATTTATTCCAGCTTTGTATGTGCAGTTAAAAGAATTGGAGGTTTTTATCCTGTAGGATTTATGAAAGGGAATGTAGATTATCTGTCGTAATTAAGGGAAATTATGTGACATTACAGCTTACCTAGAAGGTTGTTTAACTTGGTGGAATAAGTTATTTTTATATATTTCCTGATCTATCTGCAAAATATCTTTTGTTTAAAAATAACCAAAAACAAGAATCTTAAGGTACACTGGATTTGGTTTTGTAGCTTAGACATGTTTTTAAAGGTGCAGCTTACATCCCCCCACTTCAGAAGTATGACAGTACAATACTGGTTGAACTTGTACTTCTGTGGAATTTTAAAACTCTTTCCATTTCGTTAAAGTATGTTTTTCTTTAACGAAACTAGTCCTGAGGATAATTTTACCAAGTAACTTTAAGAATGTTGATAGTACAAATGAGTTGAGGAACGAGGGATGTCTTTACAAGGGTTCTGTAAAGCTGTCCCACAGAACTTCAGCCTCTTGGGGGTTGTCCCATTTTTCTCATCATCCTTCTAAGAATTAACTGTCAGAAACATACTTGTTAGAAACATCTTTTGGGGGGAGATAGCTCCATTGGTTAATTGAAAAATATTCTGTATCAGCTCCCTGATTGGTGGGACTTAACAGTGATTTTGCATAGCTTTTGAGTTAGCATTCATATACCTTTGAGTACAAAGGAAAAATTGCCCTTAGTGGTTACATTTCTAAAGATGTTAAAGTTTGTAGCTGCATAATGAAAGCTTTTATTTTTTTTGTCATTTAGCTATATCTGGAGAAATTTGGAAATGTATTTAATACAGTTGTCAAATGACAGTTACTGTAACATTTGAAGGAATTGTTCAGTAGGGAGTATTTGGGGATAATTGGTGTTTTTACAGTTTTTAAAGTATGATTTAGTAATGTTTTAGTATTTTCACATTAAATAATAGACTGATAATTGCACAGTATGGTCTTACGGTTATTGATATAACTTTACATTTGGAATAAAACGAAATATGCTGTGCATTTGTAATGTTAGAAAGTACTATAAAAATGAACAGTCTCATTTGATCCTCATTGACCTTGGAAGGTAGATAGTACAGATAGTATCCCTGTATTACAGTTTATAGATGAGGGAATATTTACTTTTATGAAAGGAACCCATAGTGACAGATTAGTCTAGAAATTAGTCCTCTCTACTCTGGTAACTTGTGTACACTGTTGGAGATGAAACATTCAGGCATATTTGAACTTTATTTGGTGGGTGTTTACTATATTACAAATTAGTATAAAGATGACTTGATTTGTATCTTAATGCTCCGGATACATCTTAATGAATTATAGTAGGTGTGCGTGTGTGTGTGTGTGTGTGTGTGTGTGTGTGTGTGTGTGTGTGTGTGTGTGTGGGGTTGTGGTTGTGTGGTGTGTGTGTGTAGTTCTAGACCAGATGATCATGTTAGTGTACTTTTAAAAATAAGTTTTAATGGGAAAGCTTGCCAATTTTACTAGGAAGAAGCCATTTTTCTCAAGTTAAGCCCTCGTATACAGAGGCTTGTTTTCAAAGCAACTTGGAAATTTCATACAGAATCTAAAATTCACTGATACTTGAATTAAGTGTTTTCTTGTCTAGTGAAAATAGATAAGTATTACCTATTTTTATTGGTCCAGTGTATATATAGTAAGGTAATAAACTAGGCAGATAGGTTTGCATTGGGTTTCCATAGGAAATAGGTATTCCATTTCAAGAGGAACAGAATAAGGTTGGTGGATAAACAGTTTTAATTTTTCAACTCTTCAGTATTCCTTAATTTTAGGAAATACTTGCTCTAAAGATTTGTGCGTGTGTTTGAACACATACCATGTCATTTGTCTTGTAGTCATCACATTTTAACCTATTTGTTATTCTTAAAAAGGTGGTTATTATGTATGTATGATACAATGGATTTCAGTTTCACAATCAAAAATATTTTGGAATGGTTTAAGGCAGTCTCAGTTGAACTTTGATCTTTTAAGGCAGTCTCAGTTGAACTGTTTTAGTTGTGCAAGATGTATTTAAAGTTCTTGGTGTAACATACTTAGGATTTCTGGTCCATAATTCACAGAAAATTTATATATTCTAGGTTGTCTTCCTGGTGAGGCTCTGTTTGTCTTATTTTGTTGTGCAGAATGGTTTTGATTTATGTAGGGAACCATTTTGTTGATGCTGGAAAGAGTGGAGCTAGCAGTGAGCTGGGGTATCTTGGTAGAGATTCTGTACCTGGGACCACATCTGTACCTGGACTCTGCTTCTGCGACCCTGTGCTAAGAACTGGAGATACTGTTCGTCAGTCATTTCAAAACCAGTTATTTAGGGCTTGAAAATATATCCTATGAAGACTCTCCTTTTTATGATTTATATGATGCTTCATAATCTCGAAAGCCCTTTTACATTGTTTTTCACCTGGTCCCATAACCCATTGAATTAGGCTGATCAGGATTATTCCTGTTTTACTGATGAACATATAATCTAATTATTTAGCCTACTATTGTTGAAAGTAGAAAGCAAGTCTTTTTGCTACACATAAAACCTTATCTCTACCTTAAAGTTGTATTCCAGCTGTAACCACTTAGTACACATCTTCCTGGACTTACAGTGGGGTTACTTCTCGATAAACCCATCAAAGGTTGAAAATATCGTAAGTTGTAAATGCATTTAATACATGTAACCTACCTTAAATGTGCTCAGAACACTTACACGAGCAAAAGCATTTTGGGTAAAATCATCTAACACAAAGCCTGCTTTACAGTAAAGTGTTGAACGTCGCGTGTAACTTACTGACTGCTGTACTGAGGGTGAAAAGCAGAAGGGCTGTAAGTGTAGGGGTGGTTCGCCTTCTGGTCACGTGGTTGACTGGGAGCTCCGATCCTGAGGGCGTATCCTACTGCATATCGCTCGCCTGGGAGAAGAGCAGAATTCAAAATTACAAGTATGGTTCCCACCGCCTGCCTGTTGGCTTCCACATCATTGTAAGGTCAACAAATCCTAAGTCGAACCGTGGTAAGTCTGGGACCGTGTGTACTTAAGGTAAAACTGTTGTCCCCTCCTCCTCTTGCCTGGACTCTGCAGGAGCCTCTTGAATGGTGTCCCACATCTTTCATGCTTCACACAGCACGTAGCCAGAGTAGTCCAGTTAAAATGACAGCTTACATCGCTGTCATGCTCGAGACCCTCCCTTGACTGTGTTACTTACCGAGGCCTGTAATGAGCCCTGTGTAACCTGCTGTCTGGGTACTTCTGTGGCCTATTCCCCTTGTTGGTGCCGCTCTGTCCGCACTGGCCCCACAGCAGGTTTGTTCATCTTTCTGTATGTCCCCCTGGTGCCGTCTCTCCAGTAGGGTGTCCGCTGAAGTACCACCCTCTCCCAGAGGCCTTACCTGCCGTTGCAGGCACTCAGCTGTCCTGTCATCGCCTGTCCTTCCCACTGCTTTGTTCCTTCTTTGTACTTAGGTGACCTGATGTTACCGCTTTCTTGTCATTGTGTTACAGCACGTGTTCCTGGAAGTTGCCGTGCACAGTGCACCCCAGGGTTTATGGGGGGGACGTGGGTGGGGCACAGGACTCCAAGAACACTGTTGGCGGCATGTTAGGAAGGGGGCGGCCTTGCGAAGAGCTTGCACAACTTTGTTAAACGGTCAAGGAGTACACTAACGACACAGTAGATGCGGCATTTTACCTTGACGAAGGCCTGAAGTTAGTAGCTTGTGGAAGGGCTGCAGTTTGTGAGTTACTGTCAAGTGATGGAAGGAGGGTTATCTGAAATAACCCTTTGAAAATTGTCACCGACTGTGGATGGATGTGACCCGTAACTCGGACGCTGAGCTGGGGTAGCTGGCAGGTATTAGAGGCGTATGTCTCTGTGCCATGAATCCCCGTGTAGCTTGGTCCAGCTGGGTGCAGCTCGTGTTTCTCCCCGGTGAAATTGCTTGTAGGTAAGTGGGGAAATCTGTGTCATGCTCAGGTAGTTTCCTGGTAAATCAGTAGTGCTCAAACAAATTTGCATTTTTCGCAAAGTGTTATAGCGGGACTGACAGTTTTGCTTGTCCTCTGGAATATACTCCACCAGAACAGGGAGTAAATTTGTTGATGATTTTATCCCCTTGTATCCCTGTTGCCTAGAACAGTGCCTAACACCTTGGCAGATTTTAGTAAATGGGTAGATGAAAGACTATTGGGATTGTCAGGATTGAAAGGGAAATGAAACTGGTTTTCTGGAATAGTGTTTCTCAGACATGCGTGTGTATGCTGAACATCTGGGGATCTTGCTAAAATGCATTTTCTAGCTCAGCAGTTCTGGGGTAGGGCCCAAGGGTCTGCCTTTTTAACAAGATCCCAGATGTTGCCATGTTGTTGGCTGCACGTGAGTGACAAGGTCTTAGAGCAGCACTGCCCAGCAGAAGCAAAGTGAGCCACAAAGGCGAGTTTTCTTGTGGCGCCGTTGAAGTAGAAGTGAGCTTTAGTGTATTTTATATAACCTGGCGTATCCAAAATATTCTCACTTCGGCATGCACTGAATGTTTTAAAAACTGTTAAGATTTTTTTTGTAATCCTTTTTTTGTGCAAAGTCTTTGAAATCTGGTATTTTACGCTTACAGCATATTTCAGTTGGGACTGGCCACATTTCCTGTGCCTACTTGCCACATGTGGTTAGTGGCTACTGAATTGGACAGCACAGTTCTGGAGAATATGATCACCCTGTTGACCTATTTAGCTTAACACGTTTTCCTATTTTTCTAAAGAAATTTTTTATCTGCTTGATTTCTGAAACAGCATCTTTATGCCAGGCAGGGTTGGAGTTAATGGGCCCTTGAACTGTATAGTGCTACTTGTACTACAATTTCTGTTTGTTAGTATGAATTTATTATAGAAAAACTAGAAAATGCAGAGAAGGGGGAAAATGAAATCGCCTCAGATCCTGTCGGTAGTTTTCATAGGACTCATTCTTGTGCCATAACATATGAGAAGGATCCTATACATAGCCTTTGCAGATTTTATTAAAAATGGTTTCGTATTATGGGGTTATTTGGCTCGTCTTCAGTGTATTTTCACAGTGATTCAGTAGACATTTGGTGTCAGCAGTATCAGTGTGAGAGGACTGACCACACATACTTTTAGTTAGTGCTCAGAGAATGTGAGCACTTCTCTCTTACCCTTAACCAATGGGTGGAGCCATCTTTCAGTTAGATTTGTGTTTTAGTCCAGTCGCTGATAACGTGTAGCTGGGCGACTTCAGGCATGTCACTCGCTCTGTGTTTTTGTGTCCACTCCCTAGGATTGCGGTGGGGTTGAATGAAAATGACAAACCTTGGAACACTTGTGAAGCATCTAGCCAAGTGCTCAGGCTGTGACATAGTACATTATGATGTTTGTTCTTATTCCTGTGACTGAGGAGGAGTTGGTGTCAGACCAGCAGCCCCAGTCTCAAGCTACCGCTTCTTTCTTCCTTCTTCCTTAGGAAGGACCATCCTGGGTATTATTTTCACTTGCCAGGTGAGGGGTCTGATCGGTGAGAGTTACGTACGTGAAGGGGCTACAGGGCCATGCTAGCTTGTTACCTGCTCATCCAGAGCTCTGCAGTTGAGAGATGTTTAGGATTGTTGGAAGGGTAAACCAAAACACAAATTTAGGGTAATTACCCCAAATTTGGCTGTCTATTCAAATAACCTAGGAAGCTTTCAGAGCTACAAGTTCCTGACTCCATCTGAATTATCATCAATCAGAGCATTGGGGGGCGGGTGCGGAGGGGAGACTAGAAAACTGAATTTTTAAATAAACACTGGTTTAATTTAGATACATGCAGACTGTAGACCTAGGCAGAGTGCGCACAAGAGGAGGAACGCTGAGACGGACATGAAGGAAGGTGAATTTTCTCGTTAGGAGTCTAGAAGTCAGAGTGGTTGTTTGCCAGATCATACTGTGTGCTTTCTTGAGTTTCAGAGAACTTTGTTCTCTGTCACCTTCTTTTCTGATGCACAGATAATAGTATAATTTGTATACAGTTACGCATTAAATAGCTCAGTTAGCATCCTGTGGCATTTAATGTAATGGCCATTGCTCCGGAGTAGAACTAATGCTGGGAAGCAGAGGAGTTTTTAACCAGTATTAGCAGCTGGCCAGGCCTGCAGGATATGTTTGGGTTGTATCTGAAGCTGCCGCTCTTACTTAGATCGAGTGTTTCTGGCACACACACCCCCGTGCAGTCAGGCTTTCCTGAGACAGCCCGGTGCTAAGCTTCATCTGGTTTTTGTTTCTCTGGAACACAGAGCCTTGACCCGAGTTGGCGTGCTCAGGCTGACCTCAGGTGCTAGCAGACCGTCTTCCTGCAGTTGGTCCTGAGGAGTAGAGCGGGCCGTCGAACGATGTGGGGTTAGGGTGCCAGCCAACCCCCTCCCCCGTAGCCCTTCTATGTATGACTTTACAGTCGAGCGTCCTTACCCGCCGTTCTGCGCTTCAGATTCAACTAACTTCAGCTCGTGTAGTGCTGTGAAATGTGTACATTGGGGAAGAAACCTGCCTGTAAGTGGACCAATGCAATTCAAACCTGTGTTGGTCAAGGGTCGACTGTAATTGCGTTTTGAAGGAAACTTAGGATGAGCGTGTTTGATGTATGTAGATAGTGCTAGTCTTCTGGTTTAATCTCTGATTACTTCTGAATTGTATGACGGTGCGCCCGAAGAGCATGGCATCGTGTTGGCATCTTCTGAAGGGTTTTGACCTGTACTGGACCCATAAAACTAGTCCTTTGTGGTAGCTAAAAAGCAATACGAGAAAAAGATGTTATTTTGGAATAGTTTGGCTCAGATGAGAAGATCATGGTAAATATTTCTGCATTTAATAATGCATTTGTGAAGAATAAGTTTCCAGACTCTTCCAACTTCATAAAAGTATGTGCTGGTGGTTTATGAAAATTGAAGCTCTGGGGAAAACATGGGAGTTGGAACACAGTAAGATAGGCTGTTAGAAGTGGTGGTGTCTACTGTCCCACAGCCTTTTCTGTGACGATGTGTTCCTGCTGCCTGTTGGCTCCTTATCAGGGTTTTAAAGTATTCGTATTTAATACTCTATGCATAGAGATGAGTCTCGTTTATCATGGGACATTTAAGTTATAAAGAATATTCTTAAGGGTTAAGTCACAAGGCTGTACTGTCTAAAGCTGTAGACCAACCTCAGTTTTGTATTTTCGTGTAATTATGGTAGTTCCTTTGTAATGTAACTTATATGTCAGTGTTGATTATTTTGCAAAAGTCGACCCAAGGCACTTGGGCCCTCCAGATTTCCTTGTCAGTTTGATTTGGGCTAGATTTATTTATTATTACCTTGACAAGGAGTTGGGTGAGTCCCTGATGCTGACTCTCATAATTTAGGGGTGTTCTTGATTCTTGGGAAGAACAGGGTTTAAAATGTAGCACTCATTTTAGTATTTAAATGTCAAACTTATTTTTAGTGCAGAGATAGGGAATTACTGTTTAGTGTATGTATCAGTTGATTTTCACGTTCACTAAGTAAGGTCTCCTTAGAGCAGAACTACCGGTGGGCTTCCTGCTCGCCGTTGAACCGGACTTTTGTCAGCACCATGTCGTGATTAGCCCAGGGGATGACACGCTCTTCAGGACTTCCCCTTGGGTCCTTGCACATGGGCACACTGTACAGTTAGGCTTTCAGGTTGTCCTTCTGTGTGCTGATGCGGGGCACGTTAGCCAGCCTTTGATTATATAAAGCCGTGTATCGTTAGCGCTGCTTGTTGTGCTGTAGATTTGAGGTGGTGAGGGTTTGGATTCAGATGGTAGAAGTAGAATTTAAGAGGATTGCAGTTGATATGCGTATTTTGAGGGAAAAACTGATTTCTGGTGTCAAGTCTAGATAGATGGGTTTGGACATGTATTTGTCATTGGGTGACCTCTTTGTTGCTCTTACAATCTTGTTTGGGAACCGTATCAAAATTTCACTAATAGAGAAACTTCTGGTTCCTACTTTGATAATGTAGAACGGGTTGACATGTAAATTTTTTTAACTTTGCTGCTTTGTTCATATTACATAGATTTTAATGTAGAGTTATAGAGTGATTTCATTTTGATTCAGGCCTAAAGGTGATTTCAGTTTTGATTTTTCCTTTTTTTTTTTTGTAAGTCCAGGAGTATTTAGAAGTGTGCCTTCAAATTTCTAAATGAATGTTGTAAATAGGTATTTTAAAAATTATTATTTGGCTTTTAGTTATTCTCATTTTATTGGCCTTTTGGAATTAAGATTTTTTTCTCGTTATCTCAGAATACTTTAATTACAGCAGATATTTTTGAGGTGTTTGAAAATAATGTATTTTTCTCTTCGATACAAAGAACTGTTTAGATCAAGTTCTTTAATTCTGTCGTACATTACTGTGTAATAGAAATCCTTTTATTCTTAATGTTTACTTGATCTGTTTTCTGACAGGTGAGAAAGTTTTCCAGTATGATAGTTGATTTCACTTCTTATTTTTTAAAAGCATTTTTTCCTTTATGTGTTCTACTTTTATGTTTACATAAAGATTCATTATTATTTTTTAATGGGTGGCAATCTGAGGCTTTGCTATGCCCAAACATGTCTTCATTTTGTTTCTGTACATGGAGAATGATCTTTTTGGCTAGATTAAAATCATTTTTCCTTGAATCTTTTAAAATTTTATTTAATTTTTTTGAAGCTACTTCTAAATTGATTACTATTCGTAGTTGCAAATGAGAAGTCCACGTCAAACCTAATTCTTTTTTATAGGTAGCTTAACCCACTACGATGCGTATGTCTCACTTTCCTCTACTCTCCCACCCCCAGCTTGAGAGTCTTTAGGATTTCTCCTTCACCAGTCTCTCCTTAAGTGTGGTCCTTTTTTTTTTTTTGTACTTCTGCTTAGGGCTGTTTTAGCCGGAGGATAACCCTTAGAAAGGGTCATTCGCTCTCTCCTCCTCCTGCCACCTTCCCCCCCCCCTTTTTTTTTTTTTTTTGGCGGTACGCGGGCCTCTCACTGTTGTGGCCTCTCCCATTGCGGCTCTGGATGCGCAGGCTTAGCGGCCATGGCTCACAGGCCCAGCCGCTCCGCGGCATGTGGGATCTTCCCGGACCAGGGCACGAACCCGTGTCCCCTGCATCGGCAGGCGGACTCTCAACCACTGCGCCACCAGGGAAGCCCTCCCCCTCTTTTTTAAAAATTGTTTCTGACTCTTCTCCTTTTGGGGTTTGTGTTAGATGTGTTTTGGTTCTGTTCTTATCTCTTGCTTAGTAAAAAGGTGTTTGGATACTTTCTGAATGTGTGTACATTGTACTCTGGGGAGAGGAATCCCATGGCAGGTTCTCCTGGTGCCAGAATTATAGTGAAAGCTGTGTTCATTTTGTCCACCTGTTGAAAGTTTTATTTTGGATGATTTAATTTTTAAATAACTTATTGTAATTTGATGACTGATTCAGTAGAAATACACTTGAGATTTTATATTCTAGTTTTTCCTGTGTCAAATATGTGTCCTCAGAAAGTTTTCTGTCTGGATTTGGTTTATCTCTTCCATGTTACTGGTTTCCTCATACGTTTGCTGTTTGAAGTTGTCCGTTCATATTTGGGAAAGAGAGTAGGTTAGTTAGCCACTGTCCAAAAGAACGTTTGTGTAGTTGAAAAGGTTCAGTATCTGAGCTCTCCAGTATGGTAGCCACTAGCCACATGTGCCTATTGAATACTTGAAATGTGGCTAATGCAACTAAGAAGTTTTAGTGTTTTAAAATTTAAATTTAGGGCTTCCCTGGTGGCTCAGTGGTTGAGAGTCCGCCTTCCGAGGCAGGGGATGTGGGTTCGTGCCCCGGTCCGGGAAGATCCCACATGCCGCGGAGCAGCTGGACCCGTGAGCCATGGCTGCTGAGCCTGTGCGTCCGGAGCCTGTGCTCCACAACGGGAGAGGCCACAGCAGTGAGAGGCCCACGTACTGCAAAAAAAGAAACAAAAAACTAAAAACTTAAATTTAGCCCATTGCTGTTATGGCGTCTTCTTTCTGTAATATTGAGATTTCTCTTTTCGCGGTTGCTAATAATCTCTTGGTTGCCAAGTCCACTGAAAACCTTCCAGTCATTCTTTTACTTGAGTCCTTTGAAGTGATTTCTCCTTCCTTATTGGTAGTTTTTTGATTTTTTCATTATGCTGTCTTTCCTTTCCATGCTGCTGTTACAAACTCTTCCTGAGCTCTGAGTCTCATTTATCTGTACTGACATGTTAGTGTTTTCTGCGTCGTTCTGTCCTTGCTGTGCACCCTCTCCTTGGATTTCTAGGTTTGCATACCTTTTTGCTCATTAGGCATGTTTCATGTGACGTTCCTAACTTGAGTATTCTCTGTCTTGGTTAATACTTGGGCAGTTATCCTTGATTCCTTTTCCTTTCCTTTCCTCCTGTGTTTAGGAGGAATCCTAGACCTTGTGGAGGCTCTAAATCTAAGCACATCACATACGAGCAACATGACTGTGCAGATGTGGGAGTTTTCCTCCCTGCTTCCTCATATGCCTACCTGGGTGGTCTTCCTGCCTGGTATACGTAGGGGACACTGAGGTGAAAAGAAACTGCTGTTATGTTCACGGTGGAAAGTTGGCATCTCAGAACATAGCTAAAAGGCTTCCCTGGTGGTGCAGTGGTTGAGAGACCGCCTGCCGATGCGGGGGACGTGGGTTCGTGCCCCAGTCCGGGAGGATCCCACATGCCACGGAGCGGCTGGGCCCGTAAGCCATGGCCGCTGAGCCTGCGCGTCCGGAGCCTGTGCTCCGCAACAGGAGAGGCCACAACAGTGAGAGGCCCGCGTACCGCAAAAACAAACCAAAAAAAACACCAAAGCTAGAAAATTTGAAGAATTGAAAATCTTCTGAGTCACCGTGGCCAAGAGTCCAAACTTTTCTCAGCTCCCCCCTCTTTTCTCTCTACACAGTCACGTAGAAACTACTTGCCCGGTCCTAGAACATTAGATCCTTTTGTCCCCCTTGTATGTGTTTTTCACAACCAAGACTGTCTTCTCACTACCCCTACCCCACCTTGTTTTTCTTGGCAAACCTCTTAATCCTTCAGGATCCCAGTTCTTTTATTGTCTGAAGCCTCCCTTGAACCTGTTTCTCTTACAGTTCCTGTCCGGTGAATTGTAATTGTTCACATATGTGGTTTGCTCACTCCAAGCTCCTAGAAGGCAGAGGCTGTGTTTTAATTTTAATTGTATCAGGGCCTGGCATATAAATGTAGGTGCTCAGTGCTGTTAAACTTAATGCCATTTTACATATCTAGTACATGTGAGAAACGAGTGAGTGGTAGTAAACCTCCGAGAGTTTGTTTTCATGTGCATTTACTATTCTAGAATTCTTAGGTTGGATTGAAGTTGCTTTTTTACTGTTTGTGAAGGAAGCAAGCAGTTATTCACATTTTCAGGAAACTATCTAAATAAACTTTTTAAAAAAATTGTGTATAGTAATTGGTATGTTAATTCCAACACATTATTACCAGTTCTTTTTTTTTTTTTTGCGGTACGTGGGCCTCTCACTGTTGTGGCCTCTCCCATTACAGAGCACAGGCTCTGGATGCGCCGGCTCAGTGGCCATGGCTCAACGGGCCCAGCCGCTCCGCGGCATGTGGGATCTTCCTGGACCGGGGCACGAACCCGCATCCTCTGCATTGGCAGGCAGACTCTCAACCACTGCGCCACCAGGGAAGCCCTACCAGTTCTTTTAAGTCACCTTGATAGTTAGACTGCTATCAGTTGCCATATGATAAACTATAATATACTATATTTAATTTGAATAATGACATTTAAAACTTCAGACTCTTTACTAATTTTTTTACTGTTCCTTTTGTAAATTGTTTCTCAAATCCTTTTAAATTCATGCACCACCCACTATTTAAGGAGATCTTACAGTTGTACTTTCTATGATATATTTAGGCAGGACAATAAGGTGAGTTTTTGTTGTTTTGTAGGGCTTTTTTTTTTGGTTGTTGGTCTTTTTTTCCCCAAATTTCCTTATATTTGAATATTCAATAAGGTTTTTCAAGCTTACTGAAATTAAGAATTTCCCAGAAATTCTCACATGTGGTGCTCCATTTCTTTCACCCTTGAGAATTACTGCTCTAATTATTTTTAATTAGTGATTCACTGTGTTGTGATTTTATTCCTAAAAGTGACTAAAATGTTAACTGAAGATCATTTTTCATCAGCAAAAAAAAGAATACAACTATAACGTGGCATACTTTGGCTCTTGACAGTAAAATTTTGACAGTAAAATTATGACTTTTAAAAGTAAACTCATTTTAAAAAAAAAAAAGAGCTACTTAGGGCTTCCCTGGTGGCGCAGTGGTTGACAGTCCGCCTGCCGATGCAGGGGACACGGGTTCGTGCCCCGGTCTGGGAAGACCCCACATGCCGCGGAGCAGCTGGGCCCGTGAGTCATGGCCGCTGAGCCTGCATGTCCGGAGCCTGTGCTCCGCAACGGAAGAGGCCACAGCAGTGAGAGGCCCGCGTACCGCAAAAAAAAAAAAAAAAAAGTAAACTCATTTAAAGAACATAGACTATTTCAGTCCAGCAGTGGCTCAGTTGAAATCTTCTGGGGTTGAATTCACATCTTGTTGAAAATCAAGAGCCATAGTAACAGATCGATCTTAATTTCTCTTAAGTCCCATTTTGTTTTTAATCTGAAACAATATTAACCAAACAATATTAGCCAACTTTTCTCCTACCTCAGTTACCAGTATTTTCACTGAATTATTAGTTATTTTTAATAGTCAAACACATCTTCAGGGATTAAAGAATTGGCCTCAGATATTTGAGTGAATATACTCTAGACTCTCAATGGAGGAGTACTTAAGTGTGTGTAAGAGTTTTCATCATTGGAGACTCCTTAAGGTGAATGCTTTAAAGGTTCCTATCTACTTTTCTGTATGTGTGTATTCTAATGTTATCTTTTTAAAGATCATCACATAATTTATCACCTTTCCAATTTTTCTCTCAATGTTTATTCTTAAGGATATGTGTGGTTTTTAAAAAGCTGTCTTCTGGCTTAAAAGCACTAATTTATTTTTGTGATGTTGGAATAGTGTATCATCATGCTTTCTCCTCTGTCAGGTGGAGAAAATCAGGCTTGTTGGTCAGAGTGGTGCCTAAGTTGGGTTTGTTAGCCGTCTCTTCTTGGGCATACTAGATATTCCCTCTCTGTAACCTTTCAGTATCACTAAGACCGCTGTCAGTGGAGGAAGGCCAGGAAGCATATGGGGACCTTCTGTGTTGTGTTCTGCAGTGTTATTTCAGAAGACGCTTATTGGGTGGCATTTGGGTTTTTAATACACATGTCAAAGCATCGTGTTAAAGAACTACTACCAAGTAAAATTTGAAACCTAAAAAAAAGAAAATGTTGAATCATAGAAGCCAGAGCTCTCTGAATATTGACTGGATTCTAGTTGTAAGAAGTTCCTTTTTTGTGTTTGGATATACGTATCTTTTAGGATGGCATGCTGTTAAGAGAGAGAGCATTGTTAGCTTGGTGCTTTCAGATATTTGCTGGGTGTCTGTCTACCATTGCATGATAACCAAAACTCTGTCCCTGCCAGAAGTGTAGTATGTATGGCTTCTTTTGTTTGTGTGGGGACCTTTGGAATATTTCTCTCCAGGGTTCATGTAGTATTTTCATCACTGTATATAGAGAAGGATAGAACAGCATGGTCGTTTCCTCTGCCTTCATTAAGTTTAAGTTGAGAAATAAGGCTGAGACTTTTCAAGACTCTTATAAACAGAAGCCCTGAAGTTTTCACTGTATGGTATATACTTCAAAAATCATTTTTGTTTATGTAAAAAAGTGATTTAGTTTGTGACCGTGTCAATACAGCTTCCAATTTAAGTCTTAAGTTGCCCACTAAATATAGTATTCATTTTTTTTGCTTTGTCGGGAAGTAATCATTTTGACTCAAGATGCCGAGTATTAAATATTTTAAACTTACTCTGTTGGTCAAATACCATTTTCTGGTGGATTTACTTTTAAAAAGGGAAGAAATCCTAATTTCATATTTCAGAAATTCTTGTGTATTCTTTATTCTTTGTATTTTTTGTTCTATGTATTCTAGTGTAGGTTCTTTTGAACATACAGCCTTTTCTGGTTTTTACTTAACAGATGAGATACTTACAAAGTTATAAAACAAAGGTGTCATGAAATTATATAGAGGGCCATTTAAGGTTAAGGGAAGAGTCATTACTGGTCTTTTAAGTTTAAAGTATGTAGGTAGAGTGTACATGTTAATACCTAAATTTGGCGATTTGTGTTTGGTGAAAATGAATTTTTCAAAATGAAAATAATCTAGCACGGGTATGTATGTTTTTGTAATGCTGTGTTAGGTTAACTGTGTAATGCAATAAGCATTGAGGTGTGGGTGCAGTATCCTGGTTGTCCATTTAACTGCATCTTGGTTTCCTTTCCTTTGCTTCGCTCTTGACTTTCTTAATGCTGTTATCCTCCCTTTCTTACTCATTTTTTTCTAGCTGGGGTCGTGATCCCCTCTTGCCTAAATCAGAGCAGTGGTCTACTGTCCCCTCCTCTCCCCAGTTTATTATCCACACTGCAGCCAGAATCGCCTTCTAAGAAAAGCACATTTGCTCATTCTTTATGAAAAAATCTTTTGTCTCCCCAGTGCCCTCCAGGTAAAGCACAAATGTTTCAGTGAACACCTTGCTGCATCTCTCTGTGTCTAGCCCTCTTGTAGTTCTCTGAAGCCAATTGAGCTCTGTCACACATGGGTAACTTACACGTGCTGTTTCTTTCTAGAATACTGTCTCTCCTCCACTCCCCTTTGCCTCATTAATTCCTTCCTGTTTTTCAGGCTTCAATTTAGAGGTCGCTTCTCTAACCTCCCAATCTCCAGTCTAGGTTAGTTAGCACATCTGTTATCCCAGGAAGCACTTTATTTATTAGTGTCCAACACTGAGCTGCTCATTTTCCCCCCTGAAACCTGCTTTCCCCAGTCGTGCGCATTTTGATAAGCAGAAACTATAGCCTCTCAGTTGCTCAGACCAATAATCTTGAGCCTCCGAACCGGTTTTTCTGCTTTCCTACCTTCTGACTCCAGTTTATTCTCAGGGCAGCAGACCCTCTCGAATGTCCTTGACAATGGCCCGCAGGTCCCGTGTGTGATTTGTGACTGCAGCATTGTTACCTCTCTGACATTCTGTCTCTAGATCCTCCTCTCGACTTGCTGAGCTTACAGCACTGACTTCCTTGACTCTCCTCGAGCATGTTAGGTACCTTCCTGCCTCACGGTCTGTCTGCCTTCCTACTGGGTGTCTCGGATAGCTTCACTCAACCACTTAGCTAGTTTGAAAATGATATCTAAAAATGTGCCGTTCAGAATAATTGCTAAGGAGTAATAACATTGAGTGAATTGAAATGGGATAGTCGAAAGGATGACAGTGACATCTGTGGTTCTCACCCAGGGCAGCAACAGACTGTTCAAATGCTTGATTTCTCAGGAATCTTCTCCCCTCAGAGGACTAAATATCTAATCTTAGACTAAATCCAGTGCATTTATTTAGGTGTACAGAGGATTTTTTGAACAAAAAGTGAACATATACTATGAAATATACTGCCAGTAATTTTAAGTCTTGTCAGTTTTTCTGTGTTCTTCAGAATATACTTCAGCATGTTTCAGAGAAATTTATGTTTATCATATTTTAGAGAAGCGTTTTTGTTTTTTCTTTTTTTTCTTCCATGGTCAGAAACATGAACCATTGTTTTTCAGAGTGTGGTCCAGGGACCATTTGCCCCAGAATCACTTGGGGTGTTTAAAATGCCACTAAGTTCCACCTGAGTCAGAACCTCTGGGTGCTGAGACCTGAATGTCAGCAAATTTAACCTGCAGGTTGGTGCACATAAAAGTTGGACAGCCACTGCTCTGTGCTGTGTGAATGATGAAGCCCGATGGTGAATCCCACGGCATGCTAGTGGCAGAAGTCTGGGAGAAGCCTTAACGTGAAATCTTTGAGTACTTAAAAATGTTTTAATTTAAATATATTTAAAGCTTTAAAGAACTATAAGTTGAAACTCTGATACTAAGCGAACATGAGCCCTTTAAGTCTGCGGAAGTATCTTTCATTTTCTCCTGGAAGCAAGTGTGACAAACTTTGGGGCTGAATAGGATCCCGTTGGAGTCGTCAGCACTCACACGCCTTCTAATTCTTAATGACATTTTGTCTCTAGTGCTCACACTAGAGAACTTTGGAATAACCTGTGATTCAAACAGTGTGTTTGAGTCATATGTACAGTGTGTAAAGATTTTTATAAACCTCTGCTTTCTAGGCAAACGTCTCCTATCTTAGTGCTTTCGTTGCATCAGAAAACTTCAGGTATTTGTTACAGTACTTGTGGGCTGTTTGACACTAGCACTCAGCTTCGGCCTGGATGTGAGTGGGTTATTTCGGATTGTAGAAGACTGTGTTTCCTGCATGCCAGCAGTAGATTCCTTGAATGAAAACTTTGCATTTTTGTCATTAAATGTGTAACAGTTTTAAGATGGAGATTGTCCTAAACATGTGAGACTGGTAATTGCATAAGTCAAGATTATTTAACTTGAAACAGTCTATTTCTAATAAAAACAGGTGGTTATCTATACCCTGAGGTGTTCAGAAATTAACTTGAGTACCTGTGTTATCAGTTAATAAACTGTTGGGTAGCGGTCCTCAACCTTTGTGGCACAGGGACTGGTTTCACGGAAGACAGTTTTTCCACGGGGCAGGGGAGTGGGGTGATGGGGAGGGCAGGTGAGGCTGTGCTCCCTCACCAGCCGCCCACCTCCTGCTGTGCGGCCCGGTTCCTAACAGCAGCCCACAGACCGGTACTGGTCCATGGCCTGGGGGTTGGGGACCCCGCTCTGAGGCATAATTTAATGCATTTTCAGTGCCAGTAAAAATCACCTATTGAGGCAATGTAACAACAGTATTATAAAACTGTATTAATGTTATCATTATCATTACCTATATTAAGGATATGAGATTTAGCAAGCTCAGGTTTTTAGAGATGAAACTTTACTTCTGTGAAATTATTTTTCCTGCTGCCGCTTACTTTGTTCTCCAGTGTTACGCACAACAAACTACCTTGATAAATATTTATTTATTTGGCTGTGTCGGATCTTAGCTGCGGCACGTGGGATCTTCATTGCTGCACACGGGGTCTTTAGTTGTGGCATGCAGACTCTTAGTTGCAGCATGCATGTGGGATCTAGTTCCCTGACCAGGGTTCAAACCCGGGCCCCCTGCATTGGGAGTGCAGAGCCTTAGCCACTGGACCACCAGGGAAGTCCCTATAAATATAAATTGTAAGAAGTTTTATGTAAGTGAACCAGCCTAGGTAAGTTCACAGTTTTTCATTTTTCTTGGCTCATGTCACTGCACTTTACTGTGTCAAGGACTGCAGTTGCTGATAATTAGTGAAGGCAAGTAAATGAGCTTGCTTCAGAATCAGTAAAGTCTGGTGCACTCAGGGAGTTCAGGGAATCCCACGGTGGGGCTGTCCTGGGGAATAAAGACACTCTTCAAAGAGTAGAACGTAATTTTCATACACTGTAGGCTTTTTAGTTGATATAATAGGCAGGCACCTAGAAGTCAAAGGTTGATTACAAGTGAAAGGTGAGAAGATAACAGAAAACTGTAGAGTGAAGAATGTATAGTAGTACAAATCCACCAAGGTGAATTTATTGGTATAACAGGTGGAATGTGTAAGGTAGAAAACCGCTGGGGGAGCATGGTATTCCCCTGAGACACTGGGAGAGCACACGGAAGTTATATGAGCGCCTCCTGTGTGCCAGGCACTGCGCATATTGCAGGCAGCTAAATCTGCCCTCATGAAGCTCACGCTCTCTTGGGGGAGAGAGAGAATAAACTGATAGTGTATGAGTTAGAGAAAAGCGCTGCCGTGCAGAAAAATAGAGCTGAATAAGAGGAAATAAAATAATCTTGGGAAGTTGGGGCTGCTCGATGGAAATGTTGGAAGTAGGGGAGGTGGGCATATGAATATAGGATGAAGGAAGTACATTCTAGAAGGGTAAGTGTCAAGGCCTTGTGGTGAGAGCATGTTTGATGTGTTGGAAAAACAAGAGAACTGCCAGCGGATGAGAGTGGGAGGTGGCAGGAGATGGGGATGGAGGGGGCATGTCGGCTTGTGCCCTGAATAAGGTGAAGAGCCATTGGAGGACGTGGAGTCGCGTAGTCCATGCGAATAAGAGAAGCGGGATCACTTGGAGTGCAAAGTAGAGGGTGGCCTTAGGTTGGGCATTAACAGTCCATTGGTAGTGAGTAGGGGTGTATGTATACATACTACTCTAATGTATACAGATTATTATTTACCAGTTACTTAATTATAGCTGGAGAGAGCACTGCGGTACCATTTTTTAAGTTAAACATGGGAAGGATTAGTTTCATATAATTGTCCTCATTTTGATGTTTGTTATTCCCATGAATTTGACTGTTTTGCTTTGATTTTAATTTAATTTTTATTTGAATAAATAAAATTTAATTTTTTTTGAATTTGTATTTATTTTTATACAGCAGGTTCTTATTAGTGATCTATTTTATACATATTAGTGTCTACATGTCAATCCCAATTGCCCAATTCATCATCCCCCACCACGCCCCCCTGCACCCTGCTTTCCCCCCGCTGGTGTCCATACGTTTGTTCTCTACATCTTTGTCTCTGTTTCTGCCTTGTAAACCAGTTCATCTGTACCATTTTTCTAGATTCCACATATATGCGTTAATATACGATATATGCTTTTCTCTTTCTGACTGACTTCACTCTGTATGACAGTCTTTAGGTCCATCCATGTCTGTACAAATGACCCAATTTTGTTCCTTTTATGGCTGATATTCCATTGTAGATATGTGCTACATCTTCTGTATCCATTCCTCTGTGGATGGACATTTAGGTTGCTTCCATGTCCTGGCTGTTGTAAATAGAGCTGCAATGAACATTGGGGTGCATGTGTTTTTTTGAACTATGGTTTTCTCTGGGTATATGCCCAGGAGTGGGATTGCTGGGTCATATGGTAGTTCTTAAAGTCACCTTTGTAGATTTTCCTTTGACAGAAACTACCAGAGAAGTTCACTTTTAACTGGTGTTTTTAAAAAGAATAGTTTAAAACAGTTTACATTAGGGTATGTGGACGTGTGTGTGTTTTAATGGGCTTTGACCCTAAGGGGGGGAACAGGGATCACAGAACTTCTAAAGGTTTTTCATTAGGCGGGATGGTGGGTGAGATATTATGGTTTCAGTGGAGTAAGGGTGGGTGTTAAGGGTGAGAGGGTAGGAGGGCAGAAAACCGGGAGCTGGGAACTGACTGCGATACATGATACGCTGCAGACATTTCAGATGAATTCTGTTTTCTCATAGGTTTTCTAAATGTTTTTTCCCCCAATTCCTTAAGGGCCGTGACATTAATTGAAAATCTGATGCAAATAGAGTGATCTGACCATTTCCAGCGTGCTTTTTGGTCTGTTACATGTTCTCCTTGAACACAGTAGTTGCTGAATGATATTGGTGATTTAATGAGCAGATAGTTATGGTTAATAGTTGTTTCTGAATTTGAATATAATATAAGAATATACTTTTAGGAGATCAGAAAGGTGAGAAAAATTAATAAAATAAACAGCATTTGGGCATTTCATTCTATCCCTTATTTGAAGTGGTTAAACTAATTTAGTATCGGCTCTCCTGTACCAGCTGTCACTTCTGTAGACAGTGGAGCATGGGCGGAACTGCGAAGAAAATACTGTAAAAGGAGCATCAGGGCCAGGGGTCTGTTTGTCTTCCATGCAGTAACTCTGTAGCCTGGGGCTCATTGTTTAAAACTTCTCTCTTTTTTGAATTGTAACACAGGCATTTTTACTATCCTCTCAAAGATTGGCTTGAGGATTAAATAGAATAATATGCTTGAAATCTGTAACAATTCCTACAAAAAATGGTACTCAAAAAATGTTACTTTGTTTTTTGTTTTTCTGTTTTATGATACTGTTTAGGCACAAAGAACCATATTCTTTCAGCATTACTCCTTTCAAGTAATCCGATTCTTCTGCCCTATGTAGGATGTTTAGTAATGCCTAATATTTCTGACGTTCCTTCATTTTGGCTTATAGCCAAACCATAGTGATTGTGCTCTAGGAGATAGGACAAGTGAGATTTTGGAGTTGAAGGAAGGGCGAAGGGTGACACTTCTTCTTTTATTGAAAGTGTTTCTTAAAGTGCTGTATTTTATAGCACTAAACAGGTTTGGGAATTTTTCAGACCTATGGCAATTTAATGATAGCAACACAAGACTTGTTTTGTTTTGTTTTGCGGTATGTGGGCCTCTCGCTGTTGTGGCGTCTCCTGCTGCAGAGCACAGGCTCCGGACGCGCAGGCTCAGTGGCCATGGCTCACGGGCCCAGCCGCTCCGCGGCATGTGGGATCTTCCCGGACCGGGGCACGAACCCGTGTCCTCTGCATCAGCAGGCGGACTCTCAATCACTGCGCCACCAGGGAAGCCCAAGACTTGTATTTTTAAGGAGAATTATAGTAAAACATTATTTGAATAGAGATTTTCTTTCTGAAATGGCATCAAATCTAGAAGTGTTTAAAAAGAGAAAACTTGACAGAAAAATTAAGGAACAAGAACAGTGGGAAAGTGTTGTGTGGAGTTCATTGACATGATTGGCTGAAACTGGGGCTTCTCTAGAAGGCGAGTGATGTATCCGGAGGATGTTTTGATGTGCATGGATTCCATGGCAGTGAAATGAGAGAAAAGCCATGGAGGTTAGTTGAGCGAACGGGAGTGATTAAACACGCGTCGGTGGAGGTTAGGGAGTCCAGTGGGGAGAGTGCAGAGCAGTGATGGAAGGGCACCTCCAGCAAGAATGACTCTTGGGCTTCCCTGGTGGCGCAGTGGTTGAGAGTCCGCCTGCCGATGCAGGGGAAGCGGGTTCGTGCCCCGGTCCGGGAAGATGCCACATGCTGTGGAGCAGCTGGGCCTGTGAGCCATGGCCGCTAGGCCTGCGCGTCTGGAGCTTGTGCTCCGCAACGGGAGAGACCGCAACAGTGAGAGGTCTGCGTACTGCAAAAACAAAAAATAAATTTAAAAAAACAAACAAAACAAGAATGACTCTTATTCCGGGCGATGAGAGCAGAACCACAGCACCTGTACTTGTTAGCAGGCAGGAGAATAGGAGCCTTCACACTTGGGTTCGCACCCCAGCTGTTTGGCTTTGGCTGTGGCTACTAAAAAAACACAAAACTTTGCATAACTGTAGTATATTGTCATAGCCAGGAAACTGATGTCGACACCGTCACTAACTGTTCAGATTTTACCAGTTTTACACGCGCTGTGTGTGTGTGTGTGTGCGCGCGCGCATGCATGTGTGTGCATATTCCATGCAGTTGTATCACATGAGTAGATTAACGTGACTCCCGCCCAGGTCTGGATTATAGAACAGTTCAGCACCGTTTCTTGTGCTATTCTTTTTGTAGCCACAGTTACCTCCTTCCTTCCATGCTTCCCTAAGCCCCAGCAACCACTAATCTGTTCTCAATCTGTATAGTTTTGTCATTTCAAGAATGTTATATAAATGGAATCACAGTAGGTAACTCTTGGGATTGAGTTCTTTTTCACTCGGCATGATTCCCTTTGAGAACCAAGGGACTGTGTGTCAATGGCGTGTTTCTCTTTTATTACTGAGTAGTGTTCTGTGGTATAATGTACTTCAGTTTGTTTAACCACTCACTGTTGAAGGACATTTAGGTTGTTGCCAGTTTTTGGCTATTACCGATATAGCTGTGCATTCACGTACAGATTTTTTTTTTTTTTTTTTTGTGGGTAGGAGTTTATTAATGAATTAATTTATTTTTGCTGTGTTGCGTCTTCATTTCTGTGCGAGGGCTTTCTCTAGTTGTGGCAAGCGGGGGCCACTCTTCATCGCGGTGCGCGGGCCTCTCACTATCGCAGCCTCTCTTGTTGTGGAGCACAGGCTCCAGACACGCAGGCTCAGTAGTTGTGGCTCACGGGCCTAGTTGCTCCGCGGCATGTGGGCTCTTCCCGGACCAGGGCTCGAACCCGTGTCCCCTGCATTAGCAGGCGGATTCTCAACCACTGCGCCACCAGGGAAGCCCTCACGTACAGATTTTTGTGTGAAGTAACTTTTCATCTCTCTGTTACGAATGCCGGAGTATAATTGCTGCTTAACTGTTTAGTCACAGTTGCAAGTAGGAAAATCTTCACTCATTGTCATCAATTATCAAACTGTTACTGTTGCCAGAATTTAATCTTCATCTGTTGTCGTCTCTCTAATCACATTCTTCTGTAAGTCATTACACAAATAGCTGATTTTTTTTTAAAGGAAAGGTGCTAATTAATGTTTAATATTTGTATCTAACACGGAGTGATAGTAAGTGTACCAGATTTGCTTTTCATTTTGCTCAGGTCATACTATAGGCAACTCTTCTGGATAACCTGTACTTTGATATTTGGTCAGTGTGTTCTGTGAAACAAATATACTTTGTTCACATTTAATTTGTTTATATTGTGTTTATTTATACTCAAGTATGTATTTAAGGTAATTTATTTTTAACTTATCAAACTCTTGAGCTGTTACATATTTTCACAGAAGTCAGTTTTGCTGTCACTGTTTTTAAGACATTTAAAAACTGTTCAAGAAGCAGTGACGCAATCTAGACTCTGACATTTCTAGCAAAGTAGATCATGACGGTACTGCTGTCGTCAGAAAGCTTAGAATAAAAGACTGTCAACAGTAAGATTACTGGATGTTATTTAATCTGCCTTTGAAGATTCAGGAGACCTGGAGAGGTCGCAGTACATTTGATCCTTGAACAGCACGGGGGTTAAGTGTGACTTAGAGGTGTCCCTCCGTAGCCTCGGTTCCTCCAAGTCCTTGGACTCAACCGAACACAGACCCTGTAGGACCGTAGTATTGACTACTGAAAAATACCTGAGCATAAGTGGACCTGTGCAGTTCAAACCCGCCTTGTTCAAGGGGCAACTGTATATGTTGTAACTGTGGCAGACCTGTAGCTCCTCATCCTGGCTATCAGAGTCACCCAGGAAGTTCAAACAAACCTAAAAATCCTCAAATTATGAAAAGTGGTGAAGGGGACGGGGAATTTTAACTGTTTAAAAAGCACCTCAGTTTCTTTCAATACGTAGTTAAGTTTGGGAAGCTATGCTAAGCTTCAGGGAGGAATGGCTTCGGTCCTATTCTCTTAGTGTCTTGCATTGTCTTTGGCATATAGTAAAATATTCAGTAAATGAAACATTTGTTAAATGAGTGCTCTGTGTGTGTGTGTAATGTCATTGACGGCTTTTATAAAATTGTAACAAAGGAAAAGTTTAAAGAGTATATTTTGACAATGATTTGCTGTATAATGTCAGTCGTTTGGCACAAGGCAGGTATCAGAATACATGCTTGGTAATAATGCGTGGCTGTTGAACCCAGCTGTTAAGGAGATGCGTTTAGCTTCATTCAGTGCATGCTGCCTGTCCTGAAAGCACAGCTTCTCCACTGGCGAATGGCTGGTTTGATTTTTCTTAGGATTATCTACTAACCCCATCACCTCCCAAAATATGAGTACTTTAAGTTTTGAGTTCTTGAATATTTGAGAATGTCCTCTTTCTGTTGTTACTCATGAATGACATCCTAGTTGGAAAAATAATTCTCTGGGTCACATCCATTTTTTTTCTCTTCGCAGAAGACATTACTTCATTGTCTTTTGGCATTTAGTGTTTTCTGTGGAGAGGTCTGTGGTGAACCCTTCTTTGTTTCGTAAGTGACATGCTTCTGCTGCCTGGATGCTTTAAGAATTCTGTCTTTATGCTTACAATTCAGCAGCTTCACCAGAATGTGAGGATATGTGTCAGTTTTTATTGGTTCTCTGTTACTTTTCCCTGCTACATGGTGAGCCCCTTCAGTCTCCAGACGGAGATCTTCCTTTATTTCAGGGAAGCTTTCTTTTCTCTTGGGTGCCCTCCCTGTTTTCTCTCCTCCTTTTCAGGACCTCCAGTTCTAGATATGTTGGCTTCATCCTTCACATCTGGCATCTTACCTCTAAATGCTGTCATCTCTGTCCTTCTGTCCCATGTATTTTGTGATATTTCTCAGGTCTGTGTTCCTTGTGGTTGACATTGCTTGCAGCAATATTGATTCTTTCATTACTTCTAAGGTGGTTTTTGTTTCTTGGATTTCATCTTTTCACTGAGTTCCTCCTCTTATTTATTCCACCCCCCTCCTTTGTATCCTTTTATCTCTTGCTTTGTTTCATAGAATTCATGTTCTCTTTATTTCTTGAGATAAAAGAGAATTTGTTTTAAGAAGTTACTGGTTTCCTGAGATTTCTTTTGAAGTATTCTTCTGTTTAGGTTATTACATACTGCCACTTTGGTCTCTGCACAGGCTCTGTGTGGAATGGTTTCTGTGTACTTGAGTGAAGTCATTCTGTTGGGTTTTGAATATATATGGGTAAAGTGTGATTAGATTCTCTTTGTTTCTTACTCTTCTGGACACTGTCTTAATTGTAGCCTTAGAAGTTGGTGGTTCCTAAAATGAGTCCAGATAAAGGGAAGAAGGTGAGGGAGGTGTCTTTTAGGAGGAGAGTGATCATGTGGGAAAGTAGCAGTTCATACTGTTTTCTCCGAACTTCTGCCTTTTTTTAAAAATAAATAAATAATTTTATTGGTTGATGGATTTGATTTTTGGCTGTGTTGGGTCTTCGTTGCTGTGCGTGGGCTTTCTCTAGTTGCGGCGAGCGGGGGCTACTCTTCGTTACGGTGCGCGGGCTTCTCATTGTGGTGGCTTCTCTTGTTGTGGAGCACAGGCTCTAGGCATGTGGGCTTCAGTAGTTGTGGCACGCGGGCTCAGTAGTTGTGGCACGTGGGCTCAGTAGTTGTGGCACATGGGCTCAGTAGTTGTGGCATGCGAGCTCTAGAGTGCAGGCTCGGTAGTTGTGGCGCACGGGCTTAGTTGCTCTGCGGCCTTGGGATCTTCCCGGACCAGGGCTCAGTGGATTCTTAACCACTGCGCCACCAGGGAAGCCCTGAACTTCCACTGTCTTTAATTCTCTTTCCAAGAGTCAACGTCTGTGGATCCAGGCAGGGTTTTAGAGTGGCAGGGCTCTCCTCTGATTCAGGTAGTTCTCTACTCAGTTGGGCCGAGTGACCCTCTCTCCCCCCTCTTCTGTCTGCCATTTAAGTAGAAAAATACACATGTAAAGTAGTGTGATTCTGTCTTTGGGTATTAGATGTATGTGCAGAAAAAAAGCCTGTGAGGATACAGTTATCCTTCCTCATGTTTTTCTGTAGCTTCCAATTATAATATTAATACCTGTTCTTTATTTTAGAAAATAAAATAATAGTTATTGCAATTAAAAAACAGTAAAAGACTCAATCGCGGGTGTGGTTCTTGGTATTAAAAAGGTATTGCCTGGTGATAAGATGATCATTATGTAAAGATCATTCCTCATTAGACACTTTTTCATATTAAGGAGACATCCAGCTATTTCTACAGTTAGTTGTTTAATGCTTTGAAATTTATCAAATGCTCTTCATTATCTGTTGACAGCATATTTTAAGAAGTTAACATTCAATGTGTATATTCATGCAAGACTTTGAATATTCAACTGTTGCTCTGCTATTGCTCTGCAATTCTTGTTAATGTTTGCCAGGATTTTCCAGTTGGTTAATTTTATGATTGAGTCTGATTCTGGAACAGATTATATACTTTTTCCTTGAAAGTTTGAAACAGCTCCTCAATAAATCTATATAATCTAAGTCTGGCTAGAGCTGTGATTGGACAGGGAGGGGGGTGAGGAACCGGAAGATTGGGACTGAAGGGAGAGCGAAGAGATAATGAAATAATATTCTTTGTGCAAAGCGTGTTGTCATCAAATCAATATGTAGGTTAAACATTATCAGCAAATGTCATCTATCTGTTGCAGCTTCTCTTCCCCCTTATTCTGAGCTTCTGTTTTTATTTTTAAAATACTTCATAGTGTTTTGCATATGTCACTTAAATGTTTATAAAACTGGTTTAGGTGGTATGGCAGTGTTGACTCTCCCCTTTAACAGACACCATTTCACAGTTGGAGCACACTAGGTACACAGTGTCCAGTGTTCGTTCACCAGTACCTTATCCCAAACTGCAGGCCTGTCTTGATCCAAAGCAGGATGACTACCCAGCAAAAACAGATGGAGTAAATGCTGTTTGTTTGCATATGTCTCTGTTAAGGGACACACAAGAGCAGTATTCAAAGTGTCTTATCTGTAAGAGGAAACTTACTGTTTTCCTTGAGGTAACTCTGCTGGAATATGCTGCCTTTTTTCTTTCATATACCTTAAAATTTTGGGAAAAGCGCTTTTCCAGTTTGTATTATGTTGTACAGGTAATAGAATGGAGGGTAAGTTTTTTTTTTTAAAGCCTAAGGCTCTGTTTCAGTCATCTTAGTTTATTTTTTTGGCTGCATTGAGTCTTCGTTGCTGTGCTTTCTCTAGTTGCGGTGAGCGGGGGCTGCTCCTCATTGTGGGGTGCGGGCTTCTCATTGCGGTGGCTCCTCTTGTTGCGGAACATGGGCTCTAGGCACGTGGGCTTCAGTAGTTGTGGCTCACGGGCTCAGTAGTTGTGGCTCGTGGGCTCTAGAGCGCAGGCTCAGTAGCTGTGGCACACGGGCTTAGCTGCTCCGTGGCATGTGGGATCTTCCCAGACCAGGGCTCGAACTGGTGTCCCCTGCATTGGCAGGCGGGTTCTTAACCACTGTGCCACCAGGGAAGTCGAGAGTAATTTTCAATTTCAGTGGGTGTTTCAGGTCATGAGTGTCTTGTTAGAACTCTTTGCTGTGTCATGTTATTTATATTTAACAGGTGAAGTTTATATACCTGCTTATGATACATAGAACTTGTTACTACTACCTAGCCTTTCGACAGCTAATCTCTGGAGATTATCTATGTCATTTCTTTTTTTCTTTCTTTTTTTTTTTTTTTTTTGCGGTACGCGGGCCCCTTACTGTTGTGGCCTCTCCTGATGCAGAGCACAGGCTCTGGACGCACAGGCTCAGCGGCCATGGCTCACGGGCCCAGCTGCTCCGCGGCATGTGGGATCTTCCCGGACCGGGGCACGAACCCGTGTCCCCTGCATTGGCAGGCGGACTCCCAACCCCTGTGCCACCAGGGAAGCCCTGTCATTTCTTTTTAAATGATACTGTATGGAGCCCAGAGGTTCCAAGAATGTGACTGGGCTAATTATTGTCCTTAATCCCCCACTACCACCATTGCAGGAAGAGCGGCTCCTGTTGTGGTATTGGGCTTCCATTCATGTGTCTATTTTAGAGTCTGTTGAGAAACTCAAGCACCGTTGTAACTACATGCAGGGTTTATAGCGTGGCATGACAGGCAAGGCTCTCTGTGCTCAGGGAGCTTCCCTCCTAGGGGAAGAGACATGATCTAAGGTAGATGAACAGGATGATCTCATACTGACATGTGTGCTGTAAAGGAAATGAATTATGATTTGAAAATGGTAATGTCAGGAGAGAGGGAGGCAGGTGTAGGAGGTGGTCAGGGAAGGGCTTTTTTAGGGGCAGCTTGTGAATTGACACCTGAAGGATGAGCAGCCAGCCATGTAAGCAAGAAATTTTGTGGCTTGAAGTTGGGGGGAGAATATTAGATAACCATTTCTCTAGAAAGAATGCTCTTAAACCTCTTCTTTAGTCTTTTATGTTACCCTTAGAGATGCCTACTTTTAATCTGCTTTTTTCATGATGCACCCAGTACTGTTCAAAAGCACCAAAAAAAAAAAAAAGAACCTCAAAAGCAAAAAATAGGTTTTTAATTATTTATTTTGATAGCCCTTTGGCCAGAAGATAAAAATCTGTTTGTTTTCTTTTTTTTTTTTTCCCTTAGTTTGATTTCCAAGGCCCTTGATGTCTTTAGCTTAAGTTAGCTTTATTCCCTTTTATCCCATTTGGGAACCGCATGTTCCTGTCAAACTAGTTTTACTCATTGCCCTCTGAACCCTTGCCATTCTGTGTTTACCTCTTTTTATGCCAGTTGCTCCTATTGTTTTCCGTGACTGAAGTTTATTCTCCATTTCATTGTACCCAGTTAAATCTCTTAGATCTGTGTAGTATCTCACTATCTTAGTGTAACTGAGAGTTTTAAGTGTATGAAACATTTAGGACATGGCACATACTTGAAGATTCCTTTGGTCATTTTTCATCCTTTCATAGATGGAGTGAGGGGTTACCATGACCATGAGGCTTCCAAGGTTGAACTCTGCCACTTCTTGCTCAGTTGATTAGTCAGGAGGTGAAAATACTTGGAGAGAGACCTTGAGGCATGCCAGCACCTGCGCCTCTTTCTCTGTCTCTAAAGGCATCAGCTTGGGAGGATGCTTAGTTTTTCAGTTGCAGTTTCCTACTCTCCCTTTTAGAATCTTACGATAATTTCATAAATTAACTAAAAGTGCTCGTTGTTTTCCATACTAACTTATGTTTTCCTCTCAGAGGAATGCATTCTGTCCTTAGGCTAGCCAGTCAGCTAATTAAAAAACAAGAAAACATAGGGAGCAATGTGAGATGTAGTCTTAATTACATGCATAAAAATAGCTGTTAAGGACAGTGTGTGCTGTGATGGGGGCTTGTTTTTAGGTTGAGGGATCAGGGAGGGCTTTTCTAAGGATTTGGCATTTAAGATGAAACCTAAGGATGACCTGAAGAAATAGGCAGACGGAGTGGGAGGTAAGCGGTGAGGGGGTAGAATGAATGAAGGATCTAGGGTAGGAAAGAACTGGGCATATATTCAAAGAACTGAAAGAGGCCAGTGTAGCCAAAGTGTAGTGAATGGCTTCCTTCTGTACTCATTAAAATTCAAAACACATGTCATGATCTGAGGTACATGTTTAAAAGATTACTTTGACTATTCTGTAGAGAGTGTTTTGAAATGGAGATAAGAATGATAGTGGGAGAGCAGTTAGAATATTACGGTGAGCCCAACGAATTTCTGCTGGAGTCAGTAAAGAGGAGGAGATCGCTAGTCCAGGATTAAGTCTGCATAGCCCTGTGGTGCTCACTGCCTGTGTGCTGTGTGTGTTAGCAAACCAAGTGCCTGAGATCGCTGAAGAGTTGAGAGTGGATAATTTTTTTAGGCAAGTAGAAGTATAAGGCGCTGAATCTTAAGGGCATAGGCAGTTTGAAGGCTGTAGACTTCTATTGTTACTTTGTTAATACAGCCCTCATGAAGAGCTAACAGAAAGGAGGATAAAAATCTTACTCTAAAGAGGTTGTTAACGTTGCTAAGTATGGCATTTCAGATTTAGTTGTGACTTTTTTGCAGCCCTGCACACTGTAAACCGGTACCTTATTTGACAAGTGGAGGTAACTGTAGAAGTTCGATGACCTCTTCAGTTTTGAGTAAAGTAGAGGCAAAATCTTGACTGAAGCCCAGGTTGCCTGATTGCGGCCTGATTGAGTGCCCTTCACTAAATGAGTGGTTCTCACCTTGGTTAGACCCAACCTCCCCATCCTGTAAAAAAGCAAAATATTTTAAAGGTTATTTTTAAAAATTAAGATATAATTCACATACCATGCAATTAATCCCTGCCACCCCTCCCCCCCCCCCCCCCCAGAAAAAACCTCCTGTACCTGTTAGCGGACATTCTCCATTTTCTTCCCCTCCCTGCCCACGCCCAGACCACTCATCTACTTTCTGTCTTGATAGATTGTCCTGCTATGGACATTTCATAGAAATGGATACTATGCGGTCTTCTGTGATTGGCTTTTTTCACCTAGCATGGTGTTTTTGAGGTTTGTTCACGTTGTATCATGTACTTAATTCCCTCCCCCCTCCCCCAGGTTAAAGTTTATTCACTAACGATAATTCTCAGAGCCTTTAAAGCACATTTAAGTTTTCCGTAAGACAGTACCATATACAGCTTTTTCCAGGTTCGCGTGACCATGCAAGATTGTTTATTGAAAACATCTCATAGGATTAGAATTTGAGAAATGATGACGGACTTCTGTATAAGCTAGACAAGTAAAAGTCACATGTAAGATATGGTAGACTTTTTTTTGGTAACCTTTTTATTGGTGTGTAATTCACGTCCCGTACAGTTGGCCCATTTACAGTGAACTGTACGGGAGTTCAGTTGTGCAGCCACCACCACAGCCAGTTTTAGAATGTTTTTGTCACCCAAACAGAAACCCTGTGGCTCTTACTGTTCCTCGTCTCCCACGTGCCCGCGGCCCTAGGCAACCATTCATCTCCCTTCTGTCTCTGTAGTTGGCCTATTTTTTTTTTTTTTTTTTGGCGGTACGCGGGCCTCTCACTGTTGTGGCCTCTCCCGTTGCGGAGCACAGGCTCTGGACGCTCAGGCGTCTTGTTGTAGTCTTGTTACTGGCTTATTTCACTTAGCATACTATTTTCAAGGTTCATCATGTTATAACATGTAGCAGTACTTGTTCCTTTTTGTTGAATAATACTCCATAGTATAGATATACCATGTTTTATTCATTTGTTAATCATTTGTGGGACATTTGGTTTGTTTCCGTGTCTTGGCTGTTCTGAATAGTGTGCAATGAACATTTGTGGACACATGCTTTCATTTCTGTTAGACATGTACCTAGAGGTAGAATTGCTGGGTTATATGATAACTCTATGTATAACCTTTTCAGGAACTGCCAGACTGTTTTCCAAAGCAGCTGAGTGCTTAGATTCACAGCAGCAGTGTGTAGGAGGGTTCCAGTTTCTCTACATCCTCATCAACAGTTGTTAAGCCTGTCTGTTTTTTTTTTCTTTTTTTTAATTTTTTTTTTTGTGGGATGCAGGCCTCTCACTGCTGCGGCCTCTCCCGTTGCGGAGCACAGGCTCTGGACGCTCAGGCTCAGCGGCCACGGCTCACGGGCCCAGCCGCCCCGCGGCACGTGGGATTCTACCGGACCAGGGCATGAACCCGCGTCCCCTGCATCGGCAGGCGGACTCTCAACCACTGCGTCACCAGGGAAGCCCAAGTCTGTCTTTTTGATGGTAGCTATCCTGATGGATGTGAAGTTGTATCTCATTGCAGGTTTAATTTGCATTTCCCCAACGGCTAATGTTGTTGAGCATTTTTTCATGTGCCTTTTGGCCATTTGTGCGTCTTTGGGGAAATTTGGGATGTTTCACTCTTTTTTTTTTGGCTGCACCATGTGGCATGTGGAACTCCCCTGACCAGGGATCGAACCTGCGCCACCTGCATGTGGAAGCGCGAGGTCTTACCTGCTGGACCACCAAGAAAGCCTGTTTCACTCTTCTGAAGTCTGGTTTTCCTTTTTTATTGAGTTGTGAGAGTTCCTACTGGTAGAACCAGATAAAAGCCCTTTGCATAAGATTTGCAAGTGTGTTCTCCCATGCTGTGGATTGTCTTCTTATTGACACAGAGTTTGAAGCACAGAGTTGTTAATTTTGACAAAGTCTGATTTTTCTTTTCGTTGTTTTTTTGGCAGTATTTTACACCTGTATTTTAAGAGTTTGACAGTTTTTGCTCTTACATTAATTTCTGTGATTCATTTTGAATATTTGTGTATGATGTGAGGAAGGGAGCCAACTCAGTGTTCTTTGTTGCATGTGCTCCTTCTCAAGTATTTTGTAAATGTCCCGTTTCTAGCCTGTAGACAAGCATGAATAATACATGCTACCTGCACATGTAAGAATAGGAAAGACACGGGCAGCTTCAAAGGAAATCATGTTAAATGTAATTTTCACAAAGTAGTTTGTATCACCTTGCTGAAAATATTTAGCATGTTCATTTGGGATAAACATACAGGATAGCAGTACTATTTTTTTAAATAAATTTATTTATTTTATTTATCTTTGGCTGCGTTGGGTCTTCGTTGCTGCGCGCGGGCTTCCTCTAGCTGCGGTGAGCGGGGGCTACTCCTCGTCGCAGTGCGTGGGCTTCTCATTGAGGCGGCTTCTCTTGTCGCGGAGCACGGGCTCTAGGCAGGTGGGCTCAGTAGTTGTGGCGCACGGGCTTAGTTGCTCCACGGCATGTGGGATCTTCCTGGACCACGGCTCGAACCCGTGTCCCCTGCGTTGGCAGGTGGATTCTTAACCACTGCGCCACCAGGGAAGCCCAGCAGTACTATTTTTAAAATAGTCTTTATTAATGAAAGTCATTGAGAGCTGTTATCTTTCATTTATCTCTACTAGTTTAATTATTTTTGGTCCTAACGCTCTTAACAAGGGTGTCTTCTTGATACCATTTCTTTGTAATAAATACAAGTGCAGGTGTATTGTATGGCATTATTGGTGATGAAATTTTTCTTAGTGGTGAACATTTTGGTAAAAGTTCAAAACAAAACTAAGTATAATACAATTTGTGCAACAGTTACATTCCTGCAAAATTCAGCAGGTTGTATTAAGCAGAATCAGGCTCTGGGCTCAGCTGATTAGAAACTGATTTTTCAGATATGCAACAGTTCTTTGAGAAATGTCCTGTGCACAGTAGTCATCCCTGGCCGCCTCTCACTAAGTGTCAGTGGGCATCTTCGTCTAGAGCAGTGCTGTCCAGCAAGCCACGCATGCAATTTTAAATTTTCTAGTAGCCAATGTCTGGAATTAATTTTACTAATACACTATTTAACCCAATATATTACGTAATATAAAAGTATTAATGTGCTATTTTACACTTTTTTTGTATGAAGTCTCTGAATCCATTGTGTATTTACACATAATGGCAAATCTCAGTTTAGAGGAGCTGCACGTCATGTGCTCACTAGCTGTGTGTCAGCCAGTGGCTGTCATTTGGATGGCGCAGGTCTGTAGGGAGTAACTCACCTACAGGGGACTGTCAGGTTGCCAGCCCATTGTTGACACGTCATCTTATCTGTTTCCCCTCTCCCCAGGAGAAAGTCTGGTTAGCTACAACTTTTGCTTTTCACCACCAGTTAGCTCATATGCGGTTGGTGAATGGCATCAGTGTAAACTGAAATTGTGTGTTGGTTCATACATGAAATTTTTTTTTTCTAGGCAGTGCAAATCAAAATAGTAGGAATTAAGGTTATAACCTTCAAATAGAAAGAAAAAGCCCTCAACTAGCTGCACAGGCAGGACCCCTAAAGAACATTTCAAGTCTGCTCCCCTCGTCTTGCGTGGCTCCCTCTCTGTGGCAAGTTGCACTTTTCTTCTCTATTTGGATTGTAGCCTCAATGCTCAGAATTTCATTTCCACGTTCTCAACCCCAGCAATTTAATATCCCCTGAAGCAGTCTGCAGCCATGCTGAGCTGCTTGCCTGTGCTGTTCAGGTTTTTGTTAGTGCTCTGGCTGTGGTAAAGTTGCATAGTTTCGAGTGATTTGCTTCTACCCTATTTTTCCCATAAAACTTTTAGTGTGCAATTTTGCAGCGTTTAAGGTTTTTCAGGAAAACATTTATTATGTTATGGCAGAAGTACCCATTACAGATACATGACATCCTTTGTGAGATCCCTTTATTTTTAAATATTTGTGGTCTCTGGTTTGAAGTGATGAGAGGAGGACACTTGGAATAAAGTGCAGTCTGCACACGGACCACCAAAACCATTTGGCAGAGGGAGTGCCTGTTCATAATTCAGGTCTTGAGGCCCGCCTCACATAGTGTGAACCACAGTCTCTGTGAGATTCAACTTTGAATTCGACATTGTTCAATAGACTGAAGTTCGAGGTCCACTACTGAACCTTCGTCATGCCTGCTACCTGCTTGTGTTAGTTTGAATAGCAGTTCGGGGTGGTGGATGTACTTGAAATCTTTCATTATCATTATAGGTGTACCTTACGTGTTCTTTCCAGTTTCTTGGAGAAGGCATTAAGACTTAATTTCTAAGTCTGAGGATGTAGTAGGGAATTCCAGTGAGTGGTTGTCTTGTTCTGAATAAGGACACAAATGCCATAGTATTTTGCCCCTGAGTAGAGTGGAAACTAGTTTCACCTTTAAAAAAGCTGCTTGCATTTCCCAGCTTTGTTTGTTTATATAGAATTGTATATACTTCCCACTTGCCACCTAATATCCAAGTTCCCTTTTTCTAAATGCGAGGGCAATCTAATTGCTTAACACCCATTTCTTGCTGAGTTAGGTGAGTTTTGCTACATTTTTTGGGTCCATTTCCCATAGTACTCTCTTAGGGCTCCATCTTTCTCAGACTGTAGGTTATATCCTTCTCACCCTTAAGACCTACCTTCTGAAGTTTAGAGAGTGACAAGTAGGAGGGATTATTCTGCCTTTTAAATAGTGAAAATTCTGTCAGGGAAGAAGTCAGCCTCTTACATTGTTATGTTAACTATCTGTCTTAGATGAATATTGTCCAGTCCAGGAGTCAGCAAACTTTTTAAATTTTTATTTATTTATTTATTTTTTGTTAGTTTCTGCTTTATAACAAAGTGAATCAGTTATACATATACATATGTTCCCGTATCTCTTCCCTCTTGCGTCTCCCTCCCTCCCACCCTCCCTATCCCACCCCTCTAGGCGGTCACAGAGCACCGAGCTGATGTCCCTGTGCTATGCGGCTGCTTCCCACTAGCTATCTACCTTACGTTTGGTAGTGTATATATGTCCATGCCACTCTCTCGCTTTGTCCCAGCTCACCCTTCCCCCTCCCCATAACCTCAAGTCCGTTCTCTAGGAGGTCTGCGTCTTTATTCCTGCCTTACCCCTAGGTTCTTCATGACATTTTTTTCCCTTAAATTCCATATATATGTGTTAGCATACGGTATTTGTCTTTCTCTTTCTGACCTGCTTCACTCTGTATGACAGACTCTAGGTCTATCCACCTCATTACAAATAGCTCAATTTCGTTTCTTTTTATGGCTGAGTAATATTCCAGTGTATATATGTGCCACATCTTCTTTATCCATTCATCCGATGATGGGCATTTAGGTTGTTTCCATCTCTGGGCTATTGTAAATAGGGCTGCAATGAACATTTTGGTACATGACTCTGTTTGAATTATGGTTTTCTCAGGGTATGTGCCCAGTAGTGGGATTGCTGGGTCATATGGTAGTTCTATTTGTAGTTTTTTAAGGAACCTCCCTACTGTTCTCCATAGTGGCCGTACCAATTCACATTCCCACCAGCAGTGCAAGAGGGTTCCCTTTTCTCCACACCCTCTCCAGCATTTATTGTTTCTAGATTTTTTGATGATGGCTATTCTGACTGGTGTGAGATGATATCTCATTATAGTTTTGATTTTCATTTCTCTGATGATTAGTGAAGTGAGCGTTCTTTCACGTGAGCAAACTCTCTTAAAGGGCTGGATAGTAAAAATTCTAGTCTTCCAGTCCACATAGTCATTGCCACAGTGAAAAGAGCAAAAGTAGCCGTGGACAGTACTTAGGTGGCTGTGGCTGCACCACACACCCAGCAGGTTGGATCCTTGTGTTCTCGTGTGATACTAGCATCCAGCCATGTTGCCACATCTCTTTTTCATGTCTGCCTTGGGTTGGAGCTCGGGACAGGAGAACTCTGCCCACTCCTGTAGGTCGATCAAGTTGCAAGGATAAACATAAACTGCCCCCCCCCGCCTTTTGCCCCCTCCCAAAAGCAAGACCCCAAGTAATTCTCAGTAGTATCCCTTTCTTAGAAGTCTTGAATACTTGCTTTATCAGTCTTAACTTTAATTTTTTAAGGTTGGTTTAAATGTGTATTGCTTAAAACCAATTTTATCCCACTTAGCCACAATTTCTACTTTTCTCAAGGAGATAATTTCTGTTTCTTTAAAGTAGCAAGCCTTTTTCTTGGTAATGTAAAGAAAGCAGAATTTTTTTTAGGGCACCAGACATAGAAACAGTTTTTGCTTCCATTACTTTGTTGGGCCAAACAGCATCTATGAGATGATCTCTCACCAGCATACATGTATGTAAATCTCTGGATTTAGCATGGAAAATCTGAGTTCGGGTTTTATGCATGGCTCTGCTTTTCTTTGGATATGTTACCATCCTCAAATCACTTATTCTTTCTCTCAGCTTTAGACTCTACATTCTACTACTACTACTACTACTACTACTTAAAAAAAAAACCCTTCTCTTCTTATCCTGAAACATACAAATCCATCCATCATGGTATAGGATATAACAGTTTATGTGAGTTTTTAAGATAAAATAGGAGTTTTCAAAGAAACACTGTTCTGTAGCACTTTAAGGTACGGCTGTAGAAAATCATAACCGTAATCATTGCTCTGACCTTGTTTTCCTGCTTGCATGTTACTTCATGTTGGGAAGAACTACATGGAGAAATTAAAAGCCTCAGTGCTTTTAATGCCTCCCTCCCCCCCCCCCAGTGCTTTGGAAGATAATATAAACTGTAGCTTTTTAAATGGAGAGTTACCTTTGTTCAGCTTATCCTGGTCCTGATCCTCAGAGGCAGAGCTGCCCTGCCATCAGTTCTAAGTGCATGCTTCTGGCGCTGATCCACAGCTCTGTTGCCGGCTCTATCATGCTTCCTGTAACACCTTTCACTTAGTTTGGTTCCTTAGGAATGTGAGTTTATCCCTAGTCTTGCAGTAAAATATCTGTATCTCACTCTTGCCCCTCACTTCTTTTTTCTTTTCCTTTTGTTTTGGCCACACTTCGTGGCTTCTGGGATCTCAGTTCCCCGACCAGGGATAGAACCCGCGCCTTCAGCAGTGAAGGCACCGAGTCCTAACGACTGGACCGCCAGGGAAGGAAGTCCTCCTCACTTCTTTCTTAAGTTAACAGTTGTTAGTTCTGCGAAGTGTTCTAGATAAATCTGTTTCGTAGAATGTGGAGTCTAGTCCCCATTCAGAAAGCTCCTGTTTCTGCAAATGACTTTCCTCTTAACAGCTGATGCCGTTTTTCTCTTGATTATAAAGTCTTATGCTGGTGTGCCCTGATGCTTATGGTTTCTAATTGTTACGTCACGCCCTCTGAAAGCACTGAGAGTAGACCTGAAAACTGTCCCATAATGTCTATCGGGCTGGTGGAAGACACGTCACTTCTTCAGAGATTAAGAGCTTAATTAATTGGGTGCTTGTCAATTTTTTGAATTTCCATGGATATGAAGACTAACACTAAAGTGAATTCCTGTATCTTAACCTCATGAGAGATCAATAGATTTCATTTCTAATCAATCTTAGGCTTATAGAGTACTCTCCCTATCATGTCTTCTAAGAAACCTTTTGTGTGGCACTTTAATCTCATAGACTTACATCTTGCTCAGGAACGTATGCAAATAAATGTCAGGGCATCTAACTCGGGCTTCTCAGTGAACTACTCTGGGGATCATTTCAGTCAGTAATATCGGCCTTTTCTTCAACATTGCCAACATATTTATGGAAATTTCCGTGGAAATCTCAACTCGTAGTGTATATAAGTATGGTGTTGTAGTAGTCCATGTTACTGTTTCTTTATTTGCATGCAGCTGTAAAGCTTGATTTAAAAAAAAGAAATTCATGAGTTACATCTGAAAAGTGCAAATTTTGCCCTAGAGCAGAGATTTTCTTTAAAGTCTAATTTGGAGTGTTGATTTTTCTTTGTAACTGAATGTGATGGGGTTCTTAAGCCACCCCCCAGGTTTGGTGATCCTCTTAAGAGGAGTCATAGGACCTTGATTAACATGGCTATGACTTACGAACCATGAAAGAATACAAAATGTAGTCGGCAAAGGGAAAAGGCATCTGGGGCAAAACCTGGAAGACACCAGGTGCAAAAAAGCTTCTAAGAATCTTGCCCCAGTGGAGTCACACAAGCAGACGCTTCATTCCTCCAGCAACGAATTGTGACAACACTGGTGAAATGTTGTCCACCAGGAAAGCTTATTAGAGATTTAGTACCCAAGGTTTCTATTGGATTTGGGTTCTTAGGTAGGCATCTCTGCCTAGTTTTCACCAGAAGTCTGGAGTCCCAGTAGGAAAGCAGGTGTTCAGCATAAACCATATCGTCTGCACAACAGCTTAGCCACGGTCAGCCACTCTTGGCAGTTACTGTTGTGGCAGCTCTTCCTCCTGAAGAGTCACTGTGCCAGCCAGGGACCAACTCTGCAAGCAGGCTTTTCTGAGGACTGCAGTCTCAGTTTCCGTGCTAACCTTCCTGTATGCGTGAGCTTATTCTTGACTGATTTCTTCTTTCAGTCGTGTTCATTCTTACAGTGTTTATTGAAGAATTCATTGACTACTGTATTAAAAAAAAGTTTAGGGTGTTTTACATAAATACATACCATCCAGCAAGACAAATTTAAAAGTAAGTAGATGATGAAGAAACTGTCAGGCATCTCAAGCAGCGGTCTTGCTGGGAAATGTCCTCTCTTGTATCAGCTACATTTTGCTGGGCACTTAACCCCCTTTTGTCTTTAGTCATATCACTCGCTTTTTTGGATCTGAATCTGCTTCTAGTTTCCCCAGTAACTTGGGTCCTTTCCAAGATTAAATCTTGGTCATTGCCTTTTCTCTTGCCGTGCCGTTACTTCATTCTGAGCTCATAGTGCTTGTTTATTATATTCTATGTGCGTCCCCTAACTTTCATCTTTTTAAAAAAAATTTATTTATTTTTGGCTGTGTTGGATCTTTGTCACTGCGCGCAGGCTTTCTCTAGTTGGCGGAGAGCAGGGGCTACTCTTTGTTGCCGTGCGTGGGCTTCTCATTGCGGAGCACGGGCTCTAGGTGCATAGGCTTCGGTAGCTGCGGCATGCGGGCTCAGTAGTTGTGGCACATGGGCTTAGTTGCTCCGCAGCATGTGGGATCCTCCCGGAGCAGGGATCGAACCCGTGTCCCCTGCATTGGCAGGCGGATTCTTAACCACGGCGCCACCAGGGAAGTCCCCATCTTTTTAATGGAAGAGACTTCTTGATCCACTTCTAAATTCCTTTTCCTCCTCATTTCTTTTTTTTAAGTTACAGTTGTTAGTTTTGCTAAGTGTTCTAGATAAATCTGTTTCATAGAATGTGAAATCTAGTCCCTATTCAAAAAGCCCCTGGCAGAAGACCTAAATAGACATTTCTCCAAAGAAGATATACAGATTACCCACAAACACATGAAAGAATGCTCAGCATCACTAATCATTAGAGAAATGCAAATCAAAACTACAGTGAGGTATCATCTCACACCTGTCAGAATGGCCATCATCAAAAAGTCTACAAACAGTAATTGCTGGAGAGGGTGTCGAGAAAAGGGAACCCTCGCACTGTTGGTGGGAATGTAAACTAACTGATACAGCCATTGTGGAGAACAGTATGGAGGTTCCTTAAGAAACTAAAAATAGAACTACCATGTGACCCAACAATCCCACTCCTGGGCATATACCCTGAGAAAACCATAATTCAAAAAGAGTCATGTACCACAATGTTCATTGCAGCTCTATTTACAATAGCCAGGACATGGAAGCAACCTAAGTGTCCATCGACAGATGAATGGATAAGGAAGATGTGGCACATATATACAGTGGAATATTACTCAGCCATGAAAAGAAATGAAATTGAGTTGTTTGTAGTGAGGTGGGTGGACCTAGAGTCTGTCATACAGAGTGAAGAAAGAGAAAAACAAATACTGTATGCTAACACATATATATGGAATCTTAAAAAAAAAAAAAAAAAACATGGTTCTGAAGGACCTAGGGGCAGGACAGGAATAAAGATGCAGACGTAGAGAATGGACTTGAGGACACAGGGAGCGGGAAGGGTAAGCTGGGACGAAGTGAGAGAGTGGCATGGACATACATACACTACCAAATGTAAAATAGATAGCTAGTGGGAAGCAACCACATAGCACAGTGAGATCAGCTCGGTGCTTTGTGACCACCTAGAGGGGTGGGAGGGAGACGCAAGAGGGCAGAGATATGGGAACATATGTATATGTATAACTGATTCACTTTGTTATAAAGCAGAAACTAACACACCATTGTAGAGCAGTTATACTCCCATAAAGATGTTAAAACAAAAAAAAAAACCCTGTTTCTGAAAATTGGAATCCATGATCTCAAACCCTGCTGCTGCTTTATCAACTAAGTTTACTGAGTATTCTAAATCCTTTGTTGTCATTTCAAACAGTCTTCACAGCATCTTCACGAGGAGTAGATTCCATCTCAAGACACCACTTTTTTCACTTATCCATGAGAAGCAGTTCCTCATCCATTCAGGTTTTATCATGAGATTGCAGTAATTCAGTCACATCTTCAGCTCCACTTCTAGTTCTCTTGCTGTTTCCACCACGTTTGCAGTTCCTTCCTCCACTGAAGTCTTGAACCCCTCAAAGTCATCCGTGAGGGTTGGAATCAGCTTCTTCCAAACTCCTGTGAATGTTGATATTTTGACCTCTTACCATGAATCATGAATGTTCTTAACGGCATCTACAATGGTGAATCCTTTCCAGAGGGTTTTCAATTCACTTTACCTAGATCAGTCAGAAGACTCACTGTCTGTGGCAACTATAGCCTTATGAAATGTATTTCTCAAAAAAGAACAGGAAGTTGAAGTGAGCCTTGATCCATGGGCTGCAGAATAGATGTTGTGTTAACAGGCATGGAAACAACACGAATCTTGTCCATCTCCATCAGAGTTCTTGGGTGACCAGGTGCATTGTCAGTGAGCTGTAATATTTTGAAAGGAAGCTTTTTTTCTTAGCAGTAGGTCTCAGCAGTGGGCTGAACATATTCAGTAAACCATGTTATAAACTGATGGGCTGTCATCCAGGCTTTGCTGTTCCTTTTACAGAGCACAGGCAGAGTAGATAGATTTAACACAGAGTTCTTAAGGGCCCTGGGATTTTCGGATGGTAGATGAGCATTGGCTTCAACTTCAAGTCACCAGCTGCCTTAGCCCCTGAGAGAGACAGCCTGTGCTTTGAAGCTTTGAAGCCAGGCATCGACTTCTCTCTATGAAACAGAAGGCTCTTTCAGTCTACATTGGAAATCTGTTGAGTGTAGGTACCTTCATGAGTGATCTTAGCTAGATCTCCTGGGTGACTTGCTACAGCTTCTGCATCAGCACTTGTGGCTTCACCTTGCACTTTGATGTTATGGAGACCGTTTCTTTCCTTCAGCCTCATGAGCCAACCTCTGCTAGCTTCAGACTTTTCTCTGCAGCTTCCTCACCTCTCTCAGCCTTCGTAGAACTGAAGAAGTTGGGGCCTTGCTCTGGACCGGGCTTTGGCCTAGGGGAATGTTGTGGCTGGTTTGATCTTCTGTCCAGCTCAGTAAAACTTTCTCCACATGAGCAGTTAAGGCTGTTGCTCTTTCTTCCTTGTGTTCACTGGAGCAGCACTTCTAATTCTCCTTCTAGAACTTTTCTCTCGCATTCACAGCTTGGCTAACTGTTTGGTGCAAGAGGCCCAGCTTGCTTCCCGTCTTGGCTTTCGACCAGCCTTCCTCACTGAGCTTCACCATGTCTGGCTTTTCACTCGGAGTGAGAGACGTGTGACTCTTTGTGTCACTGAGCACTGAGAGGCCATTGCAGGGTTATTAACTGGCCTCATTTCAGCATTGCTGTGTCTCAGGGAAGAGCGTGGCCCGAGGCGGGGCAGTAGAGGTGGTTGGTGGTGCTTCAGAACAGTTACAGTAGCAACTCAAAGGTCACTCACCACGGATCGCTATAACAAATAGAAACACGAACAAGCTTGAAATACCGCGAGAATTACCAAACTGCGACACAGAGACGCGGGGTGAGCCAGTGCTGTTGGAAAAATGGCGCTGATAGATGTAAGATTGCCGCAGACCTTCGATTTGTAAGAAACCCAGTAACTGAAGCGCAATAAAGCAAAGCCCAGTGAAACAGAGGCAGGCCTGTAGTTGTTCCTGTTGATTGAAATGGTTAATTCTTACTCATTTCTTCTCGTAACAGCTCTGGTCTGACGGCTAATTAATTTCCAGGACCACTGGACCATCTAAATTGCTCTTCCCACTTCCAGTTTTTGTTCCTTGTCTTGTAGCCTCCATACCACTTGCTAGCTCATTTTTGGGTGTGGGGAGTTGAATTATGTTACCTTGATGCTGAAAAATAAAGACATGGAATGCAATTGAAGTACTAACAGTTAGATTTTTGTAGTGGACCTTTTTGTATCATTAATCAAGTGTGGGTATTTATATCTTGGTTTTTCTTAAGACAATAGAAACCATCATCCCTGATGGTCTCTGAGATGTGTAGATTATTCATAAAACTCATGAATTACTTTTAAGCAGTTTTTAGGAAGAGTTGGTCCTGTAGTGAGGAGATATGATGCCATCTTCATCATCTTGAAAGCAGGCACCTTTCCTGAAACTTAACTTTTTGAAAACTTCATACTGTTTTAGTTGAAATTTGGCAAAACTTAAAAGAGCAAGTGTGGAAACTGTTTAAGAAGTTGAAAAATAATTGCAAAAACGTACTGGATAATTGTGACTTCTAGTTCTCTGTCAGTTGAACTTTTTTGCCTTTTCTCTATGTACGTTGTGTCTTTATTAGAACTTTTATTTTATAAAAAGCTACAAGTTGCTAGAAATGATAAAAATGAGGTTTTGCAATGATGAGTTAGTGATATACAGTGATCTGTAGTATGATAGAAACCAGTGCAAACATCAAATATGACTTATAATTCACTTTGCTTTTTATTTTTTAAGGGACCAGTTACTCTCCCCAAGAAAATTCACACAACCACAGTGCTCTTCATAGTTCAAATTCACATTCTTCTAATCCAAGCAGTAATCCAAGCAAAACTTCAGATGCAGTAAGTATATAAACATGCCCAATTTTGTGTTTTTGGAATTCATTGCAAAAAAATTATTTTTAAATCAAAGTTGATCTTTTCTTAATGCACTTGAACTAATGAGCTGGCCTTATTATTCGAACTGAGCGTGGTCCAAATATGCCATCTTGGTACTGTTTCACCAAGAAATAATATTGTTTGCCTTCCTCTGTGGAGCAGAATTTACCATTGTGATATTTGAGATGCACAGAACTCTAGATTGTGAAACTTGTGGCTTAACTTGAGCTGCTTCTTTTCATAATCTATAAACTTCTGTTAAAAAAAAATTCTATAAATTTATTGAGTGTCTACTTGTATTACATACTCTACAAGACACTAGTGACATAGAGGTCCCTCTCCTGAAAGGCATGAAACCCAGTGAGGAATTGTAGGTATTTCTAAAAATGAAGTAATTGTTAATGAAGTTAACTATTACTCAGGTTGAACTTTTTAGAGTCAAGGTTCAAACAAAAGTTTTAATACATTCATTCAAAAATAAGGTTTCAATTTCCCAGGCATATGCTAGGTGGTTGATGTATAGAACTGAGAAAATGTAGCCCATCTTAAAGGAACTTTTGGACCTATGGTGGAGACTGAAAAGTAAACCATTAAAATGATGCATGTTAATGTTGCTGGGGAGCCCTCAAGAGGGGGGCTGCAGCCTGGAAGAGGAAGGTGTGCTGGCCAACAGACTGACTGTAACCCACGCAGTGGAAGAGGTTGGAATTTGTGTAGCATGAAAAGGAACAGCACCTACAAAGACGTAGAAATATGAAATAACACCACGTTTGCAGAACACGGATTTCGATGGTGTGGAAGAATGGCAGGGGCTCAGGTTACAGAGAGAAATGGGGCCGGATTACAAAGCATTCTCTGCCTTTCCAGGGAATATGAACTATATGTAAAGGCAGTGGAGAGCTACTAAAGGGTAAAATCAGTGAAGTACCATGTTTGCAATTTTAAAAACATGATCGGAAAATACATTATAGGGAGGAAGAGCAACTAGAAGGCTGTAGAAGTGTAGGCTGAATCCGGCAGACAGTGCCTCTGTTACTCAGGTGATCATCATACCTTAATGGTACTGAAAACCCTTGGGGTTTATTATTATTTGTCTCTTGTTGAATCAGTGTAGATAGTACATTTCCATAGAAAATTGAGACATCAGCGATTTTCGTAAAAATTTTAGAGTAGTTTTTAGGGTCCAATTAGGAAAACAGGACTCATACCGGTTATTTTAGCATAGAGAATTTCAAATACAGGAAAGGAAAAGGAACGTATAGTGATTACCCCTGACGGCTGGGAGCAAAAGGAAGAGGTTGGGGTTATCAGAACCCAGTTGCTCAGAGGAAGAGCCTTGCACAGTTGGTGATGGTACCTCTGCGAGGTACGACGAAGCTGGTTCTGATTCTGGGTTGAGAGCTGGAAAATGGAACCTGCTGCACTGCAAGGCTTCTTCCTCCTGCCTTTCATCCCTCCTCTAATGCCTGGTATTGGCAGAATCTAAGAGGAAGCCAGCTGGCTAAACAGAATGTAATTGGCGTTATCCCAGCCTTAGCATCACAGAATAGAGAAAGGGTGGTATCGAGACTGAGACGACAGCTTGATGAACCTTCACAGGTGTTGTCATCACACTGCTTGTGCTGAATCACTTTCACTAAGACATATACTCAGCATTTTGCAATGCGTGTCTCTATTTTTGTGAAAAATGGCCCCATTAAATTAACAGGTTAGCACTAACCTAAAGTTTCCTTTATTACTGACAGTTTAGATTTGGTATTTGCTATTAGGACAGAGGCGGGCCATGTGGACATCGTTTTGGTGGAAAAAATTCCTTATTCAGGGAAAACAGTTTCTGATTATTTTGATTTTCAAGAAATGGATTGACATAATGAAATCAGAAAGAATAAATAATGGGCATCAGATAAGTTTGAAAGATCCAAATTCTAAAGGGTGTCAGGGGACTGCGCTGTGTGAATGGAAACTGAAGACAGATTAAATGTCATGTGTTTTCAGAGTCAGGGTTCCCCTTTCTGTAGATTTCAACTCTGGGTATATAATTAACCTCAAGTAGTGGTCTTTTTCACCATAATGTACCCAGGGGGAATGACATTTTTGCAAACTATAATTTAATGTTACCTGAGAGCCTGGGTTTTGAACATCTCTGAAGGTTACTTGTAAACTGACTTTGTCCTAAAATCACTTCCAGTGGAAGGTTTTTGAGTAGTAAAGTAAAACATAAGGTCGCCTTTCATTAATACTTTCATAATGAAAGAAGAGATGAACAGAAGAATATCAGGTAACCCAGGTCAACACATTATTTTAACCCAGGTTAAAATACGGAATAGCTTTTTTTTAAAGTGGGTTTTTATTTTGTGCTTTCTGAGCTTTAAATATGTCTTTGAAAATCAGTAGCAGTATTATTTGGAGTTAACGCACGCAGATACGTGTTTGTATGGGGGATTTATATTTATCAAGTTAACTGTTGGAAGTCGAGTTGCAGTTACCTTGTTTTTAGTATGAAGATATTCACAGGTAGGCCTCGTTGAATTTAAATATGTAGGCTGTTGAACGCCTCCTGCTTCCTAATGTAAATCATGGTAGGATCTACAGACATCATGTAGGCTGCCTTAGATTATGTTATGCATATTCCTGATTTTTTTAAAGAGATCTCTTTATTCAGAAAATCTGTTTATTTAGGAAGAGAAATTTATTTCCCTTTAAAGACATTATAATTGGAATCTTCCCTTAAGTATCGTTTACCAATTTTGATTTGCTGGAAGTGCTTTAAATTCAGTCCTAGGTTATTTTGCATTTATACTCCAGCTCCCCTTGTTATGAATTAAATATCTTCTGTTATCAATTAAATATCTTCTGGAGGTTTTAAGTTGGAGGTTCTTCTTCACATGTATTCTCTGTAACCAGTCTTGACTGAAGATATTCTACTTAACCATAGAACTCTTAGGACTCCATGAAATTCTTTGTTACAGTGAGTGCCATCTTTGATGTTATTTAATGAACTGTTCTTTATTAACAGTGCATAATTAAATTCCGAGATTAACACTTTATTTTCCATAGTTTAACTTTGAGGAGAAGTGGTGGAACTCTGTATTTTGGAGAGAGTAAATAGGGAGATGCTTTTTTATTTAAGAAGAGAAAAGCAGCGTTGATATAAGTTCTAAAAGTCATTTTGAACTGAAGAGTAGACGGGTGCTACAGGAACTATTGAGTGCCATTCTTAGAGAGCAGCCATTCATGCTTCATAGTCTCGGCCTCTATATTCATGAAAATTGAGAGCTTCTGTTTATGTGGACTCCGTCGTGAGTAACCATATTAAAAATTAAAATTGATAAATTTGAAAGATAATTTAAAAATTGTAAAGCTGTTACATGTCAACACATTTAATATATTTTTTGGAAAAATAACTTTCTATTTTTTTGAAAAATAGACATTGAGCATCTCTTTAAATGCCTGAGTAGGGAGAAGAAACATAGAATTTCATAGTTGTTCTACCTTCAGTCTTTTGTGATATCAGATCTCCCATAAAGCCTCTGAGAAAACTCCCCTGTGTTCTTGTGATAGAATGAGGAGGAAGAAGACAAAATTATCTGAGTATTATTTATGAAACTATTTATGAAAATAGTTGTGATTTTGTGAATGATCTCGGGGTTCCTCAAGGGTTCCTGGGCAGCACTTGGCAACTACAGCAAGCCTAATTTAGAAAACTTGAAATGTTTGCAAAACTTTTGTTTAATTCTTAATTTTAGATACCTTTTTTTAATCAAGGAACTTGAGAATCTAATATATAACGTGATGACTATAGTTGGTGATGCTGTATTGTGTCATGGAAATTTGCTAAGAGAGTAGAGCGTCAGTGTTCTAACCAGAAGAAGCGCCTGTGAGTGAGGTGACGAGACAGACGTGGTAGTTAACTAGACGAGCAAACCCTTCCCAGTGAACGTGGGCGTCCAGTCGTTACTGTGTGCGCTTTAAATGTCTTACAATTTTATTTGTCAGTTATACCTTAGTAAGGCTGAAAAAAATACAACGAGGGGGGTGGGGAATTTAATACCTCCTGTTGCATATCAGCATTTAAAAACATTAAAAACCCTGTTACTTAAAGGTTTTTTCCTTAACCTTTTTTTGAGGATAGAAGTAGGGTGGAGAAGATGAGCTTAAGTTACTAGTATGTGATTGCAGTGCTGTACCTGGAGCACGTTCTGTTAAGTAAGACATTAACTCGTACCAGCCTAGGGTTTGGTGAACCCATGCTCTTCAAGGTTCTGGTCTGTGAACTTTGAACCGTCCTGGAGGCTGTGCCAGAGTGCAGATTGACTGCCGTCAAACGCACTGCCTAGTTGAGCGGTGGCAGCGTCTGTCCCGGAAGCGGGCCTTTGGCTCGGGAAGCAGTGTGTCAGCGTGCGCTGTGCCGCGGGCTCCTCTTCTCTCCAGACAGGCCACAGCCGGCACAGGCACCGCTGTGAGGGGCGTGGGCTTAGACCCTCTGCTCCACTCTGGTGGCCTCTGTTCCCCTGCCTCAAATCTCCTTCTGCCTCTCCAGACCAAACTAGTAACCCCACGTGGCCACTTGCCCAGCAAACCAAATCTTGCAGATACCTCCGTAGAGGGGCTCAGCTGGCATATACTAATGTAGGTGTAGGGAGTGGTAGGTGGTGGAAAAGAGCCTTTTGAATTCCGCCTTCTGTGGTTGGGTTTCCTGCAGCCTGGCAAAGCCTCCTGGGAGCTAGGGGGCTTGAGAGTTCACTCTCCACTGGTCTTTAGAGGTTTGGAAGCACAGGGCTGATTTCCAGCAGCTTCATGATTTTGGACACCGGCCTGAGAGCATAATCTGCATCGTTTCTTCAACTGTCCTCAGAATTCTTACGACATTTCCAAAATTGGTATTGACTTAGTGGAAATAATAGATGTCCAGAAACCTGAGTTTTGATCCTTTCTTCTGCCACTGATTACTTTTGTGACCTGTGGACAACTTGTAAGTTCTTTCAGCTTGTTCCTGTGTGGTAGATTAAAGAAAGCTGGGTAGGCAGTACATAAGAGTCCCTTTCCTTAAGCTTTAAAATTGTGTTCCTCTGCACTGTGGTGAGCCCAGAAGAAGGATGGGCTGCCAGAGTATAACCTTATTTCATTTTAGCCTCAAAGCTCCTTTGAAAACTGTTAAATTCATGTACAAGTGTACTTGGGGTTCTACCAGATTTCCTGGAGCTGCTGCAGGCACTTAAACATTACTTTTGTTGAGATTCATTCCATGAGAACTGGGCCTTTCAGATATTTCTAACGTCATTATAATTTTACAGTGCCTGTGAAATTACTAGCAAGAGACTGTATCTGAGAACTTTCGGAAGACAGACCAGTTTTAGTTATGGGAAAATGAGCAACGCCGCCGACCCTGTATACTGTGTGAGACAAGGTTTAGTTAATACTTGACCCATCGCATGGGTTTTGAAGTTGAAGCAAATCCGTAGCTTTTAGTTAGCTCTGTGCTCACATTGAAGTGTGTGTGTGTGGCTTCTTTCCCACTGAGTAACAGTGAATACAGGCAGGCTGTGATTACTTTGTGCCTTAGAGTGTTTAGAACTGATGTACTCTCATGCCATCAGATCAGTCAGTTGAGAGTGGCTTCTCCATGTGACTAGATTTCAGCAATTAAAACTGTGGTAATGGGGGGCTTTGTAATGCTTTTCTGAAGTCACTATGATGTTAGTTTCGTGTCATTCTTCCTGTGCCTAATGAACCTGCTGATTGTTTAATTTGATATTTTATAGAGTTTTCCATTGTTCCCCTTGAAGGTTTTCATAGACTAGGGTCTCCTAAGATATATATGCAGATAATTACATCTTAGACGTCTTAGAGCAGGGGACTTTTATCTCAAGTCTTTTTCCATATGTATGCCTTGAAAACCATTGACATTCTTGATATTTCATACCAAGTGATTAAATTGTATTAACGTGTTCTAATTTTCTAAAATGTGTTTTTAAGCCTTATGATTCTGCCGATGACTGGTCTGAGCATATTAGCTCCTCTGGGAAAAAATACTACTACAATTGTCGAACAGAAGTTTCACAGTGGGAGAAACCAAAGGAGTGGCTTGAAAGGTATTTGCTCATTTAAGTGAACAGTATCTCTCATTGTTGATCCTACCGGCTAACGTCTTAGGGTGCTAATCGTTCTGAACAGTATTTCTCACTGCTGATCCTGCCGGCGAACGTCTTAGGTGCTAATCGTTCTGAGCTTAGGTTTCTTAGTGTGATGCTCGTCACTCCTTAACTGCAGTGGTTGGCCTATCGTCTGTGTTTTCCATAATTTCTCTTTACCTTAAAAAGCAAAACCAAAAAAACTAGGACAGACGAGCAGCTGTCCACAAGGGCCTTGTGAACAGTCAGTGTATTTATGTAATTTAAAAATTTATATTAATCTGTTATCTATCATACATCTTCCCTGTAATTTGTATTAGAAAACTTTATCATTCTTGTAGGACAATAATATGTTTCCTTCATATATGGAGAGTTATCATTACAGAGTTTTGGTTGTAGGGTTAATGGCATGTGAATAATTGGTATAATATTGGCATCAGTGAGAAACATAATGTTGTTTGCTGTATCCCATGTCCCACACCAGTTGAATGATATTACTGCCTTGTTCTTTTATGTTCCACGTACAGTTTCGTTGAGCATTTGACCAGAAGCGTTAAGTGTAGATTCATTGTATGTCTTGTAATTTTGTGGATGTGTCTTTTATTTTTAGAGAACAGAGACAAAAGGAAGCAAACAAGATGGCAGTTAATAGCTTCCCAAAAGATAGGGATTACAGAAGAGAGGTGATGCAAGCAACAGCCACTAGTGGGTTTGCCGGTGGAAGTAAGTATTAAGTCTTTCTTGGAACCAATAGAATGTTTGATTCATTCCTGTAGTTTGTTTACTTTACAGATTTATGTGCATAGCCGTTTATATAGGTAAACTAAAAGAAACAGACACATAAAAGGTTTTCTGTGTTGGGTCTGTCCTCGTAACGGGCATCATTTTGTTCTTGAAACGGTGCACGTGGAGGTGTCCATCACTACCCGTGATGGCTCTAATGCCGTTGAGTTGGTGAAGAAGTAAGCTTTCATGCTGTGGATTGACAGGAGACCCCACCCCCGTTTACACTGGTCACTGAGAGACCCGCTGGGTTTCAGTCCAGTAACTGAACGGTAGCTGCACACAGAGAGTGACGTGAAGTGACTGTCTTCGTCTGTGTTATCAGCGAGACGCTTGTTCATCCTTGTATATGGAAATGGGTTTCACCACGATTGTAGATCTGTGTGCCGTCTCCATACTATGGGCACCTTCAGGTTCTTTTGAGGCCAGATTTTGTCCGAGTTGGACAGTATGGGTAACATACATTTATTTTTAAGTTCAAGTAAAATTTGAATTTGAAGATTTCACTAAATATATTCTATTCCCAGTGGCTGGTCTTGCCCAGAATAAAATTTAAATGCCACATAGAATTCTTAGGCTCTTCATCGAATTTTGAAGTTCTGAGAATTTTTAGATGTGTTTTGGGAATTCTTAGACTTAAGCGTTTGCATTCTCCTTCTGTAACTCAAGACAAAAAGTAGGGTTATATTTGGTCCCAGTGGGGGATATTGAATTTTTGATGGGAGAAATTACTTAAGATGAAACAAATAATACAGTTCTGTAGGGCTGATGTTTAAAGTATGTTCCCTGGAACATTTAACTTTTTATATTAGTGAAATTGTACTTAATTCTTAGACAATAACAATGGTTTAAAGCACTGAAGTTAGGGAATTTAAGAATATTGTATATTGAGACAGAAGACCTGGGTTGTAATCCCATTTCACTTAATATCTTAAGTAACTGTGACTTTCCGGCAAATAACTAAAAATGAGAGGTTTTCCTTTTTTCCAGGCTAAAAAAAATATAGTGCCCAGCTTGTGGTCCTCCTGAACAAATTGTGGGTGTCCAGGAAGACTCGCTAGATGAGTGTAAAAATAACGTTTTTTAGTTACTGGGCCAGGCCTCTCCACGTAGTGGCTGATGGTTCCCAGAGAAGAAAAGATCACAGCCTAGTATGTTTGTTCTTTCCAAAATTACCTAGTCACTCGTCCTCTCTTGGGGTAATTAGAGGTCTGATAGAAAAGTTGGTGGAAGTGAAAATAGTACTTTTGGCTGCTTAATAAAAATCTTTAAGGAAATAAAATCAGAATTGTGGTTTCAAATTATCTGTGTGCATCTTTTTCTTTCAAAAGGGAAATCAGTTTTTTCTTCTTTAAGATTTCAGAAGTTAGGCATGTTTGTTATTAAAAGTAGAGAGAGGGAAAGTATTTTAATCTCACGACTCAGGAACGCTTGGAGACATACACTTTTTTCTAGCTGCATGTGAAAGTATATAAAAACTACATATGCATGTATTTTACACCAAAAATAGGATTGTATGTTACTGTTCTTAACCTGTTTCTTCTGTTCAATAATGTTTCAAGGATATGGAACTTCCCTGGCGATCCAGTGGTTAAGACTCTTGTGCTTCTACTGCACGGAGCGCGGGTTCGATCCCTGGTTGAGGAACTAAGATCCCGCGTGCCGCGCGGCGCGGCCAAAAAAAAATTAAGAAAAAAATGTTTTCCAAGGATTTGTTTCCTTTTGCCATTTTATAGTTCAACGTATGTTAACTGCATGGTGTTCCGGTTTTGGACGTGCCCCCATTCATAAATAATCCTCTCTCCGTGGATACCCGCGTGGTTTTCAGCTTCTTCCTGCAGTAAACAATGCTGTTGTTCGTATTTCTGCCCACTTCCCTGATTACTTCCTTAGCTAAATTCCTAGAAGTGCAGATGAGGAGTCGGTGGGTCTTTGTGCTGAAATGGACTCCTTTATCACACTTCTTGAGTTTTAAGTAATGTTTGAGAAAGGGCTGCAGCTGTATTGCTGCTACTTTTTTTTTAATTGGTCAACTGACTGTACTTGGTGTGATGGTAATAATGGTTCCTAGGCACTGAAGTGCTTAACTTTGTCTATCCAAAAAATGCTGGCAGAGTGTCCCATATGTCTGGTACGTTGGTGTTCATGTAGGGTAGGGCCTAAAGCTCTGTTGTCCCCAACAGCCAGCTAAAGAGGTGTGCGTGTGGTGGAGGGGACAGGGAGGGTTGGGAACGTTTCCTACGTAAAGAGGTAAAGGTAGGAAAAAAGATTCTTCAAGAGTGTTTTTGTGTTTCGGGAGTTTTGGCAATGTAGCAAATAATACCCACAGTTTGACAGTGAAGTTGTAGGGGTAGAATTTTAAATTTGGTATTACTGCTGCTGTAATTGTACTGGTGTAGTTGTATTGTTGATTATTTTTATTACCTTTAATCGGTGCCTCACAGACCGATTGCTCTGTGGTTAGAGAAACTTTAACTTGGGTTCTTCAGCAGTGGCACGGATGGCGCTTGGGGTCAGGGATTGCGTATGGATTCTGTCCTGTGTTGTAGAGCGTTACACCTGGCCTCTCCGTGCCAGCCCCAGTAGCACACCTCTCCTCGCCCAGTGGTGGCACCCAGAAGTGTCTGCAGATGTTTGCTGAGTGTTCCTGTCGTGGGGCTGTGCGGATGGATGGAGTCTCTGCTGAACGGCGTCACGTCTCGAGCCATGAGCAGCAGAAAGCTGTTGGCGCCATAGCGCCCACGTGTGCTGTAATGCTCTGCAGTGTCTCTGCTGCAGGTGTGCGTTGACAACTTGAAAACTGCTTTGCGGTTTAAGCCTACTTCCTTCTTTGTGCTGTCATGCTCTCTAGACTTGGAGGAACCATGAACTGGAAAAAACGACACAGTATTCAACAGGGAGGGCATCCTTTGGTAGTATCATTACATATCATGTGCTTGAGTCTTAAGGTGTTTTTCTCCTTGGAAGTTGCTTTAATCCTTCAGTTACTGATGAGACTTGTAATTTAGGCTGGAGGTTTTTTTTGACAAATACAAATTTTGTTGCCGTGATTGTTGAAATTTTCCTTCTTTTGTACTCTTTTTGCGGAAGCAGAAGTACTTTTGAGTTTAAAATATTTTTGTGGCTTTAAATTGGAAGAGGATCTGTTCTTAACATGACGGATAATACCAAGTATATTTTTCTGACTTTGCTGCAGATGTAGGGCTCCTGTTGTCAGATAGCATTATCTATAACTTGATTTTATAACTAACTCTGGTATTTGTTAGCATCATTAAAAATATGAATGGATTTACTTACCGAATGCAGAGTTCTTTATAAAATTCAGCCGTCCCAAAATGAGGTCGTCTAAGCCCTAGTACCAGCTGCTTTAGAGCCCACTAATCAGCCACGTCAGTATTCAGAAAAATCAGGCTAACAACAAAGTAGTATTCCTCTGTAGTTGAACCCCTGTGGATAATTCAGTTATTAGAACCAAGGTCCGTATTTTAAAAGAATGGACCGTTTACCTTTTCTATTTTAAAAATATTTTTTTTTATTTGAGTAAAAAATGTTATACCTCTCCATACATTTTGATCTTTTAAAACATCAATGTTTTGATGTTTTAAACAAAACAGCTCATGTTTTGTTTGAGCTTATGGTGTGGCTCTAAAGAGTCCCCAATCTAGCAGCCGCTTGAAATCTCAGCGTAGATGAAGCACTTACAGTTGAGCTAAAATTCCTCTTCCAGCATTTGAATATCTATATGCTAGTGGTAAAACTGCAGACGCTAACTGGGCTCGCAGTTTTATAGAAAGATGTTAAATACAGGTATGTTGCTAAATTAGCTGATGTTAAAGACAGGATTCTAACGTAATCTTTTTTCTTCCCCTTCCGTCATTTCCAACATCTCTTTTTCCGAACTCTGAACTAAAGTGGAAGACAAGCATTCCAGTGATGCCAGTAGTTTGCTCCCACAGAATATTTTGTCTCAGACAAGCAGACACAATGACAGAGACTACAGACTGCCAAGAGCAGAGACTCACAGTAGTTCTACGCCAGTACAGCACCCCATCAAACCAGTGGTTCATCCAACTGCTGCCCCAAGCACTGTTCCTTCTAGTCCATTTACGCTACAGTCCGATCACCAGCCAAAGAAACCATTTGATGCTAATGGAGCATCCACTTTATCAAAACTGCCTACACCCACATCTTCTGTCCCTGCACAGAAAGCAGAGAGAAAAGGTATGCCGTTACTACTAGATGCTGCACGTTGAACTGGAGTTTCTGGAGTTTCTGATTATATTACATTATTTCCGTTAGCTAAATAAGACGCTTAATTATGAATTCTTCTAAAAAGTCTTCTAGAATGTTACTGCATAGATTTAGATCTAGAGTTAGCCATATTTAGCTTTTTTCTTTTTCTTTTTAATTATGAAGCCTCAGAACTGTTTTTTGCCTCTGACACTTTGAAGTCAAGTGCTTAATTTATAACAGTTAGTAATGGATAAAATAACTTTTCACAGCTAAAATGACTGTCCCATCATACTTGTATAAAGTAATTTTTGGTTTTTGTGATAATTGTCTTCATGATATAGTTTAGAAATTGTCTCAATTTTCTATTAAAATTTAATATGAATAGAGACATTTAAAAACTTGTCATTTCCACATACATGCAACTATTGGTTTCAGTTTGTGAATTAGAAAACTGAGTTGTGGGCCATAAGATAAGGAGTCTTAATGTCTGAATTATGAGTTAAGTCTGAAGAGTAGAAGTGGAACTTTACAACCCAAATTGTGTTTATCTGACTCGGTGCTAGTAACCATAGAAGGTTCAGAAAAACTGTGGCAACCACCACTTGGGGGGTGATGCATAATGGAAGAAGCAGGGTGATGGGATAAGCCTATTTCGTAGACCAGCCACAGTCCCAGACTTAACCCAGGTTTAAGGAACTAAGGAAATTTGAAAAGCATTAAGTAAATAAATCACCTTGGGTAGACCCCGTAGCAGATGAATTAGCAGATTAGCATCAGTAAACGTTGAGGAATTTTTATGTCCTTTGGGTTTAGAAGATGCTGTGTGGACCTAATGAGTCTTTAAGCTTTTACTCTATTGTCAGACTCATTATTTCACACTGATTTGATGTGTTGACAAAGGATTTAAGTAATTGGGTTTCTTTTGCTTCTAGTTTGCTCTCCTTTTATGTATGTAGTTTGAATTTCCCCTGTAGCAGTTGTTACACATTACGAAACATACTTTCATCATAGAGTGCATCATACATAAACAGGTTATTCCAAATGTTGTCAGATTCCCCAAAGATGGCTTGTACCAAAATTCATATGTACAAATCATATTTGCCCTGATGCAGAATTAAATTTACAAGAGAGAATTCCTGAGAGAGAAAGTCTGAATTAACGCATTAATTGTTAGTGTGGTAATACTTTCTAAAGGGTGTTTGGGTTTTTCAGTTTTGCCGCTTTTAGTTTGGTTACAGAAAAAGTTTATTTAAAAAACATTTCTCAGTTTGAAAAAACGACCTTTGGCCTTCAGAAAGGTCTTTGGTCTTTCTCCCACTTTACCTGTTGCTAGCTGTCACCTCCTCTTTGGAGAGTTTTTCTTCCCTGACTTCTGGGACGCTGCGCTCCTCAGCTTCCTGCCCTCTCCTCTTCTTGCTCCTGAAATAGCATCAGAGCCCAGTCTTCACTGTGGTTTGTTCTTTTTTTTTTTTTTTTTTTTTTTTTTTTTTTTTTTTTGCGGTACGCAGACCTCTCACTGCTGTGGCCTCTCCCGTTGCGGAGCACAGGCTCTGGACGCGCAGGCTCAGCAGCCATGGCTCACGGGCCCAGCCGCTCCGCGGCATGTGGGATCTTCCCGGACCTGGGCACAAACCCGCGTCCCCTGCATCGGCAGGCGGACTCCCAACCACTGCGCCACCAGGGAAGCCCTTGTTCTTTTTTCCTGCCCAACATGTCCTCTTTTGCTGGGTAGCAATTCTCGTGACTACCTTGTCTACATAAGTGACTCCCAAATCTTTATTTCTAACTCACACACGTCTGCTTCCTTCTCCAAGCAGTTGGTATTTGTTAACATCTCCCCAGAATATAGTGTGTCCTAAATTCCTCCCTTTTCCCACAGTTTCTAGGTTCTCAGTGACAACACTATCCTCCCAACCATTCCATGTTCTTCAACATTCTTGCCCATTCATCCATCAGCAAATCTTGGATTCTTCCTCCTGTGTCTTACTGGTGTGTATTGTTTCTCTCTCTTGTTATTGCCACTGCCATTATTGAGCCTCAGGTCATTGCTCTTGAAGTAACCTTCTGATAACTGCTGTGCTTCCTTCTACCCACTCTATCCACTTACAGTGACATCATTATAAAATTTAGATTGGATTGTGTTATTTCCTTGCTTAAAATTTTCTAATGGTTTTATCCAAAGGAGAAGTCCATACTTCTCAGTAAGATGATAGCAAGTCCTTGACAGTCTGGTTGCAGCCTGTCTTACTAGCTTGATCTCCAGTATTTCACTCTTAAACATTCCCTGTATAATTCATCTGCTGCAAACGTGTACAGTTTTTTAGATCGTGTTATGCTCTTTCATGTTTTGATCCTTTGCTGAAAAGGACGTATTCTTCCCTCCATTTCCGTTCTGTTGGACTCAGTTCCTTCTCTAAGGGCCAGCGGTGGTGTCCTTGGGTTCTCAGTGTCAGTTAACCTCTCAAACACTTTGTTTTTCTGTCTGTTACTGCACTCACCACTTTACGATTTTAGTTCCTTCAATTAGACTCTCCTGTGTAGGGTCAGACGTTATGATTTATTGCATTTTGTACTTTTTTCACCCCCTGACCTCTCCCTCGAAGCTTCAAGCACCATTCCTGACAAACTTAACGTAATTAAAGATTAACTGTGTACCAGGTTTGGTGCTAAATGTTTTGTACATATTTTAGGTTATTCCTTAAAACAACATTGTGAGGGAAAGAATTGTCTTCTTAGATATGAAGAGCCTGCACATTGCTGAAGTTGAAACATACGGTGTAAGAGGTGCTTCTCCAAAGTCCACGTTCTTTCCATAAAACTGTGCGTAATGAAAGACATCACCAGTCTATATTAGTTTGGACTCCAGTAATTCAAAACTCCTCACAAATCTTAGGTGATTCATGTTTAAATTCTACAAAGTGTGTTTGCTGATCACGAGCTTATTTTAAACTTACAGGAAGAAACTTGATTATCTTGGAATTGCCTAGGTGTGGTGTATAGGGAAGATAGTACAGTCTTACCAAGTATTTCCCCTTGCATGTGAATTGAAGACAGTACTGTTTCCTTAAATAAATTGTATAACAATTTGGATCTTTTCAGATTGTTTTCCAGTTAGTCTAAGTTTGTGAAAGGTCCATTAATTTGCGGTATATTTTTTTCCTCGGTGGAGACATCCATGTTATTTAAGTTAAGCTTCCTATTGACTGTTGTCATCAACATAGTGATTTCCTTGTTTGGATTTTCCTTAACAAATAATTTATATTAAGAGGTTGATGGTTCAAATAAGATAGGTCTCTTGGTCTTAAGTGCTACTAGTATAGCTAAACTGTATTTAAGGATGACAGCGATAGAATGCTCTAATAAATAACAGAAGAGCAGGAACTTTGTCCTAACCACTGCTGTATCCTTAGTACTTGACAGGTAATAGGCAGTCAGTTCAGTATTTGTGGTATATGGATAAATAACTGAAAGAATGGTAATGCATGTGTTGAGAGTTGGGGAAGCACCTACATTGGTCATGGTTTAAAAAATGTATTTGGAGAAAAAGAAGAATGTTATATGTGTTGTGCGTCTAATTAAAGAAATAGATTTAGATCTGTTTAATGCCGGTGTGTCTTTCGATAAAAAGAATCTTAGATAAATCAGTCTGTGCTTGCTTGAGGGACAGAAGTGTGGAGGAGCTGTGAAGCTCTTCAGTTCTGCAGAGAATAATCCTAGTGTTAGGTAGGGTAAAACAAGGGCATCAGGTACCTCCGTTTAGATTTATATCTGTTTCTTATGGTAACATTTGAACATCTCTTGGCAAGACTCCTTTATTGGACAGCCATATAACAAAGTACAGAGAAACTCTGATGTGCTTTAAAAAAAAAAAAGTCTAAAACCGAATTTTATAGGCTTGCAACCCATTGACCATTCTAAACTGGTCCTGACCCCAGCCTCTTTTGCAGATTGGTGAAATGACAAAATAGGCAGGAGACGTGGGTCCTTGTTTTTTGATTTCGCCAAATAAGTGCCAGGGTCAGAAGAGTTTAATGACTTTTAAGTTTCTTATTTAATAATTTAGAGTTACAGTTTATTAACAGAGATAAGTTTGAAAAGTAAACAGAGCAGCCACAGAAGCAGACCTATTCAGTGACCTCAAGGCAGCTCTCAGAAAATCAGCCTGTCCAAAGAGTCACGTAGTTACATGCTGTTCTGTAGTCGGAATCTAATGGAAGGGGATTAGTCGTTCTTTAATGTGAGATGTGAGTTAGTCACTTGGAATAAACTTCCTTTTTGTGTTTTGATGATATTTGTAGACTGGGTGAAGTTAAAATGAACCTGAAGACTTTTCCCAGTGTGTTAACAGCAGTAATCTTTTATAGCCCACATAGGAGGTCATAGCTGGCTGAAAGTGGGACACATTTAGCTCTTCCTTGCTTTGCTTTAAACTACTTTTCAAACTACTTTTAGGATTACTAAATGTTCATGTAAAATTAGACCAGTTGGCCATAGAAGTACTTAAGTATTTGTTGAATAACTGAGGACGTTAACCAGGGGCGGGGGGTGGGGGGGGATTGGTGTTAGTCTGATTTAGTCAGTAAGTTTCACTAAAATTACATTATGTAATAAAGATGGCATTTTGAGCAGTGGGGCAGGGGAATACCTGTGATGAAAGAATGTTAGAAAATACTGTTTTTAACTTGAGGGGCAAGGAAGACCTTTTAAATGAGGACCCAAAACACATTTGCCTTAAAAAGTTGGTAAATTTGGCTACATGAGACATTGAAAACTTCTCTGTGACAGAGATACAATAAACAAAGGTTGAAAAAAAATGCAAAATTGGGAGACAATATTTGCAACAAATATGAATAACGGTACATTAAGGCTACATTAAGAATTCATCAAAGCAGTATGAAAACCAACAATCCAATGGAAAGATGAGCAAAGTATCTGAACAGGCAGTTACAGGAGAGGAAGTTTAAATGGCCAGTCTTGCTCTACAACAGTTAGAAAAATTAGCTCAAAACGGAACAAGGACCTTAACTTAGGAGCTAAAAACTATAAAACTGTAAGAAAGCGAGGGAAAACCTTTATGACACAGGATTGGGTAGTGATTTCTTGGATATGACACCAAAAGCGTTGGCAACAGAAGAAAAAAATAGATACATTGGACCTCATCAAAATGAAACGCTTTTGTGCATCAAAGGACACTCTAGAGTGAAAAGACTGAACCCATGGAATGGGAGGAAATATTTATAAGTCATGTCTGATAAGGGATTAAGAGCCAGAATATATGAATACAAAGTCCTGGAACTCAACAGTAAAATGAAACAGCTCAGTCCAAAAATGGGCAACGGAGTTGATGCGACATTTTTCCAAAGAACATAGTCTAATGGCCAGTAAGCACATAAAAAGGTGTTCGGCATCATTGGTCAACAGGGACAGAAAATCAAACCACAGTGAAATATCACTTCACACCCATTAGGATGACTACTGTATATATATTAAAAAAACAGTAGAAGACAACAAGTGTTTTTGAGGCCGTGGAGATTGAAACCCTTGTGTATTGCTGGTTGGAACGTAAAATAACACAGCTGCTGTGGAATACAGTTTGGCGGTTCCTCAAAAAGTGAAACATAAAATTACCATAGGATCCAGTGATTCCATGCCTAAGTATGTAATCAAAAGAATTGAAAACCAAGGAATCAAACGGGTATTTATACACGAGTGTTCGCAGTAGCACTATTCACAACAGCCAAATGGTGGAAACAACCCTAGTGTCCACCAGCAGATAAAGGATAAACAAAATGTAATATATGTGTGTGTGTGTGTGTGTGTGTGTGTGTATACACACACACACATATATATATACACACGCAGTATTAGCCTTAGAAAGGAGTGAAATTACGATAAACGCTGCAACATGGATGAACTGTGAAAACCTTATGCTGAGTGACACAAAAGGACAAGTATTGTGTGATTCCACTTCTGGGGTACCTCGAATGGGCAAATTCATAGAGAGACAAACTGGAATAGTGCTCAACTTTGGTCTTGTGAGATGGGGAGCTGTGGTTTAATTGGGTAGAAAGTTTCTGTTTGGAAAGATGAAAAAGTGCTGGAGGTGAATCGTGGTGATGGTTGCATGACGGTGTGAATGTACTCAATGCTAGTGAGTTGTAAACCAGAAATGGCTAAGATGGCAAGTTGTGTGTGTGTATGTTACCAGCATAAACGAATTCAGGAGAAGGATTACCAATACAATGTTGGAAATTGAAACGAGAGTTTTCACTCTTAAAGTTGGTGACAATTAACAGTTGAACGGAGGGAAACAAAACTGGTAGGAGTGTAGAAGGCGGTTATTATGGAGGTCACTTAAGTAAAATCTGTTGAAAGTTTTAAAATAGGCTTATCCTCTGTATGTATTAGCATAAAGATTTTCTCGGTTGAATAAAAGAGCAAGTTGCAAAAACATAATTGTTACAAAACATCAATTAATGCCATACTTAGTTGTATGTACATTTTAATGCATAGAAAAGTTCTGGACAGACACATTTAAAATTATGAATTATAGAGTAAAAAATAAATTAAAATGAAAGTCACAGATTATATACCCGGTGTTGTCACCTAGTTATTTTGCGGTTTTTTCTACTACACTTGTATACTTTGTTTTCCCTTATGATTCCTCCATGTTGTAACACCATTACTACACAATGGAACAAGCAGGCTGCCCTGTTGCATCAGTAGTTTGAGCTTTACAGCCATATCCTGTTTAGTATTATGACGGCAACTGTCAGAACATTGTGGGAAATTAATGTTTAGAAATGCAGTCAGTACCTTTTACTCTTTACGTGCAGTATCTCGTTAGACCTTACTGCAGATTGAGGAGGAGTTATTTAGCATACCAGAAAAATGTAGGTCAGAAAATTTTGACTTTGGTCTGTGTTGTCTTGGGTATTTTGAAAGGGTGCCTATAATTAGAAGAGGTGAGTGGTTATTACCTTAAGCCTTAAAAAGTTAGGTTATAGTACATTTCTCTGTGAAGTCTAGTCTTTGGTAGGTTACTCCCCCTACTGGTAAAAATTGGAAGTATAAATGAATAATTCGTAATTACAAGCATAAAGGGAGAGAAAAAGGTTTTATCAAAGTTTATATACACAATTTAAATTAAAATCAAAGAGTAACATTTATTTCATGGCTTACGATAAGAATTGGTTAGAGATCTACAAATGATAGAAAAACATCAGGTAGGAAAGTGACCTTAAAGCTCATTTTAAGTTTAAAATACCATAGGACAACATCACCACATATCCTTAAAAAAATCATAGGCACACGCGTGCACACACACACACACACACACATACACACGCACACACACAAAATAAAAAAATAAACATGGTAGAGCTAAAATTGGATACCGTTGTTTTGCCAAAAGCTGAAAAAATAGGCTTAAAGCAACCTAGGTTTCTTTAATGCTTGGAAAAGTTTGCATTTAAAGAATGTGACTAGAGGCTGATGTTAAAAAGCAGAAGAGCCTTTTGAAATGGCTTTGTAACGTAAAACACTACATTAATTTTCTTAAGTTCATTATTTGTCTTTATTTTCAAAGATCCAGATTTTTAATTTTAGTTTGATACAAAACTGTTTAAACATGAAGTATGTTAACCTAACATTGTAACAGATTCCGGATTAAAAAGACAAATAGAAATGTTAATTAAAATTAAATATCTGTGTAGAAAAAGCACACTTAGTGACTGTGTATTTGTTCTGAATAGTTGCTTGTTGCCTTTGAGTGTTTAAAAAGAGAAGAAGGGGGTTGAGGATTTTATGATTATTAAAATAAATCTAAATAAGTTGTTTGTCTCTAAGACTATGTAGTATTACTTAGCTTTATGAAAAAATAGCATAAAGTGAGCTGTTCATTGCCTGCTCAATGAATTATTTTTGGAGACCTTAGGCTTTTCCTCCCCATTATAAGTTTTGAACGTAGAGCTTAAGAAGAACAGCACAGACACAGGCACCTGAGCCTTTCTTGCCTAATCAGGCGTCCAGTCAACAAGTACGTGCTGAGGCCATCTTGGTGCCAGACCCCATTTTGCACCAGAGCTACAGAGATAAATACAACAAAATTCTTCTCCTGAAAGAGTTCATTTTCTGATACAAGAGAGAGAGATCATAAGCTGTATAATAGGAGATGCTGGGTAATGTCTGTGGTAGGGCGCTCTGAACACAGAGGAGTGGCACCCAACCAATAGCTTTCGTTTATATATGTGTGTATATATATATATATATTTTTTTTTTTTTTTTTTTTTGCGGTACGCAGGCCTCTCACTGTTGTGGCCTCTTGAGACTGTTGCGGAGCACAGGCTCAGCGACCATGTCTTACAGGCCCAGCCACTCCGCGGCATGTGGGATCTTCCCAAACCGGGGCACGAACCTGTGTCCCCTGCATCGGCAGGCGGACTCTCAAGCAGTGCGCCACCAGGGAAACGCCTTTCGTTTATATTTTCATGATGAAACCAAGACTGCCTTTCAGGGTAGCATTTTATATTTTTATCACAATTATTTTTCTCAATTATACTTCTAGATGGAGGCAAGTAGTATTAAAAATGTTTAAGGTGTAACACACTTCCGGAGGGCATCTGTGTGGGTGTGTCCTTTAGGAAGAAGGGGGTGAGTGGAGCTGTTTTTGAAAATAAATAACTGGTTGTGCAAATAGCATGCTGAAGACCTACCTGGAAAAGCAGTTTCGCTTTGCTGTCTTTGATCTTGCCCTTTCTCCACTAGTTCTCTGTGTTTGTGCTAGATTTTTAAAAATTTTGTTTTGGTTTTGTTTCCTTTTGTTTTTTAAAGTTAAAAGGAATCTGGGAAGTTCTCTCTTTTTTCATAACCAACAAGGTGTGCCAGAATCACCCATGGAACTGGAAGTTCACCATATGCTCGGACACCTCAGCCCCGCCCCGTTCGTTAGAGCTGGGGTGGAGCCCTGGTGTCTGTTTTTTGTTTTTAAACTTGGATAAGTCCTATCAAAGTCAGACCTTCTAAAAAGAGAAATTCTGGCCTTCAGAGATGTTGCTTGCTCAAGGTTCCCGTAAGTATTGAGTAGTAGTAACTGGTTTCCATTACTGTTCATTAATAATCTCTCACAAAACTGCAAACGAAATTCCTCCTCAGGATACATATACGTATTTACATTGTTACCTTATTTCTTTGTAGTGATATGTATCTTCTGTTTTGGAGTGTTTTCCTTTTCCTGGATTGAATGGCAACGCTGAAGAATTTTCAAGCCTTTGTTAATTTTTCAAATCTGTGGATAGATTTAGCAGCATTGAAACAAATTTGGAAACAACTTACACCTTCTCCAACTCCTATCATTAAAGGCAGAGGAAAACCATAGTAAACGTAACAAAAGGGTCATTTCAGAGGGATATAAGTACTAATTTAATTGTTCATGCAGGAAGTAAAAACAGAGAACTTGTTTCATTCTAAACATCATTAAGATGCCCCTAAACTGTTTATTCCTTAAGCTGAACCTTAAGGTATATGATCTGGAGAGAACTGCTGCTATAGTCTATAATTGCCTCATAAAATGTAGTAACTGACACAAGGAAGTAATAAACTTTTCACAAGGAAGATCTTATTTCCTTCGTTTCTTTTCTTTTTCTTTCTTTCTTTCTTTCTTTTTTTTTTTTTTTTGGTGGTACCCGGGCCTCTCACTGGTGTGGCCTCTCCCACTGCGGAGCACAGTCTCCGGACACGCAGGCTCAGCGGCCATGGCTCACGGGCCCAGCCGCTCCGTGGCATGTGGGATCTTCCCGGACCGGGGTACGAACCTGTGTCCCCTGCATCGGCAGGTGGACTCTCAACCACTGCACCACCAGGGATGCCTACCTTCAAGTTTCTTTATACTTGTTTATGATTCCAAAACAGCAAAGCTGGACACGGTAGGCAATCTGCTAGACTTAGAGACTACCTCCTTTAAAATGTGTGCCTTTTAAAATGAAAATATCTGCCTTACAAAAATGAATATGTCTTAGACCTTCTGAGTGGATCATGCGAGATCAACACGTCTGTGAAATCTACTGAAAGCAGCTATTGTCCCTATAGGTGTTTTGACCATTACAGTGTGTAAAAAGGCCGTAGAGGAGGTTTTTTTTTTTTTTTCTTTTTTTTTTGGCAGTAAACTTGCTATTCAGTAGTAATTCCTGGCTTCTTTGGGGCCATGATGATTAATTAATGTTTAGTTCCTAAATTGGGAGTGAAGATTTATACTTGTTAGGTAGCAATGTAATATTCAAATGTAGTGTTCCTGAAACTTTTATACATCATAGTAGCAGTCTTAATTCAGTTATATAATGTATATATGAGCTTGAAAATCTCCAAGAAATGGGTATATATGGGAAATTCAAGAGCCTTTCAGCCAAGATTTTAAGAGACTATGAATATCTTGAATACTCTAGTCTTAATGTCGTTACCTATGGGACCTTGGTTTCTAATTGTTTCCTCCATTACAGTGACTGTATTAGTAAAATTTCATGGTATAAAAATATCAGTTTATGTTCTTCTTCCTGTTGGTGGACATGTGTTTTGTTTCTAGTTTTGTGCTAAAATAAAAAGAGAAGCATAACACTGTTACGAGAATTGTTGACTATTTCTCCAAATTGATGTACATTAGAGTTTCTCTAAGGGTGTGTACCTAAGGGGAATTACTGGGTCGTGAAGTGCGTGTAGCTCCAATTTTTCTAGATAATGTCAGGTTGTTTTCCAGTGTGGTCATATGAGTTTAGTCTCCACCTGAGATGTGAGGTGTTTCCATTACTACTTGAGAACATTCGGTATTGTTAGACTTTGGACATTTTTGTCAGTCTGATGAACGTAAAAGAATATTCTGTTGCTTTTTAATTTGCGTTTTTCTGATTATCAATGAAGTTGAGCATCCTTTGTGTTTTTTAAGCCATTCACGATTCTTCTGTGAATTGTCTCCTTGTCTTCTGTTCACCTTTCTGCTGTTTAGTCTGTCTGCTTTGATTTATAGGAGTTCCTTAAAGTAGTTTGGTCACCAGTACTTTGGGTGTAATTGTTTTGCTCTTTGTTATTTTCTGCATCCTCACATCAAAGTTATTTTCCTGTGTTTTCATCTACTAGTTCTAAAGACTTAAATATATATACAGAAGTCTAACCTGCCTTAAATTGGTTTTGTTTTAAATGTTAAAGTTTTTATGTCTGGCAAGGCATGTTAGTAGCTGTGTTCTTTTTTTTTTTTTGCGGTACGCGGGCCTCTCACTGCTGTGGCCTCTCCCGTTGCGGAGCACAGGCTCTGGACGCGCAGGCTCAGCGGCCATGGCTCACGGGCCCAGCCGCTCCGTAGCATTTGGGATCTTCCCAGACCGGGGCACGAACCCACGTCCCCTCATTGGCAGGCGGACTCTCAACCAGTGCGCCACCAGGGAAGCCTGCTGTGTTCTTTCTTTAAAGAATTTTGTGGCTCTTACTAGCCCATACGTCTTCAAAATACGTTATAGAATTGGCTTGTCAAATGCTACCAAAATGCTGTTGGGCTTTTAATTTCAGTTACGTTGAATCTATGTAAGTAATTTGCAAGGATGGCTTTCGAAGGATAATTTTTTATGCATGTTTAATACTTTTTAAACTCCCACTCTTGTGGGAGTTTCTTGCTTTTAAAAGTATCTTTTTTAGTGCTAATAATCATTAAGTGATACAAATAGAGGTAGTTCATTACTTTATATTTTTAAATCCAAAAGATTTAAAAGTATGTAATTCTAAAACTCAGTTGTAAGGACGAAAGTTCAAAGTAGGAGTCTCCTCTTAGGCATCACATCCTTAGTCCATTCTGGGCTTGCTCACCACCGTGACTATCCTGATTGATATTAAGGCTGTTGTCACGTTTAAGTAGACTGTTTTTGTGCTCATAAGCATTTTCACCTTATTTTATGATGCGTAGAAATTAAGTCTTGGAGAATTGTATTGTCCCTTTATATCCTAATGGAAGCTTATTTGAAAGTGTAGTTAATACAGGACAATACCATGGAGATATTGTGGGTTCAGTTCCAGACCACCACAGTGAAGCAGGTCTCACAATAAAACAAGTCAAACAATTTTTTTGGTTTCCCAGTGTAATATAAAAGTTGTATTTACACTATACTGTAGTCTGTTAAGTGTGCCATAGCATTATATCTAAAAAACACAGTATACCTTAATTTAAAAAGAATGCTGTTGGAAAAATGGCACGGAGAGACTTGCCCAATACAGGGTTGCTGCAGCACCTTCAATTTGTTGGCCGGGGCGGGGGCGGGGGGGAAGAAAAAGGCAGCAACTGCAAAATGCGATAAAGGCAGAATGCAGTACAAGAAGGTGTGCTTGTGCGTGTGTTTGAGACAGCATTACTAATAGAGTGTGGTGCTGTGAGACTCAGACATGGGTGTGGCAGATCACTGCCTTGCCAGGTTTTGTGACTTCAAGCAAGTTATGTAATCTTTTTCAGTTTTCTCATCTATGAAATGTCTGCCTCATATCTAGTAGCTAGATATTTACTGAGCCCCCTCTGTGCTACCTTGTAAATACTAAATGAGCTTACTGGAGTTAGGTGCCTGCCACGTGGGTGTTGCTTGTTTGATGTTGGTTCCAGTTTCCTCTACTGAAGTAATGTTTTTCAGCTTTATTATCTCCTTTTTATTTAGAATCTACATCAGGAGACAAATCGGTGTCACACTCTTGCACAACTCCTTCCACGTCTTCTGCCTCTGGACTGAACCCCACGCCTGCCCCTCCAGCCTCTGCTTCAGCAATGCCTGTCTCTCCTGTCCCACAGTCACCAATACCTCCATTACTGCAGGACCCAAATCTGCTCAGACAGTTGCTTCCTGCTTTGCAAGCCACGCTGCAACTCAATAATTCTAATGTGGACATATCCAAGATAAATGAAGGTAATTCTCATTGTGATAATTTCTACAAAGTTCGCTGCGTTGTGCAAAATTATGTGATTAGTAAAATCCCCAGTATAGGAATGGTCTTGTTTTGTTTTGAAATTCACATTTGAACTTCATGCTTTGGAGTTTATATCCCCCATAGCTTAATTTGTTACTATAATTGAATTAGCAATACTTGGATTTTCTGTGTATTTTTCAAGACTTGCTGCGTACCTGGTAGTTACTGGAGATAACTGTTCATCAGCTTAATATATATGGCGAATGTTTTTTTTCTTTTTAAGTGAAAACAGAAAAAAGAATATTTGCTAAAACTGATATGGAAACACCTGGTTTCTAACATAGTTCAAGCAATCTCATGTACATCGGTAAATGATTATTTGGAATATTTAAAATATGCTAATTACTAAGAATAGGAATTCAGGTAGTTCTTAAACTACTTACACACTTTTGAGAAGGGAAGTAATGGATAACATTATGCTATTTTTCCTAGTTAATTGCATTGTTAATTCCAACTTGGCTTTTCAGTGTACCACTAAAGTATTTGGGCAGCCACCTCAAAGAAGTCTGAATAAAAGTGGATGTAGTTTTTAATCCGTAAACCATTCAGATTGAAACATTAAGCCTTATGGACATTATAAAATTTTCTGTGTGTGTACACTTCCACATAAGTGGTTAAGTTCTTCCTTCACCCTAAAAATGGAGCTATCTTAGGCTAGTTGGTCATTAATCTTCCATTCTTATTCTCTTCAGCATTTCTGTATTTGTTGTTTGATAGGTAAACATTTTACTGGGCAAAGTGGGGCTTTTAAACATTTTGAAGAAATGATAGCCTAAGCAAATGTCAATAATAAAAGATCTTATGCTTCAGAAATACATGGTATTCCAAAGTACCCAGCTTTTAATATCCATTTTGAAAGCTTGTTGTGGGTGGGTGTTGATGTAGGGTTTGAGTGCTCAGCTGGTGTAACGATGCCTTCGGATGAAATAACTGCTGTTTACCTAGTTAATTCCAAGTAATGTACTAAGTACGTTGCCTGTGTACGGATAGGTTTCTGGTATAATCAGAAGTTCCGGTGAATACTCTTTGCTGTTTTAAAAGTCTCATAGAGGAGTTTCCTTTAACTGGACACCTAAACTTTACTGTAAAGGAAAGTCTACTGTTTTATTATATAAACCCACTAAGCTTCTTTGCCTTTGCCTCAGATCATTTCACATCTCTAGGCTCATTGTATTACTCCTATCTTCTAGACTTTTATTTTGGGAATTCTAGTATGGAAACACTCCAGATTTTTTCTGGGTTCCTTTTGAGTTTTCAAGTTGTAACTAATACCACATATGCCACTGTGTTTTTATTTGAATTTAAGATGTAATATGTTTATAGTTCTTACAGCAGCTGTGACCCAAGCCTCATTGCAGTCTATCATTCATAAGTTTCTCACTGCTGGACCATCTGCTTTCAACATGACTTCTCTGATCTCTCAAGCTGCTCAGCTCTCTACACAAGGTACTTATACTCTTAGATGCCTCTAGAATTGTGTCTTGGTGGGGGCAGGTGGGATTCGTAGCAGATTTTTCTTTAGTCTTTGAAGAGAGCGTAGCTATGATACTGATTTTATTTTGATTTTTTAACACTGCTGTATACAAGTAGTATTTTTCTTTACCTTTCTAGATGAAACAAGCTTTTGACATATATCTTGCACTGTTGCCATCATATCTGCAATATAATCTATATTTAATTCAGCATTTAAGTCGTTAGTGAGATATTTTACTCCAAAGCTAAAGTAAACTATGATATCCCTCAATCTTTGCGAATCGCTGGATCTGTTTTAAGAGCTGAAGTTTGCTTCAAGTTGGTGTTAGATGGGTCTTGACCAGAGGATGCAGAAACGCGCAAGCCCTGCCTTGAGTTAGCCAGCCCTCTTCCCCGTGCAGGAGCCAACGGGGCACGAAGGAGCACGTGGGGAATGGAAGGGTTGCCTGGCTTGCCCCCAGCCGAAGCAGCAGGAGTGTCTGGCCTACTGGCGCAGCGCATGAGGGCCACCAGCCCTTGGGCGGCCTCGAGGGGCGGGGGCCTGAGGGGACGGCCAGGCCTCCTCGTAGGGTGAGGAGGAGGCAGCGAGGGCGAGGTGAGGCCTTCTGGTGAGTGCGTTCTCAGACGCAGTGGGGGCCGCACTGGGTGTGCCGGTCTCGCTCAGCAGCTCATTTGGTCAGTGTGACCCCAGCGAGTGCTTAGATGCTGACTTCTTCAGATAGCTGTTCTCTCTGGGGCTGTGGGGCGCGTGGAGAGACGTGCAGATCTCCTGCACATGCACTACAGCGGCTTTTGGTTTACTTCACCCTTCACAGCCCAGCCGTCTAATCAGTCTCCGATGTCTTTGACGTCTGACGCGTCATCCCCGAGATCCTATGTGTCTCCGAGAATAAGCACACCTCAGACGAACGCAGTCCCTGTCAAGCCTTTGGCTAGTACTCCTCCTGTTTCATCACAGCCCAAGGTATGTCGCCCTTGAGGGAAACTGGGAAAGACACCGCTTCTGGTTAAAGCAAGTTTCATAATGTTTTAGAATATTGGAGAAAAAGCTCTCTTTTGGGAATGAGGTAGTGGTGGGATGAATGACAGGTGAGTGAGAATAGGTTCAGGTTAGACTCTCAGTTGATGGCTTGGAGGAGGGAATTGCATCGTGCCACGTCTATACACTGGTTCTCTTCTCTTCATTGGCTTTGTGGATAAAGAAGGTATACTAATTGAGTCTTAATATTTGTAGAATTTTTAGACTGAGATATCAGAACATGTTTTCCAGTGATTTTCTCCATACTTTTTTTTTTTTTTAACATCTTTATGGGAGTGTAATTGCTTCACAGTGGTGTGTTAGTTTCTACTTTATAACAAAGTGAATCAGCTTTATGTACACATATATCCCCATATCCCCTCCCTCTTGCGTCTCCCTCCCACCCTCCCTATCCCACCCCTCTAGGGGGTCACAAAGCACCAAGCTGATCTCCCGGTGCTATGCAGCTGCTTCCCACTAGCTATCTATTTTACATTTGGTAGTGTGTATACGTCCATGCCACTCTCACTTCATCCCAGCTTACCCTTCCCCCTCGCCGTGTCCTCAAGTCCATTCTCTACGTCTGTGTCTTTATTCCTGTCCTGCCCCTAGGTTTTTCAGAACCATTTTTTTTTTTTTAGATTACGTATATATGCATTAGCATATGGTATTTGTCTTTCTCTTTCTGACTGACTTCACTCTGTATGACAGACTCTAGGTGCATCCATCTGTCTACAAATTATAGAAATGAGTCAGTTTCTGTGCTGAGAGCTTCATATATATTATATTAATTTTCACATTAGCTACTATTTGCTTCATTTAATAGAAAATGAAATCTTCCGTTAAGTTTGATGTTTGTGGTCAAGTCAGATTTTGAGACCTAGGCCTTTCTGAGCACAGAACCCATTTCATTAATACTAAGCTACACTGCCTGGTTTTCCCAGCGAAATCGCGTATGGCTGGCTCCTCAGAGCACGGTTAGAAAGTTGCTGGTTTCTATTCTTACTGGACTGTGAACAGGACCTTACCATGCTACTACCAATTTCATATTACATCCTTTGAGTCTTACGCACAAATTCATAAGCGGTTCCCAGTCACACTCATTCTTTGCTTTGTAGCATACCACCAGTAAAACTTGAGCTGTTTGGAAGTTGGAATGTACAGGTTTAATTTTTTTTTTTATTAACTCTTACTGGTAACTATAGGAGGAAATTCTTTTTAGTTGTAAAACAGTGGGCTGTTTGAAACTTTCATGCCAAAGAACTCTTTATTCAAATAAAATCATAAGGGCTTCCCTGGCAGCGCAGTGGTTGAGAGTCCGCCTGCCGATGCAGGGGACACGGCTTTGTGCCCGGTCCGGGAAGATCCCACATGCCGCGGAGCGGCTGGGCCCATGAGCCATGGCCGCTGAGCCTGCGCGTCCAGAGCCTGTGCTCCGCAGTGGGAGAGGCCACAACAGTGAGAGGCCCGCGTACCGCCAAAAAATAAAATCATAAGCAGAAGCTTGAAAATAAAAATGTATTGAAACAGCTTGAAATCGATGGTGGGCCGGCTCTCAGGTCTTCTATTCTATTGGCTCATCTTCCCTACATTCCCTACATCAGCCATTTGTCTGTGTGTGTTTTGGAGTCAGTCTAGATTAAGTTTTTAAATTTTGAGTTACAATTGTTAGTTTTTTGTGCAGTTCTTGTTTGCCTGTATTCTGATGGGAGAAGAATTAAAAGGTGAGTTTTAGCAAAAGAGACCTTATTCTTAGAGCTTACAGCTCATCTTGCGGTGGTGTTCTAGGAGTACGTGGCATGAGTGGCAGTGTTGGGTTTACTGTCGGTCCTAACATTGTCACTTCAAATCCTTTTAAGCAGGTGGCTCTGAGTTTTTGCATTAAAAACTTACAAGTTGTTTTTAAAAGTAAGTGGACATTTGATCTCACAAAAAAATTCTTTATAAAAGAACATACTCTTCTATATTCAGAAGTAGCAGTGCTAACCAGAGTTGTTTGGGGCGATATTAATTATCCCCCCCCCATAACAGCCTCTGCTGCTGAACGGTGTGACTTAATCACAGGTGCCTCCGTCTGCCTTCGTGCCTTAATTTCGGGCTTCCATTTTTGACTCCTTGTTTTCTCCCTGTCGTATCTGAATGTGAATCATACTAGGTTGGCCAAAGAGTTCGTTCGGGTTTTTCATAACATCTTACAGAAAAACCCAAATGAACTTTTTGGCCACCCTAATATATGTGTCCCCACTGTAGTCATGGACCTCTTGGTCTGCCTGTATAGGGTGACATCTCTTTGAAGCCCACTCCAGTTGAATTGTGTATGGGCCGTAGCTCATTCTCTGATAGACCGGTGTATACATTCTCTTCGTATGTGGTTGAAATTCGAGCAGCTGTATTTGTATGATGTGGTAACATATTTATTTTTATTGATACAGGAATAACAGTAAATCAAAAGAGGTATTATAGTGTACTGGAAAGAAAACTGGGCTCAAAATCAGGAGAACTAGTTTCTTATGCTGGTTTGCTAAGTAATTTTTTGGCCCAGGGCTGTTTTATGAAATTAGATCTAAGTCTCAGAACTTGACTTTCTTCTAACTACATGACCTTTGGAAACTCATTTGATTCTACTTCTTTAAACCTCTAGATTATATAAAGTGTTTAAGATTACTAACTAGACTTAGCGGAGTATGTGGATTTCGGCCCTAAACGACAGTAGTTTAACACAGTTGAATGTGGCTGTATCACTTACACTGATCTTACTAGGTAAGGACAGTTAGGACTACTCTTGTTACCTTAAAAATCACGGAATAGAAATAATTGGGAAGATAATAGAATAATAATAGAAATAATTTCATTGGTAGAACTTTTCGTTCTTATCTAGTTTTCATGCTTTTTGTCTCTGTGGCAAAGCCTTGTCTCACCAGAGTTTGACGTTTCAGGTTAGTACTCCGGTAGTTAAGCAAGGACCAGTTTCCCAATCAGCCACGCAACAGCCTGTGCCTGCTGACAAGCAGCAGGGCCATGAACCTGCCTCTCCTCGAAGTCTTCAGCGCTCACAGTAAGTTGGTGCGGCGTGTTGAGGCCACGTTGTTTTTTCCTTAATACGGCATATTGCCATACTGTTTGGATATTATTTTATATATATATGTGTAGTAGAACTTGATCTTGGAAGAATCCGTGAATAGCTTAACCATAGTTTTGTGGATTATAAAATTTACAAAGGCAAATCTTACTACAATAAGTAGATTGTCTCTAGTAATGAATCCTGGGTTAATTTGAAGAAAGTGGCTCTTTCTTTAGAATTTTACTTGGTGAACTGTGATGGGGGCGGGTAGTAATATGTGATACTTGCAGAGGGCACGTGATTTTATACTACTTCATTAGTTGGAAATGATACCATTTTTAACCTCCTGATAGCAGTTTTAGATTTGAATGTATTGATAAAGCCAAATATCTCACATGTAAAAGTTGGGCCAGTATTTTACAACTGGGTGTGTGTGTGTGTGTGTGTGTGTGTGTGTGTGTGTGTGTGTGTGTGTGTGTGTGTGTGTGTGTGTGTGTGTGTGTGTGTGTGTGTGTGTGTGTGTGTGTGTGTGTGTGTGTGTGTGTGTGTGTGTGTGTGTGTGTGTGTGTCCGTCCGTGCGCGTGTGTCTTTCCTAATAATAGCCTCAACTCTGACCCTGTACGGATTGCTTGTCAGATACAGAGCTGTATTGTGTTGTCGGTTTTCTTTGTTAATTAACTTTAAATGATTTTAATTTGATTGATTTCCCTATTTTTATTTCTTGTTATGAGGTGGCAACATAATTCAACTGTTGTTTTTATTGTTGTTTTCTAAACAAGCATTTCAGAGCATATACATCCACATGAGGGTTGTTCCCTTCAAAATGATCACTTTGGGAAGCTATCTACTGCAGCAGTGTTGCCATTGCTCAGAACATTTGGGGGAAATTCTTTTTTTAAATTGGCATTAGAGGCTGCAGTATAATTGTAAATATCCTCAGTGGTGAAAACGCTTCATCCTTTGGGAGACTTAGTTTTTGGAAATAACTGATGTGAAGCAGGTAGGAAATCAACTTGGGTGATTATTTATATCCCCGAATCCTAGCCCAAGCCATATAGTTTCAGAAGAAGATAAGCAACCTCAGAGTGTTGCTTTTTTTGGTTTTATTTTGCCACTAAACTCATTCATTGTTTTGCAATTAAAAGTTTTTTGCTTCACATTATCTCACCCTCTGATTCAGCACTTTATTCTGATATTAAACAGTCAGAGGCAGTGTGCTTTTTCCCCCTCCACATCTTCATGTACTTAAGATAGAATAATGTGCCTTATATCTGCAACTGTTCAAACGTGACCATTGCTTAGTTACATTCTCGTTAGTGTTTGTAGTATACAAAGTCAACAGGTTCTGCTGTCCAATTTGGGAGAGCACTGATAACTCTGACGTTAATGTTAAAGGGGCTCTTTTAACCCCCCAAAAGTGTATTAGGAATACACGATGTAAGTATACTTCGGATTTTAAGTTCTATTTATTTGATGTTACAATAATAAATTTTTGTTAGGAATTTGTGTACCTTTAAATTAATGAAAGGTATTGACAGACAGTGTCTAGGATACCCAGAGGCCACTTGTAAACGTACTACACATTCAACAGTGTTTTCTCTTCTAGTAGCCAGAGAAGTCCGTCACCTGGTCCAAATCATACTTCTAGTAGTAACGCGTCAAATGCAACAGCTGTGCCGCAGAATTCATCTGCCCGTCCTGCGTGCTCATTAACACCCACGCTAGCAGCGCACTTCAATGAAAGTCTCATCAGACATGTTCAAGGGTGGCCTGCAGATCATGCTGAGAAGCAGGTATGTCACGTGATCCAGCAGGTGTTTCACCTGCGGGTGACTGGCAGCTTAATTCTACCTGGAGAAAAGCCAGTCTGGACCAGTGGATTCAAGCTGTATTTAAAGCAACGAATTTCCAGTTAGATGGTCTGTGGTCCCTCTATAAAATGTTCCAGTTAGATGGTCTGTGGTCCCGCTATAAAATATTTGATGTGGATGTTTGTGAGGTAACTTTTTGTGCTTTCACATAAAATATTTTAATTATCAGTATAGCCCCCATTATCAGGTGCTCAGCATTTAGCTCTGTGCTAAGTGCTTTATGTTTGTTTTCTCCACTTTCTAAAACTACTAAGCAGTGCAGATAATGAGTTTTCCATTTTACTAATGAGGCCTTTAAGACCAAGTAGATTTATACTAGGGTCACGCAGTTACTGCAGTGTTATGACTCAGAGCCGTTGTGCTTTTTCTACTCAGCCGGCTACTCTGATAGTTTTAGAACCTGTTAGTGCAGTTGACCCTTGAACAACTCAGGGGCTGGGAGGCCAGCCCTCCACGTAGTCGAAAATCCGAGTATGGTTTATAGTCAGCCCTCCATATCCGGAGTCCGTCGTCCGCAGGTTCAGACAAGCGTGGATCGTGTAGTACCGTGGTGTTTATTGAAGAAAGTCCACGTGTAAGTGGACCTGCACAGTTCAGATCTGTTGCTCAAGGTTCAGCTGTCTGTCCCTCCAGACTAGCTACTGGAGTTAGGAAACACTTCTGCTTTGGGATGAGGGACCTTAGGACATTGCAGTCACTGCCGTTGGCTTTTCCCTTTTATCACATGACTAACCATCTGAAATGTTCTGTAAGTTCACGGAAATGCATTGTGTATCTCTTGATACAGGGATACAGTAGGCCCTTTTATCAGTGTTAATACCTGAACTTCACTTTGGCTGATCCAGCATCTTTATTTAACCACAAATCATGAGTCCTTCTGTCCCAGCACTGAACTACTGTGAGATGGGAAATACTATCCTCCCAAGGAAACCTGAAGGGGAAATCTTAAAATGGACACCTTCCACCATTAGAGACAGTTCTTTAAAAGAAACTTAGATTCATGAGCATTTTTGTGGATTTAAAGGAAAAGATTTATTTTGTAATCTTGGTATAAAGTTAAACTCAAATTTAATGTTTTATTTTTTGTATGTGAATATGACTTACATTTCATGAGATTTTCATTTCTTTAATTATAGGCATCGAGATTGCGAGAGGAAGCCCATAACATGGGAAGCGTTCATATGTCGGAAATCTGTACTGAATTAAAAAATTTAAGATCTTTAGTCCGAGTATGTGAAATTCAAGCAACTTTGCGAGAGCAAAGGTAAGCCTTTCACTGAAATGAATTTTTTTCTGTTTTTTTTAGGTAATGCTAAAAATTATATATCTTAAAATAATTAGATCTTAAATTGGACTAAAGAACGTAAGTCGAATTTCATTTCTGAAATTTAAAGTTCTTTGATATATCACATTCCATGATACTGTAAACTGTGTTTTCATAATTTAATAGTATTCCTGGCGAATGGTAGTGGCATCTAGATTTTATTTCTCTTAACCCATGGTAAATGCTTCATTATTGGACTTTTTCTCTTGCGTTATGACAGTATACGGTACCAGTAATGTTTCATTTGAAAAGCGGGGTGTTGACAGCAGCGAGTTACCAGGAGCCCCCTGTTCGACTGAGGGCAGCGCTCTCTTGCTGAGGGTACATACTTCAGTTGAAATTCAAATCGCTGTTGACATTGTCCTCGCAGCATCGATAGATCCCTTGGCAATTACATTAAGAATTTAGTTGTCCAGGAAGTTTAATGATATATATCTGCTTTCTTTAATTGTTTTCACTTAAACTCTGTCTCATATTTCTTAATCTAGTATCTTACTCAAGTAGGATTTCTATATCGTGTTAAATAGTACAGATATTTTTTTTAATGCCTATTACAAAATCGAGGACTTAACTTTCATTGGCTTTACTTCCTGTCTATATTGAGTGACTGGGTCAATAAGTAGAGTTAATCTTGTCATGAAATCACAAAAATTTAATAAATGCCAAGTTGGGATTTATAGTAAACTTGGAAAAGTGAGTTTTTATCTAACCTTTCAACTACTGAAATGTCTGGAGGTACTTGTTGAATATCAGTTGGGAATTTTCTACTCTAGGATTGCTCTGAAAGTAGTTCTGACGTACATAAAACTTAACTTTATTTTGGCTTGCTAGGCAGGCGATACTCGTTAGAGCAGCTTACTGAAGCAGTCAGGTATCGTATCAGTCACGTGTCATGTATCATGTTTGACTGTACACAGATACCATGCTATATCAAAGCAGTAATCGTCATAGTTCACAGAAGAAAGGGGTCAGAGAGGAACAGTGTTAACAAAGTTCATGGAAATCGAGTCAGCTGTGGAATTTGTGTTTTAGTTTTTGTTTTAGATATGCATGTCAGTTGGACTTTGCTCCATTTTTATGAACCTACATTTATGTTGAGAATTGTTCTTCAGAAACGATTAGCCTCTTGCCGCTCGTTAATTCTAGGCTTACTATATTGTGGTCCAGAAAACATGCAGTGTAAGTTTATCTCATGTTATCTGCTGCCTTTTGTGTCTGGTGATGATACAGTGAACAGTTACCTTTTAAGTCAGTCATTATATTCAAACTAATTATTGAGAACGGGTTTTAGAAAACTAGGAAACCTTCTAACTTTTGTCATCCTGATACTTTAATATATGTAATGTTTTCAAATGGTGATTTTGTCCTAACTAGACTAACCAGTTTTAAATTACTTCATCTTAACTAGTAGTTACTCATTTTCTTTGTAAAGCTATCTTTATAGTTGAAAGCCTGGTTTTTCTGTAGCGTTTATAGTGACCACGTGGGTTCTAACGCCCTCTCTTATTTTTCAGGATACTATTTTTGAGACAACAAATTAAGGAACTCGAAAAGCTAAAAAATCAGAATTCCTTCATGGTGTGAAGATGTGAATAATTGCACATGGTGTTGAGAACAGGACTGTAAATCTGTTGCCCAGTCTTAACACTTTTGAGCTGCATTTAAGTAGACTTTGGACCGTTAAGCTGGGCAAAGGAGATGACAAGGGGTGGGGGTCTGTGAGATTCAGTTCAGGGGAAAGATACAAGATGGATTTGTAAAACCCTTGAAATGTAGATTTCTTGTAGATGTATTCTTCACATTGTAAATATGTTTTGTAGAGTGAAGCCATGGGAAGCCATGTGTAACAGAGCTTAGACATCCAAAACTAATCAGTGCTGAGGTGGCTGAATACCTAGCCTTTTACATGTAAACCTGTCTGCAAAATTAGCTTTTTTAAAGAAAAATTTGGGGGGTTAATTTATCATTCAGAAATCTTGCATTTTCAAAAGATTCCGTGCAAGCGCCAGGCGATCTGTGTCTGAGGATACAATTTTGAACCATATGGGCAGAGTACAAAATACCATGAAGCAGCGGTTTCCACACTTGCCCCTGATCAAGAGCAGTGCTTCGCCGTTTGTTTTGCAGAGAAATGTTTTCATTTCCCGTGTGCTCCATCTCCCTCTGGAATCCTTCACCTGATTTTATCCACTTTTTAAGGCTCCTCTTCCTCTCCTTTCTTAAGGCACTGTTGCCATGGCACTTTTCTGTACCCTTTGCATTCCTGTGTACAGTAGCGTAAAACTGCAGTGATTGAGCATAACCCACTTGTTTGTGTAAATTATTAAATCCATTTGCACCCTGTAAGAATGGACTTAAAAGTACTGCTGGGCATGTGTGCTGAAAGTACATTGATGGCTCAAATATAAGGAAATGGCCCAATGAACATGGTCGTGGGGGAAGAGGAAACAGCTAGTCAGATGTGAATTGTATCTGTTATAATAAACATGTTAAAACAAACACAAATTGTTATTTTTCTTTACCTTCGGTCAATGCATATTAGAATTTGAACTACCTGGGGATTCTTTGTCAGAACTATTCTTGTTGAACATTTATACTTAATTGAAGTAATTCCTTAAGGGAGGTTTTGTTTAAAGCGATTAACAGGAAATTGTGTATAAGAATATTTAATGAAATATGAAATTCAACAAGAATGATGAAGTCACTTCCCAAGTGGTTGTCATTTGTTAAACCCTGGTTTACCTGTCTTGCTGTTGATGCCGTTTCATTTGGAGGGTGTCTGTGCTGTAGCTCACTGTTCCGGTCTGGTGCTGACTGCTGTTCTCAGCATCACAACACGCTACATTTGTGTAATCAGAGCTTCCTGCTGTTACCTGGGAATGGCGGGAAGGCTCAGCTTTGTATATTGTTTCCTAAAGTATATTAAAATAAAAAAAGAAACTATTGCTACTATAAAATTACCTTGGCTTTTTTTTTTCTTTGCTAAAATATTGGTCACATGGCCTTAGCAAGACACTGCCAGTATTAAATCAGATCACAAGGGTTTCTTTATGCTGAAAATCCTCCTAATTTCAAAATCTTAACTTACCCAATTTAGAGGCCTTTTTTTCCTCTTGGGCAGATGTGTTCACGTGCTCTCAGAACCGCCAGCACCAAGGGCTTCTTTTGTGATGTTAGCCTTTGTCACTGCATTCTGGGATGCCGCAATTCCACGTTGCTCCTGCGCTTTAAGCATATTTAAAGCATGGAAGGTAATGCTCGGCGTTCTCAGTAAATTTCAGAGTGGTAAACTCTAAGCAATAGTATGGATGATACTTTCTAAAATACAAAAACGTTCCAGTGTAATTAAGAATTAAAGTCATACTGGAAACTGATTTTTTTTTTTATTGTAACTTGAGGATACTTTTAAAATGTAAGAAAAAACAAATGTTATCAATTATATCGCCATAAAGTGTTAATACCTGTGAGATTGTTGATTTGCTGGACTTGATAAGTGCATGTAAATGAAACTCGGGAGAACTATGTTAAGTTAGAACCCTTACTGACGTAGGCCTGTACCTTTTCTGGAGAGATGATGTAGTAGGCAGATGTTTCCCAGTCAGATGGCAACTTGTGATTTAAGCTAACTTTGAACTTGATTTGCCAATTGTCTTTTGATCTATGTCGCCTTATTGTTTTGACTTTTAAAAATGTTTATATCCCTAAAGGAACTGCTCACATACACATATGTGATGCCTAATTTGAAATTTTCCCAGTGAATTTTTAAACAGAATTAAAAATTTTGTGGAAATATTTTTATAATATTTGATTCACTTATTCTGTAGTGAATTACTTTAAATACTGCACTTTAATACACACATGGTGTCCAGCTACTAACCTTCTTGAGGTAACCAGGGAATATTTATTAAAATAGGCATAGTATCCCAGAATATTCTCTATCTAGTTGTCCTGTTGCCATGGCTTTGAGCATGTATCTCATTTTGGTGGACACCTTGGTTCAGATAGTTTGCGAATAGAAATACAAATAGCCCCTGGGAAACCTCAGGGTTTTTATTTTTCTGTTTTAAAAGGGACATGAGTGGTGTTACATTCAAACCTTAAAAACTGATGTTGTAATAAAATGTATTTTGTGAAGGTGGGTCTGTTAGAGTCTTATCCCCAGGAGCCAGCCTCCCTACCTTTTCCCCTTTGTTTTCTGTTTAACTAGTTTGACTAACTTTTCATTTTAAAACTTGGGCTATATCTCCGGATTTTAAGCACACTGAAAACTCTGTCAGCCCTTTTTAAAGACATTGTGCTGCTTTTAATAGCCCAAATGAGTGGTTTTATCTTCCAGATTTTATGTATCTGCTTCACAGTTGTAAAATCTTGGAAAGGAGGTGCTTAAAAGTTTTCAAAGAATTAATTGTGAACCCATTTCAGAAACAATCTATTGTTGTCTTTAAACACAACCTTAACTTTGAGGGATTATTTCAACGGGGGGAGGGGGCAGGGCGTGAAGTAATTCACTGCAAACCAGAACTATTGTAGTTCAGGACTTAAAGCTACTGTGTTTAGATGTGGGGTTTGAATATACGGATTTCTTTTCAATACCTGTAAATACGGCTATATTCTTGTATTTGTACTGGAGTGTACAAAATGACACTGAAAAGTAATAAATATGTTTTGACTACATTGTGCAGTTATTTCAGAACAGTCTGTTTTGAAAGAGTGCATAATTTTATGCGTTTGAAGAAGGAAACTTAAGATAGCAGGTTGCTACAGCATTTTTAGGGAGTGGTGTTCCCGTCGTGTTTCATATCATGTCGTAACTGCACTGTTCGAGTGAGAAACTTGGCGTTGGGATTCTTTAGATGCCGTTATGACCTGCTGTACCCTTTGCCCCCGATGCCGAGCTGTGGGAGTGCCCCAAAAGTGCATCCTGCCGAGGTGAGCGCGTCCAGGCCCTTGGCTTTAAGAATCCCACTCTTAGGTCGGTTTCACCCAGGTTATCTGCAGCCCTGGTCTCTTCCTTGAGCTCCCCACAAGTTAGTTTAACACTTGCCTTACCACGCATGGCAAATTCTCTTAAGAAAAAGAGGAGCTCTTGCACTTAAGAATTTATCCTCCCCTGTTCCCCGTCTTCAGGGGCCGACACCGCGGTTCCCCCAGTTGCTCAAGACCCAGACGTTTTTGTTCTCGCACGTGCTCTGCCTTCACGATGTGCTTTGGGCCTGAGAGCCCCTGCCCACGTTTGCCCCTCCAGCCCAGCCCTCGGTCCTCTTGAAGGCCTCCTGCCTTCCTGTCCGCGCGCACGCACGTGCACAGCCTGCTCTCCGTGTTGTCACGCTCAGAACAAAACCCAGAGCTCCCCGGTGGCTTTTGTGTTCAAGCCCCGAACGTCAGCGCTGTCTCATGTCTGGTTCCTCCCTTGCTTGCTGCAGTCAGTCCCCCAGGGTCCTCCGTTCTCTTGCCTGGAAAGCCCTGTTCCCAGAGGCCTGCACAGCTATAGCTGGCCGCCCATTCAGTCTCTTCCCAGAGGCCTTCCCCGACCTCCCATCCAGATCAGAGCACCGCTCTCTACACCTGCATGCTGGTATTCTTCAGAAGATAGTTACTGAATGAATGATGAGTGTTAAAGGGCTATGGACAGAATCAATTTAAGAGGATTGATTGGCAAAGATTACGGAGCTTTTCCTTCAAGTTGTAATTTTGGTCCTCTCACCTGGGGAGATAGGAACGGAACAGCAGCTAGTTTTGTATGTTTTCCTTTTAAGAAATGACAGTTGGTTACCAAAACCGAACTCCAAACCCATTTTAGTTGCTAGCATTGTAAAATGTGTGCTCTCTCGCTCTCTCTCTCTCTCTCAGGCAAGGTTAGTCAGTTGGAACACATTTTAAGATTCAATAAGCCACTGAGAAGCAAGATGCTACTTCTGATGGGAGAAGCCCGGGTGTGGCCGGGTGAGGGGGTTGGAGACTGGGTCCAGCATCACAGGGGGGAAGGTTTGCTAGGCCCATGTCTTCGGTTCAGATGATGCCTTGACATCCAACCAGATGCTTCTTTCAGGACGGGTGTTTTAGGCAGAAAACACGTGCTTCGCTCTGAGATGTGTCACTGGTGGAGGAGCGCCTTTATTACACACGTCCACCCTAGAGGAGAACAGCTGGGGTGGGAGAATTCCCTGCTTTTGCGACTGGGTGCACCGCATCAACAGGTGTCTCTCTCTTTTTTTCGTGTGCCTACTGTTTAATTGCCCAGTTTGACCAGCCTGTGTGGGTGTGTTGTGGCCTCACGTTTTCTCATCCTGTTGAGGTAGTCCCAGGGTTATTACCTCGGATGAAAAAGGCAGACTGCAAGGACAATGATGTTTGTTTCTTTACTGTATTGTGTATTCCCATCACCTAGAAAAGTCAGCACCTAGTGCATGCTCAAATATTTTTGCATGAATGAGTGAAGTAAACATTTTAGCTATGTGCTTTGTAGGATTGGTCAAATTTGTATTTAATATTTAAATGTAATACATTCAAACATTTTTATTAAAATTCATGATTAAAGAGGAGAGCTTGAACGGAGTCATTGTGAAATATCAACAGGCCACTTCCTTAAATTTCACTTTTTTTTTTCCATTCTGATACCTTGACATTTTATCATCTTTTTGAGCCGAAACTGTTAAAAGTGATAAGCAGAAGATAGTTCCATGGTTGGAGAAGCTCTGATTTTTAAAATGCCAATGCAGAATCTCAGGCTCCATCTCTACCTGTTTGACAAGCACAAGGGTTGCAAAGATATTATGTAAAACACTGATGATGGAATTACAGCGTAAGATAGCTGATGAAATATCCCCCAACGCTTAACAAAACAATAGCATTTGAAGAGCCAAAATATTCCTCCACAAACCTCAACACAATGAAAAGAGTGCAAACCTGTCCTATAATCTGTGAAAGGTGACAGCTGGTTAGAGAAAAGCGGATAGAAAATTTTGGTGGAGTTTAGCACGTCCAGTCACCCCTGACTTAGGGCCCAGCCAGAAGGTAGAAGTCACCCTGGGTATTTCCAAAGGAGGGAAATTGAAGCTGGCGGGGGGTAAACCAAGGCAGGCCTGACTGGAGGGAACAGCGGGGCAGCGAGCGACCTGGAGGGCAGACAGAGGGGCAGCCCTGCCCGGGGAGCCGGGTCCAAGGCAAAGGCGAGCCCACTGAGGAAGATGCCAGCTGCGCAGAGAGGGAGAAGGCCCACCTCCCCACCTCTGCTTCGGCCCACTTCGGCAGAGCTTACCCAGAAGCAGGACGGCAAGAGAGCCCGGCACATGCTCTGCAGCCCTGAGACGGGAAGAAACGGGAGGAAAACGGACCTGAGCGAGCAAGCAGATAACCGGCTCGAGCAGAACAAGGGACGAGAGAAAGTGCCGGTTTCAGCAACGCTTCCAGGCAGGACGTGATGCAGCACCGTCTGCGAAGTTCTAACAGATGTCTGAGAAACTGTATTGTGACCCAGATGTTACAGTTAGGAAGTTGTTCAAATATAAAGACAGCAGACACTCCCAAACATAAAAGGGTCAGAGACCTTGAAGAAAGCAAAACTGACAAAATCTAACCAAGAGATGAAGGGAGAAGGTAGTGAAGCACCATTGGCGACGTGGAAGCAACCTAGCCCTGCGACCCCGGAAGACGGGGCTCGAGGCTCGTGATGTAGGAAAGCGCGGCAACGTTGGGATAAGGAAATGGGAGGAGATTCAGGTGCAGTCATTGGCTTCTCAGCAGGGAGAAGACAGGAGCTGATCAATAGAAAGATCTCTGTATGGGCAGGTCAAGCGCTTGCTCCAGCCAGGGCAAAACAATCATCATCTGAAAACATAAATGCACAGAAAGTTCAGCATTCAATACAAAATACCTAATACAGAAATAGCTGCTGTGGAGAAAACAAAACACGGCAATAAATTAGAGACCCACAAGGGAGGGAGCCTGGAAAGGCCTCGCCTAAGACGTGACCTTGGGGCTGAGCCCCGAGGAGGGAGCAGAGGCAGCATGTCAAGCTCCACGTCACGCGAGGCTCAGCGGCGCGGCACGGGACGCTGTCCCGGACAACCGCGTGAACAGATACACGCTCTTATCACCTCTGTTACTTCCAATACTCTTCGGGAAACACCACTGTGGTTTTCAGTGGTGCGAGGAAGCCAAGCTCAAGGGCGCTGGCTGTGCAACTGTGCGCGTGTAATTCCCAATTTTGTGTTTAATGACTGCACGTTGGCAGCTCGAAATTGGCCACGGTGGTAATATGGACACCATGGAAATGGACTAACCCTCAAACCAGGCTTTACCCCACCCCCCGGGCCTGTTGTTAAGTATTCACCAGCACACTTCTGCATATCTGACTAGCATTATCGCCCTACCAAATCTCTAGTTAATAAAAACGTGGACAAGTCCCCAGGCCAGTCTCCCCTGCCCCGGGCGCGACTAGAAGGAAAGGCAGTGGGCAGGCCGCTGGGCCAGACCCTCTCTCGGCCAGGACCGGCCCCCTGCGCCCTGTCAGTTAGCACTTTCACGGGCTCCGTCCATGACCTCAGTTAGGGAACCGTGCGCCGCAGGCCTGGAGGGAAAGGATGGGGATCCAGGCATGAAGCTCGCTTGCAAAGGGCCTTCTCCCTGCCTGTGTCCCCCCTCGACGGTGCTTCCAATTATATGAAGAAGTGGCACACTTTTTTAACGCTTTACTTCAGCTCGGGGTTTGTCCACAGCAAGAGTGTTTGGGTGACGGGTGCGGTTAACTTACCTCTGGCTCACGTGGTCCCGTCGGGAGCCTGCAGGGTTCTCCTCTCCCAAACACGCTGTGTCCTCTGCCCCAAACCCCACCGGAGAAGGGCCAGCCTACCCTTCGGGGCCCTTCCCCGAGTCCCTTCAACTATTGTCACTTGCCATTTTGTTTCTGACTCCTCTCCTGCTTTGGTGTAGAAATAGAAAAGGAATGTCAGCTGATCAAGAACGGAAAGTGAGCATCTACAAGGAAAACTGTCCAGGATTGAGAGGGGATGGAGCGGCGCCTGTGTACCAACCGGGAGAGAGAGAAACTGAGCTCAAGAGACAGTCAAGTCTGAGACCTCCCTGGTGGCCCAGTGGTAAAGAATCCGCCTTCCAGTGCAGGGGAAGCGGGTTCAATCCCCGGTCAGGGAACTAGGATCCCACATGCCGCGGGTCAACTAAGCCCGCGCGCCACAACTACTGAGCTCACGCGCCTCAACTACTGAGCTCACGCGCCTCAACTAGAGAGCCTGCGTGCGGCAAACTACAGAGCCCACGCGCCACAACTAGAGGAGAGAAAACTGGCACGTCACAGCTGGAGAGAAGCCCGTGTGCCTCCACGAAGACCCTGAGCGCTGCAACTGAGACCCAGCGCAGCCAAATATAAATAAATAATAAATCTTAAAAAAAAAGACGAGCCAACTCAAGCCAGCGCCTGTGCTGCAGGCCAGCGGGAGACCCTCTCCCTGCAACCTCTCTGCTTCCAGTCAGTCAGTCATGTCCATCATCTTCTGTCTAATGCCGTGCAGGGTTGACCATGTTTTGTTTGGTTGGCTCCACCGAGCTTATCAAGCAGGCAAAGCCACTGATCTCTAAGAAGGTGCGAGGCTGCCCTTGAGGCTGTTGGCTGGAATCCAGTCCCCCAGGGTCCGATTTGCCCATAAGCAGCACACAGGCCCCGAGGAGCCCCACGCAAGGGCACACACGGTCCCCATTCCCGAATCTGGATACTGACATTGGGAACATGCTTGGCCTCTCTCCTCGCCTGTCCCAGTGACGCTTGTGACTTTTTATTTTGCAAAATGTCAGACATATGAGGCGTGAAGAGAACTGGCCAACGGACACCTGTGTGCTACCATCCGGAATCGGTCACATTGTCATAGCCCCGTTCCCTCCCTTCCCCCCAGACCATCTGGAAGTCAGTTGTAGACATTGTAGCACTTACCCTCCACACTCCAGCGTGACTCTCCCACAGGTAAGGATAGCACCTCACATAACCAGTAACACTATCACAAGAACAGATACCATTTGGTGGGGTTTGGGAGTTAAGGAAAATTAGAGAAACATCCATATGGAGGTCAAATCAGGGCTGCTTCGGCTTTCCACTGTGTAACTTGGCTTTTGGAGTCGTTCTCTACAAGCATACCTGAAAGTTTTACAATAAGCATCTTCTTTTGCAGTCAGGAAAAAAACAAAGGGTTTGAAGCGGCATCAGGACCCGCAGATCTCAGCACGGGGCGGGCTGGGCCGTCCCGCTGGTGACACTAGGTGGCGGTGTTGGGCTGCTTTCAGGAAGGAAGGTCCCCCCGACACTTTAGGGCTGGGGCGGGAGAGGAGGACGGGGACGCTTTCAGAGAAGCTGCTAGAACTGCAAGCAGACCCTGAAGAGACAGGAAGGGGGAAATGACGGAGAACTATTTTAATGAACACACTTCTTTTGCGGGGATATTGAGTCAGCGCCGTCTCCGAGTCTGACCCACTGAAGTCAAGTCCAGGCTCCGCCATAGACTCAAGGAGGCTCTCGTTGCTGAGCGTGTGTAGGACCTGCTGCGCGGGACAGACGTGGCGACGCTGGGAAAGTCCTTAGCGCGCGCCCGACACAAAGCCCGAGCCGCGCCCTGCGGCCGTGGTCATTCATTGCCCCCCAACATCGAGTCCCTGTTGGTTTTATCCTCCTGAAAACCTCGCTGCCTCTGCTCTGGCCCACCTGTTTTCCAGAGCCCCCTGTGTGTCGGGCGGACAGTGGACTCCGCTTCAGGTTAGGGAGGTGGACAGCAGCCTCGTGTTCCGAGCAGGACTGCACATCCTCATGAGGTTTAGTCGTTATAGATTTGTGGCTTCTCTCCCGCCACTTGAGGAGCAAACCCCACAAAGGCAGGGCCTGTATGTGTCTCGTTTGTTTCCGGCAGCGTCCCCAGCGCCTAGAATAGAATAGGGCCTGGCACGTAAGTGCTTAATAAAGGTCTGTTGAATGAGTAAACCCCCTACCCCTTACCTGGAGGCAATCACACCCTCTGCTAAGTTCTCTCCCCCTTCATCCGAACTCTCACCGTCGCGTCGGACCTGTTGGTTCTGGAGCTGTCGGGATGGTAAGCAGTGCCCACGAGAGTAGCTCAGGTTTGCATCCGATGAGATGCCTGCCTTGGGCACAGCAGTTCCTTGGTTGTTTTTGGCTGTTTCTTTGGCTGTAGGTTTACTGTTTGGTGTTTAAATCATGGAGTTTTCAGAGCTGGAAAACATCCTCGAGGGCAGTATTCTGATGTCCCTATGGACAAGACACTTAGTTGTCCATGTGGAGGTGAGCAGTCTAGGGCAGTGCCTGGGACAGAGGGAAGGAACCCAGGAGGAAGTCATCTGAGCAACACAGAACCTGCAGGAAGGACGTGCTGGGCTGTTGCAGGAAGCCGTCTGCCTACCCTCTTCTATCCACCCTGAAAAATCCAAAGGCTTTGGCTGGCGGGGTTCTACTCACCACCCACTCTCATCATGCGAGTGGGCTTGAGTGCCACATGTGCCAGGACCGCCGTGCTGGCCACTGGACCGGAGGAGGAACAAACCGGGCTAGTTGGAAACAGGAGACAGGGAAGCGGGCCATTTGATGAGAGCGCCGGCAGGTGGATGGGGCGGGTCAGGAGTCCAGCCAGGGGATGATATTAGGGACAAGCTGAGAGTCAGCTGGCACCTGGGTACCTGGCTTTCCTTACCTGCTACGTTTACAGCCCAGGGTGAGATGCGATTAATCTCCGCTGGGAACACCGAATGGTCAGCCAGGACAGTCAGTGCAAAGGAATTCAGATAGACCTGAGTTCACATCTCAACCCTGCGGATTTCTAGCTCCGAGACCTTGTGAAAACCAGCTCTGGGAAGTGTGATCTTCCTCGCGGGTAACACGGGGATTGTGTGACCTGCTTTGAAGGGTGATTGTGACAATTAAATGAGAGACGATGGACGTAACGGAAGGTGCTGAATCGATGGTACTTACTGTCCATCTAATTTGGGGGAAAGCAGGCATTATTGTTAGTGGGCTTTGTATCTCTTAGGAGTTGGCCAGAATTTAAAAGGGGGGGAAATAAAAAAATAAAAGGGGGGGAAGTTACCTCAGTAGGCGGGTGATGGGTTAGACCGGCTTCGATCTGATCTTTGCTTTTCTGCTCAGATCCCAGAGGGAACAGAAGGAAGCAGAACCCAGCCAGGAGAAGCCAAACCTACAGAATGAGACAGATCCCTCTCTTTCCCAAAGAGAGAGGCCAGGGAGGGACGGGGTCCAGTATCTGCGGACCTGTGAGCAGCACCGTGGTGGCTCTAGAAACAGAGCTTGGGACTTTCTCTACCTGAAGAGGAAGGAAGTGGAACAATCTTCCCGAAGGGGAAGAGAATATGAGTTTGATGTAGCAGTTACCACCTGTGGATGTTTCATTTTAACCAGGAACGTGTGTATTCGCTTCACCCTCCATCGGGCCTTCAGTTATACTGCCCTGTGGTGAGAAGCCATGAAGGGGATTTTTAGCAAATTGAACTACTTGGTTGCTTTTGTGTAGTGACTGCTCCATGCACTGCACTTCTCTGATCGTTCAGCTTTCCATCCCAGGCCAGTGCACGTACGAAGCCAGGATGTTTGTTACTTTTGTGGGGTAGCTACCAGCCGAGCCGGTGGTGCCCGGACAGCAGTGATGAGCCTCAGAGGTACCGGACCGATGTGCGAGGCAAACGCAGCCACGCTGCCTGGGCTACAAAGGCAGCCACCGCGTTCAGTCATCGATCAAGTCCCTGCTACAGATTGGGTTGTCGCACAAGATCATCTCCGTAGCCGCTGTAACGACCCTGCGGGGCGCTTGTCCTCTACCCGCCCAGGTAGCGGTGGAGTGGCTGGGAGTTAGGCCAGGTCTGTGAACCGGACCAAGCCACCTCCCCACCCTCTGCTTCTCTGACAGGGAGCTGCACGAGGGGGGGCTCTCCTGCCCTTTCTCGCGCAGTATGGCCCCTGCATACGAGCCTTCAAGTCGCGAGCTCTCAAAGATGCGAACGTGCGTTCGCGTGCCCAGTCACGTGAGTTAGTTCACGTGTCTGGCGTACGTTGTCACGTGCGTGCATCCTCTGCAAGTGGTCGTGCTTTTGTGTACTTTACAGGACTGTGTAGACCACAGTAGTGCAGCATCTTTATTTCAAGCCCAGGATGTCCGGAAGCGAGCGTGAAAGCAGTGGTGTATAGCCGACTGTGTTAGTTGGATACCTAGGCTAACTTTGTTGGACTTACAAACAAATCAGACTTACAAATGCGCTCTTGGAATGGAACTCGTTAGGATGTAGGGGACTTACTGTATTTCCTTCCGTATCTGGCTTCAACCGGTGATGCCGGTTTAATCCCGGTTGCGCAGTCACCGCCGAGGCGCAGACACACCTACGAGCTAGCAGGAAGCGGGGTTCGCACCATGGGCTCTGGGGGTCCCGGCAGCACTGGCAGGGCAGCTTCAGGGCCCAGTACGAGCTGCAGCGTCTGTTGGTAAAGGGTGACATTCTCTTTGCCCATTCACGCGGCAAACATTAATTGAGCGCCTTCTCGTGCGCCAGGAAATTTCCCCGGTGCTTGGGCCACATCACTGAACAGCAACCCCCCTGCCCGCTGGAACGCGCACGCTTCCACGGGAAAACAGACAGCAAATGGTAAACATCACACTTAAGTAAATTACGTGGTGAGTTAGAAGGTGATAAGTGATATGAACACAGCACAAGAAGCGCAGGGTGAGAAAATCCAGATGCGTGAGTGGTGCGGGAACAGACCCGTTTTATTTCATTTTTAACATTATTTTGTCTTTTGATTTTTTTGGCTGCACCCCACGGCACGCGGGATCCGAGCTCCCCGACCAGGGATCGAACCCGTGCCCCCAGCAGTGGGAGCGCAGAGTGCTAACCACTGGACTGCTGGGGAGCCCCATGTTGCCACTTTAAATAGCACGGTCGAGCGGTGACACGGAGCCAAGACTTGGGGCAAAGGCCCACCGGCTAGAGCAGGCCTGGCGTGGGGCGGGCGGAGCGATCGTCAGGGGCACCGGCAGAAGATGAGCTTGGATGGGTGGAGGGTTCAGATCACGTGGGGCCCTGGAGGCATGTAAGGAGTGAGCCAGGTCCGTTGGAAGGTTTTGGTTGGAGCAGATCACGCTTACGTCTTAGAGGGCTGTGTGCCGAGAAGAGACCGAACGGGGGTGCAGTGAGGGGAAAAGCAAGGCCCTTAGGACTACTGCAGCAGTCCAGGCGCGAGGTGCTGGGGGCTGGGCGGTGGCGGGCGCAGGATGCCGTGAGCACTGGGAAGGCGGCCGACCTCGCTGCTCGGTGCGCTAGATGCTGGGGGATGGGGGTGACCCCGCGGTTCTGGGAAGAGTGAAGCAGAGAGGTGGGAGGTGGCCCCGGTTGCTCCCAGGACAGGGCTGCAGATGGCGCGGGGCCGCTTGGGCACCTGCAGCGCTGGCACGGCGGGACGTGGCCTCCACGAAGGGCCCGGGATCGGGTGGAAGGACCCCATTTTCACCGCTCAGTCCCTGCGGCCCTCGAGGGGCTCAGGGGGGCACGATGCTGGCGGGTGAGGTGGGTCCGCTGGGGAATGTGTGTGTGTGTGTGTGTGTGTGTGTGTGTGTGTGTGTGTGTGCACGTGCGTACGTGTGTGTGCGTGGGCTGCGTGTGCGTGCGTGCATGCGTGCGTACGTGCGTGTGCTGTGCTGCATGTGCGCATGCGTGCGTACGTGTGTGTGCGTGGGCTGCGTGTGTGCATCTGCACGTGCGTGCGTGCGTACGTCTGTGTGCGTGCGTGTGCCAGGGAAGGGTCCTGCCTTGGGCAGGTGGGGGCAGGGGCGTGACCACGCGGCGCTGCCTCGCCAGGGCCCCAGGCCCTCGGGGCGGCAGGGACCCCGTGCACCTGCCCACCAGGCCCAGCGAGGTTTGTTACGCCAGAGGGAGTAAAAGCCCACCTTGGCGCTGTGGGCCCTGCTGGGCCCTGGCTGCGGGACCTCAGCGTCCGGCCGGGCTGGCGGCTCGGCGGCGGCTCGGGGCAGCAGCGGGAGTCAGCGCCCTTCCTTGCGCCGAGGACCGAGGCTCGCCCGGGGCAGCGCGGCTCAGCTCCGCCGCGGGCGCCTCCAGGGGCCGCGACCTTCCCTCTCGGAACCGCCCCCGTGTGGGTGACGGGCTGTGGGGCCGCCAGCCCGACGCTGCCTGAGCCAGGGCCCCCGCCGGCCGAGCAGACGCCCCCGCCGCCCGCAAGGAGAGCCGAACGAAGCGGGGCTCCGGGCTCGCTGGCGAGGTCGAGGCCTGTTTGTCCACGGCGTCCGCAGCCGCTTAGCAGAGTCCGAGCAGCCGAGTGCCTCCCGCCGTGAACCCAGCCCGCCCTTCCAGAAGGGTCGGGGCCCGAGGGAAAGGAAGGCCTCTTCTGGGGGGTCCTGGACGCGGGGCATGCGCACGGAAGCCTCCAGAAGACCACCAGAAAGGCAGGAAGGGGGACTGCCCTGGGAGCCTGGTGGCTAAGGGTCCGCGCTGCCAGGGCAGGGGCCCGGGTTCCATCCGCGGCCGGGGAGCTGGATCCCACTCGCCGCAACTAAAGAAGATCCCACACGCCGCAACTAAAGGTCCCACACGCTGCAACTAAGACACGGCGCAGCCCAACAGACAAACAAATACTATTTAAAGTCAAACGGAATAAAATAAAAAGGCCGGAAGGTAGGAGGGGAGTGAAGGAGCAAACGGAGGCGTCCCCGCCCGCGCGGCCGGGCCCCCCGGCGTGAATAAGCCTCCGTCCCCGCGGAGGGGGACGTTGCCGCCGCGCACGAGGGCGAGAGACCTGACCGCACTCTCATAACCCAGGTTTGCAGGACGTGCGGGAAACTCCTGGCCCCTCCGCGCTAGCTGTTCTGCCAGGTGCCAGGTAAGCATTTGGGAGGGACGCTTTCCCCTCCGGGGCCAGGTGGCCCTCAGGGAGGCTGGCAGAGGCGGGCCTGGTCACAGGCTCCGGCCCTCCTGCCCGGGGGTCACGAGCGCCCTGCACGCGCCACGGGGCGCCTGGGGTCGTGGCCTCTGCAGCCGGGGAGCTGCCCGCTCACCCGTCCTGCGGGCAGGACAGCGGCCCCTGGGCGGCCGGGGCCGTGCGCGGGAGTTCAGGCCTGGGCGGCGGCTCCTGGTAGAGGCACGAGGCAGCCAGCGAGGCCTCTCCCCGCCGGGGCGCCCGGGAGTGACGGCAGCGGATTCGTGTGGTCCGTCACACGGAGACCCCCGCCGCCGCCGCCGCCGCCCCCTGCCACCTCTGCCCCCAGCTCTGCGACCAGGGCCGGGCCAGGCCGGGAGGGCGGACGGGCAGGGGGTGGGGGGCGGCGCTGCTGAGGGGGAGCGGGGCCGCGGTCCAGCTGAGGCTGCCGTGTCCCGTCCCTGCCACACCCTCTCCAGCCCGCGTGGTGCCCAGCCCTGGGCTCTGCAAGCCGGGGCCCTGCCCGGCAGGACTCAGCTGCAGAGACCTGGAACGGGTCACGTCCGGAGACGTTCGGGCCGTGACGTCCAGTGGTCCCCAGACAGGTGAAGGGGCGTCCCCGCAGGGATGGTGCCTCCGCTGAGGACGCTCCGAGGGGACGTGTGATGTTTAAAATCCTGTCAAGGTTGTAGGTCTGGCAAAGCAAGACTTTACAGGCAGGAGAGTCTCTAAACCCCAGGAGGGCTGCAGAAAGAGGTAGAGGGCCTGCTGGGGCAGCCCGAGGGGCCAGACGGGTGTGAGTGTGGAGGCCTCTTCCAGCCTGGGGATGCGCTGGGATCTGAGTTAACGAAGAGATGGGTTCAGGGAGAAGAGCCTGTACAGACCAAAAGGCAGCTGAGAGACGGGCGCGTGCACGATGTGCGAGGTGTGCACAGGGGCGGCAGGAAACCCAGCGCTGATGCTTTCTGATTCAAAGGAGGAGCGAGAAGTATGAGTTTGGTGACCGTACTGTAACTAGACACTGTCTGTGCCTGGCCGGCGTTGTCACCGGTGCCACTTGAGCAGACCTGGTGGCGGGGCCTGGTCTTCCTCCCAGAGGCTCGTGGGCGCCTCATTAAACACGAGCTCCGGCCTCAGCTGTGAAGCCCTGCTCTGGACGCCTTCTGCTGACGCCAGACCAGTGCTGCTCGAGCAAAGCTGCAGGATCAGGGCTGGGGAGGGTTTGTTTATCTAGAAAACTGAATCAGCCTTGGACCTAAAACCAGAAACTGTGACGTATCTAGACCAGAGCTGGGAAAACATCCTCACAGTGTTCCGAGCCTTCTGGTGGCATCTCCTCATTTACAGTTTATTTGGGATGGTGATGTTTAACGTTCTTGGACTTTGCAGAAACTTACTGTATTTCATGGCCTTCATTCACCAACCTCCCAGAAATCTGTATCAGAGCAAAAGCCTGTACTTACGGTGTTGGGGGGTTGCCTTCTGCTCTGAGTTCTCCTGTAGCCCAAGCATCTTGCTTGGAGACACTTGGGCTTTTGGGAGTTGGGGGTAGGACCCTGTGATAAGCGTGCAGACCTTCAGTCACTCAGTGAGAGCTTCTCCCTTGTTGAGGCAGGATTAAAAGGTCAGCAGCACTCAAAATATAGAATGGGGTGGCCTGTGCTGGACTTCTCGATTCTAAATGAAAAGACTGCAGTCTGTATATTCCTCTTTAAGTATTCTCTGGATGCCTTCCACAAGTTATGACATGTTGTAGTTTTATTATCCTTCCACTGGAAAACTTCTTTGTTTTGTTTTGTTTGCTTTCATTTTTATTTTATGTTTTTATTGAAGTTTAGTTGATTTACAGTGTTGTGTTAGTGTCAGCTGTACAGCAAAGTGATTGTTATATATATATATGTTATATATAAATATATTAAGTTACATATATCTATTCTTTTTCAGATCCTTTTCCACTATAGTTTATTACAAGATACTGAATATAGTTCCCTGTGCTGTACAGTAGGTCCTTGTTGCTTGTCTGTTTTATATATAGTAGTGTGTATCTGTTCATCCCAAACTCCCCTTCCCCTTTGGTAACCATAAGTTTGTTTTCTGTGTCTGTGAGTCTGTTGAAACCTTTTCTAATTTCCCTTTTAACTTCTTCTTCAATCTGTGGGTTGTTCAGAAGTGTGTTGTTTCATTTTCAAATATTTGGGGTTTTCCTAGTTATATTTTTATTATTGATTTCTAATTTAATTTCATTGTAGTCAGAGAGCATACTTTATATGATTTCAATATTTTAAAGTTTATAGAGACTTTTTTATAGCCCAGCATATAGTTTATGCTGGTAGAGGTACCATGAATACTTGAAAAGAACGCTGTTCTGCCCTTGTCAGGTACCTAAAAACGTAGGTGGTAGTGTTCAGATCTTCTTGTTTTTCTTGATTTTTGCCTGGTTATTCTATTAGCAATCTTGTCAATTGCTGAGAGGGGGCTGTTAAAATCTCACACTAGAATTGTGGAGACATCTCCCTTTCCCTTTAATTATAGCAATATTTGCTTCCTGTGTTTTGAATCTCTGTCGTTAGACACACACACATTTATGGTTGTTATGACTTTGGATGAGCTGATCATTTTATTGCAATGAAATGTCCCCTTTCATCTCTGGAAGTACTTCCTGTCTTTTTTTTTTTTGGTGGTGGTACGCGGGCCTCTCACTGCTGTGGCCTCTCCCGTTGCGGAGCACAGGCTCTGGACGTGCAGGCTCAGCGGCCATGGCTCACGGGCCCAGCCGCTCCGCGGCATGTGGGATCTTCCCGGACCGGGACATGAACCCGTGTCCCCTGCATCGGCAGGCGGACCCTCAACCACTGCGCCACCAGGGAAGCCCAGTACTTCCTGTCTTAAAGTCTCTTTCCTCTGCAGTAATGCAGCCCCTGAGCCGTCTCATGCCTGCTCTTTGCTGCATGTATCCTTCTCCATCCACTTACTTGCAGCTTACATGTGGTGTTGTATTCAACCTGCACTTCTTCTGGACGGTGCATATATAGAGAATCTCTATTCTGACAGTCTCTGCCTTTCAGCTGGAGTGTTTAATCCATCAATCTTTAACGTAATTACTGACATACTTGCGTTTGGATCCACCACTGAGTTTGTCTTCTCTTTGTCTACTCTCTTTTTGTGCCTTTTTCTTCCCCGCCTCACAGCCTTCTTGATCTCACCGCCAGGCCTCATGGACGAGATTTGTATCTGCAGCCTGGGCCCCTCCCCTGGACCCCAGACTTCGAGATTCAACTCTCTCCTCAGCGTCTGTCTTTGGGCACCTAGTAGGCGTCTCACACCCACACCAGGCCCAGCCTCCCGACGGCCTTTCCTGCTCCTCTCAGTGGTCCCCTCGAACACGGTGGCGATTCTTCCTGGTGCTTCTTCCGCATCCCCCTTCTCCTGGTCAGCATTCGCCCCGTCCTTCCCGGCCTTCCGGCCAAAACTGGAGTCGTGCTCGACTCTTCTCTTTCTTTCACCCTCACATTCAATCCATGCGTCTCCCGTCTGTCTCATCTTCGACAGACACAGAACCCACTGCTTCCCACCACCTCACCTGGACATCCTAGACGGAGCACCCTCACCGGTCACCTGGGCCACAGCGCCCACCCGCGGTGGTCATCCCGCAGTCTGCTCTCAGCGCAGCAGCCAGAGGGATTCTTTGAAAAGCTAAGTCGCGCCTCTCCTCTGTGATGCAGCGCCCCTCACTGTAAAAGTCAGAGGGTTTACAATGACCTATCAGACCATTTCCCGTGTCTGCTCTGTCCTCTTCTCCTCCTCTTGATCACCCCATTCTAGCCAGCCCAGCCCCTTTACTGTCCCTCAAACTCTGTTTCTTGACTTTTTTTCGTTACTGCCTCCGCCGGGAGCAGAAGGGAAGTGCTGTTTAGATATTTTATTCCTAATGACCCTCTTACATCACCCCATGAAATCTTAGCGCCATAAATATACTGCATTTGATTATCTACCGTCTCTGTGTTTGTGCTTTACACCAGCGGTCCCCAATCCTTCTGGCACCAGGGACCGGATTTGTGGAGGACAGCTTTTCCATGGACGGGTTGAGGGTGTTGGTCGAGGCGGTCATGCGAGCCACGAGCAGCGGCAGATGAAGCTTCACTCGCCCGCCCACCACTCACCTCCTGCTCTGCGGCCTGGTTCCTAACAGGCCGCGGACCAGTACCAGTCCATGGCCTGGAGGTTGGGGACCCCTGCTTTACACATTAAAAGAGTAAGCTTTTTTCGTCCTCCAAGAGTGAATTTCCTGCCCCTTTGGATGATGTCTCCCTGTTGAGAATGCGTGCTTTCACTCTTTGCATGTAGTTCTACCTCAGGGCCTTTGCACCTACTGTACCGTCTGTGCACAACACTCTTCCCCCATCGAGCGGTCAAGCTCACTCCCTCACCTCCCCCAGGACTTACTAAGACGGTCACTTTTCAGAGAGGCATCGCTCGGTCACTCTGTGGGAAGAGTGACTCCGTGACTCAAGCTCCCCACTCCCTTCCTGGCTCTGTCCTTTCACCTGAGCACTTGTTACCAACTGGCATCTCCACATGTTACTCACCTATTTTTTGTTGTCCCTCTGCCTTCACGAGAGTGCAAATTCCAGGAGATATTTGCGTTCGTCGATGGCTCCCGGATCTGGCCCATTTCCTGGCACACAGAACATGCCCTATTAAACACTTGTTGAGTGCACGCATGCCGTGCTCACCTGTGCGTACCTGCCTTCACTGTGTGGCCCCGTGTGCCAGCTCTTCCTCTTTTCTCCTTTTCATCTACCAAGTCCTGTCTTTGCTTTTTAAAGCCCAAGTCAGTACCAACGTCTCCCTGATCCCTTTCCTGGTTTTATGTCCTCAAGAATATTATAAAGTTTTGGACTTCCCTGTGGTTAAAAATCTGTCTTGCAATGCAGGGGACACCGGTTCGATCCCTGACTGGGGAATTAAGGTCCCACATGCCGCGGGGCAACTAAGCCCATGCGCCATAACCGCTAAACACCACAACTAGAGAGAAGCCCGTGCACCACACTGAAGAGCCCCGTGCTGCAATGCAAGATCCTGCATGCCACAACTAAGACCCGAGGCAGCCAAAATAAATAAATAAGTAAACATTAAAAAGAAAGAAAAGAATATTATAAAGTTCTTATACCCCGCACTCCTGGCAGGAGTTACAGAACTAGAATTAACTATTGAAGGCTGAACTTCTTTTCTTCTTGGTCTAATACGCCTCAAAACTATTCAGTGACACTACCTTTTAGCTCCAAGAGATGCTGGGTTATTCCTGAAACTGTGAACGTTTATATACCATCAAAAGACTGAGTGGAATGGGGGCGGGCTTCTGAGTTGAATGTGTGGACATAAAGAAAGGAGAGAAAACCATTTCATCTCCAGGCTGATTAACACCGTTGAAGTGTGCTTGGGTGGATTCAGCCGGCCTGGTGCTACTGGAAGTCAGGAATATATTTTCTTGCTGGTTTTCATTGCATCAGAGCATGTTGTTTTAACCCAAGGGCCTCAGGAAGTGCAGAGTAAATTGGAATGCTCAATCAAATAAAAGACGTCTGCTTAAACGGAGTAATGGTTGGTTGTGCCGCAAATGCTAAAGTTCAAGTTGACATCCCAGCCTGAGCTCGTAATGTTATTACTGAGGACCCTGTAGCAGGGGGAAGGGGAGAGGGTATCAGACTTCAACACACTGGCTGGGACTTTTGTTACTTTAGAAGAGAATGAACCTTGTGATAACCTAACTCTTTTGTGGTTATTCATTTTCTCATGTGTTCAAAGGTCAGTCTGGGCAGGCCAGCAGGTGTCGATATACTTTGCCATTTGCTTGGTGGGCCTTGGCTGGTGGAACAGAAGTGCCTTGGGGAAATTGCAGTCCACGCCGTCCTGGCCATCCCATCTCTCCAGTGCTGGCGGGCTGGGGAGGGAAGGGCGATCCTGTAGCAGGAGTGAGGGAGGCGCTCTGTAGCCCACGGCCCTGCATTCCGGAGGCCGTGGCTCCCGGCGTCATCTGCGTGCTGTTGACCCAGGAATAGATCAGTGAGTCTGGAACCTCTCGGTCGAAAGAGTAAGTGATGGTAAACTGTTTGCCTCTGGCGCAAGCCCGCAGTCCCTCCTGTAGTATTTGAGTGAGTCCTCACGATGTTCCCAGGCGGCAGGCATGGTCTTCGGGACCTCCACTCGGTCAACGAGAAAGTGGAGGGAGACACTGAAGCGGGAAACACACTTTGGCATCACTTCTCGCATCACATAACCTGTGCAGCCACAGCTCCCGGCCAGAACCTCGGAGCCCTAGGGCCGCCCTCACCAGATAATCACGTAACGAGGAAGCACGTCCTCCATGGTGGGCGTTGTGCTACGTGCGTTGCACGTGATGCCTTATTTTTCCTCCCAGTAACCTTATGAAATGGTTATTTTATTCCCATTTTTAAAATGAAAAAATAAAGGCTTAGGAAGACGTGAAGACTGCCACCAAGTGTATGGCAAACACACAGCTCCATCAAATCCATCTTTATTAAGAAAAATAAAAGACTGGAGGAGTCACAGACCTCGTCACGGTGTTGCCAGGGTGCAGGTGGCGTTTGGGGTCCAATTGTGCCTTCCTTATCCCAGTCCACTGCCCCCTAAACCCTGGGGGAGAAACACTTAGGGGGTGTGAGGCCAGGGAGGTTTACAGGCAGAAAAGCATCCTCGTTGAACTGTTAACTCAGAAGCCAGTGCTTTGCATCCTAATCCAAGGTAATAGTTGAAGAGGCGTAACTGCTACCAAGTTTAGGTGAGAAGGTAGTTGGCTGAGTTTGTAAAACCCAGGCTAGGAAGACGTCAGGGAGAGACCAGCTGGCATCTCTGGGTGGCTCTCAGCCAGTTTGCTAGAAATCCTTTTGCTGAAACTCCTTTAATAAGCTTTTACTGAACACTTACTTTACTAATTGTTTCGCTCCTTTCCCTATGGCTAGCACTGTTCACACCCCAGTCCACGCGTCACCCCAGCCTTTGCCCTCCTCTGCTCGGCCCCTGCCGTTCGCCCAGGCCCATCTCTTTCCGACTGGTGCTCGGACACTCTCCAACTTTCATGTCGGCCGGGAGGCCAACGATGTTTGTCCTTCGCTCTCTGCTCAGAATCTTGTCTCAGGGCCTCAGGCTTGCTTGGACAGGGATTTGATTGTAAGAAAGAAAGCTCAACTCTCTCGGTAACGAGTGACTTGGGAGATCCCACTGGTCAGAGCCTGTGCTCCACCCAGCCTTGCCACATTGCCAATGAGGGATGCAGGACCCTGTGACGGGGTGAGAATCTCAGGAAGGAGCAAGGTTTTTAATCTCTCTTGCAAAAGCTCTATCCCGGGTCAATGTTTCATAACACAACAAGCACAGTCAAGTCCTTGTAAGACAGTCCATTTGTCCTCAAGTAGAAACATTTAAGATGATGGGTGATTTTTTTGTGTGGTTCCTTTATCCTAAAAACTAGGTCCACATTCCCTGTGGCTACACTGGAGCTGTCAGCATGAGAGACTCATCACAGGCAGCGCTCCCCGAAGGGATGACGGACATGCTTGGGAAGTTCATCGCCGTTGATGGTGAAGGGTGTGTACAGGGGAGGGTGCCTTCATTCCCTCCAGTTGCAGCCATCGCTTTATACCACCTGTCTGCCAACTGTCTCCGAGGACTTGCTGTTAACCAAGTTAGGTGAACACAGAAAGGAATCCAGAAAGAGCTAAGAGATTTTAAAAATCAAATCTGAGAACTAAGTATCAAATTTTCCTCTGGCAATCTTATCCGGGGAGCCCTTCTCTAGCACATGGGGCAACGCAGAAAAACTATTTGATACTAATGATAATTGAAATATGATCTAAATTAATTTACTATTTCACTAGAGTGGCTGACCTTCTAATGCAAGAGTACGGCTTCTCGCTCAGGTTTCTACTGGGTTATGACAGTTGGGCCAGAGAAAAGGGCTTTCTGAAAAATATGGCTTTGCCTGTGTTAAGGTGATACCAAGTTAGCACCTCAAAGAAATAATTATTTGTTTAGAAATAGTGCCCCAGTTACCCAGAAGAGTATCTGGAAGGGTGGCTTGGTAAAGTGGCTCTAAAGCCTCGGGTGGTCCGGGGTCCCTGCTCCATGGCCTTTTAGCTTTGTGGTGCAGATCAAAGACAGCACCACTAGGAACTGCAGTCTCCTCTTCTGAAAATGGGGGTAATAATACCTCCCCTCTCTGTATCATAGGATTGTCAGGATGAACAAATGAGGTAAAGCAGAACTCTTCAGAGACCGTAAAGCGTTACGTAAATATTAGTTGTCACTACATGCTTTTCCGGAGGCTAACGCCAGGAGACAGGTCATAGGGTATCTGGCAACCTGGCAGCAGGTGTAGGTCTCAGTGTCTGTCTGGAGGAGCCTCCGTCTTGCTGGTGGAGCAGGTGTACAATCCCTCAGCCGTCTCTCACCGCGTCTTCTGGGCCTGGGGGCTGGGGGGTGGTACTTGGTGTCTCCTGTGAAGCTCAGGGCGAAGGTTCTCCACGTGTGGCAGCATGAGGAGCATATCAGCAACACCCGGGAACTTACTAGGAATGCAAGTTCTCAGGCCCCGCTTCCGATCTGCCAAATCAGAAACCCTGGGCTTGGGGCCCATCGATCTGGGTTTTTTTTAATTAAAAAAAAAAAATTTATTTATGACTGTATTGGGTCTTCGTTGCTGTGCGCGGGCTTTCTCTAGTTGCGGCGAGCAGGGGCTACTTTGTGTTGCGGTGTGCGGGCTTCTCATTGCGGTGGCTTCTCTTGTTGTGGAGCACGGGCTCTAGGCGCACGGGCTTCAGCAGTTGTGGCTCACAGGCTCCAGAGTGCAGGAGTTGTGGCGCACGGGCTTAGTTGCTCTGTGGCATGTGGGATCTTCCCAAACCGGGATCGAACCCGCGTCCCCTTCCTTGGCAGGCGGATTCTTAACCGCTGCGCCACCAGGGGAGTCCCCCATCAGTCTGTTTTAACAAGCCCTCCAGATGATTCCGACACTTGCTCACGTTTGAGAACCGTGCACTAGGTCTTGGAGCCTTTGCAGAAACCAAGAACAAGGGCCCCGCTTTTTTTTAATTTTATTGAAGTCTAGTTGATTTACAATGTTGTGTTAGTTTCAGGTGTACAGCAGAGTGATTCACTTATACATACAGATATATCCACTCTTTTTTTAGATTCTTTTCTCATATAGGTCATCACAGATGACTGAGTAGAGTTCCCTGTGCTCTACAGCTGGTCCTTGTTGGTTATCTATCTTATACATAGTGGTGTGTGTTCATCCCAAGCTCCTGATCTATCCCTCCCGCCAAGTTTCCCCTTTGGTAACTGTAAGTTTGTTTTCAGAATCTGCGAGTCTGTTTCTGTCTTGTAAGTAAGCTTATTTGTATCATTTTTCAATTTTACTCCACGCTCGAGCACCACCCCGTGACACCTGTCTTTCTCCACCTGAAGGACCCCACCTTGCCGACCTGTTACTAACCCTCCGCCACGCGAGCGGGCATCACAAGGGAGGCTCTGGGTTCCAGAGCCTCAAGGGACTCGAGAAGCCGGTTTTTGGGTTGGCTCGTTTTGTAGCTGAGGGTTCTGCAGCCCCCAGGGGCTCCGTGAGAGCTGGTCCAAACCCAGAGCTGGGGTCAAGGTGACGCTCGGCCCGGGGCTCTTCTCCCACTGTCTTTCTTGCATCCCGATCACAAAGTTCCAAGTACTTGCTCCTCAGAGGAGGAAGGACCCCGCAGAGCAGCAAGGTCAGGCGGGAAGCGGGGCCCCCCGAGGGCAGGGCCCCAGGGGAGGTCGCGGCTACCTACCTCGTGGCCTGGAAGAGACGTCATCTGCAGGAGTGACTGGGGGGGCTCCCACCACCCTCCTCAGGAGGGAAATCAGGTATGGACCTCAGCCAGGAGCCCTGAGGGGTCCCTTCCCTGGAAACCACTTCCCTGGTGGGCGTGGGCATCCTGGCTGGTGTGAAGGCTATGATTCTCCTTGCTTTGGTTTATGTACCTAAACACGCCGAGGTCAGGGTCAGGGTCAGGGTCAGGGAACATTTTCTACAGGAAAAGGCCAAGGTCGGAGCAGAGGGAGATTGCAAATTGAATAAGCATCAGGAAAAACGGTCACTGACAGCTACCTAGGCAGGCTGGTTCCTGCAGCGAAAGCTGAAATCCAAGGACGACCCCAAACCCATTCCCAGAAATCCTCACTTCAGGCTCATAGGAGGTGAGTGAGGTCTGGGTGTGACAGTGATTCAATCACCTTGTAAACAGCTCTACTCTGAGCAGCAAAAGTTCTCTCTTCTCCTTTTCCCCTCTCCCTCAAATTGCTCCTTTTGTCAAGAGGTAATTTGGCCTTTCTGTATCACCAAAATGTTGCTGTGGACTTTCAGAAACGCTAGCAATTTCTACCCATACCCTGGTTCAAAGAGAAACGGACAGTGAATGTGGTGGCCCGTCACAGCTTCTCCCTTTGAGACGGGCCGGACGGTGATGCCCTGAGCCTAGAGTCTCCGTGGGAGGCTCAGCTGCTGTGACCCCCGGGGTGGAGGGTGTACCTGCGCTCGACTTCCTCAGCTCTAAAGTCAGAGACAGACGTGATCATTTCCGTGATTTAATTTAAAAGAGGCTGACGTGGCCTCACGTAGCTCTTACTCAGTACCAGAGGAACGGTTTGATTAATTTGATCAGTCTAGACGGGCAAGTCATGTGGGATTGGAGCCTGAATTATCCTGTTAGCCTCTTGGCTTTGATCTCGACCCGAATGAGAGTCAGGTTCTCAGGTCACGTGAGGGCGGGCTGTGGGGCCCCAGGCCGCGTCCGCAGCGCGCTGCCACCCTCAGTGCCGGGGAATGTCAGTCACCTTCCTTCGGTGTTGCTTGGATCAGGAGAGGAGGGGATCTCTGTTTTACTCATGTGTTTGGAGGTTTTCTGTTTGCTTTTGAAGGTTGAAGTTGGCCAGAAGAGTTTGTGGGTTTGTAGGAACAATGCTCACATTTAGGACTCAGAGGTTTAGGGCAATGCCTCCCGGGGGTTCTGTTCAGTAAACACAATTCCACCAAAAATACAAAAAAACCAAAGAATGAACCAGGGTGGCCCAGAATATGACCTCCTCCTTGGGAGGCGCCCTGGACTGCTGGCAGGTGACACAGGCCCCTCACAGGGAAGGGTGCTCTGTTCAGAACGGCGGTCACAGCCGTGGTCCACACCTCGCCTGCTGCCACCAGCTTCCCCGGCCTCATGCCCAGAGGAGATTGTTTGTTCCTGTCCGAGGCCCTAGGAAGGTTCTGGGAACAGGGCTCACAGCCCTCTTACTGAGGTCACCGCATGACACTGAGACACGTTCGTTGAAACACCGAGTCTCAGTTTCCCTAGAAGGACCTCGCTTTCTGTGTCAACAGCAAAGGGCAGCCGCCTGTCCTCCCAGGTGGGTGCTGCCTCCCTCCGGTCACTAGAGGGCGAGAAAGACCCAAGCCCAGGCCGGACCCTCTGGCCGGAGGGTGTGTCCCCTCCAAGAGGAGAAAGCTCTGGGCTGCAGAGACAGCGCGTCTTTATTCTCTGGAAAACAAAACTGCTAACGGCTGTGTGTGTTCCAGTGTTGGCTGAGGAATAAGGGGTTACCTTGGTGGGTTCTCCACTTCCTTGTTCATTTTTAAACAGTTTTTACGTTCTCTAGAGAGTGAACACACTTAAGTAACTTGAATGATGCAGTTAAGAACCCAAACGTGTGAGAAAAGAGCAGGTGGTGGTTTGGGGCAGAGGCCCTGCTCCGGCGCTGCTGCTCTGGCCTCAGAGGCTGTGACGCACGGGGAGGACGCTGGGAGGTCAGAGCTTTCAGCGGCAGGAAGGGCACAGCCTGGGCTTGGCGGTTCTGTTCCCGGTTCTGCAGGGCCCGGTCCCAGGAGCATCTCAAGGCAGACTTATCAAGAATTTAAAGTAACATGTTCCAAATGAGCCTGTCTAGGGAACATGATCAGACTCACAGACACAGAGGACAGACTTGTGGCTGCCAAAGGGGAGGGTGAGTGGGGGCGGGATGGAGCGGGAGTGTGGGATGAGCAGATGCAAACGAGTATATAGAGAGAATGGATAAACAGCAAGGTCCTACTGTAGAGCCCGGGGAGCTAGAGTCAATATCCTGTGATAAACCATCATGGAAAAGAATATAGAAAAGAATGTATGTATGTGTATAAATGAATCACTGTGCTCTACAGCAGAAATTAGCACAACACTGTAAATTAACTCTACTTCAATTTAAAAAAAAGAATGGAAAAAAAATAACGTGTTAGCAAAAGCTGGGAAAATAAACTACAGCACCACCGTGAAGAAAGCTGTGGGCTCCCCAGCTCACCTCCCCTTCCCCCGTCTCTCCTTCCACCCTCCTCTGCTCACCTCCCCTTCCCCCATCTCTCCTTCCACCCTCCCCAGCTCACCTCCCCTTCCCCCGTCTCTCCTTCCACCCTCCTCTGCTCACCTCCCCTTCCCCCGTCTCTCCTTCCACCCTCCTCTGCCTTTTTTTTGGGGGGGGGGTCTCAAATTATGCTATGGATATGAAATGATTTTGGAGAAAGCGTGTTAAGGTTTGCTGAGTCTTTATCCCCACAGAAAGTTAAATCTGTCCACTTGTCAAGTGAAAGATGGACTCTGTCAGGACAGAGAGAAAGGAAGTGCTTTTCGGTAACACACGATGCAGGTTTGGGAGAACGTCTATGAGCTTGAAACGGTTTTGAGATTTTCTCTGTGGTCTTGTGTGGATCGCAAACTCGACTCAACAGCCCAGTTATCAGCTGTCTTCCTGTGGTCCATCTCCCCTTTGCAGCCTGCGCTATGATTACCTGCCAATGAACTAGACCTGCCAGGTTAGTAAAGGCTGGGTCGTACTATGTTTTTTTGTGAATTAGAAAAAGGCATCTCCTCTCAGGCAGTCAGGGCAAACCCCAGGTGCGCGGTGGCTCTGGGGATGGGAGCTGAGCCTCAGCCCTCGCTCATCCCCGCAGCGGGAAGTCCTGAGCCTCAGCTCTCGCTCATCCCCGCAGCGGGAAGTCCGGGGTCCGGAGCAGCTTGGCACAGTCTGCGTTGACTCTTCAGTCCTTAGTCCTTCATGAGTTCCAGGGCCCAGCATTTTCCCTACTTCTGGAAAGTGACACAGCGTTTCATCTATAACCAGAACCTGTGGCTGTAACTCTAGCATCTTAGTGTTGAAAGAGATTTTAAAGGGTCTCTTGCTCCAACCACTGGTTCACACGTCCTTCACCCGACTTCCTCTAGTGCTGGGGAACCACCGCCCCTCCCGGCTCCCAGGAGCAATCATGCCAGCAAGGTCTTCCTTACTTTTAAGTGTTCCTGACAGCTTAAGCAAGTCTCCTTTTTTATCCTTGAAAGTTTTCCCTTCGCATTTATTGTTAAGCGTGGCACTGAGTGCCTTTACCAATTTGATCACTTCTCAAAGACCTTTTAAGGTGCTCCGTCTGCATTAAGCTCACGTTCTAGAATGGTCTGATCAGTGCAGTTTCCAGTAGGACAGTCATAATTTGGCGGTGGACTTTTTTCAACTGGCACTGGCACCAAGTTGCCTTGTCAAACACCTGTGCTATTACCTGCACCTGTTTTTAAGGGACAGAGCTCCTAAGTGATAGGGTCAGGTGGCTGCTTTTGGAGGCCTTCGTAAGGCCTTTCTTGGAAGGTAGTAATCGCACTTTATTTGACTTGATAGAGAAGGTGGCGCTCGCTGTTTTGGACCCTGAGTTCACTTTTGAGGCTCTTCCACAGAATCTGGACATGATCTTAGAGATCACTCTACTGCTCATACCTGATGCATGACAAAACAGGCCTGGGGAGGTTTGTCCATGTTTGGCCCAAACCGCACACTGCTGGCCGGAGCCCTACGTACGCAGAGCCCCAGGAGCAGGGAACACCTCCCTCCTCTTCTCTGAGTTGGGAGCTCCTGAGGGACACGGACCAGGGACAGTGCCCCGCCACCTGCCCTGGCCGCAGAAGTTTCACACTTCTTTTCTGTGTTTTCCAAGTTTTCTTCAATGATGCATAACTTTTGCAATCAGGAAAAAATATATATTTTATAACTATATTTATATAAAACCGTGGTTTTTCCAAACACACGTAAACTCCCCTGGCCTCGTCTCTACAGCTGCAGGGTGCCACTCAGGAATGTCTATTCCATCACCCTCGACTGCTTTGCAATAATTAAATGATTCCCGGAGCCCATTTTGACCAAGAGCTAGACAACAGTACAGCCCTTTCCCATCCCATCCACCACCGTCCTCACTCCCCCGCTGCCCCGGGCTTGTTCTGAAGACCCACATCTGTTCCCTGCGTTAAAGGGGACAGGGAAGGAGGTTTTGGTGCGGACGGGACTGAGAACTCCAGCCTGATGGGGCCGATGGCACAAGGGTCGCATCGCCAATCCCTGCAGACTCTAGCCTGGGGGGATCTGTCCAGACCAGGAGAGTCTGCCCGCCGCTTGTTTACCAGGGGCGGCAGAGGACAGCTGGCCGGAGCCGGCAGGCGAGCGGCCGTGGGGGCGCAGGGGCGCTGACCTCGAGGCCGCGGGAGGAGCGGCGCTGCTGCGGTGCGCCGGGTCCCTGCAGAGCCGCGCGAAGCGGCGGAGCTGCTTGTGGCCTCGGCGCCGGTACCTTCGATGAGGATGCGGGGCTCTTCGCGTTCGCTTCCCCCAGGGATCTCGCGCCCTCCCCGGCCCCCCCCCCCCCGCAGCCTCAGCCTCCCCTTGTCCATCTTTTCCTGTCTGATCCCTGCGGCCCGAGGCCTCCCTAGAACAGACACTAGCGTCCCACCGACGGGCCCACACGGCGATGCTGCTGCTACTTTTTTCTACTTGCAACGGAAACTCAGAGGAACCTGCGTTAGCATTTATTTTCTGCTCACGCTAATATCTCCATGTGCTCCTCTGCTTCCAGCAAACCGGAAACCAGCACAAACGTGCAGAGCCTGGGGTTAGCGCTCCCGAAACTTCCCGGATCTGTCAAGATGGAAGATGCCCCCCGCCCCCTCCGCGGCTACCACCCACCACCCGCCCCCGCCCCCTTATCTCCCTTGTCTTGCTGGACTCCTGGCTGCGTGATAGAAACGAAAAGATTTTAGACCTGGAAGGGCTTTGATTACACCTCGAGACAAAAATATGAAAACAGGGCTTCCCTGGTGGCGCAGTGGTTGAGAGTCCGCCTGCCGATGCAGGGGACACGGGTTCATGCCCCGGCCAGGGAGGATCCCACATGCCGCGGAGCGGCTGGGCCCGTGAGCCATGGCCGCTGAGCCTGCGCGTCCAGAGCCTGTGCTCCGCAACGGGAGAGGCCACAACAGTGAGAGGCCCGCGTAATGCAAAAAAAAAAAAAAAAAAAAAATGAAAACATAGGTTCTTTTCTCTGCATTATCTGCGTCTATCAAGGGCCTGAACTCACCTATTTCCAGAAACGTTGCAGGGCTTCCGGAGAAGACTTGAAGGATTAGGGAAAAAGTAACGTCAGCATGTCAGCACCCCTCTCCTCGCCCCCCGCCCCAGTTTCTCCAAACATTTGTTAGACGGTCACCTAAAAGAAGGATGGCAGGGTTGAAAGCGTTTTGAGGACAGGAGGCCCTTCAGTAATCTTATTGATCATCCATAAAAAAGAGCGTGGTTCATGAGTAGCTCGTGGCAAGTACATCCGTAATCAGTCAGGGTTTTACTGGGAAATGCTTTCTTCTGACAGTGCGTTAAGCAGCATCAGACTTTTTTGAAAAATGCTGTTGAACTGGAGACGGGCGATCCAAGGGAGTCCTATGCTGAGGTGGAAGATTCTTGTCTTTCCCAGGACACCAGAGGCATGAATCATGGCTCCTGGGAGCAGCCCTATGTCTTGTGTAATGATAAGTTAGCCACCAAGTTGTCTCAGCTGATTCTTGGACTACCTACATTCATGGGAGGTAAACTCTGTTGGCAAGAGTCTTGCTGTGTTTAGAGAGACATCACCCTGCCAGCCTGGCTTGGCCGTGGCATCGTTTGTACCTCTGACCCTCAGCTCCAGGGAGAAGAGAATCCTAAAACCAGCGGGAAAGGCCTGAAGCAATCATCAGTGTATCCAGATGACTAAAAAATGGATCTGAATAAAGCCTTTGATTTTAAGGAAAATCATGTAACATTTCTATAGGGTTTCACACTTAAAACTTCATGAGATGGTCTCCTGTTCCTCTTGCAGGAATATCAGAGGCAGCTGGGCCACGCACCACTGCTGTCCCTTACGGGAAGGGGGAGGTGGGGCACGAAGGGGACAGTTCATTTCCCGGGATCACACACTGAATGATGGAGCCTAGGTACAAGTTCAGGTCTTCAGTCTCCTGGTTAGCGATGTTTCCTCATCTACAAAGTTACATCCTATCCACTGGAAATGCGCTCACTGGCATCTGCTTCTTAAAAATAAGACGCATTCAGGACCACACTGTGAAAGGCATCAAAGGGAATAAAGGAGTGATAAATGGGTTTTCTGGTCTTTCAGGGTTTATAAACCTCTTAAGGAGCCAGATGGAAAAGGAAAATTGAGTAACGATGAAAACAATGCTGCTTCTTTAGAGCCTGTCTTCATACTCCTGTGATTTTATGAGGAACAGCTAAGTGGTATGGGGTGGGGCAGAGCGGGTGGAACTCTAAGGAAGCAAGTGACTGCTTTGGCTTTTTGGTTGTAAAGTCGAAGGGTTTGGCTCACGTGTTACATACAGACTGGAAGGCACCTTGGCCTCCGGTATCCAAACTACATGTGTGGAGAAAGCCAGATGATTATTTACCCCAAATACCCATCTCTCTCAGGAAACTAATAAAAAAGCTCTTTTAGTTGCCGCAGTCAACTGAAAAGACAGGATATTCAAGATGGTTGTCTATTAAAAATAATCCAAGTTCAAAGTGGTTTTTCAGTCCTGGATTCTGGAAATGTTCTGAGTCTTTAGTCCACGTAAGATGGGCCACCTTCATTTGGTTACATTAGGTTTTTTAATTTTAAAATTTGGACGTTTTTCAACTTTCATTTCTTTAAATATTTTCTCTGAGCCCCTCTCCCGGAATTTCAATTACATGTGTGTTAGACCACTTGACAGTAGCCACAGGGGCACCGAGGCTCTGTTCTTTTTTCTTCTGGCTGTGCCGTGCAACACGCGGGATCCTCGTGCCCTGACAAGGGATCGAACCCATGCCCCCTGCAGTGGCAGTGCAGAGTCTTAACCACTGGACCGCCAGGGAAGTCCCTTAAGTTTATTTTTGATGAGGGAATTCCCTGGTGGTCCAGCGGTTAGGACTCAGTGCTTTCACTGCTGGGGCCCGGGTTCAGCCCCTGGTCAGGGAACTGAAATCCTGATGACAGCAAACACTCAAGTGATAAACTCACACTAAATTAAGAATTTAAAGGAATGATCTTAATTCCACTCACTAATACTTTTCTTATTAAAAAGGCGAGTTAATGATGAGGGGAAAGTTTCTCTTTATAGAAGTGTTCCAGTTAATAAATGAACATAAAATAATAGAATATCACGGTTTTGCATTCCCCACTGAAATAATGGATGTAGGCAATGATTATCTATAACTTCACATCACACAAATAGAGGCAAAGAGACAGAATGAACTTCTGAGAGAGGTACAATCATCATCTGGGAGGTAGTCTTACCAACTGAGTCTGAATCTGATGGAGACTTTTGATCTAACAACCAATTCACAGGAAATAATAGCAGGAAGGAGGAACGTGTTAAGTGACACCATGGAGATGCAATCAGCAAACTTTAGACCACAGAAAACCCTATAGGATAAATGATCTGATTGTTTCCATAAGTAACCAGCAGAGCAAAAAGAAAAGACAGAAGGGAGGTGGAACCGATAAATGTAAAGAGTCATAAGGACGTATCAGTCAATTACAACGTGTGAATCTTTATTTCAAGCCTAATTCTAACAACAACAAAAAATAAAGATAAAAAATAAAAAGGCGAGTTAAATGATAACCTTGTTTTTATGTGTGTATCATATATATGCCATGTATATATATATATAAATGCCTTATGGTGCTGGCCTGCCCACACTTTCCGGTCTTCCTGGTCCACTACCTTGATGACGGGCAGCAGTCGTGTTTTATATCAGCCAGGACCCTGCCCTAGCTGATCGGACCAAAAACTGAGCATTTTGAGATGATCTCTCCCTAAGCTGAACAGCAACCTGTGTAACAGGGGCTTATGATTGTATAAAAGCAAGCAGAAGTTATGAAGAGCAAAAACTAGAAGTAGGGAAAGTGTGCCAGCTGTTTGGTAGAGAGGTGAGAAGCAAAGAGAACCCTGGGAAAATGAGACCCAAGTGTTCTAGTTTCCGGTTTCAGGGATACTGGCTTCTCGGGAAGATAAGTAATGCTTGTAAGTTACCAACTGGCTGTATCCTGACAATAAGGCTATTGTATCCTCCCAAGAAACCCCTCCTAAATTAAGTCATCTCAAGTGGGTCTCTCATTCTTTTAATTAAACAAGTTTGACTGAGCTATAAATGTGCATATTTTAAATGATATCTTTGAAATGATAGGCTGAAAATATAGGTAAGTGACACCAAACTATGAATGGGCCAGTGAAGGGTTACTTGTGTTTAAACAAATTCACAGCAGAATAAGAGCTTATGTGTTAGGTGACCAAATGGAACAAAGGAAGATTATCGAATATGGGGGAAAATGCACTGTAAGTTCTTCCCTTAATATCAAGGATAAAAACAAGAATTGTTCAGTGATGATCTCAGTGCCACCCTGCAGCTCTGTTCATGACTTCTGCCCACAGGAAACATTTCACTGAAATGCATTAAATGTTAGAAGATATGCTCATTTGGATGGCATTTCATTTCATGGGTTGAACACATACATCAAATTTCATGTGCATCTTGATACTTTGTAAACGGCAAAACAAATACTGTATAGCTAATTATTTCCTCAGACACTGTTGCGAAATAAAAACAGAGGCAGGGACAGAAACATGATGGCAAATACCAGTAATTACAAAGTTCCACTGCAAAGACCTCATTCTGTTCTGTTAATGAGATTTCAGTTTGGAAGATCCAGTGTTAGAATAGAATGGAATGAGGAGCAGTCGTTACAGCAGTCCCCCCTTTTCTGCAATTCTGATATCCGAGGTTTCAGTTACCTGATGAATTGTCCAAAAATATTAAATGGAAAATTCCAGAAATAAACAATTCATGAGTTTTACATCGCATGCCATTCTGAGCAGTGTGCTGAAATCTCGTGGTGTCCAGCGCCGTCCCGCCCGGGATGTGAATCATCCCCTGTTCCCTGCGTCCTATCCCTTAGTTACTTAGTAGCCCTCTCAGTTATCAGATGGGCTGTTGCGGCCGCAGTGTTGTGTTCAAGTGACCCTTATTTTACTTAATAACGGCCCCAAAGGGCAACAAGAGGGATGCTGGCAATTCGGATATTCTCTTACTGTGCCTAAATTATACATTAAAGCTTTTTGTAGGTATGTATGAATAGGAAGAAAACCCATAGAATATATTGGGTTTAGTGCTATCTGAGGTTTCGGGCATTCACTGAAGGTCTTGGAACATAGACCCCCCGGGTAAGCCTGGATAAAGGTGGAGCAGTGGGAACACAGGCCGGTTTTGGGCGGTGGGCCAGGATGCAAGGTTTCAGCCAACGTCAAGCGAGAGCCTAAATGTTTGATTGTCTAATGAAAATATCAGAGCTTTTAATTTTAATGGTTTGTACATGAACATTAGAAAAAAAATCCAAAAAAAGACAAGTATTGCCAGCTAAGGAGAGAGAACGCCAAATACTGTCCGTTGCTTGAACCTGAACAGCATTCTGGGTCAAGGATGTTCCGTTAAGCAGGAGTTTAAGGTAATTTCTCTGCTTTAAAAGATTAATTTACCATTTTAGTTAAAAGAACAAAAGGAATCGACCTCGTTATTTGACATCAGATAGGCAGAACTAGCAGAAATTACTGAATAATTTCTAAAAGTTCTACTGGCTTAATAGGAGATTACATTCACATAAGTCAATAGAACCAAGGCTATATCAGGGATCACACAGAATATATTTGATACTATTTGATTATAAATAATGTCCATTGTTAAGTTCATGGTGTTCTTTTACTCCGTTTCTTACTGTATTCTAAAGTTAGTTGCTTTAAAAATTCTCAACACAACAGATACTCTGTGGTATTTGTAAAACTCGATAGCATTTTTGCTAGTCTGTAGGAGGATGGGCATTTGGGAATGTGGGCTTCAGTCTTCCCCTTTTTTTCTAGGTCCTATCACACTGTGTCCTGGACTCTGCACTCTGTCCTTTATCTCCTTTTCCATTTTGGAGGAAAAAAGAAAAGAAAAAACTTCACTAGACACTCATTCCTTTGGGCTGGGCTAATCTCTCACCTTTGACCATATTCCAAAGAAAGTAAATTTTAGCTCTGCACTCCTAACTCCTGAGAACAAATGACTTTAAAAAAACAAAAACAAAAAACAGAACTGCTCCTGGGAATTCAAAGTGTTATCTAACCTCTGTGGATTGTTGGTTGGTAGAAGATTTGTATAACAGGAAGAAATGTTAGAGTCTATCTCTAGACTGCAATAGTTTGTATGCTAGCCGGGAACTTGAACACAACTGCTTCTGAACAAAATGTACCGAGTTATTTTTCATCTGTATCGTGGAGAGAGGAATTGCTGAAATGGTGTATCACATATAATTTGGGGGAACAATGGCATTATTTGGGTAAGCAGAGATTGCTAGAGTATTTGCAGCTTTGTTAACAAAATGGCTTGGGACGTAAAAACCCTTGAGGTATTTGTTTTCCTATTTATAAGAAAAATAAAATTTAGAGTTTTTCTGTGTATAGGACAACCATGAAAATGCATCATAGTGGCATGTTGTGATTATATAGTATATATATGTTCGTATATATCATATCTAGAACACTGTTCAAAGGTAATAAAATAAAACTCTTACAATGTTTAATTATTTCGGGTTTTAGGTCCAAAATCAGCTTTCTGTTCTTGGGTATAGATAGCTGGTTCCCAGCTTACATTTTCACAATTTCCTTCATAAGAGTAAAAAGAAATTGTCCATTGATTTCATTTGTTGATTTAAATTAAAAAAAAACTCCCACTAGATATTACTATTTTCCCCTTATCAACCTACCTGTGGGAAAGTAATAAGCAAATTACATACAAAACACAAGTAAAATTCTGTAGAGAAGCAATTTTCCTTGAGCCTTAAATTGAATTAAAATGGTTGCTTATTCTTTCAACTATTGATACGGCCTCATAGTTGACATATTATCCCTAAACAAATTTTGATTTTCCATATTGATTCAAACACTCTTGTTCATTTAGTTGAAAAGTCCATGTCTGCTCCAAAACCCTTAGATAAAGTGCGGACTTGTTTCTCGTAAAAGGAATTTTTAGCCATTTAAAAAGCCTGCCCATTAAACTAATAATGAAAATAAAAGAGGCAGAATCACTGTCTGATCATGATGTTCTTATTCTGAATTGTATTTGGAACAAAAAAAGTACACATCCTGGAATAACAGCAACTGATGTTAATTCAGTAAAAGGTAAGTATCAGAGCATGAACCCTTCGGGTTGAAAGTAAAAGAACCTTAAGTAACGAGAGGACCTTATCGAGGAGCCTGAGTTAACCCTGACGTGGAATTTAAGGACCGGAAGTTAGGCCAAGGACTGGGAATCCATCTGGACTTACGTCTTTGCCACCCTGCACATCTCTGTCCGTTTTCTCTTGCTTTGCAGACAGGTGGACTCTGAATTTGTTTGTCTCTCGTGAAGTGACCTCTAGAGACTGACCAGCACCTCAGTCTAAAGACCCCGAAGAGAGAACCTAATTGGTCCAACTGGGGTCGTGTGACTAGTTATGGCCAGAGGGGCACAGTGCCCTAGGGGACGTGCCTAGGGGACGAAAGGGGACGTTCTCTGAAGGGGGCTGGGAAGGCATTCAAAGTGTTTACTACAATACGACTTTCATCAGCGCATCCCCCAGACCCTCTTCCATTAAACAGGCATTTTTATCTGCATCACAGGTAGATATGGTTATTTTCTGGGGCATCTCTGCCCACTCCTTGCTTCACATCTATGCTCCAGCAACAAAGAATTGCTTGTAGTCCCAACTACCCATCTTCTACTTACCACCCATATGCCCCCTTGCGATCAATGAATTTCACGCCTAAGTTCCTGTGGTCCTCTGTGCTTGTAATGGTCCCCTCCCAATCCTTTCATTCTTTAGGCGTCATGGCAGATGTCACTGCTTGCAGCAGACCTTCTGGACTTGTTTCCCTTCCTGGGCTAGTTATCGCTGCTGTCTTTACGCATCATAACTGTGCACATCATCTCCATCATCCCTTGTTTGTGATTTACCATGTAGGTTCTGGCATCTTTTGGACCCCGCAAGCTGTGAGCCTGGCCTACAGTGGGCGCTCCAAAATAGTTGAATGAATATGCTCGAAAAGTTTCCTGTTGGCTAATAATGGACTCTCTAGAGTTAAAAGAGAGTGTGTCATTACAGGACAAGTATTGTCTGCATAAACCCCTTAGAGCTGTTAACTTGTCAAATACTCACATGTCAGGAAGTACCAACCAAACCTCCCCTCGGGACCTGCTGGGCAGCCCCCCACTTAAGAAACGCCCGCTGCTGCTGCTTACCTGGTGCCCTAACCAGTTTAACTGCCTCTTAAAACTTCTGCTGGGCTGGCGCTCCTCTCCTTTTAGACGCAATTTTGATCCAGTGAGGTAATGCGCAGAACATCAGTTTATGAAATTATTTTATTTTTTCTGCATATACACGTTATTTTTCAAAGGCAATTTCATTAACTACATCCTGCAGCTCTGTGGACTTACAACATTAATTTACAAGGTTGGCCTTGATTTTCAGTCGAGACATATGTATGTATGTGTGTGTGTATATATATACACACAAAAAAATATATGTATACAAAAAATATAGAGGGAGAGAGATAGTTTTCTTCTTAGTCTTAATTTCTGCACTCTTTAGTCCTCAAGGGTTTGACTGCTTCTCCTGCCTTAGCGTTAAATGCGCCTTTCCCCCTCGCCCCACCCCTTGACATTTTATCAGGTAGCAAAAAGCTGGCTGATCCTAAAAGGAAATTTTGCAAATGGTTGACTTTTGTTAACCCCAGGTTTGGGAGGGAGGGGAGAAAAGAGCTTCCCTCAGATAAGAGTTTTAAACTGAATTTCCTCTCCACAAAAATAGAAAAACAACAGCAACCCTCCCAGGACCGCCTTTGGGCACTTTGTGGCGGGCAACCCCCCAAGTCCTAGTAAGTGAATTAGCATCTCAGAAGGGCGCTCCCCGCGGGGCTGGCACTGATCAGGGTCAGCCGGTGTGTTTGCCGGCGACTGTTCGGGGGGGTGGTTAATTGAGTGTCAGTCTCGGCCAGTGTCGTCTCGCTGGCGCCGGGCGCTTTTGGATTTGCTAATTCTCGTTAAGTGTCTGTGGCCGGCTACTCGTCCCGTCTACCCGGGAGAACTCGGCGGCCCCTGCAGATCGACAGCCTGTCTGGGCCTTATTGATCACTCGGCAGGGCGGACGCGCGGAAGGGGCGGGGGGAGGGCTGAACGCGCCCCCTTCCCGCCCGGACGCCCTCCCCGGGCGCGCGCCGGCCCGCAGGGCCCACGCCGGGGGCCGCCCCCGCTCCCCCGAGCTCCCGAGGCGCGCCGCGCGACGGGAGGGCTCCGAAGGCGGCCGCGCGGGTCACTCGCGAGTTTCGGGGAACGACAAGGAAGCCACGCGCTGGCGCACGCCGGCCCGAGGCAGCGCAGTGAGGGTCACGGAGGCGGGGGCCCGAGGAATGGCCTGAGGCCCGGCTCAACCAGCCGCTCCCGAAGGTCACGGGCGCGCGGCCTCCGCGAGGGGGAGCGCGGGAGACGGCCGGCGCCCTCCGCAGCCCAGACGCCGGCGCCGCTCGGAGCCGCGGGGCAGCGCCCTCAGCCCGCGCCCGGCCCCGCCCCCTGGCTGCGGGAGGAGCGGCTGGAGCCTGGCGGCCAATCGGACGGCGCCGGCGCGGCCGGGGCGGGGCGGCGCCGGCCGGCTCCCAGCGCGGGGCGCTATTTACGGCGAGGAGCCGGCCTGATCCGGGCGGGTGTAGGCGGCAGCTCGCGGCGGGCGGTGTCTGCGCGCTCCGGCGCTCGCGCCTTCGCCGAGTGGCCGGCCGAACGCGGGGAACGGAGCCGGGCGCCCACTCCGACCGCCGCGCCGAGCGGGCGGAGTGGAGGAGCGCGCCTTGCGGAGTCGGACCCTGCCCCGCGCGCCCTCCAGCCGCGCTCCATGCTCCGGCCGCGGCCCGGCCCCGCGCCCCGGGCAGCACCCATGCCCTGCACGCGCCGGGAGCCGTAGGCTGCAGCTGCGCCGCGGCTCCGGGAGCCGGCGGGGGCGCCGCGGCCGTGGGGGGCGTCCATGGATCGTCACTCCAGCTACATCTTCATCTGGCTGCAGCTCGAACTCTGCGCCATGGCCGTGCTGCTCACCAAAGGTGGGTGCCCGCCGGCCAGCCGGCTGGGCGCGCGCTCGCCGGGGAGGGCCGCGGGGTCCCGGGGCGCCCGCCGCCAGGGCTTTGTTAGCGGCGGGAGAGGTGGCCTCCCTCGCGGGGCCCGCAGGTCGCGACAAGTTGCCCGTCCTTAGAAGTCGCGGCGGTGGCTTCGCGGCCGCCCCGGGGTGTCCCGGGCCCGACGCGCGGAGATGGAGTGACAGCCTGCGGGCGAGTGGTTGTCAGTGTTTGTACAGGTCGGCCCGTCGTGAACTTCCGATCGCTGCAGCCGGGGAGCGGGGCCCGAGTGTGGGGCGGAGGCGGCCGGGAGGGACGGCGGACCCCGCCCCCGTCGCCCAGTGCCCGCGTGTGCGCGTCTCCGTCGTGAGTGTGTGTCTCGGTGGTCTGCGCGGCTCTGTATTTGAGTGTGTCTCTGCTGCGAGTGCGTGTCTGTATTGCAGTGTCTCTGTCCGTGAGTGTGTGTGTGTCTTCGAGCGAGGGTGCTTGTGAGCCCGCGAGCGTGTGTGCCGTCCGAGGGGTGTGCGTGTGTGCAGGAGTGTGGGCTGTGTTGCTTCTCAGGGGTTGGGAAGTGGGGGCTCTGTCAGCGGTCGTGTTTCCCACTCACCTCATATTTTATAAACGCTACTCAAAAAAAAAAAAAAAAAAAAGCAGCGGTCAGTTTCTTTTTTTCCCTGCAGGCTTTCGCCGTTTAGGTCGAAATAACCCAAACAACTGCCTCTGGGTTTCAAGGTCCCCCAGCCTCCCTCGCCAGGAACTCTCCCTGCTGTTTGCTCTGCGAACAGATACTTTTTTAGAAAATAGGAAGCATTTTTAGCTTTCTCCACCCCGCATCCCACGCCCCCTTTCCTCTAATTGCCATGTAGCAGGCATGAGGTTGAAGGATACGCCAGGCCAGCGAGGATGATGTGCTGCAGTATTTATTTACTTTGCAAGGAAGGCTGTAATCAACCCTAAATAACAGCCCTCGCGGGGTGCAGAGGGGAGCCTCCTGGCCCTATCAAAGGCCGGCCGAACGGGGCCGGACTGCGGCTGACATAAGTCGCAGATACCGAAACTATGTGCCTGATAATGATATAATTAGGGGATCAGAGGTTTCTGACTGCTGCGGACTTCAAACGCTTTGGAAGAAGCCCGCAGTCTCTCCTGTAGCCGTCCGGACTGAAGCAGACATTTTTGTTTAATCACCACATACAGTAACTAGAAAGGGGGGCAGACAGAAGAGCATTGTTCCCTGTTTCAAAATACCAGTCCCCTCCTGGCCTTCCACGTGCCACAGGAAGAAACTTTATGAAACGGCAGAAATAGAGTTTTAATACAGTAACACAAAAGTCCATTCAACTTGCTCCAATGTGGCTCCAATTAAAAAAAAAAAAGTTGTTAGAGCTTTCCTAGTTACCTGTCAAGATTTTATTAGACTGTTTTAGGTCACTGAAAATACAGTCTTTCAAACAGGCTCTCGTAAACACTGAGGCAGCCTTCTACTTGTGTTCAGCTTCTTTTCTGCATGAGATCTGAAGTGACTGGGATCAAAACTGACTTTTAATCTGGTTTATGTCTACTTTCAATCTGTCTGTGGAAATTGTCAGACTTAGGGATCTGCAGTCATCACCACTGAAGACCAGTGAGCTTTATGCGAAAGAGCAAGAAGCTTGGAAAGAGGAGTAAAGAGCTTCTGCGAAGCAGGCTTCTGACCGGAAGGTCCTGCTTACTGGAGAAGGGACCTGGGCCCAGACCAGGACGCAGCAGGACAGGACAGGAGCAAGACCTCCGGCTTTGCGGGGTGGCACCCAGGTTGCCAAAGATCTGTGTTTACGTGGCTGCATTTTTAGACCTGAAGCATTAGCAGATGCCGGTGCAGGCTGAGCGCTCGGTCCGGTGGCCTGGAATTTGGACAGATAGTTAAATGAGACCTCTTACTCGGGCACTCGCGGGAGGAGGGAGGAAGAAAGGCGAGGCTGGGAAGAGGTTTGCAAAGCGGCAGTGCCCCGTGTCGGTGTTGGTGTTCAATTTCAGGGCGGCGGTTTCTGTAACCAGGCCGAACTTCAGAGGAGGAAGCTGGGGAGAGGTGTGTACCCGAGTTCAGTTCACAGCAGCTTCAGCCGTGGCAGGTGACAGTGGCCGCGGTCCACCGGGTCAGATAGCGTGTGAGCGAGCGCTCCCAGAGCCAGATAATTTCAACGAGAAGTTGACGTGGAAGCCTCAGATCTTGCGCTGTGACTTGCAACTCCCAAACTAAGTTTTATAAAGGAAACTTTTAATCACTTCCCATAGAAAAATTTGAGGTTTCCTTAAGGATTTTTCATTCAACCAGCAGAGGTTTTTCTGTTTCAGTGTTTCCCCTTTTAGATCCCATGTTGAATTACATAAAACTGGGGAGTTTTACCCCCAGTTTTACCCCCTCCTCCCTGCTCCCAGTTTTATGACTTTCCATTTGGGCTGAAAGAAACTGACTTTGGCAAGCAAACCACTAATTGTAAAGTGCCTAGTTCCTGTTTTACAGCATACTGGCTAAAAGCTCCCCTGCATGCAGAGATCTTTATAGGCAAAGTTTGCCTTTTCTAGAGAGGTTGCAAATAGCTACCCAGTTTCATAGTTTTCAGCCCCCCCGACCGGAGCAACTTCTAGATTGCTGTGTTTCTGGTTAGTAGCTTTACGAGATGTTAGCTAAGGCTCTTGCGTCTCGGTGCAGCCCTTTGAGGTAGTAACCGACTCAGCAGCTGCAATGGAATACGTACACTGACAGAATCTCAAAGCGTAGCGTTTCACGTTGTACGGTCACGTAGGATTAACTGAGTAAATAATGTAATTTACCTTTTACGGTGGGAGAAATTATGGGGGTGATTATTTTGCTTCAGAAACAAAAGTGTTATTTTTCATTATCCGCTAACTTATCCTAAATTGAACTTTTCTCTGCTACGTGGATTAATACATTTCTAAGATGATATTTCCCTGGCTTGGGATCCAAGCACCGGCTTGCACAAAGGGCTTTCCCCGTCCACGCGGACTGCCCTTCGAAGCCCTCAGCTGAATATTCTCTAAAGTGAGTGTCTTTGAGATCGGGGGTTGAGCAGTTGCTTACGTGGATGCCTTATCTGGTCTCTGAAGCCGTCTGATGCAGTTTCCCCTTGTTTGCAGGTGAAATCAGATGCTACTGCGATGCCGCCCACTGCGTGGCTACTGGTTACATGTGTAAATCGGAGCTGAGCGCCTGCTTCTCCAAACTTCTTGATCCTCAGAACACAAATTCCCCTCTCACGCACGGCTGCCTGGACTCTCTCGCAAGCACAGCAGATGTCTGCCAAGCCAGACAGGCCCACAACCGCTCTGGCGGCGCTGCGCCCACGCTGGGGTGCTGCCACGAGGACATGTGCAATTACAGGGGGCTGCAGGACGTCCTCGCCCCGCCCAAGGGGGAGGCCTCAGGTAGGGAGAAGCCCTCTGACCGAGCCCTTGCCTGGTCTCTACTGACTTTGTTGTTAATGTAATCGGGGATAGCAGAGGGAGAAGCACAGCTGGGTGCAAGGGGCATCTCTACTGGGTAGCTTTCGTGTCCGCGTGAGCGTTAGATGTCTGTCTGCGTAATAGGTTTTGCCTGTTTTTCCAACATTTTGAAGCCACTAAGAGACCATTACTAATCAGTAATGACAGTTCGAAAACAAGTGTTTTTGGAAGCTTCTCTGCCACACTGGCAGCATTTCTGTTCTAAATATTGATTGAATTGTAAGCTTCTCTTTAATGGGGTACCACGTTGAAAACGGAGGGGTGCCCGCAAACGTCTCCAGGAGGGCTTGATCGTTTTGCTTGTGTTCCTTTAGGACAAGGGAACAGGTATCAGCATGGTGGGAGCAGAAACCTCATCACCAAGGTGCAGGAGCTGACGTCCTCCAAAGAGCTGTGGTTCCGGGCGGCGGTGATCGCCGTTCCCATCGCCGGGGGGCTGATCCTAGTGTTGCTGATTATGTTGGCCCTGAGGATGCTGCGGAGCGAGAGCAAGAGGCTGCAGGACCAGCGGCAGCAGATGCTGTCGCGTTTGCACTACAGCTTTCACGGACACCACTCCAAAAAGGGGCAGGTGGCAAAGCTAGACTTGGAGTGCATGGTGCCCGTGACCGGCCATGAGAACTGCTGTCTGACCTGCGACAAGACGAGACAGGCTGACCTCAGCCACGACCGGATCCTGTCGCTCGTGCACTGGGGCATGTACAGTGGGCACGGGAAGCTGGAGTTCGTATGACGGGGTCTCACGGAACTGGACCTCTGGGGCCCTTTGAGTTCTGCTGGCCGGGAGCACTTTATCTGAAGAAAAACAAACTCGCGTCATGACCTTCGAGAGATAGAATGACCTCTGCAAACAGAATCTTGGATATTTCTTCTGAAGGATTATTTGCACAGACTTAAATACAGTCAAAATGTATTATTTGCTTTAAAAGTATGAAAAGCAAAGAGAAGACTCTGTACACTGTTACCAGGGTTATTTGCATCCAGAGGGAGCTGGAATCGAGTACCTAAATAAAAGAACGTGTGCTCTGTGTAAGCTCCTACATCCTGATTTATCATAGAGGTTAAAAAAAAATATATATATATATATATATATATATATATATATATATTTTTTTTTTTGGTCTGAAATTTTGCGGTGTCGTCATAAATTAAAAACTAAGCAGGAAGGGTAAGGAACTACGTATTAATGATACAGATGAAGGCCCGTCATCGCCCAGAGTAGGTCTCAACCATAGATTTTGGCTTAACTTTTTCACTTTTATTATTTTTTTAAACAAGACCAAGATCTCGTTTTTTCTTACGTGGCGCGTGTGTCATTTTCTTACAGTGTGGAGAATGTCTAAATGCCCGTCACTCAGTGTCTCACCCGCAATGTTTGGTGAGGATGATGCTGGTTTTTAGCTTTCGTCTCATAGAAGTCAGAAACTTATTTATACCAGGTCAGATATCACTGACCAGTTTCGGAAGTTGCCTTAGCAAAGAGTGGTATTTCGCAACTTGATCTAGGTGCTCTGGAATATGTTTTTAAATGTGTCTACCTCCGATCAAAAAAGGAAAAAAAGCTTTTACTAAATGAAACTTCGTTTTGGTAAAGTTCGTCACTGTCTACTTTTACTTCTTAATTCATCAGTTTATTCTGTCTCAAACCTAATTTAATATTTTGGACCCCAAATTTAGCCAAACATGATTGTACCATGTTCCTGGTTTTTAAGCCTTCCTTCCACACAGTGTTATTATTATTTTTTTTACTTCTCAATCTTTAGAAAGATTTTCAAGAGTGAACGTTATATATCGAGATTTAAATAACAGTTTCCTCCCTAAATGATTCTTTTATTTATATAATCAAATAGACTTGGTTTTAGCCACTAACACACTATGTAACAGTGTTCCCACTCCTGGAGGACTTCGGCAATACAGCCCAGCCTGAATTTAAACCCATGCCACATTTGTTTACTTTCTCCCCCCAGATGGGTCTTTGCTATCTTAAATGTGAGAATAATTTGTAGGTTCTTTTCTCAATACTTTTGTATATTTGAAACTTTTGCTTAAAAATTAACCTATAGCCTGCATATTTGAGTACATGGGGGTTTTCTTTTACGAATGTTAAAGGATTTTTTGCATTTTTTTCTGGGATATTTTATGATCAGTATAATTTGGGTCCCTTAAGAAGACAGGTACAGTCGCCCAGTTGGTGGAAGAACCTGAGTTGAAGTGACTAGTCTAAAAATGAATACCTAGGTTATTTAGGAACTAGTGGACCACAGCCCCAAACAAATTAGGCTATGGAATAAATATGCGTTTTAATAAATGGCATTCGTGTTGTGCTTTTTGAGGTTGACAATTCTTGCACGCATGACTTACAATTTATAAAAGGTATTACGTTTTATGTGTGTCCATTTTTGAGGGAGTCAAAGAATTTTGGGGCCTAACTCTCCAAACCTAAGAGAAGAGAACGGATCAAAATGGCCAGTTGGTGAAATTTCCACCCTCACTGCCTCTTCCAAGCTTTAGATCAAATTGCAGTAATTTTGTAGCCTGAAGGTTGAAAGACTTCTTGCCTCTTCTGCGTCCTCACGTCAGGGAGCGCGTCATGCAAGTCCCATGACTCTGAAGTGGCCTGTTCCCTTGCTTGGCCCGCTCTTATTCTTGATTCACCCCATTTCTTCCAAATACCAGTTAACTAGGAACTCAGGAATTCATTAGGAAATAAATAGAACAGTGAAGGATTGAAATTTATACTCTTGGAAACACTTTGAAATCAGTGAATTCCATCCTCCAGGAAGGCCTGCATCTGGGCTGGTGCTAAGGTCAGGGAAGTTTAGTGGCAGGTGAATACAAAGTGTCTCCACGTGGTTCTGTTTGGGCTGAGCTGCTTCCTGTTCTTTCTTGCGTAAAGGAGGCTGTTTACACCTCCCTGTTGGTGGGACGGTGGCTCTGTGCTCAGGGTGTCCTCAAGTTGTAGCCGCGTAATAGGCAGGACCTGTCTCTTTCCGTAATAACAAACCCTCTGCCTTTGCTATCTCCTTATTTAGTATTTGTACACGTTCTTGCCACCAGTTTTAAAGTCGGATCGGCACATAACTTGGACTTTTGACGAAAATATTGCAGGTTTCTCCACTTTGATTTTTCTAAGAACTAAATATAGTGTCTACTTTTGGTTCCCTGCGAGAGTGTAGAGGTTGCCAAGAGCGGAGATAGAGGACCCTTCATGAAATAATGACCTAGCTGATGCGGTGATGTAAGGATGGTGATGGATTTGTTTGTCTTTCCCTCATAGAGATGTTTGCCATTACGCTGAGGTGTCGGGACACGGCTGGGCTTACCAGGAACGGTCCTTGGTTAATATTGACATAGAACTCCCCCCAAAAGTAATTTTCCCTTTCTAAGTGGAAATTTGCCCAAACCAGAGACAAATGGGACCAAATTTGCCATGATGTTTCTGTACGTACACCCCTTAAACATTTCTGCCCCTTTTGAAAAAATTGATCTGTCCGTGGTTACATCTTTTATGTGATTTTTCCTCCCTTATTTTGAATGGCTCAGAGGCTTCCTAGAAATTGACTGGTGTGTCTCTAATTTCTGCTGAACTGATTTTATTAAAAACACTGCACCATAGGGGGTTTGACCTCCCTCCTAAAATACCAAACATGTCTGCTTTAGAAAATCACAAAGCTCTCCTCTGAAGAGCTTGTAAATCTGGTTTCAATATGGCTTGATTATAGACTAAAAGCTTGAAAGCAGTGGCGTCTAGTATCATGAGTCTGGAACTAGCCTTTTTGGGGCCAGGACAGCTTTTTTTCCTTAGAGCCTCTAATTGTTCCTCTTCTGTGTCTCTTAGCCCAAATAACTTTAAACATACAAAAGCTACGTGGTGTGATGAGGTTGAACTCATCCAAGGTAGCAGTCCAGAGCACTTGCGGGTCTCACAGCCTGGGTTCCTGTGCTCCTCTGTTCCCAGACGTGTGAACTTGGGCACATTACTTAGGCTCTTTGGATACTCAGTTCAGTTACCCACACAACGGGGGCTGTAATTACACCTTATGTGATTCTTGCGATGAGGTGTAGGAGGCGGTATTCCTGCTAATACACGAGTCTTGGATGAACTCAAGTCCCGCCCCCACCAAATCCTCAAAATTGGAGAACGGATACCTGTTTTTTATACAGTGGATAGTTTTATTTTACTGTTTAGTATTTCAGGTCTTTGCACATTTGAGGTTTGCAAGCCCTTCTTCAGTTGCCTGCAGACTGGATTTAACTTTTTAAATATTCACTTTCAATTGACTGCTTTTAGCCTCTCCTAGCTACAGATCATGTTGGTTTGTAATTGTTTCCTTTTGCGATAATCTGGACGGCACTGATAGGAACGTTTTCATTGTGTGCACCTATCCCGTTGGATGTTTGACGGAAGGAAGTTCTCTCAGAGTTTCAGCTGCTCCAGGCGCTTAATCCACTGAGAAGACCACAAAAGCCAAGTTAGGTGTCAGAGTGCGTCAGAACTGCTCGACAGTTTGTGTCTGATGCATTCTGAGCAAGTGCTACTATCAATTACAGTCGGCCCCATAGGTGTTCCCGACAAAATACAGCGGTGCCACTGGTTTGGAGGACTTTGTGAATGTTTTCGGGGGGCGCCCTACTTAGTAAACAATCTACTTAATTTCCCTGGATGAAGTTAATTTAGTTATTACTCTGTGGGTCACAGTCATCACGAGAAAAAGAACTGCTGCAACACCAACTCACTCCCTTCCTTCCACCCAATTCATTCTGTGGATGTTGCCCTCACTGCTGACAAAAAAAACAGACCCTCGATCTGAGAATCTGAGATCCAATGCAATAATGAAATTAAATGCTCTTTCAAGTTTTGACAACTCTTTATTTGAGGTACAGTTTTAGACTAAGCACAGCCTTAGAGCCTCTAATTGTTAATTTGCTAACACTGCACGGTTCTGCAGTGCGGTGGTATCGTTCGCTTGTCTGCCATTCCAGAAATTTGGAGATAGAATTGGGAAGGGGGACAGAGCTGAGTTTAACCAGATAGTAGGGTTTACTTGCAGCAAGGCAGCAATTTTCCAGTGGTTCTGCTCTGTAACCTTTAGAAGTTTTTGTTACTTGGGGAGGGCTACCAACCTTACAGCCGCAAGCGTTGCCCTTTATGTGAATGTGAATGTGGATAACCAGATGGGTATTGATGAGCAATCTTGGAGACACTTTGAATGAGCAGTTAGGTAACATCTCAAGGCATTTAAGGAGATTCCTCAAGACTTCAGGAGATTCGTCTGCCTAGTAGCCAGCGGCCAGATGGCCTCTGGGGGCTATTTCAAATTGCATTTAGTTGCCTGTATCTTGCAGATTAGATGCTATTGGACTAAGCCTGAGCACAACCCTGGGAAGAGAGTGCATAACTGTTTATCACACACCGTATGTGTACACACAGGCCATGCCGCGGCCAAACGGTCTTTGTAATCCTGGAGTGATTGTACATTTAACAGATTTCAGGGGGGCGTGTAAGTAGATGTTGGAATTTGTCAGTGATTTGTTTTGAGACACTTGAAGACTGTGTTAGTTGTGATGAATTAATCGGGTCAGAGGCTGTCGTGTGGGTTTACTCTGAAAGATCTCGCGTTACAGACCTAATGGGACAAAAATTGTGTTAGCAGTCAAAACCAAGAGGAATGCAGAAAACGCCTTACCCCTGGTCTCTCCCCCTTGGCATTTCCCTGGGGACTAATGAGGACAGTGGAGAGACACCACACGTCACGCCGTTTCTGCCTTTTCAAGCATTAGACGTTCAGGTGGAAACCTTGTTCACTAAGTGCAGTGGATGTAATTTTGATACCATAGACTTTAACTCACGGTTGCCTTGGAGAATGGGCTATTCCTCACCTGGATTTAGGGATTAAACTGTGAACTCCTCGTGGGGAGGAGCTAGCATCAGTCACCTTTGTAGGTTTCCACAATCCAAGGAGAGAGTGAGATGAAGGACAGATCAAGGCTTCTTGTCAACAGGCATCTGAATTTAGACTGTCAGTAAATAAAGAAACATCGTCTTTCTGTTTGTTTCTCTACCCCAGACTACAGTTTCCCAGATGTGTAATTTTTTTCTCTGGGAAGCTTAAAGGAAAGCAGATTGCTAGTGAAGGGAGAAAGCACTGAGGCGTGGCCCAGTCCGCTAGCCACCTTTTAATGTTAGCACAGCCTCCAGGTTCATTGAAGGAAACTGATTCTTACCAGAAAGTATATCCTCCTCCCACCATGAAACCAAGAGCTGTACTTTCATCTTAGTATTTTTAAATATCCAAGATTTTCATCAAATATGGTTTCTCTAAGGAGTCAGGAATAAGTGCCCGAGCGCTGTGCTCATCACAGAGCTCAGGGATCTGGAACTTGCAGGTGGATACGCTATTTCAGCCGCAACTGCGGCAACTGGGGCAACTTTGGCGAATTCTTTTCTTCTCCTGGAAATGAGCCTCTGACCAGATGCTATAATAAAAGCAAAGAATAGTCTGCTGTGTCTTTTATTCAAGGACACACCAAAAGTTACCAATAAATTACCTGCCCCCTTCAAACGTTCGGCATTTTCATCTGAAAATGCTTGTACTTCAAAAGCCAAGGGCTTCTGGTGCGTCCGTTTACAGTTTTATAAATTTAGACTTTGTATAGCTTTCTTTTATTACATTATTATGTAGTTTTTATTATTGTAATATAATTATTATACTATTATATATTATACTAATATAATCAATATAATACAACATGATATAATTAATATAGCATTAATAACATTAACTTTATTAATATATTATATCATATAAATATATTACTAGTTAATATACATAATGTAGTTGATATTTTATATTTCATTGTTTTTTATTATTATATAGTTTATTATATTATATATATATATTATTTCGAAACTTAGTCATGCATAGATAAGTAACCAAAGGTAAATTTAAGATGGACGTGTAGAGGGTGTTCATTCACGCCTTTCCAATCCTCATATTATTTCTAGTGTCCCATATTCTTTTATTTATTTAAAAACATTTTATATGTACCTGTATTTATATTTTCCATGAGTCCTGGCTCAAAGCGACGTCAACCCGCTGCCAGCAGTGTTTGTTAGAAATACGAGTGAAGTGTGGAAAAGAGGAACGCCATTTCCTCAAAAGCAGCACTGGTGTCGGCCAGCATTTTCAAAGGCACATTTTCTGCAGAATCTGCCGTGGCAGCGATCCTGCGGGTCTCCCCTGGGACGCTTCGTGTCCCGCTACGATGTCACAGGAGGACGAAGCACGGAGGTGGCACTGCTGGCGGGGCCGTCTGAAGGGGGTCGTCCGTCCCTGCGGGATGCTGAATGTCAAGGGTCATTTCCCGAGCCTGACGCTTGACTGTGAAGCGGGTTAGGAGGTCAGTCTTTCCAGGCGCTGGCCTGTGACGAGCACTAGAGGTGGACCATAAACCCCGACGTCCTCACCCACCTTGTTTAACCACAGGACGCTGTTGGTTGGCATTTGTGTGCAAATTGCGGTGAGTACCTCACCGGTGGCTTTGAAATGTTCGGTTTGTTTATCCCAACGTGGGAAGCCCGGCCTCTTCCTGGTGGGGGACGGTTCATGGGGCTCTTATTCGTGGCCCTCAGCAGTGAATGAAGTCCAGCAGTGACCGACACCCTCGGCGTTTTCATTCGCTCACGCTGGCCTTCGGGAGTGCAAGTGGCTGCTGGTCCCTGGACTGACCTGGACGGAGGGGCCCCCGGGAGCCGCCGGCTCTCGGGTGGTGGAGCTCCCCTCCACCCCTGCTCCCGGCTGGGCCTGAGCCACCAAAGCAGCAGGCGACCGAAAGGGGAAAACTCCTGTCTTCAGAATATCCATCACATAAACACTGTGTCTGGAGAAAAATAAATTGGCCATTTCCTGTGGCTTCCTCTCCCCACCTATTCTGGGAAAAGGCCCCTCCCTCCTGGGCTTGAAGAAGATCTGCGGTGAAGTCCCTCCCTAGGTGGGTCTTTGTGGGAACTTGCTTGAGTCAAAAGCAGTCGTTCAAAGTGCTCGTCCGGACGTTTTAATCGTCTTTACGGGGGCCGTGGCAGTATGGTTCTGGCTTGCGAGGGACCTGGGTTTGCATCCCGACTTGGCTTACCTGTGGTGGGACCTCAGCCTAACTAACCCCTGTTTCCTCACTGACACGCGAAGATAATAATGTTCTCAGCACTTTGGGCTGTTGGGAGGATTAACTAAGATAATGAAAATAAAGGTTTAGCTCAATCCTTTGTGGAGTTGTAAATGTTAGCCGTCACGACGAGATGTCCCTTCATAAACGCTCCCGATGCTTAGAACAGACGCACAGGTGCCCGGGGGTCCGCAGGCCCGCTTTACAGTCCAAGAGACAGACTGGATAGTTTCAAAGATCTAGTGACGTGCCGTCGTTTTTGTATGTGTGTCTTTAATTTGTGCAGGTTAACCTTCCGCGTTTATAGTTTGCTCAAGACAGTAGGAAAGTACTTCATTTTAATTGAAAAAAATATGGAAACTACAATATCCCTGGTAGGAAGAGTTTACTTATTAGGAACCTTTATGATGTCTGCATCAGCACAGAGCAGATTGCGTCACGCTCCCCACAATCAGGGAGGGCACGTTATCTGCTCCCTGACAACAGATGCCTGTTTTTGCGTTTTTGCACGTTCTGTTAATGAATACACACCTCCCGAATGTGCTGGTCTGCCTGGCTGGCCTGGTGACAGCGGGGCCAGCCACAGGCCACAGCTTCGAGCCCAGGTAGCACAAGCACGTGGCCTGGCCCCCCGTTTTGCCACTCGGGGGTCCGTGTGCTGAGCTGGTGAGAGTCACCTCCACAGGAAGGCGAGAGGCATGTTAAGATTTTGTTCCGGACCATTCCTGGGTTCCATAAGCTCAGTGAGGACTGCTCTCATGAGAATCTGTGCTTCTACGGAATCTGTTGGCCTAAAACCACACTGCAGGGGCTTCCCTGGTGGTGCAGTGGTTAAGAATCCGCCTGCCAGTGCAGGGGACACGGGTTCGAGCCCTGGTCCGGGAAGATCCCACATGCGGCGAAGCAACTAAGCCCGTGCGCCACAACTACTGCTCCTGAGCTCTAGAGCCCACGAGCCACAACTACTGAGCCCACGAGCCACAACTACTGAAGCCCGCGCGCCTAGAGCCCGTGCTCCACAACAAGAGAAGCCACTGCAATGAGAAGCCCGCGCACCGCAACGAAGAGTAGCCCCCGCTTGCTACAACTAGAGAAAGCCCGCACACAGAAACAGACCCAACACAGCCAAAAATAAATAAATAAAATAAATAAATTTATTAAAAAAAAACACACTGCAGCTTTGATAATAGGAGAACCAATCATAAATCCACCAATTTGTCATTTATTTTTCCTTATGAGGAATGTGGTGACACGGGTCGTCCTGTGTCTCTGAGTGTTCCTGTAGGCCAGCCTCGTGGGCATGTCACTTAAGAAGTTGACAGATCAGCGGGGCTGCCCCAGCCCAGGGCTCTGTCTGTGGGTCCCATGTCCGTCGACACAGCGCCTTCGAGCAGCCCCAGCCTCTTCCTGGACCGCCTGCGTGTGAGAGGCGGGTGGCAGGTGCAGCGCGTGTCTCTTTAGCTCTGGAACCGTCCCCCCATCCTAGGTCTTTTGCCCCTTGTTTCTTCAGACCCGCTTGGATGTGGCTTGCATTGTTAATGATTAACGTCAGGCCCCCTAGGCTTGGGGTGTCCTGTCTGTGACACTCCACAGCTCAGGCCATCTCTCTGGGTTCTGCGTCAGGCCGGTTTCGCGCCCTTTTGCTCTGACTTAATGCCATGTTTCTCCTGTGAGCGTGTCTCTAGGTTTGGCTTTTCTGCCTAGCCTGTTTGTCTTCCAGTAATATGACTGGACACAGACCTTTCTCTTCGGCTTTGACTGGGATGCGCTCTGTGTCAGCCCTGGTGCCGTGATGTCAGGCTGGCCACAGCCAGCGCTGGACCAGGCCCGAGTCACCCTGCCTGCCTGGGCCTGGGAACACTGGACTCTTGCTTAGATACAAACTTGGCTTCACACTCAAGAATCACATGTTCATTAACCTCACCTAGACACATCTAACCCTACATTCCTGGTGGGCGTTCCTTACCCAAAGATAATGTAGGATTGGACCCTGTGCACTTAGCGGGTCAGAGGTAAGCTGGAGTCCTCATGGCCAAGACAGTGGTTGAAGGAGGTGACCCGCACCACTGGGAGTGAGGACACGCTGGCAGTTTCTCTGGTGGCCCTGAGCTCATCACAAAAGGGGCTGTCCGTGTTTTCCGGGCCTGGTCTGACGGTTTGCACTGAAATCTGCTATAATTGCTCTGATTCTTGCTGCAGGCAGAACAATTTAGGCGCAGCCCCTCTTCGGTTCTCCGCGGTGCCATTTCCAGTCCCCTCCAGCCTGTTACGTTGCCCGTGAGAAGGAGAAATAAGTCTTCCACACCCACCGGGAGGCTTCTCTAAGGAGCCAAGGGGGCGCTCCTGGCAGAGCCGGGAGAAACGAAGAGACCTGCGCCTTCCCAAGCGCGCCTGCTCCCCGTGGCTGGAGGCTGCCTGAATTCACAGGCCCAGGAACCACCAGCTGGATCTGGTCGGATGAGATGTTACAGGTTTTCTGGCCAAACTGTTGGCCCACAGAGGCAGCTGGTCAGGCTGTCAGCCCCTGGCTCCCCTGGCAGGGTGGTTCAAACCCAGGATGTCAGAGGGGGTGAGCACCCCGCCCTGGCCAGGCCTAGTGGGGATGTGCGCCCCAGAAAACCCACAGGCTTCTGCCGCAGGCTCCTTGACGCCCTGTGCCAAGGTGGGGTCTGGGCAGTGCTGGCCACAGGCTGGCTGAGGACGCGCTGCAGCCTTGGCAGCCCGTGGAGAGGGGCTGCAGAGCCTTCCTGCGTGCTCTGGCCCGTTCCTTGGGCAGCACGATGATCCCTGCACAGCGCCGGGATCGATAAAAGCTACCACAGCTGCTGCTGTTTCTCTGCTAACATCGTTCTCCTGGCCCCTGTTCACTATGGTGCAACTATGATGAAGTCGGTTCTTAGTTTTTGAAAAAGAAGCCATTTGTTCAAAAATTCCACACTGACTAGTGAGACTGAGTCAATCATGCCATCTTTCAGCTTCTTTTTTTTCATTTGTAAAATGAGAGTCACAATAACACTGTTTCCTTCCCACCTTAGAAGTATGCTATGGGAATTCTGCACGGCTAGCAAGGCCTTTTGAGCTCCTTGGGAAAGGCACTATAAAATAAAAATCACTGTTAAGGTGCTGTTTTGAAATAAAGAGAAAGATTCTCGTGTTTCTGTATTTTTATTTCTTTTATACTTCTTGTTCTATTACTCTTTCAATATCGGTTTTGAATCATTTCTCCTCTCTCTAATATTTATAATGAAACCATAAAATTTGCTTTAAGGAGACAGAACATGGTCTACATAGCAGTTACAAGGTTAGGGCCATCTTTCCTTTTTTCCACCAATACAAGCATTACCTGTTTGAAGTATTGTTTCTAATTGAATTTACATTTACAGAAAACCTCAGGCTTAGAATTTGGGCCAAGGTGGGTAGAGAGAAAAGTCCAAACAGTATAATTATCAGAAGTGGTAGCGGCACTGTTGAGTACAGTCTGAACCAAACATGCTGACTTTTCTTAATGTCCTGAATAAAAATGAAACAAGTTCAGCAACAACCACAAGCAAAAAAAAGGAAGGAAGGAAAGAAAAAGAAAATGACGCAACAAAACAAAAACCGTAGAATTCTGCTTAAAAATCACCTTAACCTTTGTACTTTTCCGCTACTTAAGGCAAATATTATATAGCAATGAAACTGTCTTTTGTTTTTGAAAATTTTCTGCAATTAGCTGAAATGTTAAGATTAGTAGGCTGTGTCATGGTTAGAACAAGAAGAAGAAATATTTATGTTTCTTGTTCACCTACCCCTAAGTGTTTAATATTTAAATATTGCAAATTGGGGTCTTTTCTGCCTACCCCACCGTTGGAGGAAACTGACTAGATGGCTTGCCCAAGGCGGACGCCGGGAACAGGGATTTCTGCCTAGGACTGCATTCCCGGCCACATTCCCCTAATAGGTCCTGAGAGATTGTGAGAAAACTAAAATCAGGTTCACAACGTTTTATTTCTGAATGGAAGCTGGACAATGGTACTTTGTATGAAACGGGGTCTCTACCTTTCAGGAAGGCAAAACCACATGAAACCCAAATCACATTACTTCTGCCAAGTCTCACCTCATCCCTCCCAGTGGAGCCAGGAAGGAATTGTCTGCCTGGCCTATTTCTGGGGTTTGGCGGATGAGAACTTTCTTCTCGTCTTTCGAGGTTTGATTCCTTGAGGGAAGAGCCCATGTTTTATGTGTTGTTATGGCCGCAATGGGGAAAGTATTTTCATTCTTCTCTCTGATGACCCCCTCACTCTGGAGATAAGGAGAGGCCCCTCCTAACTTGCCTTTTTCTGGCCTTTGGGAGGAGCAGAGAGAGGCAGTAAAAGCAAAGCCTCATCCCCTCTGTTACTTCTTACAAACCACCCTTGTAGCCAAAAGAGGCAGAAATCTGTTGATCTGAGTGACCTTTGTAGTTTATATTAGTGAACCTTCCTGAGAGATTGTTTTCCCCCCTTGGAAACATAGACACACTCGTAGGAAAAAAAAGATGTGTTGACTTTATTACTAGTCTTGATTTTTAATTCTTAGCTAAGAACAGGGGGTTCCTGGTACAATTTCAGTGAATAGTATCAGGATATATTTTGCAAAGTCATATAATGTCAGACTTCATGTAAATTGTATTTCTGAAGCCTCAGTAGCACTCAGACACTGTAATTATATCTGGACGGTGTCTTTTTCAGCAAGAGACTCAAACAGCTTTCTTCACAGTCGTGCTTTGACATCTTCCTTCACTTTACTTATAACGCTATCTGAAAAGTATTTCCTTTCAGAGTACAGTCAGTGATCACAACATAGGTAACTTTTTACACAATTCAACTCATGGAAGAATAGAATTCCGTGCGAGAATAATCAAAGTCCAGTGACATTTAGCCTCTCACAGAAAGATGAATATTTGATATTTCAGAACTAAAGTGAAGCAGTATGAAAAGAGTTGTCAGGTGCTGATAAAATGCTGGAATCAGAAAGATAAGATGTTACGTTACGTGGAGTCTAGCAGACAAAGGGTCACCAGCATGCCTAGCATATAAAAGGTCAATGTTTAACTTTTCCAAGTTTTGCTTAAATTAAAGGTATAAGAGAGGGAGAGAGAGAAAATTCTTGGTTGGTTATTTCGACACATTCAAAGGTGCTCTGGATGGAGAATGAGAACAACCATTTTCAGAAAGACGTCGTGTGCTCCGTTCGCAGACCTGCCTCATCTTGGTTTTCTGTATCCCATGGTTGCATGTACATCCAGAGAGAGAGAGAGAGAGATGAAATGAAAACAAACAAACAAAAAGAATGAGGGGGAAGAAGGAAAACATACAGGAATATTAGAAGACTAGGAGGAAATTAAATTTTTTTCTTGGGCGTGGAAAAAGGAAACAAAAGGAACAGATTAACATCAAATAAAACAAGCCCCAGGGTCCCACGTGGGACCCAAGCAGCAATTAAACCTGGCTTCCAGAGCTTTGAGAGATCAGACTCGGTGTAAAGAGATGCAGGGGTGCCAGCAGAGACTCTCTCCCCAGGGTGTGTATTGATTTGCAGCGAAGTTAGACGCCGGCCCTTCTAGCCTCTTGGGTTCCTCGCCACTTTTTATAGCTCCTTTCATTTTCCTTGGCTGCACTGGCAAAACTGTAGGACCAGGTGACTTGAAGTGTGGTCCGTGGCTGGAGCTGGTCCGTGGAGTGTTTTGCATCTTCATAATGAGATGAGCGCAGGATGGGAGTAAAGCGTCTAGAAACTTCCTTAACAACCTGATGGAGTCGTGCTGTGTTTGTTGAATCTAATAAAAAAAAAATGGGGCTTCATTTTGTATATCTTTGGTTTGAATTTAATTTCAGCCAGTAATTTATTTTGATTATAGTTTACGAAATATCAGCCTGTGATATAAGTTGGGAAGAAATGCCTTTAGATCGCAGATGGTTTGAGAGTCGCTGCTCCGGAGAACCAGGAGAGAACTGTTTCTGGAAAAGGTTTCACCCTCTTCCAAACGTGGATGGAGTTTATGCAGCGGAAGAGGGTCAAACATTTCTCACCCTGAAGAGCGCAGTTAGCAACGATGACCTCTAGTGAGTGGCATTCTTTAGAGCAGTGATTCTCAAACGTATCTGTTTTAGGACTCCTATACACTTAAAAAATGCAATTTCCAATTGTTCATGACAAATATACGGAAACAGAGTTGCTTTTTAGATTGTTATCTTCGTATTCTGTGACCTTATTAACCTCGCATATTTGGTCTAGTAATGTATTTTAATAGATTCCTTGTGACTTTCTACAGAGATAGTCATGTCACCCCAGAGTAAGGCAGTTTTATTTCTTCTTTTATAATCTGTATTACCTTTTTTCTTTTTCTTGCCTAATTTCCCTGACTAAGGCCTCCATTATAACGTTGGGTAGGAGTGATGGAAGCAGACATCCTCGTTCTGTTCCCAATCTTAGGGGGAAAGCATTAAGTTTTTCACTGTTAAGTATGACAGTAGCCGTGGTTTTGAAGAATGTACTTTATGAAACTGAGGAAAGTCCCTTCAATCCCTAATTTGCAGCAAGTCTTTATCCTGAATGGATGTTGAGTTCTATCAAGGCTTTCCCTGCATCTATAGAGATGATCATGTGGGTTTTCTTCTTTAGTCTGCTGACATGATGAACTACGTTGCTTTTTGAATTTTGAGTCAGCTTTGCATGCTCAGGATAAACTCCACTTGTTCAAATACGTTGTCATTTTTATATGTTACTGAATTAAATTTGCTAGTATTTGGTTGAGGATTTTGCATTTATGTTCATAATGTATATTGGTATGTAGTTATTTTTCCTTGCAATGTTTTTGTTTGGTTTGGGTATCTGGGTAATGCTGAGAGATGGGAATGAGTTGGGAAGTGCTGCTTTGAAAGAGTTTGTGTAGAATTGGTATTTATCTCCCTTAAGAATGTTCTGTAAAATATTCCAGTGAAGCAATTTGGACTTGGAGGTTTTTTGTTTTTTGTTTTTAATTGAAAGGCTAAGAATTCAATTGCTTAAATAGATATGGGACTGTTCAAATCACCCATTTCTTCTTGAGTAATCTTTGGAGTTGATGTCTTTCAAGGAATTTGTCCATTTCATCCAAGTTGAATTTATGGGCATAGCGTTATTTGTAACATTACCTTACTGTCCCATTAACTTTTGTAGGGTATGTAGTAAAGTTCTCTCTTATTCTTCACGTTAGTAATTTGTGTCTTCCTTCTCTTTTCTCTCATTAAATTTGATTAGAGGTTTATCAGTTTTATTGATATAAAAATGGCCTTGGCTTCCTTGGTTTTCTCTATTATTTAAAATTTTACATTCCATCAATTCTCTAACTTTTATTATTTCCTTCATTCTCTTTGTGTTGGATTTAGTTTAGTTTAGTTCACTGTGCTTCAACCAGTCTCCTTCAGGATGAGGGTGTCAGCAGGTGGGTTTGCTTTGTTCCTTCCCAGTCCTGGAGCAGGGCACCAGGTACTGGATTCATGGGGAGATTAGACTATTCCTTGGCTATTTCTGTGTGGTTCCAATCCTTTTCTAGATGGATATAAGAATACAGTTTATCTTTACCCAGTTTTCAAGGGTGACATCAGATACCCTATAGCTTATGAGCATTAGGAGTGTATTAGTTATCTTGTGCTGAGGGACAAATTACCCACAAACTTAGCAGTTTAAAGCCATAAACATGTATATTATCTCACCATTTCTTCTAGGTCAGGAAGAGTAATGAGGACAGCTTAGCTGCGTTCCTGTGGTTCACAGTCTCTCCCACGTCTGCTGTCCAGGTGTTGGCCAGGGCTGCGGTCAGTGCAAGGTTCACGTTGGGGAGTTGCTGTTTCCAAGTTCACCAGAGTGGCTGTGACATCAGTTCCTTGCCATGCGGGCCTCCCCATCAGGCAGCTCGCAGCAGGCAGCTGGCTTCCCTGAGTGAGCCAGCTGAGAGAACAAAAGGGATGCCCGTAACAGAAGCCACAGTCCTTTCGTAACCTAAGCTCAGAAGTGATATCCCATCACTTTGTTGTACTGTGTTTGTTAGAAGCAAGTCACCAGGTCCAGTCTACACTCAAGGGGAGGGGATTCCACAAGGACACGGACTTCAGGCGTCAGGGGTCAGGGGGGCCACCTTGGAGGCTGCAGACCACGAAAGGGGAAGCAGCCTCTGGCTTAGCTTCCCACTCTCGGTCACTGACATGCTTTTCTTTGTCTTTATTGTTTGTCTGCTACAACACAAGCTCCATGAGGACAGAGCTTCATTCAGTTTGATCACACCTGTGATCATTCTATGACCTACAGTATAACCTGGCGCATAATTCTCAATAGGTCAATATTTGTTGAATGAATACATAGATCTCATTGATTGATGGCGAGGGAAGACTCATTATGGAGTTTCTCAGTCCCTCTGTATATCTTATTCTGTTTCTTAATGATGGTTATTTATGACTTAAAAATGCAGGCCCGGGGAGAATGGTGTATTAAATTCGTTCTAACTCTGAACTTTAAAATAAAATTTCTTCTCAGTGGGGAGGGGGAAGGGTAAGCTGTGACAAAGTGAGAGAGTGGCATGAACATATATACACTACCAAACGTAAAATAGATAGCCAGTGGGAAGCAGCCACATAGCACAGGGAGATCAGCTCGGTGCTTTGTGACAGCCTGGAGGAGTGGGATAGGGAGGGTGGGATAGGGAGATGCAAGAGGGAGGGGATATGGGGATATATGTATACCTATAGCTGATTCACTTTGCTATACAGCAGAAACTAATGCACCATTGTAAAGCAATTGTACTCCCATAAAGATGTAAAAAAAAAAATTCTTCTCAGGACAAATTCAGGTGCTTTAACACTTCAGGTAAGTGAGAAATGAAGTGTTCAATGGCCAATGGGCGCATGAAAAGATGCTCGATGTCACTACCAACAGGGAAATGCAAATCAAAACCGTAATGAGATACCTCTTCACACTCATTAGGATGGCTGTAATTAAAATAAAAAACAACAAATAAGTGGAAAGTAACTTTTGGGGGGGATTGTGGAGGAACTGGAATCTTAGTGCATGTTCGGTGGGAATGTGAGGTGGTGCGGCCATCGTGGAAAACAGTTTGGTGGTTCTTCAAAAAGTGAAATACGGCTTCCCTGGTGGCGCAGTGGTTGAGAGTCCGCCTGCCGATGCAGGGGACACGGGTTCGTGCCCCGGTCCGGGAAGATCCCACGTGCCGCGGAGCGGCTGGGCCCGTGAGCCATGGCCGCTGAGCCTGCGCGTCCGGAGCCTGTGCTCCGCAACGGGAGAGGCCACAACAGTGAGAGGCCCGCGTACCGCAAAAAAAAAAAAAAAAAAAGTGAAATACAAAATTATGATTTTGGTTTGGGGGTGGGATCAGGTTTCCAGTCCTTGGAGGGATGGACAGCTAACTTGAGCGTGAGCCGCCTGAGCACCGTTGGCTGGTTTAGGGCACGCTCGGATGTATACAGCCTATGGGTCATGCGTGCTGTATAGGTCAGGGTTCTCCAGAGAAACAGGACCAATAGGAAGAATATTTATACCTATTGTAGGAATTGGCTCACACGATTACAGAGGCTGGGAAGTCCTACAAGCTGCCGTCTATAAGCTGGAGAACCAAGGGCAATGACGGTGTGAGTTCCGGTCCAAAGGCAGGAGAAGACCAATGGCCCAGCTCAGCAGTCAGGCAGAGGGAGAGCAATTCACCTTCCGCACTGAGGAGATGGTCTACTTTCCTCAGTCCACCAATTCAAACGCTAATCTCGTCTGGAAACACCCTCACAGACACATCCAGAAATAATGGTCAACCAAATATCTGGGTACCCTGTGACCCAGTCAATCGACACATGCAATTAACCATCACGATGGCAGAATAAAGTCCAGATTCTAACTGCTGCTGGATGGGGCTCCTGGGGGGACTTCATTCTGGTCAGACCTGGTGCAGAAATGGCGGGAGGCCAGCAGAGAGAGCCCCCGTGGGACAGATGCAGGACTGACATGGGACGCAGTGTGCTTCGCATTCTCTTTAGTTAGACCCCAATTCACCTGGATTATATAAAAGCCACAAAAGAGGCATTTGGGCGTGGAATCCTCACGGGTGGTCAAAGGGCACAACTCTTCAAGCAGAGATGCTGCTTGAAAAAGAGGGAAGAAAAACTTAAGAGAAAATGAGTCAGACGGTTGAGTGTGAGCTGGAAGGGCCTGGCGCTGTCTTGCTCTTTACAGGCCTAGGATGGAAAGAGCAGTCAGTATGGGGATAAATCCTCCACCACCGCAGCTGGCAGGTGGAGGTCATTTGGGGAGGGGAGAGAGCCCAAAGCCAGACTCTCTACACAAATAATAACATCTTTGCCTTGATATCATCTAAGTGGTGAATGAGAAAGGATCCAGGGAAAGACAGGGCCCTGCAGGGGGCAGGGGAAGTCAGTGCTGGTGTTTCCCATTAAAGCAGTAGTAATAGCAATAACAACTGGACATTTATAGAATGCATTTCATGCCTGGGATTCCACTGGGCTTTAAAACAGGAGGATCTGGTTCACACCTCCTACCAAGAGAATGAATTACCTTCCAGCTCTCAGGGGTGTTGTGAAGGACTTCTCAAAGGATCTTAGATTCATCAAATTGTAGAGCTAAGTATGGCGAGAGGTAAACCAGTCCAATGCCCTTTTCTCATAGGCCCAGAGAGGTTGAGTGACTGGCCCAGGGTCACACAGCCACTTAGTGGAATTGCTAGGACTGGAACTCAGTTACATTTCCTTTGAATCTCAGCTGTCACTTTCTGTGTGTCTTTGGGAGAGTCACCTAACCTCTCTGATCTTCCGTTTCATCATCTATAAAATGTGGACAATAATGACACCTACACCAAAGGGCTGTTGAGAGGATTAAATGAATTACACCTGCTTAGAACAATGCCTGGCACATAGTAAATGTTAAATACATGCTAGATATTATGGACTATTATTCTTTTTAACGGTACCATTCATTTAAAAAAGGTTGATGTAACCTCTTCTCATTTGCCACTGTTGTAAGACAACCAATTGGGGTGGAAACGGCAGGTAGCATCAGTGGTCTGTGTCCCTTTTTGCCCCAAATCCTGGTCAACAGGGATGCTGGATCCCTGTGGGCCTGAAGCAGCCCTGCTCTCTGGGTCCCTTCAGTTCCAGGGCAGGTGGAGACGGGGACAGAGCCTGTGGACTGGCTCCTGGCTAGGTCTTTCCTGGAGGTTCTGCATGGTGCCAGATGTGCTTCCCCCGATCAGAGGCAGAGTGCCGGCTGGTACTGGAGCGTGCTGTCAGCAGCTGTGTGTCTGGTAATTGCAGCAGCTCTGCTGCTCTCTCCTCTCTGTTCCCCTCCCCTACTGGCTGTTGATCTTCAGAAATTACTCCTCTAGATTAAGACATTGAACGTCTATTAAAAATTCTGGGGCAAGAGCTAACATTTTGGTCTATTGCCAGTTATTATACTTTAGTGCAAATAGGTTCTTCTTTCTTGAAAGTGAGTTTTAAGGGGACTGGAGGGTAGAGGAAGGAGTTGGGGTGGGATAGATATTGGAGATACTGACCTGAGGAGAAAAAAGGTCAGAGTTCAAAGGCCGGTGTGTTGGAAGATGGTAGGTACCTCCTTCCCAATTTAGCCTAATGTAGGAGCTTCTGGAAACCAAAATACTATACAGGCAAGTGACAGTAACCTGTGACCACACTGAATTCCGTAACAAGCCGGCTGAGCCACTCCTATGCCCTGTGTGCCCGGGTACTCTGTATAAGGGCCACGCACCGAAACCAATCCCCACCCGAATAATTCATCGCCTTGCTTCCACCCTCTGCTCGAGGTAATTTATCCAATGAAATAGTTTATGAGAAAGAGTTCTTCAACATGTAGAGCTATCAAGAAGTTTTGGTGATACTACGGTGGTAATTGATACTTTTCAAAATGGGCATGAGTGTGGCCTGCTGGTTATGGACGTGCTTCCTCAAGGTGGAATAAAAAGCCCCATGTTCCAAGTTTGGGGGGCAGGGGACAAGGGTGTGGAGGGAAGTTGCTGTTGGCTCTGTTGCCTCTGGAAGGAGCTCTGAAGAATTCTACTTCTCGGCTGATGAATCAATGAAGGAGTGAAAGGATGTCTTCTTTGAACCGCTGCTCAAGGGCAGGTAAGCGAAGCTGACCCAGGTAGGTGGAGACAACACAGCCCAGGGGCCAGCGGGAGGGGACCCGCGTGGCCTTGTGCACCGGCGGGCTTAGCCCTGCTCCTTGGACAAGTCGCTTACCCTCCTCAGGGCTCGTACCCACTATCTCAGGAGGTTAAACGAGGCCCAGTTCCTTGAACAGAATAGCTACTGGACAAGCAATTATTATTATCACTACGGAGGAAGCATTTATTCGTCTTTTCACCGTTAATTCAGATTTCAAGCTCTCACAAAGGTACACGTTAGCCAACATACTTCTTTAGCCTCTTGCGAAGATGTCTCAATCTCTGATTTATTTTACTTTTTATTTCCCTTAAGGATGGAAGCTTTGACTGGTAGGAATTTCGGTGAGTGATTCATTCGGGCTCCATTTGGCACAAGGAAAGTTCTGACAATGGCTTTGAATCTTGTTTGTATCAGATTCTCAGTGGCAGCGACGTGCTGTCACGATAAAAGCCAAGAAGCCTGGTGCATTCCATGAAAGGAAATAGGCATTAACTTTCTTCCCCAGCCTGGTTACTCGGGACATTAATCAGCCCATAAAAATGGGATTAAGTCAACTCTCAATTTAGTTTTGTAGTTCACCTTTAAAATGTAACCATTCTTTGTGTTTTCATATCGGGTGATCACATTTTAGATGTAATGAAAGAGCAGAGATATTTTCCCACAGATGTGCGTTGCGATTCGTGACTACAGATGGAAGCCTTCCTGCAGACATTTAATGAACAATTATTCAGTCTGGGGGATGGCTTTGGAGGAGCCGTTCCAGCTGAGGGCATATAAAGTGAGTTTCCTAAAAGCTGTATAAATGAGAGGCTGGAGTTACCCTCTAACATATAGTCATCTAGCTTATCCTTTATTGCCTAATGAATATGGAATAATATCATGGGCCCATCAGCTTGAAACTGTGCTCTGGCCCTGCGCCCCCAAAGGCAAACAGATGGATGTTTAAATCCTTCCTCTTAAAGTCTTACTGGATTGCAGAGCCTTTGCTGAGACGGAGGGCCTGAAGTTTCCCCGAGCTCTAAAGCATCCTCCTGGGCTTCCAAGGAACCGCTCTGACTCTGCCCTAAAGGTTCCCTTTTTTCTTTTTCATTTTCATTTCTCTTGGGTACAAAGCTGGAAGGGCCCTCAGGGGTCGTTCCAGGCCAGAGTGTCTACCTTTCCCAACTAAAGAGCAATATTCAGGCCATAGTGGGTTTTCCCAAGCAACTACATTTATTCAGTTCAAAGAACCAATCTGGATTCTGAGATTTTGTTCTTTCCTCTTTATGGTATAAAATACTTTCTTTTATTAGATGATTTTTTTTAAAGTATCTTTTTCGACACAAAAGAAAAGTTTTCCCAAAAAGCTTTCTTTTTAAAATTTTGCTACAGAAGCCGAGAGTCTGGGGACTCTTTGGCGTCACCCCTCCGCCTGGCGGTGGAGGTGTCGGGTCGAGACCATCGCGCTTCCGCGGGGTCGCTGACTCGGTGCACAGGCGGGTCAGCAGCGACCTTCTGCTTCCAGCCCGGTGGCTCTTCCTGCATCGTGCTGTCCCCCGGAGTGGACGGAAAAGGCCCTGCTAAGTGTGCCGTAGCTCCTGGCAGCGAGAAGGGCCCTCGGCCTCCTCTCGGCAGCTGGCTTTGCGGCACGAGCGTGAAGTGGCCGTGTCCAGGGCAGGGCACCTCGAGCACCCGCTGTGGCTTGCGTTCAAGGGTCCTGGACCACGCAGGAGGGCAAAAGCTTCCTCCTCCCGCCCGAGATGGCCACACGCACAGCCTCAGCCCCTCTTTCTTAGGGTTAGGCCTGGCTCTCTCTAGTTTCCCATTTTTTTCTCCCTCTAAGAGCAAATTTCCCTAGAACAAGTAAACCCGCATTGGTCATTGGCGGTTTCAGAATGAACAAGTTCATTATTTTCTTCTTTGAAAGTCAGCTGAGAGCTGGAATTCTGATGAGGGCAAAGAGACCCAGGGGGGTTCAGAAAAGGCAAGAAGAAGCCGCTCTAGATCTAGGATGTGCAGAGTGGGGAGGGGAGGGCAGAGATGGTGTCAAGGCTGTGGCGCTAGTGATAGAAGGTGTCCAGAGGCGACGAGGTTTGCTGGACGGGTGGACGGATGAGCAGAGCGGGTAAACTTGGTCCTCTTTCTGGAGGCCTTTATCCAGCAGGAGGAACTGCCCTGAGGATGGGGTCCTCCCTCTGGAGGCCTTTATCCAGCAGGAGGAACTGCCCTGAGGATGGGGTCCTCCTTCTGGAGGCCTTTATCCAGCAGGAGGAACTGCCCTGAGGATGGGGTCCTCCTTCTGGAGGCCTTTATCCAGCAGGAGGAACTGCCCTGAGGATGGGGTCCGCCTTCTGGAGGCCTTTATCCAGCAGGAGGAACTGCCCTGAGGATGGGAATCTCTGAGCAACAAGCTTGGGCTGGGGACCTTCAGAGAAGCTTGGTTCTTTCCCCAAAGGGACCCCAAACCCATCACCTTGGAGCTGGGGGCTCAGGACATGTTTCCGCTAATGTTGTCACACGTTCTTTTCATTGAAAGACACCCTGAAGGCAATCTCAGAGCCCCCAGTGAACGAATCCTTACAGAAGAAGCCAAGCTCCATGCCCGGATCCCTGATTCCGGGGGCTGTTTTTGTCATTTGGGACACGGAGACAGACGTGGAAGGGAACGGCCGCCGTGCCTCGTGGGCAGGCTGCTTTCATGCTTGATGCGAGCGTGGAGATGCCCGCAGCAAATCTTCTCTGTGAGAAGCTCCCTCCGTTACAGAATCCGTTTCTAGACGTGGGTCTCAGGGGAGCCTCAATGAGGATGTTTAAGTCTTCCTAGTGGGTGCCGTGTTCTACTTCCTTTTAAGTGTCCCGGGATAGGGCTTTAGTTGGTACCAACAGTGAAGTTTCTGCAAACTCTAAAAATCTCACGGTGCCTGTAAGCAGCTCCAACCTGAGGCGTTTCGCTGGGCGGAAATTCCATGCCAGAGACAGTTCTCAACAGATAAAATAACTTTTTTCTTATTACAAAAGTATTACATGAGCATCTGAGCAAAATTAGGAATTACAGATACATAAAAAGAAGAAAATTAGAGAAAAACTGTCATCTCAATACCCAGAGACAATTGCTGTTAACACTTTGATACTTGTCCTTCCAGATCTTTTTTATGTCCACACTGGTACACACACACTTAAAAAAAGCAACATGGTTACATGTTGAATAAGCTGTTTGGAAAGCTGTTTTTCAATGATCAGTGTATCATTATACATATCTTTCTATGTAAAATATAATAGATCTAGAAGAAATGGATACAAATTTCAATTTCCACAATTGGTAATTATGTGGAGAGGAGATTCGTGTTCCCCCAATTCATATGTTGAAATCCTAACCCTCAAGGTGATTAGGAGGGGGGAGCCCTTTGGGAAGTGATTAGGTCATGAGGGCAGGGTCCTCACAGACATAATTCATGCCCTCATAAAAGAGGCCCGAGAAAGCTCCCCTGCCCCTTTCCGCCACACGAGGTTACAGCAAAAAGACCGCTGGCGTCTGGGAAGTGAGCATTCCGCAGACACCAAATCTGCCGACACCATGATCCCGGACTTCCCAGCTTCTAGAACCGTGAGAGGTAAATGTTTGTTGTTTCTCAGCCGCCGAGTTTATGGTCTTTTCTTATAGCAGCCGGAATAGACTAAGACAGTAAGTAGTGGGCAAATCTTCACTCTTAGGAATTTTGTTGGCTGCTGGCACGAACCCTGGCAGGATGCAATGTTGCTACTCACCCCTCCGGCCTCTGCCAGTGGGCCCGCGTTTGAAGGGTAAGGCTTTGATGCCAGAAGACCTAGTCCTGAGTCCCAGGTCCACCAGACCCCGCTCTGTGACCTTGGGGTTGGTCCCATCGTCATAGCCACCATTCATTACCATTTATGAGCCATGCTGTAATACTTTGTACGGTAGCCCCACGTTAGAAATCAGGACACAGAGGACGCTGGCCACCGTCACCCAGTTAGTAACTGGTAAGTCTGCCCGAGGCCCAGCTGAGTCTGGGGGCCACCACTATGTCCTGTGCCTGTAGGGCCACAGTTTTCTAATCTGAAAATGACAATAAGAAAGAAAACAACTGACTTGTAGGGTTGTTGTCAGGTTCAAATGAAACCATGCATGTGAAAGCGTCACATCGTCATCAGGAGGTTAGAAAGAGCAATTGTTATTATTAAGAAACAGAGAGATTGAAAGGTGTGATTCTCCCAGAAAATGCCTCCAGGTTTGAAAGCGTAAGTGGAAAGCTGACAGGCCAAGGCCCAGCCGGCAGCTTCCTGGTACCTTTTGTCTGCCTTGCACAGTGCTTGGTATTTTTCAGCAAACATTTAAACTCAGGAGATTTGATGTACAAATTCAAATTTCCAGCATTTCTTTGAAATGTGTGAGACCTGCCATCTCTGTGGAAGACCACAGCCCTGTTCTCTGGAGCTGAGGCGTAGCTTTCCATTCTAAGAGGGGAATGCGACGTAGGGCTAGCTTCACCCGTTTACACCCCCTGGCAGGAGTCTGCAGGTAGCTGGGTGGGGGATCTGGTTCTAAAGAATGATGTGTGTGTGTGTGTATGTGTGTGTGTGTGTGTGTGTGTGTGTGTGTGTGTGTGTGTGTGAATGCACCTTCACTGAGAGTGGAAGGTGGGGAAGGGTGCTTTCGAGGTGCTATAGGGGGTTCCAGTGCTATACGGTGTCTCATAAAGTATTGTGAGGCTCAAACTTGTACTGGACTGGGATTCTGCTGAGGGGTCCACAGCCCAAGAGGGTCTCTCAGGTCTAAGCAGAATTTCTAAGAGGGCTACGGGCCCCTGAAGGATCTTCTGGTTCCTACTTAAAACCCCAAGGTGTAAGGAAGGGATCCAGATGAAAGGAAATGCTAGTGCTTTGCAGGCATGAATTACGAGCCTGGGGGCGCCTTCCCATGGCCCAGCTGCCGAGTGAGTGAAGAGGGGCCCGTCGCCTCCGTCTCGTCCCTCCAGCCTTTTGCACTGTACTGCCCAGGACATCTTTATTCGGGACCGACTGGGAGCTGGCTCTGCATAGGTAGGCAAGGTGAACAGGACCCAGAGAAGCGTGCTTCCCACATGAGAGGAATGGCAGAGTCCTCTAGGAGCGGGGAGATGGGCAGGCCCACCATGCATCCCAGGGTGGAGATGCTACTCAGATTCTGTGTCGGTGGAGTGGACCATGAGCTGAGAGGAAAACGCTTTGGACCATAAAATTCCGACAGACCCAGAGTGGCTTTTCGGCCAGTACTTTTTTAGAATAATACGAGTGGACAAACTCTGATCTCATTCGATGTATGTGATTTTTATTGTAAAATTCTTATGCCCCTGGGGCCCATTGCCCGTCCAGGAGAGGCAGTGACAGAAGATGCAATACTTATTCATCTTTGCAGGCTGAAGAAGTCTGCAAAGTGCATTTCCCTCAAGATTCTGCGGCTCTTATCATCCAGACTTCTAGGCCAGCAGTTGCCCCCTTGTTTATTCTAGACAGAAGGCTATTTTTTGTTTTAAAGGAATGCTATTCAGAAAGATCATCAAAAGGTCATCAGACCTCTTGTTTATTTACTGGTTTTGAAGATCAGGTTTCCTGTTACTATAGATGCAGGGCTTTAAAAGAGAGCAGGATACCAGGTCCTCAGCAAAAGGATTGAAATTCACAAAGTAGGTTGATGGGAAAGTGTAGTTTCCCCTTTAAATGGAAGGAAGAAGAATTTAATCCCTCAGAGTTCCCAAAGTTTTTTTTTTTTTCCTCAAAAATTTTTTATTAGAGCTGAAACCCTTTAGAACTGGTCCAAGATCCAAATAATGTTCTTATCTGTAGTTTTCTTTGGAAACCATTCAGCAGTAGATATAGATGTCCAGACATGTACGCACCCCATGTTAGGCCATGTATGGGGAAGCTGCTGCCAGCTGGTAACACCCGCCACTCCTCTGGCTCCCCTTTCATTCTCCAAGGTGAAAACCTTTATTGTTCACAAACTGGACCTTAAAAATGCCAAGTTCAAGGATGCCAATTCAAATGGGATCTATTTTGAACAAAGCACACCCAGATTCACTTTGATCATTCTTTATCTTGCCACGGAAGACGGGGGCTTGAGCGTGGAGTCCCGGCAAATGGAAGATCCTCAGGCTTCCCCAGCCCAAGACTCTGGACACGGCAGCCAAGATAGTGTTTCTAGAAGCCCACTTCTCTGAGCAGGGCACAGCTAATTGAAGCATTTGGCCTTTGGTATGGACTTGTACTTAACAGCATCCAAATGGTTGTTCTTTCTAGTTTTATTAAAGGAGCCGAATCCTTCTCATCAGTTTTCCATTAATGGGATTATAAATTGACATAATTTTAAGTCCAAGAAGGCAAAACTGGTATGTGGTAAACATAAACATGTGTTTGGCGTTAGAGGTAAACGAGCACAGCCAAAGCGGGCAAGTGTTGTAAACTTCAAACGTGAAACAGATGGAAGGTAATTAGAGGCATGAAAGTGATGACAACAGCAGTGAACTGTAGCAATGAAATGAATTGTTAGTTTAGGCAGGAATGGCTGTGGCCCTGTGGATTTATCACGTTTCTAGCTGCTGTATGAAGTTGATGTTAGCATCCTCTAGAAGAACAGGAGAATTGCTTTTTTAAATTCGAAGAGAGGAAGTGCAACTCGGAAGTGCGTGGACCACAATACTGGTTGTCTACGTCTGAAAAAAAGTGGATTGGCCTTGCCTATTGCAAAATGGGTTCACTGGTGGATGAGCAATTGAAAAATTTTATTTCAACTCATTCTCTAATCTTGGGAGCAAGCTCTTAGACCCCGTCTGGAGACGTTTGGTTGGAACAGCGGTAAAGTCCGTACGACAGGCTCCCAGCAATGCGGGAGGGTCTGTTTACTCTGTGTGCAGGTGACAGTGGCATCTTTTAATGGCAAAACTTAGCTTTGGAGCAAGTTGCGCAGTTCAATAAAGCTAAAATGAGAGAAACCCTTGCTATAATTTTCTGATGCCCAGAAAGTAAAATTTTAAGCAAAAAGTCCTGGAATTTGGGGAGGAGCGATGGCATTTTCCTCCTGAGGTATCAACTGAGAAGAACAACACTTTTTTGAGCTAGCTTTTTTTTGGAACGAGGAATCACTGTTTGACGGCCAAAGGGTCATTTAATCAAGTTACTTTTGATTTAGTGGAACCCAGATCAAACCCACTCCGGTGTCACTGGCGTGTGATAAAGGGCTTAATTCATTTTTGCATCGATTGATAAAAAATGTGCGCTGTATCCATCTATCCAGCTCGTGAAAGCATTGAACGAGGATGATTAATGAAGAAAAGCGCCTGCAGGTGCTGAGGGGGAGCGAGGGATGGGCAGCCAACTTGTTATTGGCTGGACCGAGGCCAAAACCAAGAAAGGCATGGACTTAAAACCACCTTTTGCCTCAAAGTGGAGACCCTTCCGGGGAATCCTGAAAGCGCGGCGGATGAAGTCGTCCTCCTTTCCTTTCTGACACCTGGGTATAGAGTTAGGCAGCTGTCACATCCAGCCAGAGACCCTTCCCCCGCTACCTGCAGCCATAACATGAGTCAGCCCCGTTAAACTATGAACATTCCCTGTCCCTTCCAGCACTGACAGATTCCGACTTTGAAACATTTAAGATGGTCGTCTCAGCAACAACGTTTCCTCCTTTCGATCAGAGGCTCGCGTCTATCTTAGAGAAAGGAGCACTGTGCTTGCTGTTTAACGGCCTGCTACTACGAATGCTTAGGGAAGTGAACTGCTCTGGCCCTCAGCTTCCAGCGTTGAATGGGGGATAATAATGTTTGTCCTTCTGACAGCTGCAGTTGCTCAATGAAATGATGAATATGAGAGTGCTTCGTCAGTATTACCCTCCCTGTGTGTTCACGCTGTTGCCTCCGTTTGGAATGCTCTTCTCTCCTGCTCTACCAGGCCAGCTCTTATAGAGCCTTCAAGACCCTATTAAAATTTCCCCTCCTCTGCCAAGCTTCTTAGTGCAGAGGGGACCCTCTCCTGTACTTTCAGGGCATTCTGTCAACCAGCTACGTTGTGTCGTCGGTGTTCGTCTCTGCCATTGGACTCTGAGCTCCTTGAGCAGAGGATGGTGTCTTATTCGTGGTATGTGCCCATCAGAATATTGGATCCCCTCCGTGTCACATGTCCCCCCATATCTAAAAGATTATCATCATTTAAGTAAAGAATGATATTTATTTAAGGGCATCTGGCATTGGTTCCAAGTGCCAAAAAGGTGGGAAGTTCTCTTTATTTTTTATTTCTGGGTCTGTTACAATCCTTGGATGAAAAGAAGATGGTGAGTGTGCCTTCCACTGGCATTCCATGCGTATTTATCGATTTGTTTTGAATTTAATTAGCGCACACGCCTACTGCACATGAGGTACCAGGTGTGGGGCTGTGTACCGAGAGGGACAGACATGACGCTGCTCCAGGGGGTCAGACACGATTTTGGAGATTAAGACACACAAATAAAACGTGATTCGTAATAAAAAAATCTATGGATGACTTATAGCTGTATAAATCTCTATGTACACACACACACACACACACACACACACGCACACACACACACACACACACACACACACACACACGTATATGTAGGTAATGTGAGAGACAGTAAATGCTCCGTGAGTTCAGAAAAGAGAATTTCTTTGAGAGAAAGTAATAATCCTTAGGTTCCAGTAACAACAAGGCCGTTTGTGTGAGGTTTCTCATTTAAAGATGTTTGACATTATACGTATATTTAAACGTAGAAGATAAGAAAGAGGCAGGATCAGGGAGGGAGAGAAAGAGAGTAATGTTATAATTTTTCTAAACATTTGTTTTATTTTATCTTTTAAATTTTATTTATTTTTGGCTGCGTTGGGTCTTCGTTGCTGTGCACGGCCTTTCTCTAGTTGTGGCTCGCAGGCTCTAGAGCGCAGGCTCAGTAATTGTGGCGCACTGGCTTAGTTGCTCCGCGGCATGTGGGATCTTCCCGGACCAGGGATCAAACCCGTGTCCCCTGCACTGGCAGGCGGATCCTTAACCACTGCGCCACCGGGGAAGCCCCTAAAAAAATTTATTTTATTCAGGTATAGTTGTTTACAAAGTTGTGTTCATTTCTGCTGTACAGCAAAGTAATTGTTTTATATATATATATATATATTCTTTTTCGTATTCTTTTCCATTATGGTTTATCCCAGGATATTGACTATAGCCCCCTGTGCTGTACACGAGGACCTTGTTGTTTATCCATCCTATATGTAATAGTTTGCAGTAATGTTTTGATTTCATAACAGGCCGCTGAGCCAAGTTCCCTGAGTTCCAATCCCACTTCTAAGCGGACCTTGGCGCCTTTTCAAATCTCTCTAAATCTCAGTTTTCTTTTCTGTAAAATGTGAACAAGAATAGAATCTTCTTCATAATAGCGTTGTAAATACTAAGTAGAAGGCACTGGACACACAGCTTAGACTCACTGACCCTGAAGTGTTAACATGGAACGCTTACTAGGCCGCTGAGGAGTGGGCAGCGGTCCAGGTTTCCTGCATCATCCCATCTGTTCTTCCGGCAGCTCCGCCGAGGGACTCCACGTGCTTCCCAGGTGAACTGACGTAGATGACGGCTTGGCAGGGTGTTGCCGTGTCCGTAGGTGCTCAGTGCGTTATCCATTTGTTCACTGACTGGATTGTGCAAACCACTCGTGTCCCACAGCTAACGTCCTTAGAACAGGCCCTGAGCCCAAAGTGGGGCTGCATCTGTGTTTGCTACCCTTGTGCTTCCCTCCATCCCTGGTGGCTTCCGCACTTGGGGAGGAAGGCTCGGGTCTAATGACAGTTTCCCCAGTCAGGCCTGCAGACGCGGGGGAGTAGCGCCTCTCTGGTAATTAACCGTTTGGCTGCTGAGCTGAGGGTGGCTTTGGAAGACCCAGGTGACAGTGGGGTGCCTGTGGTCCCAGACTGTGGGATTACACTGAGGCAAGAGCTCGATGGCCTCTCACAGCTACTCGTTTTCTCTTAAATTACATGTGATTAGGAATATAATTACCACTCCTTACTCTTCCCCCAAAACACTATTTTCCTTTGCTCATGCAGTGCTTTGGGGGATGGGACGGGGTGGGTCAGAGCACACCAGGGCTGTGAGCCAGAAGAGAAGCAGCCTGGAGATGGCAGGGGGATGGAGCCCACCCTCTGTGGCACCGGTGAGCTGTTCAAAAGCAACAATCCAGGGGCCAGAGTGAGCCTCCGAAAAGGTCTGCAAAGCGCTTTGATTATCGAAGTCGTACCTGCCCAGGGTTCTTGGGAGAGCCTGAAATGAGATGCGCGCTTACGTTAGAATTAGACAGCTCGGCTGCAGATCTTTTTCTTTTTGGAATGTCTCTCCCTCTAATTACTTTACAGTCCAAATGATTAAAAAAAGGGAGCAGAGAGCAACAGATGCTCCCAAATTGCCGTGTGTAAGGGAAAGGGTTGTCTGTCTGCGTGGCTCTCTCCTTGTAATGAGAGCCGCTGCTGGGAGCTGCGTAGACAAGCTCCTGAAACGGGCCCAGCGCCCCGGAGCCGGCCGGGCTTCCCAAGGCCAGGCTGCGTCTGCCGGCGCCGGAGGCCGGCAGCAGCTGGGGCTGCCTTTTCAGTTAATGGGTTCACTTCATTCTGAGTACCAGGGGCGGGGCGGGGGAAGGCTAGTTTAGCAGGAAACTTCCCAGGCTGGTCGTCGCAGCATCTGGAAGACACAGCGGGGCCTCCCCTTCCAGGGCGCGACCTCTGCGTCCCCCGCCCTGGGTGAGGTCCCGCCTCGCCCCCAGCCAGGCTAGACGGAGACGTCCCATCCCAGCAGCGGGAAGGGGGCCGGGGCGAGATCCCTCCGAAACGTGACGGAGCGAACAAGGCCCGGCTTCTCCCCAGCGTCCCAGCCAAGCGCATCCCGTCCCGGGCGCCTTTCTCCAAGCCCCTCCTCCGCGCCGCCCCTCTAGCGCCCGGCGAAAGGCGCCCCTGCGGACGTCCCCGGCTGCAGACGACTCCCCTAGGTGAGCCGCGAGGGGTCAACGTGCATTCCTGCGGAGGGGGGGGGCTCTAGGCAAGCCCACCCAGGAGGAGCTCGCTCGCTGAAGGATTTGGGTTATTATTCAAGGTAGCTGAGCCCTCACGCCTTTCCCCACGTCGCCTAGCGACTGGGAGAGAAGCTGGACCAAAGGCATTTCGCTGTTACATCGACTTCTTAATTAAAAAATATCTTTCTTTTCCTTTGGCTCAGGCATTTCCCCTCAAAATGCTGGAGGATTTTTCAGGGTGTGAAATCACTTTACTCCGGTAGCTTGGAAGAAAGAACACGCCCTCGCATCCCCCGCACCTTCTTGATGACTAAGAGGCTGGGTTGGTTCCTTAGCTGCAGAGCCGTTCACGTTTATAACTCGTTCTGGAGGAGGGGCACAGATGAAGTTAATACAATCCACCAAACGTTCATTAACTTTTCAAGTTGATGAACTTGGTCACATTTCTACAATTATAGTTTTCCCTTTGATGCTTGAAGAATTCATTTTTTTCCCATGTAAAGCATCTTCATATGTTATTAATTCATTATTAAGGGGACCACTTTGACTTAGCGAACTTTATATGCAAACGAGTGATATGCTCTCTTTGTAAGGTACAATGGACTCTACGGAATAGTAATCCATGTTCTCAACTTTGATGAGGCAATACCGAAATCCTTCCACTTTTCTCCATGTGGAATAATGTTTTTGGTAGTTACATGGTATCCTGGTTTGCAAGAAGAAGTCTTATTTAAGATTTTAGCCTCCTACCTTCCTCTTTAATCTTCTTAAAAAGTTGTTTTGTGGGTTTAATTCCAGTTTATGCGCGGGCAAGAGATGGGTGAGATTGTGTGGGTGCTTGAAAATGAGGTTCGAAACTACCTGTTGATCAAATCTAGTTCGGGGTTTATCTCCACTGACTTGTACTGCCAACCCTGACACAAGCCACAACCTGAATTATTCCCGAGACCTGTAGCAGCTATTCAGTGGGAGCTCTTATCGATGGACATTGACAGTCCGTTAATGACAGATGTGATGGCTGGACGCAGATTCTAGCCAAGGAGGAATTGTGCAGCGCTGTACATCAGGTCATTAAATACTTGGCGTAAGAGAAAGTTAAGGTTAGAACATGGTGGCATTAACGCCTGGTGACGAGGCAGAAATTTAAACAAAGGAATTTTTGTAGATTACTAGACAGCAGAAAATTTGAAATTGAATTTTATGTCTGTGCCTAATTTTAAGACTGACAGAGTACAACTCTTTTTCTCTCCTTCCCCCATCGCAAAACAAAATGAACAACACAAATGCTTTTAAATGATGGTAAGAAAAAAATAGATTAAGACATTAAATTGGGAGTTTTGGACGTTTGAGAATTCTACAAAATAGACCAAAAGACGCTTCTGTCACCTGTTCTACTTCAGGCTTGACCCTATGTGGAGAGGCACGTTCCTTCTGTTTCATGGTAGACTTTGAATCAAAAATAGAAATTCTCCGTAGGCAAACTTGCCCCTGTTTTCTGGGACGGGCTTTTATCCTCATCTGCCTATTTCACAGGGGACAAGGCAGACCCCTCCCTCTCCCCCTCCTCTGCCCCTACGCAGAAAGGTCCACAGGCATTATGGCATCTTTTCTGCATAAGGGAACAGAATCTACTGTGGTAAAAATGGGCTCAGGTAAAACAATCATAAAAAGCAGTTCAAAAGAAACATCTGTGGACGGTAACTGTTTGCAGGATTTGGGCGATCGAGCGAAGGATATGCCGGCAAGGATGGCGAAGGATGGCAGTTACCAGCTCTGCAGGCAAAACAGGCGTCAGGGGATAATCGTTACAGGGGGCGATTCCGCAGGAGATGAGTTTTCTCGTGCCACGTGTTGTCGTGAGAGGACCGTTTCCCGTTTGTCTCTTTTTCCCAGGGTGGCACAGTCACACACACATATATTGGAAACCTTCACTCCAGAGCACAATTTCAGAAATAATGGAACAATAAACAAGAATCTGGTATTAATAATCTGTGGGTTTTAAATTTTATGCCTTTAAAGGATGTAGGGATTAGTAATTCCGTGTAGCCTGCAAAGTAGAACAGCCTCAGGACACACGGATCAATGATTCATGTGGCGCTTTACCGTCTGACAGTAAACGCTGGGCACGTAGACTGGGCTCCTGGCGCTCACTGGTTGGAAGACGATAAGACCTCATTCGTTTAAACCTCCCAGAGCCAGGTTCGGGATGAATCAGGTTGAAAAGATGTGGGACTGAAGCTGACATTTGCATATTTGACAGCCTTTGCTAAGATAACTATGAGTTGCCCGTCGTTGAGGGAAGGATGATCAAAGAGAACACACAGGTTCTGAGAAACTCCAAGCACAGGCACGGGATGGTGAGGCTACGCGTGATTTATGTCACCTCGACATCAGAGCAGGTTTCCCACAGGCCTCGGCAGAGCAACTTTTATTAACCTATAGGAGGCTCTAGAAAGGACATGGGACCTGCCTTTCCCGGAAAATGGCTTCCCTCCAGAGCATCTGAATTATCAAAGGTTTTCTCCCTACGCGTTCATCTTTCATAAAGGTCACAGTTGGGATTGAGCTATTTGGAGAGATATTTTCATAAAGGTGATCAAGGAAAGCTGCTTTCTTGGTTTGGCAGAGAAGAGGAAGGGCTTTCTTTCCATAAGTGGATTAACCACTTCTGCAAGACACACGCAGGCCACAGCTCTCCACCTGTCACGAGTACAGTTTGCAAGCCTGTCTTTCCACAACCGAGGACCACGAGAATGATGAGTGCGGCTGGGATGTTCTGGATCTTGTCCTTTGATAAATGCAGCCGTAAGTCTGCCAGAATGTTCTCTGATCCAACCAGAGGGAGGAGGGCAAGAATACTCGGGCCCCAACGCCTCAGGACACACCACCTGCTGGCCTGGTGGCCTGGCTTTTGCCATTTGTCACTGTGCCTTTTCTTGTTCTCAAGCACTGTAAGTGGCTTGGTGAAAAGTTGCTACAAAAAGGTACACGGGTCTGTGTGCTTTCAGTGTGAGGCTGGGAGCCACCGGGGCCCCTGAGTGTCCTGTGGAATAGAAGCGCTCAGTACAGCACAGAGAAGGCCAGGAACTCTGTCTCTAGCAACACTTGTGAAATTCAGAACAAATTTCTCTTCCCTCGCATTGCCTCAACGGGACTCCAAAATGCTTCTCAATTAGTGGGGATCGATTTCACTTTTTTGCTTTGCAATGGCACTATTTCAAGGGGAAGAATCGTAGTGTATAGCAATGTGAATCTCTCCAGGGAATTAATTGTGCAAATTTCTGCTCTGCAAGAGAAATAAACACTTCTGTAAAGCACTTACCTTGCCTAATAGTCTAACATTATGCCAACACAGCAGTAGCACCTGTCAAACAGAAAACGCTTGCTAATCTAGGATTCAATAACATTAATATTATTTTTTTGGAGGTCGGCAGGGTGGCCCAGAAGATCTGTGATAACTGGGATTTCTGGGGGTGGGTAGACCCTGCAGAAGATCACACTAGAATAACAGTCTGTGTTTACATCAAGCGAAGGGGACGCCACACAATTTAGACGAGAGCAGAATTCAGAGTGGAAAGTATGAATACCTTGTACTTGTAGAGCGCACTGCAGCTTATGAGATGCTTTCATGTACAGAAGCCAGTGTGGTCGCCTTCCCCATCTGTGAAGATTCCTGTGTGGGTGTGATTAGCCCCTTCTTATGGATGAGAAGACTGAGGTTCAGATATATTAAGTGACTCAGCTGGTAGGTAGGAGAACTGGGCTTAAAAATCTAGATATTTGAATTCCGACTTCAATACAGTTTTGGCTCCATTTCTAATAATAGGGAATTTTGAATGAGTTGATGTTGCCTCATGTTTCTGGTTAAGACCTTCAAAATAAAATCTGTTTCATAGAGTGAAACATGGAGTGAACCTACAAAGAGCCTCCTCCAGGGGGCCTTTTCCTTTAAAGACCCCCAGAATGTTATTTGCCTCAAGAAGGAACATCTCTGATGTGTATGCATTAAAAATAAAATGAAAAGAAAAGAGAAACGTCAAGGCCCAAGGCAAGGTCGGTAGACAGAGAGCAGAGAGGCTGGGGGAGCCAGCGCCTTTGTGAACGTTCCCGAGGCCTCCAGCTGGAGAGGCCAGTGGGGTCGCCCTGTTGAGCAAGGAGGGTCTGAAGCGTGCCAGGGTGTGAGGACTTCTAAGAATGTGGGTTTTGAGTCAAGATAGAAACTTTTCCTTACATTCTGACTCACAGGGGATTAGAAAGTAGTGGATGGATTAGACGAAAATGCTTCAGTTAAGAATTTAATCCTGTTAGGCAACAGTAAGTCACTTTTCTTAAAGGCTCTCTTGCCAAAGAGTAGAAAGAAAAAAATGCGCCTCCGCAGTGTGGGAGGTAATTGTTTCTGAAGAGCTGCCTGCCTGAGGCCTCTTGAAGGCCAGTTTTCCCCAGTTTGCCTGATTTTCTCTTCTAAAGAGAACAATGGATTTTGTACTGGGGTGTGAGCTGCTGCGCCCCGTCCCCCACCCCCAGCACAGGGCCTCGCAGCTGGGCTCTTCCTGCTTGTTGTCGTGTGTGTTTGTGTGTGTGTGTGTGTGTGTGTGTGTGTGTGTGTGTGTGTGTCTGTGTGTGTGTGTGTGTGTGTGTGGGAGCAGCGCTGGAATATTCTGGGGAGGGCTGGGGGTGGGCAGGGACTCTGGTTGCCAGTCCTGGGGTCAGAGTTCAATTATGCAGTGGACTCAGACCCAGAATAAAAGCAAATGGTCAAACTGCTCTTCACTCTGTAGGCTTGAAAGCCAATTCAAACTCTTCCAGCCCCCTTCTCGCTTCTCAAGACTCTCCTTAAAGCGTGAGAACTGTGCTTAGGATCTGGGCTGTTCTGTTGTATTTAACATGGTGGGAGGGGGCAGATAAATCATTGACATGAAGGAGCCAGTGGAACCCGTATTTCTTCCTTCCTTTCTTCCTTCCTTTTACTGTCTTTTTTGTTATAACTCTTTTTAAAAAAATAAATCTATTTATTTATTTACATTTTATTTTTGGCTGCATTGGGTCTTCGCTGCAGCGAACGGGGGCTACTCTTTGTTGCAGTGCACGGGCTTCTCACTGTGGTGGCTTCTCTTGTTGCGGAGCACGGGCTCTAGGCGCGCAGGCTTCAGTAGTTGTGGTACGTGGGCTTCAGTAGTTGTGGCTCGCAGGCTCTAGAGCGCAGCCTCAGTGGTTGCGGCACACAGGCTTAGTTGCTCTGTGGCACGTGGGATCTTCCTGGACCAGGGCTTGAACCCGAGTCCCCTGCATTGGCAGGCGGATTCTTAACCACTGCACCACCAGGGAAGTCCTCTTCTTCTTTTTTTTTTTTTTTTTTTAAGTTTAAACAGCAACATTTATTTCTCAAAGTTTTGGGGCAGGAACCCATATTTCTTGACTTTCAACACCAGAAAACCCTAGAAATTTATATAAAAATTATCATTATGTGGCTATAACCTTTGTATTGCTTGTGGGGTCTCCTACAGCAAGAAGTCTGAGGACAGATGTCAGAGAAAAGCCAATCCAACTTTAAATCCACAGAAATGCCATGGTTGAATCTCCTGTGATCTCCTGAGCCCAATATCAAATCCTAGAGTTTTGCACAAGGTCTGAGATACAACGCCTCTTACCAAGCTGTTTAGAATCTGACTGTAGAGACAAGACAGAAATGATCCTGCCTCTACCGGCCAAAAAGGCCATATCTGACATCAGCTTATAAAGACACTTCAGGGTGAATAACCAAAAGGACCATTTGTTCTTTTGTCATGTTATCCTATTATTATACTGGACAAGAGATTGGGAGAGGTTTTCTCTGGCATCTACTACTATGGGAAAAATATATTATGATTACTATTCACTTGGTGTGGCAGTGGATTTTATATGTCAGTTTGACTGGCTAAGGGATGCCCATAGACCTGGTACGACATGATTTCTGGGTGTGTCTGTGAGGGTGTTTGAAGAAGAGAGGAGCGTTTGAATCAGCAGCCTGAGTAAGAAGACTGTTCTCACCAATACAGACAGGCATCGTCCAATCCCTTGAGGGCCTGAATAGAGCAGAAAGACAGAGGAAGGGTGAACTGACTCTCCCTGCTTGAGCGGAGCTGGCAGCCTCCTCCGGCTCCCAGAGGCTCTTTGGGTTTGCACTGGAACTACACCAGCTGCTTTCCTGGGCTTCCAGAGTGTAGATGGACGATCACAAGACTCCCCAGGCTCCACGTTGGCCCGAGTCAAATTCCTCATGATGCTCTGCTCCTGCTGTGAACCTACGTCTATTGCATCGGTTCTGTTTCTCTGGAGAACCCTGACTAGTATACTCAGTTAACAAGAGGCGGATGGTGCCAAGAGAAAGATTGTGAGAGATGAAGACAGTGGCCCAGCGACGCTGTGACGGAAGTGGTGGGAAGTGGTCGGATTCTCTTATTTTCTGAAAGTACAGGAGAAATGATTTCCTGACAGATTGGATGTGGGTGTGGGAGAAAGAAAGAAGTGGTTGGAAGCTGGCCCGGCCACCCCATTTGTTGGGGCCTCAAGAGACCAGTCTCCCTGAAAAAATGGGTTTGTGCTAGCAAGCCAAGATGGTAGAAGCACGTGTTTAAGAATAAGACAGGACTGTCTCTTCTTTTATTACGGACCTCCTTCAAGGGAGCTAAGCCAGGCTTGGGTCCCAGCTCTACAACTATCCTGTCTGTCTATCTGTCATCTCTCTCTCTCTCTCTCTCTCTGTCTATCATCTATCCATATCATCTATCTACCTATCTCTCTTGATTTCATGATAGGTAATTTAATTTTTGAATACGTAATACATTCATACCCAACAGGTATAGAAAAAAGGGATTTTTCCCCCTATGACCAACTCCTTGATATATTTACTAGTTCTATGATTTTTTCCTTTAAAATTTATGTCTGATTTTATCTTTACTAATTCCTTTTGTCTGCTTTTCCCTGCATCAAACAATGTTTTATTTCATTTTTTCTTGTATTTAAGGCTATACATTTCCCTCAGAGCCCTGCTTTGGATGCGCTCTGTGGGTTTCATATGGCTTCATTAAAGCTCTTCAGATTCACTCACAGGGCCTCTTATCTAGGCATAAGCCTGTCACCATGGTGGCTGGGTCAGGATGGTGTTTAAGCCTCACAGACCCAGACTGAATGCTCATCATCCTTTCTCTACCCTTGATAAGAGAGAGGCTTACATTTGTAATTCACCTCCTCCTACCCTCGTGAAGCATTCTCAGGGACGTTAGTATCCTGTATTCTGTGTAATCAGGCCTTGGTTGATGCTTTCAAGGCCATTTGACAAACTTTAATGGTTTTGAATTATAAAGGGAAGAGATCTCTTTTTCTTCAAGGGGTCTCCCTGTTTCTATGGGGCAAATAGGTAGATGGACAGAAGCCACTCAACAGCACTCACGGCCCAAATCTCAATGAATTGGGGGTGTGGTCATTAAGAGCACTCTGCTCCCCACCCACATGCCTTCTTGCAGCTACCTTATTTCATTTAAGCTTCAAGACCATTTTGCAAGGTAGTAATTTCTATCCCCACTTTTATGTATGAGCTTAGGAAAGTAAAATACCTTACCTGAATTTTCACACTAAGTGGCAGAGATGGGATTCACTTTCAGGTCTGCCTTTGAGTCTAGACCTCTTCCACTGTACTAAGTTGCCTCTTCAAAGTTTCAGCTTTTGAGCTTCAGTTATATAATTGTGTCAAGAAATGATGAAACCTTTCTAAATTGTTTTTCAAGATAACCAAAGCTTAGCCGTTTAAGCACCAACAGTTTGAAAACCATTGTAGATATGTGTTTTCTACCTTCTTAAACAAAGCACGTTGAACAGATTTTGAATTTTTTTTGGTGGTTCGCATCATCTTTATGAAGAACAATTATTATGTAACACCATAGTATAGGGAGTTTAAGTATCTTGCCCTGGGCTAGACAGCTGTTAAGTGGGGAAGCCGTTCAGACCCAGGCAGTCTGGTTCCAGAGCCCATGTTCTTAGCCACCAGACTATGATGCCTCACCAAGGTCTCAAAAGAGAGATCACTGTGGGCTGGAAATGACTTGTCCCACTGGGGTTGGTTGTTTCGGTAAAGAGCAAGGAAGCAGGACCTGAAGGCATCATAGTAATCACATGATTACTCAGGGCCTGAGTAATCATAGCAGAGGGAGAGATGAAGGTCTACTTTGCTGATGTTTCAAAACAGAAAAATGCCAAGTCAGAGCCCAAGTCCGGAAAGAAGTAGGTCAGAGATTGAGATGTATTTTATTAAAAAATGAAAAGCGGATATCAAAGAATCTATGGCTAGGAGTCTGAGATAAAAGTCATATATAAGAGTTTCTTAGGGGGACTGAGAAAGAGCCCCCCTCTAACCTGCTCGAGTTCTGAAAAATCGGGGACATTCAGAGTAGCAGATGGGGCCTCAATAGTCCTTTATTAAAGCCTAAGTTAGAAGGCGTAGATCATCGGGAGAACTAAGTGGACTGCAAAATAATCCCAAAATTCAACATCCTTACCCCACATTCGTGTGGGCAAGGACCAGGTGAGAGAGTGTGGAGGAGCCGGAAACTCCTGGCGCCTGCAGTCAAGTTCAACTCCGGGAGAGGAAAGGTGGAGCTGAGACAAGCACACCTGGTACGTTCTTCTCAGAAGCCTCTCCACCTTCTCCTGGACAGAGAGAGTAAGAAGTGGAGAGAGGCCAGAAATTACATGAAAGTTCTTTCACATGGGAGAAGATACAAGAATTATAAACATTTTAAGTACAAAACAACAGAGCCCCCAGTATATGAAGCAAACCTTGACAAAACTGATGGGAGAAATAGATTCTATAGTTCTATAGTAATAGTTGGAGACTTCAGTAGCTCACTTTCATTAATGGATAGAATATCTAGGCAGAAAATCAATAAGTAAATAGAAGACTTGACAAACTATACATCAGTTAGACCTAAAAAAATACATAGAACACTATACCCAACAACAGCAAAACACACAGTCTTCTCAAGTCCATGTGAAACATCCTCCAGGAGAGACCATATATTAAGCCACAAATGAGTCTCCATACATTTAAAAAGATTGAAATCTTACAGAATCATCATCTCTAACTACAATGGAATGAAGCTAGAAATCAGTAACAGAAGGAAAATTAGAAAATTCACAAATATGTAAAAATTCAACAACAGAATCTTAAAGGACCAATGAGTCAGATAAGAAATCACAAGGGAAATCAGAAAATACTTTGAGATTAATGCATATGGAAGCACATCATACCAACATTTATTAGATGCCATGAAAGCAGGGCATGGAAATTTATAACTGTAAACATCTACATTAGAAAGAAGAACGATCTCAAATCAGTAGCCTAACGAAACCTCAAAGAACTACAGAAAGAACAAACTAGACCTAAATCTGGCTAAAGGAATGAAATAATAAAGATTAGAGTGGAGACAAACAAAACAGAGAATAGAAAAACAATAGGATCAATGGATCCAAAACTTGGTTCTTTGAAAAGATCAGTAAAATTGGCAAGCCTTTAGCTAATCAGTAAAAGCTAATTACTGATTAGCTTCAGTAATCATAAACCTCCCGACAAAGAAAAGCCCAGGACCAGATGGCTTCACTGGTGAATTCTAATAAACATTTGAAGAAGAATTAACAACAATCCTTCTCAAGCTCTTTCAAAAAAAATTGAAGAGGAGGAAACACTTCTTAGCTCATTCTCTGTAGCCAACAGTACACTAATACAAAATCCAAATAAAGACATCACAAAAACAGAAAACTACAGACCAACATCCCTTTTGAATATAGATTAAAAAATGCTCAAGAAAATACTAGCAAACCAAATTCAGCAGCATGTTAAAAAAGATTATTTACCACGACCAAATGGAATTTATCTTAGAAATGCAAGTTTGGTTCAACACAGGAAAATCAATCTGTGAAATATACCACATTAATAGACTGAAGGAAAAAACCCACGTGATCATCTCAATCGATGCAAATAGCGTTTGTCAAAATACAACACATTTCCATGACTAAAACAATCAAAAACCTAGTTGTAGAAGGGAACTTCCTCAACTTGATGAAGAACATTTATAAAACACCAACAGTTAACATCATACTCATGGTGAAAGACTGAAAGATTTACCTCTAAAATCAGAAACAAGAGAAGGTTTCCTGCTTTCACCTCTGTAATTCAACATTGCACTCAATGTGCAGCCAGAGAATTAGGCCGGAAAAAGGAAGACATCCAAATCAGAATTGAAGAAGTAAAATTATATTTATCTGCAGATGACAAATACATAAAAATCTTATATACAGAAAATCCCAAAGATGCAACAACAAAAAACCTACTAGAGCTTATAAATAAATTCAGCAAAGTCACATAGTCCAAGATCTACACACAGAAATGAGTTGTGCTTCTATACATCAGCAATGAACAATCCAAAAAGGAAAGTAAAAAAATAATTTCATTATAATAGTATCCAAATGAATAAAATGCTGAGGAATCTAAGGAGGGGACTGACTTGTACACTAGAAAAGTATAAAATATTGCTTAAAAAATTCAAGAAGACCTAAATAAACGAAAATGCATCCTATATTCATGGGTTGGAAGACTTAGTATTGTTAAGATGGCATTACTGTCCAAAGCAATCTGGATATCTAATGCAATACCTACCAAAATTCTAATGGCCTCTTTTTTTGGCGGGTGGGGGGGGGGGGATGGAAAAGCCAATTCTCAAATTCATATGGAATTGTAAAAGGCCTTGAATAGCCCAAACAATCGTGAAACAGAAGAACAAATTTGGAGGACTCACACTTCCCTATTTCAAATCTTGCTTCAAAGTTATAGTACAGTAGTCCCCCCTTATCCATGGTTTCGCTTTCCATGGTTTCAGTTACCCATGGTCAACTGAGGTCCGAAAACATTAAATGGAAAATTCCAGAAGTAAACAATTCGTAAGTTTTAAATTCCATGCCGCTCTGAGTAGTGTGATGAAATCTTGCACAGTCCAGCTCCATCCCGCCTAGGACATGAATCATCCCTTTGTCCAGCACGTCCAGCCCGTTAGTAGCCATCTTGGTTATCAGATCAACGGTTGCAGCCACAGTGCTTGGGTTCAAGTAACCTTATTTTACTTAATAATGACCCAAAGCACAAGAGTAGGGATGCTGGCAATTTGGATGTGCCAAAGGGAAGCCATAAAGTGCTTCTTTTAGGTGAGAAGGTGAACACTCTCAATTTAGCAAGAAAAGAAGAAAAATCGTATGCTACGTTTGCTAAGATCTACAATAAGAACAATTCTCCTGTCCGCGAAACTGTGGAGAGGGAACAAGAAATTTGTGCCAGCTTTGCTGTCACACCTCAAGCTGCAAATGTTATAGCCTCCGTGTGTGGTAAGTGTTTAGTTAAGATGGAAAAAGCATTAAGTATGTACAGTAAGCTATTGAAAGAGAGAGACCACATTCACATAATTTTCATTATAGTGTATTGTTTAATTATTCTATTTTATTATTAGTTATTTTTGTTAATCTCTTACTGTGCCTAATTTATAAATTAAACTTTATCTTGGTATGTATGTATAAGAAAAAACATAGCATATAGAGGGTTTGGTAGTATCCACAGCTTCAGGAATCCACAGGGGACCTTGGAATATATCCCCCGAAGAGAGAGAGGGACTACCGTCATCAAAATAGTGTGGTTCTGGCATAAAGATAGACATACAGACCAATGGAACAGAATTAAGAGTCCAGAAATAAACCGTACATATATGGCTCATTGATTTCCAACAAGGGTGCCAAGGCCATCCAATGGGGAAAGAATTATCTCTCCTATAAGTGGCGGCGGTACAAGTGGATATCCACATACAAAACAATTCATTTGGAACCCTGACTCACACCATATATAACAATTAACTCAAAATGGATTAATGACCTAAATATAAGAGTCAAAACTATAAAACTAGTAGAAGAAAACGTAGAGGTAAATCTTCCTGATTTTAACTTGGTAATGGATTCTTAGATGTGACACCAAAAGCACAAGCAACAAAAGAAAAAATAGATAAACTTGGACGTAATCAGAACTGAAAATTTTGTGCATCAAAGGATATGATCAAGAAAGTGAAAAGTGACAACTCACAGAGTGGGAGAAAATATTTGCAAATCATATGCCAGGTAAGGGACATGTATCCAAAATATATAAAAAACTCTCACAACTCAACGGCAAAAAAGACAAACAAGCCCCTTAAAAACTGGGCACAGTACTTGAATAGACATTCTTCCAATGAAGATCTACAAATGGCCAACAAGCGTGTGGAGATGTCCAAAATTATTAGTTATTCAAATGCAAATCAAACCCACAGTGAGATACCACCTCTTATTCGCTTGGACGTCCATAACTTTAAAAATGAAAAATAACAAGGGTTTGTGAGGATATAACAAAATTGGAATCCTCATACATTTCTGGTGGGAGTGTAAAATGGTCCAGCTGCTATGGAAAATAATTTGGTGATTCCTCACAAATCTAAACAGAATTATCATAGGTTCCCAGTAATTTAATTCCTAGGTATGTACCCAAAGTAACTAAAACAGGGGTTCAAACAAGTACACACATGTTCTTTGCAGCACTATTCATAATAACCAAAGGTGGAAACGCCCAAATGTCCATCGATGAATGAATAAATTGTGGTGTGTACACACATACAGGGGAATATAATTCAGCCATGAAAAGGAACGAAGGACTCATTCTTGCTACAATGCGGATGAACCTCAAAAACTTTATCCGAAGTGAAAGAAGCCAGACATAACAGGTTACATACTTTATGTTTCCATTTATATGAAAAATCTGGACTAGATAAATTCATAGGAACAGAAATCAGATGGTGGTAGCCAGGGAGCAGAGGGAGCGACCAATGCAGAGCAAGTGCTGAGTGGGTATGGGTTCTGGGATGACGAAAACGTTCTGGAACCCACAGAAGTGCTGTTTGCACAATATTGTGAATGAACTTAATGCCACTGAACTGTTCATTTAAAAATAGTTCATTTTATGCCCTTGGAATTTTACCTCAAAAAAAGTGAAAACGGACACATAGTATATTAGCATACCTATCGAAAGTTGAGAAACAGGCCCGAATAGTTTTTGGAGTCAGAAGTTAGGGTAGTGGTTTCATTTGGAGAGAAGGGAGAGGGCAGTGGCTGGGAAGAGGAGTGAGGAGAGGTTCAGGTGTATGTGTCAGATCAAGGTCAGCTCCTGCTAGAACCTTGAACTTGTCCGCTGGGGCTTGGCTGTTGGAGGACCCTTGAACCTGTTGAGAGCTGGGTGGGGTGAAATGCCTGCCCACACGACTGACCGATCACATTCTGTAATCAATTCAAAACTGTCTTGAGGAGCCGATGTCCTTTGGAAGGAACTTCTTTCTTTTTGCCTTGTGTCTTCTCCTCACTCACTCAGCTCTCTGATCTCCGTCCAGAGTGACATGGCTCTTCCTTGCCCTTTCAGCCTCAGTATAGAACCTATGATGGTCTTTGGTTAGCCTTTGAAACTGGCAATGTTCTATTTCTTGACCTGGATGGTACTCAACACAGGTGTATTTCACTGTGCGATACTTCGTTGAGCTGTATGAACTTAGGATTTGTGTCCTTTTTTGTGTATGTTAGCCTTCAATATAGATAAAAAACAGAAACAGTAGAACGCAAACAAACTTCGGATCTTCTGCAAGCCCGGACAACCAGACTCCCAATCTATTGTTTGTTTCTTAAGAAAATACAACACAACGACCCATTGTCTTTGGTTCATGGTACTTGCTTCCTTGCCCACCCTACTGATCTTTCTTCTACTGGGTTAACGTGGGCTGTGCTGGTTTTTAGCACTGTTGACTAATAAATTAAATCATTCAACCAATTTTATTTACTACCTACTTTTGTCCTAGGTATTATGTGGGACCAGAGACCCAAAGAACTTTAAGAATCATATAATATTGTGATAATTTTAGCACTGATGCTTATTTGGAGCAAGGGGGAAAAACATATGAAGACACTACTAGCTGTAAAATATTTGCCTCAGACGGGCAAGTTGTATTTCCCTTCTGCTTGTCAGGCTTGAGAGTTGTAACTTTGATTTGCACAAGAAGAGCGAGGGCATCGTCTCTAGAAGTTTTGAACATAGCCTGTGGATCAGGCTTTCATTAGAAGAGAAATTGAGTTACCTCTAGCTTTCATCTCTAAAACAGTTGACAGGGATTGTGACTTTGCTTGAGAAGATAAGATAAGCAATTGTCATTTTTCAGAAGGTGAAGAGCAAACAGAAGTGTGGCAGGGAAGGTTCCGAGTGGTGGGGTGGCAGGACAGCAAGAGCTGCCATTGAGTGATGGACATGATAACTATGATTTAAAACTTAGTCCAGGACTGAGCCACTTAGAACTCTCAGTGAACTCGGCTCAGGAACCACTGAAAAGTTTGAAGAGTAGCAAGGGAGAAATCAAAAAAGGGAGAGAGAAGGAACTGGGAGAAAAAAAGCAGGAGAGGAAGAACGGGAGAAAAAGTAGATGGAGTTCAGCATTTACCTCTCATACTGCAGACTTTCCTTACTTGAAGGAGCTTTGAACTGGCTGTAGTTCCTGAAAACTTGGTACATGGTGAGGGTTCAGGCTGGGTGTGGTTCAGGCTACGGCAATACCACAAGGGGATCATTTCAATGAATCTGATGATTACAAATTGATGTTTTGGTTTTTTTAATGATTGGAGTTGGTTGAAGAATCGGGGCTTTCCATTCGGGTGGGATCATCTGAATTATGGATGGATATAATGGTGGATTTATTTTGAGTTTTCTGCTGTAGGGAGACACAAGCATAGCTACTCAACGTCCGCCAGCCAAAGCCCTCCAGGAGCACACCTGTAGTTGAACAAATTGGGTTTGTTGACTTCTAGTAATGGGGGAGAACTCACACAATGGGAAACCGTGGAGTATTGGTAGGAGGATGTTAGAAAAGACATTGCAGGATTTAGACTGTGTTAGGTGATTTGGGAAAGGGTTCAAGGAGGTGATGTTTTGGTCTGAACTGGATGCTGTCAGGAAGTGGAATTAATTCTATAATTGGGCATCTTAATAAATGTTATCTAGAAGGCAGGAGAAACAGAGCCATGTTAGTCATGCTTTGTCTGTGCTCAGACACGATATGGAGTGGTCTTACTCTGTCTTCATTCTCCATGGTCACAGGTAGCCTTGTCTGAGGCTGAAGTTTTGTGAAATTGCTTATGTTAATTTCAACACCAAGATTTAATTGTGAAACCTGGGGCAACTTCTAGCAGCACCCAGTCCTGGCTGATGGTACCAGGCCAGCTCCTAGATGTCAGGGACTGCTTTTCCCTCCCTCAACGAGCAGAATATAGCTCTACATACAGCCTAACTTTCAATCAGGTGATATGTGAGCTAGGGCTATGTTTTGTCACATGAAACAAACAAACATCCCCAAGTAACAGTGGCTTGAACAAGAAAGATGTTTAGCTCTCTTTCATATATAAAATAGCTCTGGAAGTAGGTCTTGCATAGCTGGAAATGTAGCTCCACGATTACCAGGGACCCCACGAGCTTTGGCTTTCTCAGTGTTCTGTCTTCTGTAGTTTTTTCCCTTGGACTTATGGTCCAAGATGGCTGCTCAAGTTCCAGCCATCACATTAACATTCCGTTCAGCAGAAAGAGGAAGGGAGGAAGCATGTCCACTGGCTCCCTTTTAGGAAACTTCCTGGAAGTACCCTTCAACACACCTATTTCACATTTTACATGCTAGCATTTGATTACAAAGCAAAGATACTTGTGAAATGCGATCATTTAGTTAGGTGGCAATGGATTCATTAGAATAATTGGGGTTCTTTCATTAAAAGAAAAGTCATAATTGGCTATTGGGGGGCTACAATTATCTGGAGTTGGGATAACACAGCTGCCATATTGAGGTCTATGAAAGGCAATTCTACGAGGGCTTTTGTGGTATGCAAATGTCCCCATCTTTGGTGAAACAGCGAGCAGTTAATTATCTTAAAGGATGCCTCCTTTTCGGTCTTTCTTTTGTAACAATATCAAGAGTTCAAGTTTCCAAAGTGAACTCTCTTTTCAGTAGTTCGAAGCTTTGTAGCTTGATTGAAAAAAATGTTGTGATCCCGCCGGCCACCGTTGCTAGGCTGCCTAACAATTTACCTCTAGCAGCAGGGAAGAGATAGTTGTGTTGTTGGAAATATCTAACTTAAAAATGGATAAAAAAATCATTCTTGCAAATTTATTTTTAAGAATAACTTAATTCCTTTGTTTGGAAGAGCTATAAAATTACTGTGTGTTCTTGTTTTTTGGTTTTTTTTAAAGGAGGTAATAATTAAGGTGAATACAATTGTAAACAAAAAGTTCATGTTGGCACTCACTATAACTCCATGTAGACATCTGGGCTGGAAATGTGAGAAAACTGTAAAGAATTTGGAAAGGTTCAAAGGCTGATGTTATTAAAGTTTTAATAATCTTCTTTTCTGCAGGGCTAACCCCCTGCTATTCTTTCAGTGTAGGAGAAAAACAAAATATGGACAAAATTGTAGTTAATTAGAGCTGAGCCTTCCTTGGAAAACCTATAGAAACTGCTTGGAATTTTTATAGAGGCTAAGAGTTGGGAAGCATGGGTTTGAAATGATGCAACTTCATTTTCATTTAAGGAATGTGGAGGATTTTTGTTAGGTTTCAATGAAATAGAATATTTAAAAATCTTTATCAGTTAGTGACTATAATTGATTGGAAAGCACTATTTTACAAGAATTATCTATGAAAATAATCTCACTTAGCATTTTAACTTTTCCTCATTGATCAGTCAGAGCAAAATAAAATATTTATTGCCCATAGAAGTATACTGAGAAACAAATGACATGTCTTTAGTTCATTACCAAATTGTCTTAATTAAAGAGACCGCATCCCCTCATGTTTGAAATATGGTAAAATTGTAAAAGTCTTCTGAATACAACCCATTTTATTTTTGCTGTAGACTTGTAATGTCAGTGTTACTATTTTTCTGTTTGAAATTAATTTGCTTTTAAAGGCCTCTTAAAGGTATATAGTAATATCTAATGCAGCGTGTATTTTACTGTATGTTGTATAAGGCTGTACTTAGCGTAGGAAACTTTTATCGTAGGTGTGTACATATATAGGTATGAAAGTATGCGCATATGAAGTCACACGCGTATATTTGAAATAGGCAGACACACAAGGAATACTATATTTTTTTATTATTATTTTTTAATTAATGTTTTTATTGAGGTAGAGTTGATTTACAATGCTGTGCCAACCTCTGCTGTGCAGCAAAGTGACTCAGTTACACACAGACAGACATTCTTTCTTACATTCTTTTCCGTTATGATTTACCCCAGGATATTGAATATAGTTCCCTGTGCTCTACAGTAAAGCAATACTTTAAATTGTGTTGCACCAAGGATGGTGAAAGAATTTTACTCGTTAGGATCCAGCCATGAGCACTGAAATATGATTTGCGAGAGATGAAGCTTGGAGTTGTTTTAATAGGCTAAATGGTTCCAAATGCAAGTTCAGATCGCAGACTCCCAGGCCCTTTGTGAGACTAATTGACTTTGCTGTAGAGTTTTGGCAAAGCTCTTATTATTTTTACTACATTTTCCTTTTTAATAATGTAAAATTGAACTAACTTCTAAAATTCAAGTTCCCCTTTATGAGTTTGTTACTCCTTCCTTCGCCAAATTAATGACTGACCAGGCAGGACAGCCAGGAGCGCTGCTGCTGCTCTGAGCGTTTGTTAATTGGTTCTTCGTTGGGCCGTATAGGAGGGGAAACTACTGCTACTATAAACCAAAGAGCGTAAAGGAAAATAGTGATATAAATACGGAACTGGGATAGCCAGGGAAAGCTAGCGACGCACTGGATGCTTCCCCTAGGATAACTACAGAATACTGAAAATGAAATGCTGTGGCCCAGATCCTAAGGAGGAAATGCGTTTTGGTAACTCTTGGAAAAGAAGATTCATGGTTTTGACTAGTTTGTAAAGCTCTAGTGATAAATTTCTTTTGTTTTTTAAAGGAAAGTTGGGCTCATAGAACAAATAAGAAAGAGCAAAATCGATTTCACCTTGAAAATTGCTGCATAAATAGCTTGACCCTCTGGACTGGGAGAGTGATTAGGAAGAAATGAAAACTGCAAGACTGGAATTTTGACCACGTGAGAATGCGAGGTGGACGTTCATTCCATTTCTCTAGGTCTGACATTCCTTGGAAATTTCCCTTGGAATGTCCTGGGGGAAAACATCAGACTTTAGGGCAGAAACACCTAGTTTATTATCTCACTGTCCGCTTTTGTCCCCGTGCATGGCTCTCTCCTAACTCTCCTTATAAATGCTCCTCAGAGGGAGGAAAATCCAAAAGGGAGGGGATGTGTGTGTACGTGTGGCTGGTTCACTTTGCTGTGCAGTGGCAGCTGGCACAACATTGTAAAGCAACTAGACTCCAATAAAAAAATAAATATTAAAAAAAGGCCCATCAGACACTGTCTTAACTCATGTTTTAAGCTGAGGATTGAATCTAGGGGTTTGGCTCGTGTTGCGAAGGTTTCCAGCAGCATCAGGTAATTCTGGGCTCCGTTCAGAATGGTATCAGAGACCTGAAAGTCTGCACGATTCATTACCAATTACCAATTCCCTGGGCCATCCGGTTCCCTGGCAGAAAGGCTTCCGATGAATTTGCGTTGCAAATTGAAAACATGTTGTCAACAGCAGCGAGTCCAGAAGACGTTTACCTTAATGTTTCCAAGGCAGGCTTTTTACAATGGGGATGTTCTTTGTTTACAGAGCAGCTTTCCAGATTCCCTCCTGTTTCTGGGGTTGGTAGTGTTGTTACAAAGGGATTGCCATAGTCTCTTGATGGAGAGAAAAGTGAAGTGGTTACGTGAAGACTCGCTCCCAGGTGGTGCCCGTGCCTCTTCAGGGACGCCTGCCACAAAACTTTGCATTGGGTGTGAGGTGGCAGACGTCAAGGCTGGCACAGAGCCGTTTGATTTCCCTAAGGGTGCAGGGACCTAGGAGATCAGCCCGATGAAGGGCTTCTTCTGCAGATCAGTAAACTTGTTACATCACTTCCCCAGGGACACTTGTATAGTTGGCATCATGGTTGAATCTAGAAGTTAGGGTTTCCTGAGTACCCCATGCTTTCTCATAGTTTATGGCCCCGGACTGAAAAGTTGTTAATGATTGATGTGTTTAAAATAAAGTTCAGACAGAAATTAACTTGCACATTTCCATTAAAAATGAGAACATTGGGACACAGGTCTCAAAGGAAAGCTATTTGACCTTTGAACCTTTTTGGATCCTTTTTCCAGGTGATACGCATCCACTTTCAAAAAACACTACTGGAGGGGCTTCCCTGGTGGCGCAGTGGTTGAGAGTCCGCCTGCCGATGCAGGGGACACTGGTTCGTGCCCCGGTCCGGGAGGATCCCACATGCCGCGGAGCGGCTGGGCCCGTGAGCCATGGCCGCTGAGCCTGCGCGTCCGGAGCCTGTTGCTCCGCAACGAGAGAGGCCACAACAGTGAGAGGCCTGCGTACCACAAAAAAACAAAACAAAACAAAACAAAAAACCCTACTGGAAGAAGCCCATCAGTTCAGCCAGAGTAGGGTGTCTGTTCATCCTGGGTTAAAGTAATGTCCTGACACCCCGTGTCCATGGGAGGTCCGTCCGGGGCCGAACAGAGTCTGGACTCTAGAACTGTGGTCACACAGCCTCTGAGCCAAACCCTGGGGATGTCGGGGAACCTCTAGTCTTCCTAGGAGGCTTGTTTTAAATTCGGAGTCTCCCCTAATTAGCGCTCAGTGTATTTACTTAGATTACATGTCATTAACTCACAAGTCCTCCTTAAAGATCAGACAAGAATTTTGAGCAAGTACGGAAAGGAAATTTAACTCATCGTGAACTTCAGGTAGAAAACAGGGAACCTGGCTTTGGCCAGAGCAGGAGGGAGGAGCCCCATTCAAGGCTGGCTGATTTCACAGAGAGCTTTCCAGAGGCCGTAAACCAGAGGAGTTTGCTAAGCAGGCCTCTCAGCTAGTACATATGTGATGAAACCCACCACTTGGAGAGTATCCCATGAAGGCTGGGAGCAGTAAGCATCACACGGGATGTTCCCAAGACACAAGAAATGAGAAGGTTCAGAAACGCAGACCCGCCTAGAGACAAACTCCCAGAGACAATGGAACCAGAGTGTGGAGACGGGACATCAGGGAACAATTCGGGGGCATAAAGTGTCAGGACTGGGGCTGGGGCTTCCTTAGTTCCATCAGGGTGGAATGTTCTGGTCACCCTGACTGGCTAAAGTTCAGCCTCCCCAAAGAAGTCCATCTGATCATGACCTCACAGAAACAGAATTCTAGAGACCCTGAGGTTCACTCCAACCGATTCCTTTGGGACCATCACGTAGACGACATTCTATCTGTGGCCTATTTCGAGCATTTCATTTTTTGGATTAAAAAAACTCAAGATTTTTGCTAAAAAAAAAGAGATCAAAATGGGCCAGCAAAATGTTGACCTGAAAGACTTACTTAGTTAGGACTAACTTAGAACCACAATTCTACTCTTCTTGTAGGAAAGTGACCCAAAACGTTTTTACTGGGGGTGACGAAAATGCACGAGGAAGAAATGTGCTGCGGCCCCTCGTGATGGTTACTCCCCCCTGAGTTTGCACGTCATAAAATTCGACCTGGGCCACTTGATGAAGCCTGGCTCTTGGGAACGAGGAATTCACTAGCTCCATCCGTGGGAGGGTATTTGTCATCTAGAACCGACTCTAAAGGAAACTGTATCACCGTGGAGACCTGAGTCTAGCTCCATCCGTGGGAGGGTATTTGTCATCTAGAACCAACTCTAAAGGAAACTGTATCACCGTGGAGACCTGAGTCTAGCTCCATCCGTGGGAGGGTATTTGTCATCTAGAACCAACTCTAAAGGAAACTGTATCACCGTGGAGACCTGAGTCTAGCTCCATCCGTGGGAGGGTATTTGTCATCTAGAACCAACTCTAAAGGAAACTGTATCACCGTGGAGACCTGAGTCTAGCTCCATCCGTGGGAGGGTATTTGTCATCTAGAACCAACTCTAAAGGAAACTGTATCACCGTGGAGACCTGAGTCTAGCTCCATCCGTGGGAGGGTATTTGTCATCTAGAACCGACTCTAAAGGAAACTGTATCACCGTGGAGACCTGAGTCTAGCTCCATCCGTGGGAGGGTATTTGTCATCTAGAACCGACTCTAAAGGAAACTGTATCACCGTGGAGACCTGAGTCTAGCTCCATCCGTGGGAGGGTATTTGTCATCTAGAACCGACTCTAAAGGAAACTGTATCACCGTGGAGACCTGAGTCTAGCTCCATCCGTGGGAGGGTATTTGTCATCTAGAACCGACTCTAAAGGAAACTGTATCACCGTGGAGACCTGAGTCTAGCTCCATCCGTGGGAGGGTATTTGTCATCTAGAACCGACTCTAAAGGAAACTGTATCACCGTGGAGACCTGAGTCTAGCTCCATCCGTGGGAGGGTATTTGTCATCTAGAACCGACTCTAAAGGAAACTGTATCACCGTGGAGACCTGAGTCTAGCTCCATCCGTGGGAGGGTATTTGTCATCTAGAACCGACTCTAAAGGAAACTGTATCACCGTGGAGACCTGAGTCTAGCTCCATCCGTGGGAGGGTATTTGTCATCTAGAACCGACTCTAAAGGAAACTGTATCACCGTGGAGACCTGAGTCTAGCTCCATCCGTGGGAGGGTATTTGTCATCTAGAACCAACTCTAAAGGAAACTGTATCACCGTGGAGACCTGAGTCTAGCTCCATCCGTGGGAGGGTATTTGTCATCTAGAACCAACTCTAAAGGAAACTGTATCACCGTGGAGACCTGAGTCTAGCTCCATCCGTGGGAGGGTATTTGTCATCTAGAACCAACTCTAAAGGAAACTGTATCACCGTGGAGACCTGAGTCTAGCTCCATCCGTGGGAGGGTATTTGTCATCTAGAACCAACTCTAAAGGAAACTGTATCACCGTGGAGACCTGAGTCTAGCTCCATCCGTGGGAGGGTATTTGTCATCTAGAACCGACTCTAAAGGAAACTGTATCACCGTGGAGACCTGAGTCTAGCTCCATCCGTGGGAGGGTATTTGTCATCTAGAACCGACTCTAAAGGAAACTGTATCACCGTGGAGACCTGAGTCTAGCTCCATCCGTGGGAGGGTATTTGTCATCTAGAACCGACTCTAAAGGAAACTGTATCACCGTGGAGACCTGAGTCTAGCTCCATCCGTGGGAGGGTATTTGTCATCTAGAACCGACTCTAAAGGAAACTGTATCACCGTGGAGACCTGAGTCTAGCTCCATCCGTGGGAGGGTATTTGTCATCTAGAACCAACTCTAAAGGAAACTGTATCACCGTGGAGACCTGAGTCTAGCTCCATCCGTGGGAGGGTATTTGTCATCTAGAACCAACTCTAAAGGAAACTGTATCACCGTGGAGACCTGAGTCTAGCTCCATCCGTGGGAGGGTATTTGTCATCTAGAACCGACTCTAAAGGAAACTGTATCACCGTGGAGACCTGAGTCTAGCTCCATCCGTGGGAGGGTATTTGTCATCTAGAACCGACTCTAAAGGAAACTGTATCACCGTGGAGACCTGAGTCTAGCTCCATCCGTGGGAGGGTATTTGTCATCTAGAACCAACTCTAAAGGAAACTGTATCACCGTGGAGACCTGAGTCTAGCTCCATCCGTGGGAGGGTATTTGTCATCTAGAACCAACTCTAAAGGAAACTGTATCACCGTGGAGACCTGAGTCTAGCTCCATCCGTGGGAGGGTATTTGTCATCTAGAACCGACTCTAAAGGAAACTGTATCACCGTGGAGACCTGAGTCTAGCTCCATCCGTGGGAGGGTATTTGTCATCTAGAACCAACTCTAAAGGAAACTGTATCACCGTGGAGACCTGAGTCTAGCTCCATCCGTGGGAGGGTATTTGTCATCTAGAACCGACTCTAAAGGAAACTGTATCACCGTGGAGACCTGAGTCTAGCTCCATCCGTGGGAGGGTATTTGTCATCTAGAACCGACTCTAAAGGAAACTGTATCACCGTGGAGACCTGAGTCTAGCTCCATCCGTGGGAGGGTATTTGTCATCTAGAACCGACTCTAAAGGAAACTGTATCACCGTGGAGACCTGAGTCTATTTCACCCAGGCAGCTGTAACATATCAGTATTAGGTGGTGCAGGACTAACTATGATTGAGAAACTTGGGAGAATTTTCCTTTTGGGAACGGTGGGTTTGAAAGTCAGGTTTTAGGCATTGGTTGGAGTTAACCTCGGGGTTTCTAGAATTCTGTTGCCTAGCTTTCATCAGCAGCTCTGCCTTGGAATCGGGGCCATGGACCTGGGGTACGCTGTCACTGCGGTGCTGGTTGGACCAAGGTCAAACGACGGTGGAAGCAGTCATTTGTCAGACCCTGGCACGAAGTCAGTTAGGTTGATGACCTTCTCAGAAGAGCCAAACAGGAAGTAGAGGGTGGGAAGGGGAGTCACGTCAAGGCTGCCTTGAGCAAAGGGAGTCAGATCAGTGTTCAGTCAACACGGGGGCGGCCCAAGGCGGCGTCTGCTTTGTCCTGGCCTTGCTGCCCTTGAGGGTGTACTTTGGTGTAAGTCCAGCAGCCAACTGGCATTCAGTAATTCTCTGAAGCTTCCTAATGGTGGCCCTGTCAAGACCCACACTCAGCAGTTAATTCCCTGCAACCTTAATCACAAGTGTTCATTATTACAGAGTTTATGGAAATGAGCTATCAGACAGCCTTTGGAGTCTGCAGCTGCCTTATGTCTATTTTTTTTTTTTTCTGTACGTGGGCCTCTCACTGTTGTGGCCTCTCCCGTTGCGGAGCACAGGCTCCGGACGCGCAGGCTCAGCGGCCATGGCTCACGGGCCCAGCCGCTCCGCGGCATGTGGGATCTTCCCGGACCGGGGTACGAACCCGCGTCCCCCGCATCGGCGGGCGGGCTCTCAACCACTGCGCCACCGGGGAAGCCCATGTCTGTTTTTGAGAATAGTGACGTTGATAGTTCCCGCCTAAGACGGCCTGCGGAAGGTTCATATTAGCGCCTGGTGTAGAGCTTTCTGCAAGGCAGAGCTGGGAGGCTGGTGCTCTGAGTCTTTCTTCCTTTTAACTGGGCTCAGAGAGAGTGGCTCACAGGACTTTATTGAGCATTTCTATTAGCCTCTTCTAAAGAGCATTCGAAGTGGTAGTAATGTGACATAAAAGGGGCCACACTGAGGACTGTTCCAGTTTTCTGAGGACATAGGAATCTATCTAAGGAGGTGAAAAATGGGGCATTGAAAACAAACAAGACTCCAGGCTCCTTCCTCATGTTTCTGCCCGCGTCTGTCATAGATCTGCTGGCACGCTTTCTTCTGGGGACAAAGGACAGCACTGTTCAATCCTCCCATCCACGCCAAGCTCCAAAGGGGATAATTACATTCTGCCTCCTGAAATTCCCTCTGCAATTTCATCCCGGGGCACTGCTCTGCACCGCCTGTGTGTTGCTGCATGCTCTCAGGAGCCGTGCTTTTTCCCCAGGTTGGTATCATCAGGGCCAGTGTTAGCGCTGCACAGTTTGATTTCGGTCACGGTGTATAGATCAGACTGGGGTCTCAGGCTGGGGTTTCTTACCGTAAAATACATTGAGCAGCAAACACTAGCTCACTGGAGCATCATGTGTCTGAGTGTCTCCTGGGCACAGCTGGCATAATTGTGCCTGAAAAGTACAGTCAATCGTCTAATCTTGTTTTTAAGAAAGGGAGCTCTTTTAGAGCAGTTTTTGGACCGGTTAAAACAGTACAAGGTAATGATTTTGTGTTCAGGTGAAAAAACATAGCTCAGGTATAATGTTTTGACCCCAGTAAAATCATTAAAGCTAATTGAAACTCTATATGTAAGACCCCAAATAGTTCAGTTTGGTTTCCTGAAGGTAATTATTCTTTCCTAAATAGCACTGATAGTAATGTTATTGTAAACGGGATAAAAAAAAATTCTTAGGGAAAGATAATATATGTTTGCTTAAATTCTTAGAACCGATCTTTGTAATATAAGGAAAATTAACCAAGCTTGTTAGAATGAAATCCAGGTGAAAACGTAATACTACTTCCCTGAATTTTTGGAGAAATAGATACTAAGATGATAATTCCAGTTCCCCAAGGGAACTAGGAAAACCTGGGCAAGATGTTGGTTTTAATAATGGTATTTCAAGCTGTCCCTGCCCTTAACTGTAGCACTGAATGAAACTGTAGCCATCGAGCGGTGCACTTAAAACCCACTGAGGGGTTTCAGCATGAAAGAGGGGATCATTAATCACAGCGGTGACTGAAGTGGTTTAATAATTATGTCATTTCAAGGGAAAAAGGGATCTGCCTAAAGTAAAAGGGGAAACGAAGGACTGGTAAATAGAACTTCTTTCTATCCTAGGTAGTCAGCTAGTGGGACTACTAGTGGGAAAGGTCTATTAACTAATTGATCTGCTAGACTCGATAGAGAACTCTAGCTGGAGATCAAAGGAAATTCTCTGCCACAAAGGCAGGCAGCAGCCTTGGACCAGATGTTTCCCTTCCAGCTCTGTCATGCTTGATAACTGTGGAGCGGAGCTGAAGCTGGCCATAGGCTTTGTCCACACAGCCATCGATATGAAAGCAAGGGGTATGTGTGTGCCCACACATGCTTAAAAGAGAGACAAGAACAGCTTCAACGTCAAAAAGGTTCAGAATTTAAGATGGGTTTGAGAGCTAAGAAATTACTATTCTATTTCTTTGCAAAGCGAAGGGGACCAAAGAATGTTGTCAACTGCCAACTTTTGAAAAAGGTTCCTATACCTTAATCATTCTACAGTTGCCATTTATAACAACGTACACGGATGCCTAGAGTCTACATGTGTTACAATAAAATCAAGGATATTTGGAATAATGGGTGAAATTACCAAGATTCAACTGTTACTATTAGCTTATGTGTTTTCTTTTCTATTCAGATCAAAAGTGAGGGTTCAAAATCCAAAGGTGATTTTTCTTCTAGTCGTTGCCCTAGAGTTGTTTGTTTATGTGTCTGTTTGCTACCGTTATCTTTTCCAGTTATAACGCTGTATCCTGGTTCTGTTTGCTTCACATCTGGATAAGGTATTATTTATCATGATGCAAAATATTTGGTTTAGAAGTTTGAAATATATGTAGGTTTATCACTATTTCTTTTCTATGGGCTTCTAAAGATGCCTGCAGTATTAGACATTTGGAAAAATGAGATGTCTAGAATTACCTTGATGTGGTTTGGTCTGTTCCATGGCTTTTCTTAAAATATACCTTGCTTCTTTAGTTGATCATAAATATCACCAAAAAGTCATTAGTTCATCTGATCGATAGATGTTCAGAGCGAAACTTCATTGATCTAAGTCAATTAAAGTCACAATAAAAGGTAAATTTCCATAAAATGAATGTTTGTACTTCCAGGGTGCCTAAAATTCTCAAATGAGAACTCATGTTTTTAAAGCCCAAGACTTTTGTTTCTACTAACTTTTAGTTTCTAAAATTCCCCATTATCTTTGTGTGTGTATGTATTTAAAAGAAGTATTTCTCAGATAATATATTTATTGTATGTGTATTTATCATATAATTTCCTGAAAATATAATTGGACAGGGTGGAAGGAAGGAAAGGTAAAGATGGCCCCCCAAAACCAACTCTGTACGCTTTAAACTTTGCTGAGTGTCTGGTTCAAGACCATATGCCTCAAACCTCACCCTTTCTCAAGGTCCCATTGAAAGACTGAAACGATTAATTGCGCATTGTCTGTTTGCCCATCCATAAATCTATCGAATGAAGCCACAACAATCCGGGCATCAATAAAGAACCACAGAGTGTGAATAAATGCTAGTAAATAGAAAGCAGATGGACTTATATGAAAAGCAAACAAAGGAAGAACACAGAGAGGGGGATTCCAGAGATAAGGGCAGCTGAAGGAGCTCCAGGGTCGGAGTTATCAGACACAAAGGACAAGCATGGGTGGGGGACACGGGAGGATGTTCATTAGAGTGTTTGTTTAACGTTCTGAATTCAGATCTTTGGGACACATTTCTTCAACTAGAACTTCCTTTCCCCCCCTCTTCCTTCTCTACTCCACTCCTCAATTTCACAACGAACATGGACAAATTGTGTCACTTGGATAAAACCAAATAACTTCTGAAGACTGAAGAGTAGGGCAGTGTGGGTGCTGGCCCGAAACAAAAAAGCTGGAGGTAACTCTGGGCTTCTGTAGCAAATGCTGGGATAAGGACGCTTTGCCCAGACACATGTGCCTACGTTCTTCATGCCCTGAGCAAGCCTGGGGGCTCTCTGATTGCCTGCTCTGCACAATCGGGAATCCTGCTGGTCAACACTTCCATTCACCCAGTGTCTGCATGGAACTCCCTCATTTAACAGAGCCCTGAGAAACGATGTTTTTGCCCTGGCCTGTTTGATCCTTCAGCCGTAGATATAACACTAGATATTTGACCATAGTGAGTTCTTGAAAGAGAAGGATTAATATGAACACATAGCATAACCAACCAATCCTGAAGAAAACAAAGTCAGAGAGCTAAAAAGCCCTTTAAAAATTCTCGTCAACATTCTCAGAGCAATTCAGGATGATCCTGTATCCTTAAAATAAGAATAACTTGCTATGGCACAAGAGGGATCAGAAAATAAGAAGAGCTTCTGAGAGTTAAAATAAGGTTGTTAAAATGAGAAATTAACAACTGATTGAAAAATATGTTGGACATGACTAAAGAAGTAACTTAGAAGAAAATACAGGAAATCTTCTAGTATGTAGGGCAAAAAGACAAAAAAGACAAATGAGAGAAAAGTTATCAAGTATGAGGACAGGACCAGAGGTTTGCCATCCAGCTCATAGGAAAGACATGGCTAACAGCGAAAATGAAGGGGATAAATAAAGAAAAAAACATAGTAGAGGAAAATTGCCTTATATAGAGGAAGACATGAATCTTTAATAGGAAAAGTCCCACTAAATACTAAAAAAGGTAAATTACAATAAAAATAAGACAAAACCTGGTGATACTTCAGGTATACACAAAGATAAAGAAAAAATCCAAGAGTTTCCAGAGAGAAAAAAGCAAGATTATTCTAGATGCCTCATGATCAGACTGACATCAACATAGGACAATAGTGCAGAGCCCACAGAGTTCTCATCAGCAAGAAACAATGAAGCAGCACCTCAACGTTCTGAGACAAAACGATTTTAAATAAAGGTAGACACACTTTTTCTCTAAGGGCAAGATAGTAAGGTGGTCTTGTGGGTCAGGTGGTTTCTTTTGCAACGATTCAACTCTGCAATGTAGCACGAAAGCAGACCTAACAGTACATAGATGAACGGGCAAGGCTGTGTTGGATTTGACCCATGGGCCATAGTTTGCCAACCCCTGATTTTGAATGTAGAATTCTGTACCTAGCTAAACTGTCAACCAGAGATGAGGGCAATATAAGGACATTCTCAGGAGAGCAAAAGCTCAGAAAGTTTCATAACCAGGCACCTTATATGAAAAAAAATAATCAAGAAGTTTTGTTTGAGCAAAACAAAGAAAGACTAAGTGAGGGTGAGACGAGGTAGAAGAAACAGCGGCAGCTGAGCATGACCTGGGAGTCTGGAACATTCTCCTTAAAGTGGCCGTGGTCTATGACCTAGGATTGGTTACTTTCCCTTCTCTATGGGCTTAGTCATATTACTTAATTCTTCCTGGAATAATACGTAAATACAGGCAGACCTCCTTTTCTTGTTGTTTGCTTTATTATGCTCCAGAGTTATCACGATTTTTTTTACAGACTGAAGGTTGGTGGAAACCCTGCCTCAGGCGGGTCAATGGAGCCACTCTCAACAGCCCTGGCTCACTTGCTGTCTCTGTATCACATTTTGGTAATTCTTGCAATATTTTAAATGTTTTCATGGTTATATTTGTTATGACGATCTGTGATCTTTGATGTTACTACTATGACTCGGTGAAGGTTTGCATTATTTACCAATGAAGTATTTTTTAATTAAGGCATGTACATTGCTTTTTTAGACATAGTGCTATTGCACACTTAATAGACTATAGTGTGAACATAACTTTTATATGCACTGGGAAACCAGAAAGTTTGTGTGACTCACTTTATTGTGATATCTGCCATATTGCAATGGTCTGGAACTAAACCCGCAGTATCTCTGAGGTCTGCCTGTAATCATAATGACATACGTACCGTATTATGAGATTAAAATTTTAGAATCAATAAGTGGACAAAGTACTGATGATATTGTCGTAATCACTAACTGACGTAAATACATAAACTTTGACAGAAAAATAATATAACTAACAAAATTGGATGCTTGAAGCAGGAGGTGAGGTGGGCAGTAGTACAGGTGCACAAAATTTCTTACCTTTGGTGAAAAAAGAGTGGATTCAGGAAATACAAGTAGACACGTACTGTTTAGAGTTACCATGGCCATCATCAGAAGCGCTAAGAGTCAACTGTTACCTCTGGTGCATGAATGTGAGGGTGGACGTAGGGAAGGTGGGTTAATTGAACATTTACTTCTTCCTTTATAGTTTGAATTTTCTATCACATACAAGTATTACCTTAATTTACAAAATAGTACTATTAAGAAACCTCTCTTGAAAATCCATTTAGGGCTAGGGACTTTATTACATGAAATTAGCTTAAAGTTTAAAGGCTGTTAAACAAAAAAAAGTTTCAATCTGTCATCTGTAGTAAAGTCGATTTGTCAGAAACGTTCTTATAATTTTTCACTGGGCAAGTTAATTAAAAAGAAAATTGGCAGGACTTCCTTGGTGGTGCAGTGGTTGAGAATCTGCCTGCCAATGCAGGGGACACGGGTTCGAGTCCTGGGAAGATCCCACATGCCACGGAGCAACTGGGCCCGTGAGCCGCAACTACTGAGCCTGTGCGTCTGGAGCCTGTGCTCCGCAACAAGAGAGGCCGCGATAGCGAGAGGCCCGTGCACCGTGATGAAGAGTGGCCCCTGCTCGCCGCAACTAGAGAAAGCCCTCGCACAGAAGCGAAGACCCAACACAGCCAAAAATAAATAATAAATAAATTTTAAAAAAAAGTTGACAAAATTTTATAAAATATTTTTCTGGACCACTCTAACCTTTGTTAATAAAAACTTTTACAATGTTGATGGGAATATAAATTGGTGCAGCCACTATGGAGAATAGTACGGGGTTCCTTAAAAAACTAAAAATAGAGTTGCCATGTGATCCTGGCAATCCCACTCCTGGGCATGTATCTGGAGAAAACTCTAATTCAAAAAGACCCATGCACCCCAATGTGCATAGCAGCACTGTTTACAATAGCCAAGACATGGAAGCAACCTAAGTGTCTGTCGACAGATTAATAGATAAAAAAGATGTGGTGCATGTATACAGTGGAATATTACTCAGCCATGAACAAAAATGAAATCATGCCATTTGCAGCAAAATGGATGGACCTAGAGATTATCGTACTAAGTGAAGTAAGTCAGAGAGAGAAAGACAAATACATATGATATCACTTATATGTGGAATCTAATAAAAAGATACAAATGAACTTCTTTACTAAACAGAAACAGACACAGATATAGAAAACAAACTTATGGTTACTCCTAATAAATTAGGAGCTTGGGATTAACATATACACACTAATATATACAAAAAAGACAGTCAACAAGGACCTACTGTATAGCACAGGGAACTATAGTTAATATTTTGTAATAACCTATAAGGGAAAAGAATCTGAAAAAAAATGGATATAGGTATATGTATAACTGCATCCCTTTGCCGTACACCTGAAACTAACATCACGTTGTAAATCAACTATAGTTCAATAAAAACCAAACTTTCACTCGGAGGCTACGACATCTTCAATAACGTTTTTCTCAACTACGCTCAGAACACTTCTTATACAAGAATTACAGCCCCGTCACTGGGCATCTGGTTTTGTAAATAAACCCAGTCGCATCCCTTTGTTTATGTAACCTCTACGGCTGCTTTTGCATATGGCATGCCGTTCCAAAATACTTACTATCTGGCCCTATAGGAAAAGGTTTGTTGACTCCCATGGTGTATCAGAATGACCTGAGACTTTGTTAAAGCCCAGATTGTTGGGCCCCAACTTCAGTGCTTCTGATGAGGTGAGTCTAGGGCAGGAGTGAGAATTTGCATCCCTAAAGGTCCCACAGGCAGCAGATGCTGCTGGGCAAGGGACCCCAGTGAGTAACCACGGTGTAGACAAGTCTTGGATTTGCATTTTTGCTTTATCCGTTGCAGGTCTGTATGAGCTCAGACAAGGTACTCAATTTTCATATCTCCGGGTTGGTTCATTTGGGACATGAGGGTGATTCCAGTCTCTGTCTTGGACTATGGTGAGGATTCAGTGAATTAATACATGTAAAGCACTTAGCTTGGTACCTAGCCCACAACGATGAGTCAATGAAGTGTTTACCATCATGATGATAAACGCACACTGCTGAGGGGCTGATCAGGTATGAGAGATGAGGTTAGAAAGTCAGCTCCTCGGGAAATGGAATCATTTCCCTAAGTCTCTAGATCTCACGCTTTGCATAAAAGTTTCCCTAAATGTTGGACCCGCAGAAAAAAGTAAGTGAGTGGCTTTAAATCAAGTTCCTTGGGATGAAGTACAAATTGAAAAGGGTCACCGGCACCCTCGTATTTATTACTTTCCCATTTGGAGTAATTTCAAGTTTAAAAAGAAATGTATAATTTTCCACATGGGAGGGTATGTGGGAATCGTATGAAACGCATATGAAAGAGGTGGCAAATGAACGTTTTTGTCCTCAAGGAATTTATAACCTAATTTTAGATAAGGTAGACCCTCATGGAATAGTGACATGAAACACCAGGTGCAGTCTAGCTGGACTCTGAGGGAGGTGAGAGACGCAGGTAATGTGAACATTGGGGTGTGGACACCAGGCTGGAAGGGTCAGGGGCTGCTTGAAGATCAGGTGGGATTGTGTGAGGGAATCTCCCCCACGCAGTAGGAGAAGTGCCTTTGAAAAGGTATGCAGGTGAGGAAATGAACACAGAATGGTGAAGTTTAGCCACGAGTTGAGGAAATCAGTCACTGTTGAAAACTATGTAGGCAAGTAACGCTTAGTAAAGCAAATTCCATTTTTCAAACATGCATACTGTGCTTTTTTTTCAGGTGGCACTACTAAAATAGTCTCAAGTTCAACAACTGTGGCTGACAGGGGCTCTGGCTCAAAAACAAAATCCTGCTCTCTTTGAAAACTCAGTCTGCTCTCTGCAGGATGGAAAATCCTTCTGACCTTGGAGTCATCTGAGGGGATGAGCTGGAACAGGTCGGGGACTGTCCTCATCTTTTCCTCTCCAGGCAGAAAGGCGGAGGCAGACCACGTCTGTGGCCAGAGAGCAAGATATGCAGGGAAACTTGGCTTTGGGGCTTGGGTCTTGGAGAGGACAGTTATTCATCGCTCGGGCTGCAGTTACAGGGGACATTCTCTGAGGGTCAACAGACGGATGAACGAGCGAGAAGGGCACCTGAAAGGACCACCTGCCTCCTCGTGCCAGGTCTGCTTGCAAACATCAGTGCACAATGAAGAAAACTGCTCCTGTGGGCTGGGGGAGCGTCCCTGTCTGGAAGCTGGGGTCTGGGGTGGAGTCCAAGCTCGTTCGATTTAGCTCACCCCGGAAGCAGCATGGGTGTCTTCGCGGGGCAGAGCAAGACCTGCCACCCCTCACCTCAGCCTGTAACAGAATCATCTGATGCTGCTGCGTCAGGTCAGGTGATAATACCGGGGAGACTAATGACTGTGACCTCATGAAAAGAGAAAGGAGACTCCCTCCTCCTGATTGGAGGGACGGTGGCCATGGCTTAATCACTGCGAAAACAGGCATGGTTGGGTCTGTCACTCATTTATCTCCTCCTGGGTTTTAATTGCCAGAGAGGAGATTTATGTAAAGTCCCTGTAACTCCTTCTCCCTGGGAGAGAATCTGGTCCACAGCCCTCCTTCGCAGCCCCCCCGCCCCGCCCCCATTTAATTGCCTTAGCAGTCAGATCGGATTACTGGAGAATTTGTCTCTTGAAGCTGTCTTTCTTTATAAAAGAAAATATTATACAGCTTCAGTGCGTTTTGATTCTCCCTGTGTTGTGTAAATTAACTTTGATTTCAGACATTTTTGAACACGGAAGGCTGGGATGATTTAGAATAAAAACCGCAAAAGTACTTCCGTGTCGAGTCCCCTTTGGCAGGGAGCGCTGGCTGAGGGACTTTGACTGACCCTCAAGGGTTTCAACCTGGGCAGGAGAGGCTGCTCCAGGAGGACACACCCAGGACTGTTTCTACACAGGAAGGTGGAGGCTGCAGGCGGCAAGCACTGCTGTGCACCTGGTTCCACTGTGCCATGCTTCTCTAGTTCAAGGAGGGAGCTCTGTGTAGGGGGATGGTGACAGGCTAAATCTCCGAGGTGACTTTTCTTGGCATGTCACCAATAAGCCCCAAAGATGCTTCTTTATGATGGAAAGAGAAAGAAGATAGAAGAAAACCTAGGCACAGCACTCCCGAGCCTTTGTGTGTATCAGCTTAAGCAATTCTCAGGCAAAGGGAAGCCCCAGAAGATGTGAAAACGTCACTTACAGAGAAGGACACCATCAAAACGATGGAATAGGAGTTTTCTCCCATCTTCCCCCCAAAGAAGACTGATGTAGACAATCACCTGTAGACAAGAGGGTCTCTGTGGCGGTCTGGGGAGGGCAGTGGAGAAATTCCAGCACGAGACTGGACACAATGAAGAGGGTAAGAGGGTTACCGACCAGGGTTCCTGGCCTCCTTAATCAACAGAAATTGATAAAAGGCCAGACAAGAAATGCAGGCGTGGCTTTACTGGGGCCCCTGCTGCAGCAGTGGGAGCGAGAACAGACAGCAAGTTCCCTTGCTCACTGCTTTGTCAAGGTGGGGCGAGCTGTTCTTATACGGGGTGAGGGTAGAGGTGTGTCCAGGGGTCGGGCTGGAGGGGTAGCTCAGGTGGTCTGCCCACCCCTCAGGTGGTGTTGTGTGCAGGGGGCGTGTGCAGTGCCCTGCCTTGGCTGCCGGCTCTTCAGAAGTGGCAGCTGGGTTTTTGGTCTTTTTGTATCTTGTTGTCCACAATTTGCCCCAGTTGTGCGTGCACAGTTACTTTTAGTCCCGTAGAGTTTCTTTGGATCTTGGTGCTGGAGGAGACGTGTGCCCAGGTGCCAGCCCTGCACAAGGGCCCGGGTCCCAACGCCCTCAAGAGGAAGCTCCGCTTCACCTGTGACCCCTACCCCTACCCCAGGCAGCACAGCCCTGGGCCAAGAGAGCCCTTCTCCCAGTGATTTCCCCAGAGAGGGGAGTGAGAGCCTGAGAGCGAGCTCCTGGTCTCCCCAGCTCCACGGGGCACCGCCACTTCCTTCTCCCCCATCCGGGATGCCCAGGTGTGATGCACCACTGGGGGAGGAGGCAGAGAGGCTGGGAGAGCAGCAGGCTGGCCTCTGGGAGGGCATCAGAGGGACGTGTATCTCAGGAACTGCTTTTTGTACTCCGTCAGGAAATCCACCCCCAAACCAATGGGGACACCTTGACCTTGGATCTCCCCAACTGGCCCACGGGCACCCTCAACCCTGCGCACAACTCACCCGCATACCCTCAGCCGGTGGCTGGCGCTCTGTGTGTGCCCCTGAGGGCAGTGGGTGCGAGCCTCAGCGATGTCAGCGAGTGGGATTGGGAGAAAGTGGTCCAGCCTAAGCGTTCAGCAGGACCCTAGAGGGAGCCGGAGGCTGTCAGCTCCCGGCCTGGCTTCACGGCATCTAGAGAAGGCACACGGCCTTTGAGGTTCTCCTCAACAGGGAGCAAGAAGTGTGGAGCTGGCGCATCCACAGAAAAGTCTGAGAAAGACTCGGCATCCCTAGTGGGACGGACAGAAGGTATTTCTCTCCTGAAGCCAGGGTGGAGGAGGTGACCGCTTCTTCAAATGCGGAGACGAGCACAAGGCTTCAAGGAACATGAAAAAACAAGGACGTGTGACGCCAAGTGTTAAAGTAATTCCGTTTAGAGAGAGAATGATAAACCTATACATCTCTGAACCTCTTAGCAAAATAAGATGGATGAGAAGCCAGATCCACTCCTGCTTTTCCTGCAAAGTCCCATTCCCACCTCCATCATGCTGTGGGGCTTATTAGTTTAGCAGAGCCAGAAAGCTTTAGTGGTTGGGGCGGGGTCAGAAGCTTAAATAACCTCAAGAATGGTCTCACAGGCCTTCCCTGGTGGCGCAGTGGTTGAGAGTCCGCCTGCCGATGCGGGGGACGCAGGTTCGTGCCCCGGTCTGGGAAGATCCTACGTGCCGCGGAGCGGCTGGGCCCGTGAGCCATGGCCGCTGAGCCTGCGTGTCCGGAGGCTGTGCTCCACAACGGGAGAGGCCACAACAGTGAGAGGCCCGCAAAAAAGAATGGTTCTCACATAACAAAATTTTGCTGATCTTGATATAAAGTCAGAGTAGAGTCTGTATTAATAACTTTTGCAATGGAAATTAACACACTGAAAAAAAGAAATTAACATGAACTTTTTCAAACTAATCGGTAAAAAAATGTTCAGAGTGATTTGCATTAGTAGACTAAATTTATTTAATGTTTTTTTCAAAAACATTTTGAATAAGTTGAAAACGTGTTTTTTAAATGGAACTTTTCAGTTGGGAAGATAGGTATAGCCAAAGCTTCTTGTTTTAAGACTTCTGGTTAAACTAGACTAGTTAGACTAAACCAGGGCCCAGTAAACAATGGCTGGTAAGGCCAAATCTGGTTCACCACCTAATATATACAGCCCCGGAGCTAAGAATGATTCTTACATTTTTAAATGATTGAGAAAAATCAAAAGAATTTTTGTGATGTGAAAATTATATGAAATTCAAATTTCCATAAATGAAGTTTTACTGGACACACACTCACACAAAAAATGTCATTTACGGAAATATGACAATATTTATTAAAACTTAACCCAGCAACTTCACTTTTTCTTACAAATGTTCTCACATGCATGTGTACATACTTATGTACAGGGATATTCCTTGCAGCACTATTTGTAATGGCAAACAACCCAAATGTTCTTAAGTTGTGATTCATTCATGAACCACATGAACACTATGTGGGCAGTAAAAAGGAGGGGGATGGATCTGTAGGTACCGGTATGGGATAATCCTAGGTGTACTAGTTTCCTGTTGTTGAGATAACAAATGACCACAAATTTAGTGGTTTAAGACAAAGGTCAGAAGTCTAATAAACCAGTTTCACTGGGCAGAAAGAAGCCCAGCGTCGGCAGCACTGATTCCTTTGGGAGCTCTCGAGGGGAATCCATTTCCTGGCCTTTTCCAGCTTCTCGAGGCCGCCCGCAGTCCTTGGCTTGTGGCCCCTTCCATCTTCAAAGCCGGCAGTGGAGCGTCTTCAGATCTCTGACTCTGCTCTGTGACTCTCCATAATCGCGTCTTTCTCTGCCTCCCCCTGCAAGGCCCCCTTGACCACACTGGCCCACCTGGATGATCCAGGAGGATCCAGAATAATCTCTCCTCAAGACCCTTCATTCAATCACATCAGTTAAGTCCCACTGGCCGTGTAAGGCTTGCAGGTTCTCGGAATGAGCACGTGGATGTCTTTGGAGGGATATTATTCAGTATTCTAAACTAGAATATACTTTTAGGCAAACATACCAAAGTACCTTATGTTGTGAACAGAATGCCACCACTTGTGTAAAAAATCGGGATAGGCATTTTTTGTTTGTTTTTCATTCTTTTTAAAAATAAAAAAATGTATTGAAGTACAGTTGATGTATAATATTACATAAGTTACAGGTGTACAATATAGTGATTCACAATTTTTAAAGGTTATGCTCCATTGTTAGTTATTGTAAAATGTTTGTGATATTCCTGGTGTTATACAATATATCCCTAGCTTATTTTATACATAATAGCTTGTACCTCTCAATCCCCTACTCCTACACTGCCCCCGCTTTCCTTCTCCCCACTGGTAACCACTAGTTTGTTCTCCATATCTGTGAGTCTGCTTCTTTTTTGTTATATTCACTAGTTTGTTGTATTTTTTAGATTCCACATATAAGTGATATCACACAGTATTTGTCTTTCTCTGTCTGACTTATTTCACTCAGCATAACGCCCTCCAAGTCCATCCATGTTGCTGCAAGTGGCAGAATTTCATTCTTTTTTATGGCTGAGTAGTATTCCATTGTGTGTATGTATGTATGTATATATGTGTGTGTATATATATATATATATATATATCACGTCTTCTTTATCCATTCATCTGTTCATGGGGGCACTTAGGTTGCTTCCATATCTTGACAATTGTACATAATGCTGCTATGAACATTGGGGTGCATGCATCTTCTGGAATTAGTGTTTTTGTTTTTTGCAGATATATACCCAGGAGTGGAATTGCTGGGTCGTACGGTAGTTCTATTTTTAGTTTTTTAAGAAATCTTCATACTGTTTCCCACAGTGGCTGCACCGATTTACATTCCCACCAACAGTGCAGGAGGGCTCCCTTTTCCCCACATCGTTGCCAGGATTTGTTATTTGTGTTTTTTGATGATGGACAGAAAAATGGGGGGGGGGTAGATATTTAATCTATATTCTTATGTATACATAGAATATCTCTGGGAAGATATCCAGAAACCTTATAACAATGATTTTGGGCCTGGACTGGGGTCATGAATGGGAAGAAAATTTATCCTTCGTTATTTTTTACTTTTTAAACAGAGTAGGCATCTACTATGTAAAAGTTAAACCACGGTTCTGACCTCTTTCTTACCAAACGTTTACAAGAGTTTTAATTGACAAAGTCTTGCCTGATTTTATCTTTTGGTTACTAGCAAGAAAAAAAAAAGGGTTTTATCTTTTGGTTAAAAAGTAAGAGAAAGGTAGAGAAACCAGGCTTAAAGATAATCTGGGAATGGGCGTTTCAGCACCAGCATCGTCGAACACTGGCTTGGCTTCCACAACCAGACCTCCGTGTAAGATCAACACATGTGCCAGCACACGTGTCCTCTGCCCCTTAACCTAAGTTCTCTTAAAAAAGGCTCTTTGCAAAGATGCACCAGAAAGCAAAGAAAACTCTCCCAAGAGCTGGGCTAGCACTAGTTTCTGAAATTCTTTGAGGAGACACAGGCAAGACATTTTTCTCTAGTTCACAGTCCATTTTAAAATCTCTTCTTCTCATAGAATCGTATTATTTCAGAGCTACAAGGGCTTAAAAGTCATTGGTTTCAAACTTTTCCTTTTAAAGATGAGAAAAGGGAGATTGATATGGGTGAGATGAACTCCTCTTTGGTAACAAATACAACAAATGTCCACCTATGGTGTGTGGACGACATGCCAAGCCTGGGGCTGGGCTGCAAAGATGACGCCATGGCCTGATGTCCAGGGGAGCTGGCACTCGAGACACAGCCACACGGCGCTGGTGCGAGGACGGACAACGGGACCTGGTTCCAGCGGGCACGTCACCGAGCAAGCCAAGCAGGTCTCACAGGGGTCGGAGTCCGCGAGTGAAGCTTGACAGATGAGTTAGTGTCTGTCAGGAGCTGGCGTTCCGAGACGTGGGGACAGAACAGCGGGAACGTAGGTTTCTGCACCTGTGGAGGGTAAAAGCAAGGAGGGAGGTGCAAGAGGTCGAGAAGCAGTAGAGGCAAGATCACGAAAGATACTGTACGTGCTCAGACTTCTGTTCTTTGCCAGAGGTATAAGGGGTGACAAACTTTCTGAAAGGGGTCAGAGAGTAAGCATTTCAGGCTCGGCAAGCAACAGACAACTCTGTCTCCCATTCCTTTTTCATTTTTATTTTTTTTTACAGATCTTTAAACACGTAAAAACCATCCGTAACTTGCAGGTCGGACTGGGTCCACAGAGTCTGCTGACCATGTAGACCATGGGAATCATTGGAGACTCTGAAGCAGGAAAGGCCGTCGACAGATGGGGGCGTTGGAAGGAGTGCCCTGGTGGCAGGCAGGGTGGCAGAGAGATTGGGCGGTGGGGGGAGTTGCATCAGGGGCGGGACAGGTAGAAGAAGACGCTAATCGTCATAGGCCAGGGACGAATGGTAAGGGGAGGACCAGGGCGGCGGCTGTGGTGTCATCTGCTTCTTGAAAGCTGGGCTGGATCCGCGCACGTGAGGATGATGTGACGGTGCGGCCTTTCTCTCCTTCCCTTCCCACCAACTCCACAGGACAACTTCTCGTCCACTTGGGGTGTGAGTGACAAGCGGGGGAGGGTGCCATTAGTCCAGGCAGGGCTTCAGCCTGGGGGACACTGCAAACCCCTTTCCCGCTGGCCCGACCTGCCGGGTTCTCTGTCCAGCTGGTGCAGCCCCCGGGGGCAGCTCCCGGGCCTCTGCCTCTGCTTGGGCTTCACGCTGGGCTACGTCAGGGATCCTTTCCTTTGGGATCAAAGAGTTTCCTTTTTTCTATAAAATAAGCATTGACAAATATCATATGATATTACTTATATGTGGAATCTAAAAAAATGATGCAAAAGAACTTATTTTCAAAACAGAAACAGACGCACAGATTTTGAGAACAAACTTAGGGATACCAAAGGGGAAAGGTTGGGGGAGGGAAAAATCGGGAGGTTGGGATTGACGTACACACACGACCATAGATAACACAGGTAACTAACAAGGCCCTGCTGTGTAGCACAGGGAACTCTAGTCAGCACTCTGTAATAACCTATATGGGAAAAGACTCTGAAAAAGAATGGATACATGTATATATAACTGAACTGCTTTGCGGTACACCCGAGACTAACACAACGTTGTAAATCACCTCTATTCTAATACAAAATAAAGATTCAATTAGAAACATAAAATAAAGTCAGCACGTCCCCAGAATGTTTTAGCTTCACAATTTTCACCCCATTTCTGTTGTTTGCTACCAAGACCGGTCTCCTGTTCTAGGTGTGGGACACAGGGCAGGAGCAGGGGGGCCCCCGGGCAGCAGCGCTGAGTCACGTCTCGTCCGTCCTGTGCTCGGTGCCTCCGTGCCTGCCGGAACAGGGCTGCCTCCCGACAGACAATTGTGTCCGCTCTTGGCCTGTTTTTGTCGCTTAGGTGTCTGAAGCTCCTGACTGACTCGGGCCCTTTTATCCCAGGCCTCCCCCGCCACCCCGTTATCTTTTAGCTTCGCCTCTCTGGAAGCGCCTCTTTCATCTTCAGGGGCAGTTTCTCCCCCCAGGACGTGAATACGTTGTCTCATGATCTCATTGCAGTTCCCAGGGTAGAACTCCTGCCCGTTTTACTTTTATTTCCTTCCCAAACACTTTCTGGCAATTTCTTGAATTACGACTTGAATAGTGAGTTACTCCTTCCGATTAAGATGTGTTTTCAAATACTTCAAATATCTGTGACAACAGGCTAGATTTTCTACTTTCCCTTTTTTTTTCCTGCAATTTTACTTGATAAAAGTCTGTCATTGCCTCTGGAGGTGCAAGCGGCTCCCCGTCAGGTGCGCTGGTGGGGCGCAGGCCTCCTCGGGTTGTGTCTAGTCCTGGTTTACGTAAGTCAGTTCTGAGCGCGTGAGTACCCGCGTTTATATGTGTTTTCCCCAGAGGATGTTTTCTCCTTTTGCCGTGGCTGCTTTAGTCAGTGGCTCCGTTCTCTAGACTTTATTTTTTAAAATTTTTTTGTGTGCTTTATTATCACTTCTATCATCTGTTGGTTGTTTTATGAATCTGTCCAAATAGAGGAGTCAGAGATATATACTTGGACCTTAAACTCTTCAGCTGGTGCACTGGTGTGGTCACAGACCTCTTACCCAGCCAGGTAAGTTCCACATTAGAATATTTTCCTCTGTTGTCTCACGGGTGGCAGCAGTGATAATGGTTGTGGAGAAGTACTGACGATAATGATGGTGGTTGCCATCACTTTAGCTGACATTTATCCAGCGTGGACCGTGTGCCAGAGGCCGTGCTAAGCTCCACTCGTATTACTTCATTTGGTCCCCACGGCAGCCTTCTGAGTTACAGACGTTTATCATGTCATTTTACAAACAAGAAACCAGAGAGATTAGTGAATTCACCCAAGGCCGGATGACGGCACCAGGACTCAACAGAACTTATCAGGCCATTTGTCACCATGTGGGTCGCCAGAGATACAGACGCACTTTGTTAAGGCACCATCAAAGGATTTGTCAAGGCGTGTGAATATTAGTTACAATGCTCGGGTTTCTTCCCTTTTGTCTCCTCGTCACCCACCGCTCCCGAGGAGCCTATAGCCAGACCTTGGGGATGTCTCCGGTTGGGTTCCAGACCCCACCACACTCAAGCGGATATCGCAATAAATTGATTTCCCAGTGCGTGTAAAAGTTAGGTTTGGACTATACTGTACTCTATTGTGTGCAATAGCATTATGTCTAAAAAACCAACGGACATACCTTAATTAAAAAAGACTTTATTGCTAAGCAATGTTAACCATCGCCTGAGCCTTCAGGGAGTCATAATCTTCTTTGCAGCATAACATCAAAAATCACTGATCACAGATCACCACAAGAAATGTAAGAGTAACGACAAAGCTTGAAATGTTGTGAGAATTACCAAACTGCGACAAGGAGACCAAGTGAGCCAGCGCTGGTGGAGAAAAGGCACCACTGACTTGCTTGAGGCACGGTTGCCACCAACCTTCAATTCGCAAAATACGCAGAATCTTCTACGTGCAATAAAGTGAAGCCCGATAAAACGAGGCTGCCTGTAGTACGGGATTTCCACCGCTTCTGGGATTAAGCTTCCCTTAAGGTAAGGAGCGTTGTAACCCCCCAAATGGATCCCATGTAACCAGTAACCAAGGCGGACGTCTTCATCGGGAGGCAAAGTGCTCGGGGCCCACTGTACTTTTAGGGGCCTGCAACAATGTTTACATTTCTTTTAAAGTCAGAAGGAAAAAAAATGACTTTTAGGCCAAAGAAAATGCTTTAATATGTAACATTAATACATTTGTCCTCTGTCTATGCAATTGTCAACTATTATCAGAGCCACCCAAATGAAAATGTGCTTTATTTTCAGGCAACACTGAACTCATGGTCCTGAACTTTTGCCTTTGACCTTTTAGCTTTAGAGCCCTGTGGGGCAGGAGCTTAGGACTGAGTCAATGGGATCAGAGTCGAGCTGCCTGGGTTTGGATTTTGAGTCAATCACTTACCAGCTGTGGGACCTTGGGATGTAAGTGGACCTCTTTGGACTTCAACTTTCTCACCTGTGCAGTGGGAGTATTCACTGTAACTGCCGTTACCGAGCTTTGAGGATTAAACGAATTGAAGCAAGGAGAGCTTCTAGAATAGAGCCCAGCGTGTGGCGAGAGCTCAGTAAATATTAGTTATATCGTTGCTATTATTATGATTGACCAAGAAAAGGGCTGTGTCCCGAGGTTAGGCTCTCAGACCTTTCCCCCTATTTGTTTATCTATGGATTCTTGCTTTCTATGTCTGGTCATTTCCCAGTTGCATGGAGACACCGCTCTCTCTCTTTATTTTTCAATGCTCCCTTTGCAGAGCTTGAGTCTAAAGACGCATGCGTTTTACCCAGCAGAATGCTGATGCAACGTCCATGGGCCATCCCCCCGCCCGGCTCTGAGTTGCAGCCGCAGAACAAGATTCTGACTGACACAAGCAAAAGGGGATTTCATGGAAGATGCGGCCGTGGAGGGTGGGAAACAGCAGGGAACAAAGATCACGGAACCCACGGGAACGATCCTTGGAAACGGGTCCACAGGTGCTTCAAAGACCCAAGAAGCAGGAAGACGTGTATGTATCTCATAACCAGCACAGCGTGGTCAGACTTTGCCGCCTTGGGTCCCCAGCTGTCCCTGCTGCGATGACCCAGCAGCATCCCTCTGTCCTTCCTCATGACTCCGGCTCAGGAGCAGATTGGCTGGACTTGGGTCGTCCCGTCCTCTGCATCTACCAAGTGTGGAAGGGAAAGTAAGTATCTGTTTTCTGCAGCTTCTGGCTCCAAAGCCACAGCCCCAGCTCACCCGCCTGAAGTCTACTGCCCTTGAGAAGGGGAAGGGATGCTCAGGTCCCCGAAATGCAGGATCCCTCCTCTGCCCGCACCAACACGCTGAGCTGAGATGGAGCAGGAGGCGTGGGCTTTCTCCTCCTATTCTCTCTGCGGGGCTGGGCGCTGGGCGTCTTCTAGCTGTTGGCTGTCCGCTTCGTGGGCTGGAAGTTGGTGGTAAGGAGTTGTGCGTCCCATCCCGGGCCCTCAAGCCCCTCCTGGCACGGGCAGATCGACCCCCGATCTATAAGGCCTTCTGAGACTCGCCCAGTCCTTCGTTTGATAATCTCCACCTTCACGAAGCATAGCCCTACTATTGAACCCAAGTGCTTTCTGTCGTAGCTTCAGACGGCGGTCCCCAACCGTTTCGGCACCAGGGACCGGTTTCGTGGAAGACAGTTTCTCCACGGGGTGGGGGAAGGTTTCGGGATGATTCGAGCGCATTACATTTATTGTGCACTTTATTTCTGTTATGATTACACTGTGATATATAATGAAATAATTGTACAAGCCTCCATAATGCAGAATCAGCGGGAGCTTCTTTTCACTTGCCACTCACCGATAGGGTTTTGTTATGAGTCTGCAAGCAATTGATTTATGATGGTCTCTGTGCAGTCAGACCTCTCTGCTAATGATGACCTGTATCTGCAGCCGCTCCCCAGCGCTAACATCGCCGCCTCAGCTCCACCTCAGGTCATCAGGCATTAGATTCTCATAAGGAGCACGCAGCCTGGATCCCTCACGTGTGCGATTCACGGTAGGGTTCGCGCTCCTGTGAGCATCTAATGCCGCCGCTGATCTGACAGGAGGCGGAGCTCAGGTGGTAACGAAAGCGACGGGGAGCGGCTGTAAATACAGATGCAGCTTCGCTCGCCCGCCCGCCACTCGCCTCCTGCTGTGCGGCCCGGTTCCTAACAGGCCACGGACTGTTACAGTCCATGGCCCGGTGGCGGGGGAACCCTGGCTTAAGACATTCCCCTGCCCTGGATTCACTGATGGTCACCCCTCCCCCCCTCCCTTGGTCAGAATCAGTCTCTGTACAAACCACATTTTCTGGTTGCTTCTCAACGGAGACTGGATTTAAGGGCTAGAATCGGTGTAGCTGTGGTTTGTGCAGGCGGGATCCAGAATCTGGTTCTCCTTCTCCACCGATGGGAAGCGGGGTGTGGCAGGGAGGCTGTGGGGGGCTGGCCTCTCTCCCTCACGACCCCTGGAGCAAGTGCTGGGTGCTGGTGGGCTGGGTGTCCCAGGAGTGCAACTCAGGCTCCTCTGAACCTTCCTCATTGCTGCAGAAAGGTCTGGTTGAGACCTGCTGATCCGGGGCTGTTGTTTCGCTGGCGAGTTTTCTCTTCCAGGAAAGACCTCCAAGCTAAGAAGAAAGCGTGAATACTCGCTTTGTTGGGATATGGTAATTTTCAGTGAAAACCACAGCATTTCATCTTAGTATTTGCACCCTTCGTCTCTTGAGCTCCAGAGCAGCCCCTGCCTCTAAGTTTCTGGCATTTTCCAGAACAGCCGAGCACCTAGGCAACCTATTGTGGGAATCTAAGAAACAGCCTGTGGACTCCGGGTGAGAAGGAAGGGAGAAGTCATCCCTCACAGTTCTTTGCAATGCTACGGGGGTTTCCATTTAAAATCCAGTCTTTTATAGAACAATATAAATTTCAAGCAGAAGGGAGATTTTAGAGATCATTAAATCTAACATCTATTTCATAGAACCCAGAAGGATTAAATTACTTGTTCAAGGTCATATGTGGGTTCCAGAGCAGGACTTGAAGCCTAGGACCCCTAATGGGAAGACATTCATATAGTGACGTTTGCATTGTCCCCTCTTATTTTTGTTCATTGGGTAATTCATTTGTCTCTACATTTTTTTTTTTTAAGGAATATTCCCTATGTGTCTATTGCCGTTCTAGACATCAGCTATGTCATCTTTAAGGTGTCACATGTTACTAGCTATATTTAGTGGTGTTTCTGGTTCTGTAGGTAAATTAAAGCACTAGAAATATATAGTCTTTCCCGACTAGAACTTTTTACAACGGGAAAATGTAATTTTTAAAAAGTTTATAGTTCTAGTTCTGTAACAAACTACCCTATTTATTTATTGAAGTATAGTTGATTTACAATGTTGTGTTAATTACTGCTGTACAGTAAAGTGATTCAGTTTTACGTACATAGACATTCTTTTTTTAATATTCTTTTCCATGATGGTTTATCACAGGATATTGAATATAGTTCCCTGTGCTATATAGCAGGACCCTGTTGTTTATCCATCCTATATATAAAAGCTCACATCTGCTCACCCCAGCCTCCCACTCCATCCCTCTCTCACTCTCCTCCCCCTTGGCAACCACTAGTCTGTTCTCTATGTCCGTGATTCTGAGAAACTGTCCAACTTTAGATGCATTTCCAGGGGAGTTGCTTTTCCTGTTTACTGCGATGCTTTAATGTGTTGGGTGCACGGTGGCCCTTGAGCTGTCACGGTCTTTGTTGCATACCCTTTGAATGGCACGCCATCTCGTGGGTTGCAGGAGATGAGTGAGGGTGAGCTGTCTCCAGTGGGTGACCCACTGGCCTGAAACTTCTCCCTGCTGCCTGTGTACTTTCAAGGGCTGTCCCAGGTCACAAAAGCGTGTCAGCTGTATGTATGCTGGTCTAATCGGCTTCCACTCTGAGCTTAGGGAAACCAGTAGAAGGTAGAAGGCATAGGACCTGCAGACGAAGGCAATGATTTGGCTGGTGTCATAGCTGGGGCACTGGGTTTATTGTGAGTCAAAAGGTGACACGCAGGGCTAGTCGACGACTGACCATCGTGCCGTCTCGGCCTTCCCTGGTCCAGCAGCTGGATCTGAAGGCATTTGACTTTGGAGCACCTGGGACTCGGGTTGGCTGGAGCCGGCTCCGGTGTGGAGGTGTCTGAGAAACTAGCTGAGAACCTACTGAAAGGATTTCAGCGATTTCCAGGGATACACATTCAATATGCCACTCTTTGTTGAAAAATGAATAAATATAGTCTGTGGGAATGAATGCAGCACTTAGCGGAGCGTTTCTCCACTGGCAGAGAGCTCGTAGCGTATGTGAGCCTGGAGCCTTTGGGAAATAAGGGAAACAAGGAGCGCTTTGTTAAGAGCTGAGAACGCACTGGGATGCTTTCTGTGTGTCACACAGGCCTCTGCATCATCACTCTGAATTCAATACACAGATTGTTTTATTTCCAGGTTGTTTTTAAACTCGACAGTCCTTTGACTTGATTTGAGGCCTCAATTCCACGGCCAAAGCATACATGCTGGAGGAATAGTCACCTTTTCTTTCCCTGAAACAAGGACAGCAGCAGTATACTGGCTGCATCTTGTATTTATAAAGTGACATTTCCACATCTGCCCTGGGAAGTCCTTTCTTAGTCAAGTGGTCCTAAAGAAGGGGAAGATAAAAAACCAAAAGCAACGGGAGTAATTTAAGTAAAGAATAACTTCCTTTTTCTTAGGTTTAACTTGAAACCAGGTATCATATTTATATAAATACTGTGGAAAATATTTAACCTATTCATGGAGGTTAAGTAACTAACTGACAAGCTTTGTGGGGAAGGTCTGTTCAAACGTGCCCGTTAAACTCAAACCATGCCAGGCGATTTTTCAAAATTTCAAATCCATAACCATTAGGAAACTGGGAAGAAGTCTGAGGGACAGAAAGAATTTCTGCTGAGCAAATACAGTTGTTCATTGTAGAAATTGTTGCTACTTTATATATCAGAGAGTGCCAAGCGAGTCAAAAAGTCAAAATAACAGGATTTAGATGAAAGCCTAAATGATACAAGTTAGTCTTTGGTAAAGACTAAAATTCCTTCAGCTGCTGGCCAGAGGAAATCAAAGGGCGGGATATTTCAGCTGGGTCTCCTTCTCCGTAAATAATACATGAAATGATTAGAGCAGCAAGGTTGAGAGGTCTGGGGATGCAAACGGAACTTTTGGGAGACTGGCAAAACGGTTTATGAGGATAAAAATTAGGCAGTGCTACATCTGTAGATTTCTTCTTTGAATAGAATGATCGTATAGTTTATCCTCCAACCAGGAAACTTTGAGAGTGGAAGTGGACAGTTTTCATTACTAACCAGGACAGCGGGCATAACCCAGGACCAGCACGGGACCCCCGGCACATATGGTCACTTCCTTTGAACCTGTCTTCATGGCTAACAGTTTGAACACAAAGAATTAAATACGCCACTGTCTTTTGGTTTTGTTTCTTTTGGGGGGCTGGGGGATCTTAAGTACACTTTAAAGGACTTGTGCTGTTTCTGCTGCATCGAAGAAAAAAATGTTCATAAAAACCGTCAGCCAATAATATGTATAACCAAAAAGTGAGTATATTATACACATTCACCCAGAAGTGAAAGATCACATAAACCTCATCACCCACAGGCAACCATTATTGCCTTTTTAAATCTACCAATGTAAATTCTTCTATTCTTATTAGATGATCTATCGATCTATCTAATCATCTGTCTTTTAACATAAAAGGGACCCTACTATACAGGTTGTTTAATAGCCTGATTTTAGTCACTTTAATATGATTAATTTGTTAATATTATTAATAGTGTGAATATCTTTCCATTCAATAAATGTTATTTTTAGTAGCTACATAGTTTTCCATTATTCCACAAAGTGCTGGAATTTACTTAACCATCTTTATCTATGCACATTTGTTTCCAGTGCGATATAAACAATACTATATTAAATATTGGGGGCATGTATCCATTTTTTATATTCATTTGATTATTTCCTTAGAATTTATTCCTAGAAGTGAAATTGCTGGATTAGTGTGTATATATATGTAAATATAGCATATATATTTATATACGTTTTTCAAGTGTCAATAATCAATTTTCCATCTAGTAACGTTTAATAAATTTATGCATCCACCCAAAAGAGTGTGAGAACTCCTGTTTCATCATATCAGGGCTAACATCAGATATTAATAATTAAAATTTTTTGCCAATCTGAAAAATACAAAAGAGCATTTTGATTTCATATCCGTTTCTGTGATTATTAGTGAAATGAAACATCTTTTAAAATGCCTATCGGACGTTGGTATTTCTTACATAACTCATTTGTACCTGTCCTATAGGAATCTCCGATTTTCACAGGTCTCAAGAAGAATGCACGTCACAGCCCTTCCAAGTCGGTTCTTCGCCTTACGTCCTGGTTATTAGCATCACTGTCTACTCAGAGCTGGCTTTCACTTCTCTCAGCTTTTCCATCCACTCTGACACCCAGTCTGGTTTATTTAATTTCCGAAATGTTTCTCTAATAGTTCCTCTTTCCCATTCCTTCACCGCGGATCTAGTTCAGGACCTTCTCTTGGTCTTCTTGAGTCGGCTCTTCACTGGTAACAAAAGGCCACGGCCACGGCTCCTGCCACTGCTGAAGACTGAAGACGGAGCCCTGAGGCTTCAGGTCGGGTTTTCCCGAGTCCCGTAAAAGCCATCGTTACGGGTCTAGCTGGACGACCACTATGCACCTTTGTATCCCTGGTGCCTGACATACGGTAGGTTCTTGATAAACAGAGGATGAAATTGCTTTTCCCGTCTCGGGTGACTCTTCTAGGCTGTTACCAGAAATCTCTCTCCAAAACACAAATATGATTACCGTCCTCTGCTCTTAAGAATTGCTGCTGGTGCCCCACTGACTGCAGCTGGGTTTCTCAACCTCAGTACATGTGGCCCAGATAATTCTTTAACGCAGGGGACTGTCCTGTGCATCGCGGGATGTTCAGCAGCGCCCTTGGCCTCCACCTACACATGTCAGTGGCACCTCCTGCTCTGACCTTGGTTTAACAACCAAAAACGTCTCCAGACCCTGACAAATGTTCCCTGGGAGGCAGGGGTGGTGTGCAAAATCGCCCTTGGGTGAGAACCACTGGCCAGTGCTTTGTGCTCTCCTGCCTTGTCGGCTTGCTTACCGCCTCTCCTGAACACCCTTGAGCATGGCCCGCCCCTCAGCACCTGTGCGACTGTCACGTGCTGTGTCTTCAGCACTTCAGCAGCGAGGAGGCCCGACTGCCACAACGCACTGACAATGCGCGTTGGCTCAGACTAACAGAAGTTTATTTTTGCTCACGTAATGCACTGTGGGGTTGAACACGCTGCTGAGGCAGCCTTCCACATGTCAGACCTTCAGATTCTAGCGTGGCTGAGGCTCTGCCATCCTTGATAGACGGCTTCCCAGACGGCCCCGGGGATCATCGCCAATCTACTTGACGAAAGGAAAAAAGAGCCTTGGGCAGGACGCGAAGGAGATGTTCACGGCCAGGATGGAAAATGATGCAGGTCCCTCCCACTCCCATCCTATTGGCTGGGACTCAGTCACAGGGCCACCCGGAATTTGCAAGGGAGGCTGGGAAATGTAGTCTAGCCGTGTGCTTGGAAGAAGGGGTCCTGGACTTTCCCATCAGCCGACACTCTGCCGCAATCAGCTCCTCCGCTCGGCAAAACTGTGGTTATCCTTGAAGGTCTAGCTCAGTCGTCACTCCTAGAATTATGAAGTCTGGTCTCCCCATTATGACCTCTTTTATACACTGTGCTTATACATTACAGTACGCCTGGTATGGCATGAAAACCATTTTTTCTCATTTATATCTAGGATAGTTCCTGGTACATGGTGGGCATACATCCGTTATAAAAATGAATGAATTATATTTAATTATATATTATATAATATGTGTATTATATTATATATTATGTATTAGATAATGGGAATGGCTCACCAACTCACTGAGGTTTTTTGTCTGTCTGTCTTCTGACCTCTGTTCTAGGAATCTGGAATACCAGTACAACTGTCTCACTAATACAAAGCTGAGACAACGTTATTTGTCTCAGGGACAAATGTGTGGCGCTGTCCACACATCACCTTCCACCGGTTCTCCCGTAGCCTCCCGACCCCGCTTCCACCGAGTTCCTAGGATTCAGTGACAATCCTCCCACCAGCGATGTGCATTTAAAAAGGGGTGGTTGTTAATTCTTAGGAATCATTGACTGACTCGTTAATTACATTGGGAAAGAACTTGGGATCCTGATTTTGAAAGGGCTACCATGTTGTATTTTTTTTTTTAAATCTATATTTGCAATCTGACATTTTCCTAGGAAACAAAAGTAATAGTTAAAGGGACAAACATGCTTACCATGTATAAATTCTAGAAAGATTTTTACAAATGGGAATTTTGTACCTTAGACATAAACAAGTCTTCTTTTGAATGCCGGCTATATAGTTGCCAAAGTAAACCAGTCAAGGCCTCTGTGCCTTTGATGCCTGGTGATCTTATTAACTAAACTGGGGTAAGAATGAAAGCATTTCTGCAATGAATATTCAAGCGATTTGAGCACCCATTTAAGGCTGTAACCAGGCCAGAATTTCCTTTTAGAGGCCAAGCAGAACCTGGTCCAAAACCATGAACACAACCGGAATGTTTCTGGTCATTTTTCTCAAATGCACCAGAGGGTTCCCACTGCACTTCCTGACACACTTAGCCTATATACTGCAGGACAAGGGAGCATTTATGTAAAATGTCCCCCACCCCGCAAGTCGTTCTGACAATTCCAACCCTCACTTTCTCCCCTGCTCCGGTCGACATCTGAGAAGGGAGACCACAATTGCATACCACTTTATAGATCCCCCTGATTAAAACCAGTTCTCCCTATAGGTCACATCATGTATGAGACACACGGTTTTTGTCAAGAGACCAGCTACCAGCAGAAAGGGTTTTGATGCTATTGCTAGCAAGAAATTAGTAACTAGATCCCGGGTCTGTTTTAAGCCAACTTTATAATTATACTGTTTCAGTGGTAAGCCAGACCTTTGAGCCAAGGGTAATTTAGAAATTCTAGATCTGTATTCTTCCCCCCCCTTTCTTTAATGTTCATCTTTGCTGTCGGAGTCTCCATCTTCTGCCTTCAAACATATAATTTCCTCCATTCCTTCCTCACCCCTGGCTCCTTGTTTCTGTGACCCTCTGTCACAAAAGGACAAAGGTAGCCTGTTCCCCCTTGTCCTGGGAGATCACGCGCAGTAGTCATGGCTGTGTGCACACACATCTCATTCTGCATTATGATGCCACTTGGCAAGGGTGTCACCGGCGAGGGCTGCCTGCTTGGCCTCTGGGATTGGAGGTGAACTGGGGCCTTATCCTGTGTGTCCACAAGGTGACCTCTCTCTTCTAAGAGTAGGACCACACTGGAGATGACTTTTTCCAACTCCTGAACGCTTCCTGCTTCTGTAAAGTTTTTGTACTCAGAGCTCCTTTTTCTCTGTGTGTGTGCTTTGATTCTTTTTTTTTTTAATTTAAGTTTATTTTTTAAAATTGAAGTATAGTTAATTTACAATGTTGTGTTAGTTTCAAGTGTATAGCAGAATGATTCAGTTATACACACACATATATATTCTTTTTCAGGTTCTTTTCCATTATAGACTATTTCAAGGTATTGACTATAGTTCCCTGTGCTATACAGTAGGTCCTTGTTGTTTACCTGTTTTATATACAGTACTGTGTACACGTTAATCCCAAACTCCTAATTTATCAGAGCTCTTTTGATATAGAAAGATTTATTAAATATTACAAATGAAACCCAGGGCTTCCCTGGGGAAAATTTTGTAGCCTCACTCGTGCTTACCATCGTGTTCTCTCCCCATTTTCTCTCTTAACCCTCCTCTGTTTGTTTCCCCTGGTGCGATTGTTTTTCTACTCTTTAAGCTATATTTTGGGATGGTTAAAAAAAAAATCTCTTAAGTAGACCTTGAAAGCCTAAATTTTCATTTCAGCTGAAAATCACCCAAACCATATGCATTTCAGTTGAATACGCCTCCAGCTGGCCTCACGCTGCCAAAGACCCTTTTTTTAATACCTGACCAGATTTCTTTAGAATCTGGCTGGAATTATATTGATCCCTCCCAGATCTTTAAGGGATCACCGTCACCAGGTTCCAGATTGTTCTTTCACGTAGCTAGAGGTTCCATTGTAAGCAAACTTGAGCCTTTCTTCTCCAGAATTGCTTTCTTCTTTCTTTGTTTCTTCCCTTTACTCTTTCTCAGTCCACCTTTGCTCTCCTCCCAGGAAGCCTGGTTAATCACCCAGTGTCTCTGTGTCTGTGTCTCTCTCTCACAACCCGAATCCTCGGCTGCCCGTGGTACAGAGTTTCCTTCAGAGACAGCTGGTTTCCATTTCAGGAGTCTCAACGTTGTGGCTGTGTTGATCGTCTTTTCACCTCTAGGTTTGGTCTGACTTGCAGCTAAATCATAACTAACCCTTTTCCCTCGGCCTCCGGGGCCCCTGCCTGAGCGCTGCCAGCTGCAGGCCCTTCCCAGCAGCGTACTGCCAGGGGCCACTGGAGTCCCCGCCAGACACCCACACCCACACCCAGGGGAGAAGTTCAGGCAGCTTCACGGAGGCCCACGGGTGAGGAAAATTGGTTGATCGAGTTATTACCAAATGGCTTTTCAAATCTTATTCTGTGGGAAGGGAGGTAGATGGGCAGGGCCTGGGTCCTGACCCACAGATAATACCAAATCCGCAGGCCTCCTGTGAGCGGGGAGGCTTGGAGACCGTGGAAACAAACCACCGCGCCTAAATCGCAGGGCTGCCCCTGGGTGCCAAACGCAACCAATTCCTGCCTGTTTTAAGCGCAAACATCCCGGGATGGGAAAGTGAATCCTGAGAGTGGAGTGCTTTGTAGCGCCTTGTGCTCGGGGCTGGGGGCGCTCAGAGTGTTACCAAGCGCGATATTAACAGTAAACGCTAGGGCTACTCAAAAGCCCGCCCCTTCCGCTCCCAGGCTACGTCCGCACGGGAAGCCCAGCGGTAACGATCATTCATATTTTTCCTGTAAGTCACTGAATCAAAGGGAAGCTTCCCTGTCTGCATCGCCTGGACGCCAGATCAGGTTGTATACGTATTAACTCTTTGATAATCTCAGCTACCACAGAGCTTTTTGCATACATACACGTATATGTTTATACACGCATACATCACACCTGTAGATGTGTACATATATACATATATATATACACAGACACACAAGAAGTAGACAGGGAGGTTGTAAATATACGATCTCTCCACTTGGTACGTATAAAAATGAAATCTCCTTGTGTATGTTCGTCTGCCTGCACCTTTAACCTGGCTCTGTAACCTCTGTATGACGGCGAGCATGTCATGTAGTGTCTCTGCATCTGGGCTTCTGGCTGTGAAATGAAGGGGTTGCACGAGCTGGTGTGCTCTGCGGGAGGTGCTTCCGCTGTGATCCGGCACAGTTCTGGGCACGTGGTGGCTCTCAGTGCAAAGCGACATGTCACAGGAGCCACCCAATTCCTGAGGCTGTGTTGAGTCCTAACGTTCCATGATTCTAATATTTTTAGGTGATTCTGTCGGGAAGGTCCTAGCAGGGGGAGGAGGAAAACGATCATCAGATCCGCACGTGTATTCTGAGAGACGAGGTAGGGCTCACCCGGCTGCAGAAACAAGACCCGTCAGATGAGCTTTCTGTCTCCCTGGAGACCTAGGTTGGCCTGCTGGGTTCAAGGCAATGGCTAGACTTCATCTGGCTCGACTTTAGCGAGACTTTCGACTCCGTCTTGGGCAACACGCTTATCAACAAACCTTGGCTGGGCCGCCGTTGCCTCACACCCAGATCCCTGTGTTCACTTACCCCAGGGCGCCATCGGCCCCTTCAGGCACACGGCTGCCAGCTCAGACATCCTCAATGTCACTCTCTTCTTCAGAATCCAAGAGCGGCCTCTCAGCTGCTTTTCTGACGATTGCCAAGGCCCTTGGCTTCGCACTGCTTCACCGGGTTTTCAGCCATCCTTCCTTTCCAACTTTATTTCTAGGGGTCTCCTACAGACCCAGCTCTCCGGCTGAAAGAGCCTTCTAATTGTTTTGTCCCTCTGTGGCACCCCTGCCCTGCCCCACGTTTGTCCTGTCCTAGGGCTGTTGTGCGGCAAACCTGGAAGACTTCTTGTCCAAAGCTGCTGTCTCCTCTCCTCCCCACGTCCTAATCTGTCCTTTGAACCCAAGGTCAGGACCTGCCTCCTCCACCGAGGTCTCCCTGGTGGGCTTGTGGCGAGGGAACCCGCCCTCCTCTGACCTTTCAAGTCTCCGGAAGTCTGCAGGACACTGTCTGTCCTCGTTCCTGCTAGCCTGGGCACGTCACTGTGGTCCTGGAGGAGCCTGGTGGGACTCGGAGGGTGCCGGAGGAAGCCAAGGGGGTGATGGGAGGCTCGAAACCCAGATGGCTGGGCAGGCTTAGAAGAAGCAGGGATCGTTCATTTGAAGGGGGAAAAGTGGAAGGTGATTTCACAAGAATCTAAGTTTCTGATGAAGTACCCAGTCTGCATGGCTACGTGTGAGGGTAGGAAAACAGACACGGTATGCCAGGGGCGGTGAGGAACGGGCCTCAACGGCGGGTGTCTTTCAGGTTGGCCATGAGGCTGCAGGAGACGCTCGACCAGAGACAGAAACTGGAAAACACGCCCCACTCTCACGGTCAGCTGTAGCCCAAAGACGTAGAGCTTTTTAAATGTCACACAGATATTTGGCTTGAGAAAGTGAAAATTAAAAAAGTAAATTAAAAACATACTGGTATTTAGAAATCAATTTCATAATCCCATGAAAATTTTCCTGTGTTGCTCTTAATCAAGCCGGGAAATGAAAGCAGTCTTAAAATGTGCTTGCTGAACAGATCTTGTGTGAGCGTATAGCTATTTATGGAATTTGTTACAAAAGCAGAGAAGGAGAAGTACTTGACAAAGTTAAGAAGTCCGCCCAAAAGAGAGATCTTTTCATTATTGGAAATCACCTTTTTGGACTTGCATTTTTTCTGGTTTAGCCCTCAGGTACCTGACAGTCTCGTAAGTTGGGTGGCGGGTGTCATCTCAAAGTGCTTCCCCCTCCCTCTCTCTCTGCTTATCCCCAGTCGAGACTCACTGACCCAAAGCTTCCATCTCTGGCAGGGGTCCTTCTAGCTAATCTTACTGGATTCTTGGGTCAAGTTTTCTCCATCTCCGTTCCTTTGCCTCCTTTTTATAGGGAGCTCGCCTCTGAGATCAAAGACAATCTATAGCAATTTATGAGAAATAAAGGAAGCAGGAGAGGATGCTAAGCTATTTAAGGGGCGGGGTCTGAAGTGGTGAATCTATCGGAAGATCTGGCCTCTGCTGTGACTGTAAGAGGTGGGACAGGATGTGAGGGAGGGATGTGAGAACCTGCCCTGTGGAACGCTGGTCTACGTCCAGTCAGTCTGATCGGCGGTCCTCAGAGCTGACTGTGTCTCTGAGTCACCTGGGCTCCTTTTGAATGTTGCAGATGCCTGGGCTTTAGTCAAATGATTTAATGGGTCCCCAGCGAGTCCTGTGAGTCTGTAGTTTAAAGCCTTACAGGTGCCCCGAGGCTCAAACAGCACAGACAACCCTGGACCCAGCCCCTGATATTAACTACAGTTTCCTTAATTTGTTCCTCTTTCCTCCGAATACATTTATAATTTTCCAAGGGCTCCAAGACAAGAATCTGGTTCATCCCAACTCCAGTGCGTTCACTGGTGGAGAACAAAGGGGAAATTCACAAAAATGAGAAAGCTTCAGAAGTAAGACTATATAAATTATTTTGGAGACAATGTTTCCTTCTTGTACAAATTTCAGAGGGATTTGGGGAGTAACACACACACACACACAGAGTCAGGGAGATGAGTAAACAGGAAAGAAAAGATTGACTTTTATTAGTTGCTGGTTTAAACTTAAATTTTTTTTCTTTCTATTTGGACTCCCCCTTTCCTTTTCCCTTAGAACTGTACCAAGCTATTTTCAGGAAGGAGAAGTGGTTGGTTTTGGGGAACGATGAAAAGCATGACATCACCATGCTATTTTGAAAGACTGAGAGAAATATGCCAGTTTTAGGGCAGCTTGGTTTGGTTCTGTGTATGTAGGAGCTGCACGGCGTCTTTTTCGAATTTGGTTTCACTTGGGCTGCAGCTCTTCACGGGAAGGATAATATGTATTCAGAGCTAATTTGTAAACGTCACTTTCAGTTTAAGGTCTGGAACGTAGATGGTTATTCTTTTCCTGGAGACGGCAGCTCAGACTCTGCACGTTTTAAACACTTTAAAAAAAATAGATTATTTATTTATTTATCCATTTATTTATTTTTGGCTGCGTTGGCTCCTTGTTGCTGCGCGCGGGCTTTCTCTAATTGCGGTCTTCGTTGCACGGCGCGGGCCTCTCCTTGTGGTGGCCTCTCCCTGTTGCTGAGCACGGCGTCTACGTGCGTGGGCTTCAGTAGCTGTGGTTCACGGGCTCTAGAGCGCAGGCTCAGTAGTTGTGGCGCACGGTTTTAGTTGCCCCGTGGCATGTGGGATCTTCCCGGACCAGGGCTCAAACCCGTGTCCCCTGCACTGGCAGGCGGATTCTCAACCACTGCGCCACCAGGAAAGCCCCTCTGCGCGTTTTAAAGGGGGTCAGATGTGCAGGCTTCTTCCCACGGGCCCCCAGACTCCCCCAACTCCCAACTACCTGTTTGATTTTAGGTCAGCTGGGGGCTGTCAGTTTAGGAAGCAAACCCTTAACCTGGACTTTTTGTTGCTGATAAGGGCTCTGTGGATGGCAAAGAGACAACTTACTCATTTCCTTAGAATTTGCAGTGGAGTCTTTTTCTGCATGTATGTCGTGTCAGCAACTCCTGTTTTCCCAGAGAGGTTTTGAAGGGTTCCCTCTGAACGTTAATATGTTTATAACATTTTCTCAAATAGAACTCCTCACTCCTAATAAACATTCAGCTTTTTGAAAGGCGTCAACCCCACCTTTTCCATCCCTGGAGACAAAAGCACACTTTTGTGTGTATCACGGAAAAGGCGGCCGATTACGGCTGTAACGTTGTTTTCTAGACAAACTCGGATATCATCGTTTTATTGTTAAAAGAAGCATTTTACTCCGAGGTTCCTAACCTATTTATGGGTCTGATAGATGGTTCCTTTTTGGCAGCCTGGAGAAAAGCCCGGGTCGAGGAAACAGCTTGCACTTGTCTCTTCAAGTCTAGCTCGGCCTCGCCGTATCATTTCATGATTTCCTCTCTTGTTATCTTCAAACATTCCCTCAAAGCTGAGCTTGACAAGAACAGGAAGGTTGGCAAAGGTCTGGCAAGGAGGTTGTTTTTCTTCGTGTTTGAAAATGGACGCTTTCCTCCCCTCCCCCCAGCCCCATCCTTTCTCGTTTATTCCTGGCTCCCGGGCCCTCTGCAAAGCTGATGGAAAAAAAGTTAAGAACTCCACTCCCCCTTTAAAGTAGGGTCTCTAAGAGCTTTCTAATCAGCTCACTGTCAGCCTGTTTCCTCTGATCAGCTTAAATAGGTCTACTTGAAGTTCACAACTGCCAAATCCAGCGTTCAGATGGAAAGCACGGGGCCTTGGAGAAGCGTTTATGCACGTCCGCCCAAGATTATCCAGGGGCCCGAAATCCCAGGGAAAGTGCTGCTTCCACAGAGCCTTTCTTCTTGACTAAATTAGCGCTTCGCACTAAGAGGAGAAGGCATCCCCATTCCACAAGCTGATTTCTGTTCTCTTTCTACCTCTCGCCTCCCCACAGTAAAATGTGAACTCGATTCCTGTGTCCTTAGCGGGAGCCTGGTGGTGACTGAGGTTCCCTGTAAAAAGCCCTTCCTAAACATCTTGGTACCAATGAACCTTTTAACCTCTCGTGGATGGCTTTGTGTCTAACTTGGTACAGGAACAAAAAACCCAAACAAAAGCAAGTCACATTATCTCAGCCCTACACAGACGCGGTGGGGCAGAAGCTGGTCTCTGCTCTGTGGCCCCCAGCTCGTTGTTCTGAGATATTCCTGCTCTGTCTTCAGAAAGGAAGGGCTTTGTTAACCATTAGCCACTGACAAGACTGTGTCCATTTCAGCAAAATTAATAAGAGATAGCATTTTTCTTCCTTCTAAATGGCCCATGTCGGTAATTAACATCGCCTTTCATTACTCAACTTGAAAGCTGCCTTCCCGGGCCCCCCTGACCTTGCCCTGGCTTTGCTGAACTGTGGCCTCCAGCCTGTGAGAGACCTAAACGCAGAAAAAGCGCCCGGGGCCCTCACCCAGGTGCCTTGAAAGAATCATTCGACAAATATTTATTGGGCGCCTCCCGCGCGGAGCTACCGAGTTGAATCAGACAGGGACCCTTGCGGAAGGGAAAATGCGGGTGGAGATAAAGAGGGGTTCTTTCAAATCGCCCTGACGCAGCAGAAACTGAAGATTGTCACAAACAAGAGCGGATCCAGTGGGGAGCGGGACGGGGTCTGAGCTAAGACGTGACCCAGGCGGGTGCCACTGGAGGGGAACATTCAAATGTTGGAGGTCATTGCATTTAAAAGGGATGTAGAGGTTCAAGTGACCTTGCCTCGCAGTGTTTTAGGGAAAGGAGCACTTTCATGTGTATATAAGTTGAGGGCTCAAGAAGAATTGTTTTCCTCTTTGGTGGTTGTTTCCCTGTACATGGAGCCAAGGAGCTGTTGACATTTTAATAAGGGTGCTACCGTCTAACTGAGCCAACTCCCCCCGAAGTGTGTAAAGTATATTCCTGTCATTTTTTCCTCGTCAGGTCTGTGCCCCGGGAGGGTTCTCGGTCACAGAACTGGAAGTGTCGCTTGGGGGTGAGTTAAGCTTCACTTTATATGTATTGTTCACATCTTTAACCATGAACTCCATGCTTAAAAGGGCCACCAAGAAAAGCCCAAATGCTCCGTAAGGGGGGGTGGTTGAAAAATTATGACCCATCGAGGGAAGGGATCTAACTGCCACCATGATGGTGAGTATTTTCAATGGTTTATGAAAAAACAAAAGTGGCACGTTCTCATTTTTGTGAAGAATATGAATATATACATTGAGAAGGACAGGCTAGAAGACTCAACACTAAAATCTTAATAGTGGTGATTGATGGGTGCTGGAAAAAGAAATGATTTAACTTTTTCTTCCCTGTGATTTTCAGTATTTTCCAAAATGTCTAGTGTATACGCATTACTTCTGTAGTCAGGTGAAATGCTATTAGCGAATAAAAATGCTGAGGGGAAAAAAAGGACTTTATTAAGGTGAGAGGATGGCTAGGAGGTCATTCTCCCGTCTCATGCCACTTTGGACTTGACATCAGCTGCAGAAAAAAAAAAAAAAAAAAAAAGGACAAAGCACACCCACCCAGCAAAGTCCGTTTTAAGTAACACTGCCCGGCATTCGATAAACCCAATGGAAAAGTTCTCCTTTAGCTACTTGGGCTGAAAATTTGCCAGTTGATTCTTTTAGAAATTTTTGTAGTGAAAAATTCACTTCTGTCTCTGTCTCTGCTGGAATTTAGCTTCAGTGGACTCTGGGTTCTGAATTATTCAAGGGTTAACAATCTTTTGCAGAGGTTGTCCTGATCACTTTTTTGGGGGGTGGTGGTGGTGGTAAATCCTTTGTTATTGTTCTCTTGTTCAAGCCTAATGATATAAAAAAATCGAAAGGCCAGTTATTCATCTGGTGAAGCCCTTCACAAATGCACAACAATGCACCTCTTTGTTTTTATCTATTATTTTGTAATTTTCTTTTACTCAAATTTCACACATCAGATAAGCTTATTCATTTCACCGTTGGTGGTAATAAGCGTGGAGAATGTCTCAAACCAGGATGCTGTTGTCTGCAGGTCTGGGAGCAGAGGAAATAGCTGGGGCTTTTATTCAAATCCTGTCTCTGATCATTTGCAATAGAAAAGCTTAGTTGGAGGGTGTGGGGTGTGGATGGCAGGGGCTGGAGACAGGGAAGGGAAGGCAGAGAAATGGAAAAAATGCAAACCTGTAGTTTAGGTTCACGTGGGCTCCCAGCTTCCTTTGGCATTTTGTGTCATCCAAGCCTCATAATTTGAGGATCATGCCCTAAATTACAGCAGCAGCTCCGGCGGCGGCCCCTCCTCCAGAACCGAGTTGTCTCTTGACGTCTGAGTCACCCAGAATTGTGGAGTCAAAACATAAAAACAGAACAAGAGAAGCTGTTCTTTATATAGAAGACTCTAGAAATGGGGTTGAAAATGTACTCAAGGAGGTCTTCTAAACATTTTGCTTTTCCTTTAAACTTTCTGGCCTATGTATCCACTTGCTCTGGTTATTAAACTTTACTCATTGATACTTCATTCTGGAGGTTTTCATAGAGACATGAACGATGCTGCTAAACGAATTCAACTAAGAGAGACTCAGGTGGCAAACCGAGGCCTAAGGCAGTGAGGCCTCAGGGCTGAGAAACGGGAGCCAGAACAGCCAATAGGCTTTTCCAAACACGGAAGGCGCCGCTCTGGGCCAATCACATACTGTGTTCGCTTTGCTGCCGCATCTTCTCTGTAAAAGTCTCCGGCTCCCGTTGGTAGAGCACTCCTAAGCCCGGATGGATTGGCAGCTCCATTATAATTGACTTTGGCTTAAGTAAACGCTGAAGAGTTTTCATATGCTTCAGTTTATCTTTCAACAATACAAAAATCAATAATTTGTCTGTATACCTGCAGTAGAGTTAGGATTGCAGGGTGTCCCCCATAGTGAGCGTTTAACAAATACTTGCTGAATGAATAGATGAAGAATTAGTAATCCAATGTGCTATCAATAAACAATTAGAGGACGCCATGAAAATATTTTAATTACAAGAGAAAAAAAATCTAGAAATAAACCTAATATGAAGAAAACCATAACATTGTATTGAAGGACCAACGAAAACTTGAATAAGCAGATGCATACTGCGTTGGATTGTAGACTCAGAGTTGTGAAGGTGTCAGTTCTTCCCCCAGATAATCCACTAATTCAGTGCGATGCTAAGAAAAATTGCAAGGGGATATTTTATGAAACTTGACAAGCTGATCTGCAAGTTTATATAGACTAGAAAATGCACAAATTAATCAAAAGTTTATTGAAAAAGGGTGAACAGTGATAGGAGATTTATCCTATTTTATATCAAAACATACTTTAAAATGTTAACAATTAAAACAGTGTGTTGTTGACACAAGAGTAGAGAAATAGATCAATGGAACAAAGAGTCTATAAATAGATCCATGTATGTTTACATAGGAATTTAGTATTTAATACAAAAGTAACACTTCAAATTATGAATAAGCGAGGACCTAGTCAATAAACAGTGTCAGGATAATAACAAGAAAAGGAAATTTCAATCTCACCATAAATACAAAAACATACTTTGTATGGATTAAAGAGCTAAATCTAGAGTAAAACTATAAAAGTATTTAAAAAATAGAAATTTTGTAATTCTCTGATGGGTAGTGTCTTTTTTAAGCAAGATGTAAAACCCAGAACCCATACAGGATACAGTTCTCTTTTTAAGGCTATGTTAGACACCCTAAGCTTTAATACAGTGAGGTACATAAAACACGAGCCACAGGCTGGGGTAAAATATTTTCAAGCTGCATAATAAAGAGCAGAATCCATGAAGAGTTCATAAAAATAAATAAGAAAAAGAAAAACGTAGAAAGGTAGGCAAAACTATAAACAGTCAGGTCACTGATCTAAGTAAAAGTGACCAATTTACATGTGGAAAGATGCTTATTCAGTAAATAATGAACAAACATGGAAGTAATGATGGTAGATCATGTTTTACCCATTAGATTGGAAATTTAAAAGGATTCTGTTGCTTTCAATGTTGAGGGAGTATAAAATGGTAATAGTCTTTTGGAGGTCAACTTGAGAGTATATATCAAAAGTAAAAATGTCTGTATTCTTTGAACCACCACTTCTATGTTTCTGTCCAAGAGGATTCTTTCCACATGTGTACAGAGAAGCGTTGATAAGGATTTTCAGTGCAGCATGGTTTATAATGGCAAAAAATTAGAAACCATGTAAACGTCAATAATTAGGGAAATAAATTGTGATATATCCAATATTACAGAATAAAATGCAGGAGTAAAAGAGAATAAGGTAGACATTTATAAGATATAGACATTTATAAGATAGACCTTTATAAGATATATGTCTATGTGAAAAAGTATAGACGGGACAGTACATACAGTTCAATCCTGTGTTGAGACAAACCTTGGAGATGATGTGGGTTCAGTTCCAGACCCCTGCAATAAAGCCAATGTCACAATAAAGCAAGTCACATGAAATTTTTGGTTTCCCAGTGCATGCAAAAGTTATGTTTAGACTATACTGTTAAGTGTGCAATAGCATTATGTCTAAAAAAACAATGTACATACCTTAACTAAAAATACTTCATTGCTGAAAAATGCTAACTATCACCTGAGCCTCAGTGGGTCAGAGTAGTAACATCAAAGATCACACATCACCATAACAAGTGTGATAATAATGAAAAATTTTGAAAGGTTTTAGGAATTACGAAAATGTGGCACAGAGACAGGAAGTGAGCAAAGGCTGTTGGAAAAATGGCGCCCATAGACTTGCTTGATCAACCTTCAATTAGCAAAAAAAGTAATATTTGTGAAACGCAGCAAAGCAAAGTGCAGTCAACGGAGGTGTGCCTGTAATTCGCATTGTATGAACACGTAAAAGAACATATTCCTTCTTAGTTAAGCAATTAAACATTATTTTAAGAAGATAAGATTGTATTACCTGGTGCACACTTTACCCAAACTTAAGCAATGTAAGGGCCTCGGGGATTCTCAGTGGCCACAGGGTAGTGGGGTCCTCTTCTGCCTTCTTGTCCGGAAGGAGTTATTTCCTTTCGGCATCACAACCTCTGGCCACCCTTCCCTCCCCACCCCAGGGCCTTCTCCCTTCCTGATGAGGGTGAGGCAGCCTCCCAAGGGATGTTGTTCACGGTCTCTGCAGTCATGGAAGGGTCGTGGGCCTGAGCACAGTTTTAAACCCTCTGCCCATGGCTCCCATCTTAGCTGGTGGACTTGCTACCTTGATACCGGAGCTGATAGTTTAAAACCTCACACTCTTTCCTCTCCTGTGCCCTCCCCAGGGTGATGTAATTGCACAAAGCAGCCAGTGGGGAAAAGGACTGGGCAGCTCATACTGGGACAGTTAGTTTCTGCGTGATTGAAAGCTGGCCAGTTGGATTTCATTCTCCTTAAAAAAACCAGAAAATCCCCCGAAGTTACATTTGGTGGTCTGGCGCATAAATCCATATCCGACCGAGTTCCCCCGCCTTACAACGTGTGATGCTCAACAAATGAGACACGTTTGTAGCCCTCTTGGGTATCTCTGTTTGAATGACCCTCTTCTTTTCTCCTGACCTGTACTCTCCACACTGTATATCAAAATCCGGAGACGTTTTTATCTTTCCCCCTTTGGGAAATTCATTTGGGTTTCATTCATTCCATGCGAACCTTGCTTCTTCTAAGCAGAAGAAGGAATGTAGTGTCTGAAAAACGGCCCTTGGGCAGGACAGCGGGGAGACCAATTCCATCCCTTCTGCCAGCCCAAGGAGTATTTCTCTTGCAGTTTATATGCAGTTGTTAAAAATCAGAATGATCTGCTCTGACATCCAGTGAAGTCACACTTGATTTACGTCCCTGGGAAAATGCTTTTCCAACATGCTTTGAAGTAAATTTTTAAAAAAAATCTTTATTGAATTTGTTACAATATTGCTTCTGTTTTATGTTTTGGATTTTTGGCCATGAGGCATGTGGGATCTTAGCTCCCCTACCAGGGATCGAACACGCACCCCCTGCATTGGAAGGCGAAGTCTTAACCACTGGATCACCAGGGAAGTCCCCAAATAAAGCTTTAAGTTAACACTTTTGCTGGAGCCAGTGTGTGTGCGTGTGTGTGTGTGTGTGTGTGTGTGTGTGTGGTGTGTGTGTGTGTGTGTGTGTGTGTGTGTGTGTGTGAAGGGAAGCTGCCTTTAAACACACTGAAATATCTGTCACAGTTTGAGGCAATTTGTGTAGAGACACAGTGTGATGCCAGTTGCCTATCACAGAGCAAACCATTGTCATTACATCAGAATGAAGACCTGTGCAGTGCGTCATCTCTGGCTCTTTCGTCTGGTTGTTCTTCTCTTTAGGACCTTTGCATTCTGTTCCATTTTGGTGGGTCAGTCAATTAAGTGCTTGCAAGACTGCTCCCACCACAGGGTGACATGGGACCAGTCAGCCCAGACAGAAACCTTTTTCAGATGATCTCTGCAAGGGAGATACAACTCCAGGGCTGCTGGGGGCCAGCTTTCGGACCATGTGGGTAGAATCTGCCTGAGAATGACATCAACACAGAAGGAAGCAGCACCAGGAGATACCTAGGTGGATGGAGGGAAGGAAGGATGGATGGATGGACGGACAGATAAATATCGAGTGCCACACCTGCTTTCCAGGCGTCAAGTGTTTGTCCAGGATTCAGTGACTGAACCAAAGGATCTAAATGAGGGAGGCCTATCCTGTAAGGAACTCTGCCCGACAAGATGCGTCCATATTGGATGGAGAAAACACTGACCTCAGCAGACTTCTCTTGGGCCAGGAAAATCAGATGACGTAGGCCTAGAGCCCAGGGCGTGCAGAGCAGCACGGAGTGAGCACTGTCTCAGTAGTCCCTGAAGCCTGAGGTGCACCTCAGGCTTGGAGGTGCTATAATTCTCATGCCTATGTTGCTGCTGAGATTGCTTTCAGGTTGGCTCAGTTCCCAGTGTGTTCATTCTTAAAGTCAGGTCCCACCACGAAAGACGATCTGTGTGTCTTATCCCTGTGACATCAAAGAGTCTAATTCAGATGACCTTTTTCTTTTTTTTTTTTTTTATGTATTATAAGCTCAGGGATAGTTTGGAGATGTTGCAAAGTATGGATTTGGGAGAGAGAGACCAGAGCTGAACAGCTCGGTACATAGGACAATAGGGAGTTATTGGACTGTGGACGGTTATTGATGGAACGCTAGTGAATACTTCTGCCACCTGCGAGAAGGAAGGACCGCTGAGGTTTTGCGTGAGGGCTAGGGTCAAGTTGAACGAGCGCTGGAAGGAGACCTCAGAGGACCCAAGTTTCCCAGTAATGAGCTGTGTGACCTCCTGCTTGGCTCAGCATCAGCTCCATTTCCAGTTTATGGAGCTGCTCTGTGGACAAGGCGAGTCGGGCACGGCCCCTTCCCTCCCGAGCCCCGTGGGGTGGGGGAGTTGGGCCTTCAGAGATAAGCCTACAACGAAGTCTGCCTCAGGGGGAGCAGGACAGAGATGCACGCTCCGTTTGGGGTAAGTTAAGTGCTGCTGGACGCCACAAGGACTGGTGCGTCTGGAAGGCTTTCTCCAGATTCCTGTGAACTGGCAGATTTTCCTTTTCTCTGCTTGAAGCAGGGGTTATTTCCATCTGCTTCCTGATACTGTTGAGCTGAAGGCCCTCCAGGCAGAGGTCCCGGGGCTGGAGGCTGTGAGCTGCGTGAGCGTCCATTTGCATTCAGGCTAACAGAGCCCGTGAATGAGGTACCGCTGTACTGATGTACCGGGAGTTGTCACGGGGACGGGAGGGGCGGTGGGCAACGCTGATGCCCCTTTGAGCAGGAACCGGTCTCAGTCAGGGAAAGACACCTCAGCGAGATCACCTGAAGCCTCCCTCAACTTAATGCATTTAAAATGTGTTACAGTTTCTCTCGCCCTCTCCTCTTGCAGTTCCCTTACCTCCTTATCTAGTCTTCCCGGGACTTAAAAAGAGACAAACAAACCTCAGAGGTGTAGGGTTTCCTCCCCTTTCCTCCGCATGCTGGCTGGGAGCACACTTCTCAGCACTCGCTTCATACCAGTCTGTGTGTGTCTGCTTCCTCTCTCTTCTCTCTCTCTCCCTCTCTGTCTCTGATTCCCTCTATTTTTCCTTTCTCTCCCCCATTAGTCTTTGATCCTCCTTCCATCCCTCCTTCCCTATAAGTCATAAGATCTGAAAACTCAGATTATTTGATCTCTGAAATTTGCAGACAGCAAACTAACTTGAGGCAAGAGAAATGAAATGTTTTCATGTCATTTCAATTTCTGTCTTCCACTGTATCTTCTCAGACACACATTGGACAGAGTAAGAAAATGTTCGATTCTAAGTTTGTTTTGATTTTCAACCACAGGCAGCATGTATAACTTTTTTTTCCCCTGAGGAATCCCTGACAGATGGCTTCATCCAAATTTCAGCCCATCCAAACACTTACTTTAAGCAAGAGTGTTAACGTTTCTCCTTGAAATCACCGTTTCTCAAAGGAGGGACAGGATGCTTCTTCAATGGACTAAACTGACGGGATAGATTCTCTTGGTGCTGCTTTTCTAGGTTATAACCTCGCGGTTTTGTTCGAGGATGAAAAAGAAAACCCAAAACAACAGTGGGACTGTAGTTCCTTTCCTCTCCAAAAGCTATTACGACTGCGTGTCTGTCCATTAAGGCAGTCAGCTGGCTGGCTGGCTGGATTCATCCATCCATTCATCGGCTGTTTGAACAATGATTTATTTAGCGACTACGAAAGGCAGGCTCTGCGATAAAGAGAGGTCCCTGATCACATGGAGTGTCTCCTAGTAGGTGAGACAAATAATCTAATAAAAAAATGAATGGGGACTTCCTTGGTGGCGCAGTGGTTGAGAGTCCACCTGCCGATGCAGGGGACGCGGGTTCGTGCCCCGGTCCGGGAAGATCCCACATGCCGCGGAGTGGCTGGGCCCGTGAGCCACGACAGCTGAGCCTGCGCGTCCCCCCTCTTATGAGGAGGTGACCCAAGCTAGCAGTCACCCTCAACCCAGACCCCGAAAGACCAATTTCTGTTTCACCACACGTGGCCAGAAAGTCAGTTTCTGCTCAGGGATCCTTATCTTTCTGTCTTTTGGTTTCTTCCCCAGCCGCAGTAGCATCACAGTTCATACCTTGGGGAAGAGACTGCAGCGGGTGCATCTGTCCACTGGGCCAAGTTTCCCACCAAGGTCAGGTGGACGTGATTTTCAAGATCACGGAATGGAAAGAACCCCACATGATCTGTCTTGTTGACATCTTGGAGAATTTTTGACATTTCTGTGTCTTTAATTGGCCTGAAAATATGTTGAGTGAAAAAGGCTTTTTGGTAGTGTTTTAACCAAGGTCAGAGAACCACATGTGGCTCTGAGAAGTTTATTTTGCATCTCAAGCTGGCCAATGATTAGCCTGTCCCGAACGACTTCATCTAAGAGGCACTTAAGTAATGGAGAGTGAATAAAAAATAAAAGCAAATTACAGAGCATGGAGATAAGGGGAAACCTGGAAAAAAAAGTAGCATTTCACCCTTCAAATTTGGTGGAGATTGTGATCAAGCTATAGATTCTGTCTGCCTGACAGACGGCTTTGAGTTCATTTTATTACTTAACTAGGTCAGTACGCTGGAGTCCTCAGTGATCAGGTGGATAGGACCAGATCAGAAAAAACTAGCCTTAAGGGCAAAATAATTTATTAGAGAGTTTCATACTGGTAGAAGTTTCAGTCAAACAGGAAGCTCTGATTCTAAATTTGTAGGCACCTAATCATATGTAAAGCCAAAACTGACTGTTTTCAGGAGATGTTTGACATGTTTTAAAATATGCCTCTCAGTAATTGATAGATCCAGTAAAAACATCATCAAGGACATAGGTGATCTGCACAGCACAATATTGTATTTACCTACCGAGACATAAACATACACACATATGTATATATGCACGTATGTGTTCGTACACGTGTGTGTATCAACTGTACCTGGCTACTGCAAATTACACATTCCTTTTAAGCACACATGGACTTATTTAAAAATTTATTTCTTAACAGTCATAAACCAAGCTTACAAATTTCAAAGTCCCTAGCCACAATACAAATGAACTAGAAATTAACAACAAAAAGGTAAACTTAAAGGAAACCTCATATACTTGGAAATTAACAACAAAAAAGGACCTATGGCTCAAAGAAGATATCATTATTGAAATTGAAAGTAGTTAAGGTTGAATGATAATGAGCACAGGATCACTAGCTATAAAAACTTGGCAAGCATGGCTAAAGTATATTTTAGAGTGACATTTGTAGCTTTAAATGCTTATGTTAGAAAAGAAGAAAGGCTGACAAGAATTTAGCTATGTGTCCATTTTAGGAAGACAGAAAAAAAGAAGTAACTGTATAGGTCCAAAAATCGTAGAAAAATGAAAAGAAATAAGAGTTGAAATAAATTAAATAAAAAAGAAACCCACAAAATTATCAAGGCCAAATTTGCTTAAAATGACAAATTTCTGACAGGTCAAGAAAAAAAGAGAGGTCACAGACGGTATCAGGATGAATTAAGGTCGTAAGTACTGATGCAGCCGAGATTAAAATTTAAGGAATATGATGATCAAGTTGATGTCAAATACTTGAAAACGTCTGTGAAGTTGGAAAATTCCTAGAAAAGTGTAAATTATTAAAGTCGACTTAAGAAGTAATACACACTTGAAGGATCCCATAATTTTGAAAGAATTTGAGTCAGTAGTTAAAAATCTTTCCACAAAATAAGTACCAGTTCCAGATGTTTTTATAGGTTGTTTATACTCTATTTTCAAGGAACAGATAGTTCCAGGCTTAGACAAACTCTTTTCAAAGAGTAGAAAAAGAGAGAACACTTCTCACCCACAAGACTAATACAACCTTGATTCCAAAAGTAGAAGGAAAATCATGGACCAATCTGGCCGTGAATCTAGAGGCAAGAATCCTAAATAAACTATTCGATAACTAGGGCCAGCAATGATCAAATAGCACTTATTTCTGGAACGATTGACTTTCTATCGTAAAATGTATTATGTAAATCATCATATTTATAGTTTAAAGGAGGAAAATCTCGTGATCACAATAGATTCAGATAAACATTTCACGAAATTCATCAACCATGCGTGATAAAACCTTAGCAAGCTAAGTTTAGGATGGAACTTCCTTTATTTACAGCAAATGACTTTTTCGTGGAAAATTATGGAAAGCAATGCCTTTAACATTAGGGGTGAAACAAGGGCTGTGGCTGCTCTTACCATCAACGTTGCTGTGGAGTATAAGCGAGCTCAGTCAAATAAGCAAAGTGCAAGGGTCAAAAAGGAAAAAACAAAGTACCACTATTTGCAGATGATATGATTTTTTCCATATAGAAAAAGCAAAAAAATCTACAAATTATGAGAAATCACACACACACAAGCACGCACACACACACACAGTTGTATCCAGTTGGGATCTCTACAGGAAACTGGTAGCATCCTCAACGTAGAGTCTGATGACTAGAAAGATGTAGTCAGGGTGAAGGAGGCCAACAAAGACGGTCACCCCCAGGTAGGTAACACTGAGGACCCTCAGTCTGTGGGGTGAGAGTGGGGCGTGGATACCAGAACCTGGAGAGAGAGTTGCAGCTCTAGGCAACTTCTAAAAGTGGGAGGTGAGTTTTGTTTCAGGAGAAGAGCGCAGCCCTGTGGCCTGACTGCCTGAAGGAGAGGGGGCGGGGCCCAACACCCCATCTTACTCTCTTCCTGTCCTCTGCTCTCCTCGCCATTGCTTCCTATTTCCGACCCTCCTGGGAGCCTGGACGCAGGGACTCCTGGATATAGAGTCTATGGAGTTCATCTCCTGGACGCAGGGCATGACAGGAACGGCGGAGGGCACGCTCGGGGGCCAGGGGAGGATGCCCAGCACATATCTAACAATGCCATGCAGGTCCTTTACGTAGACACATACAGTTGTATTCAGCTATAATAAGGGAAACTAAACAAATGGAGAAAGAGCCATATTCATGGTAGAAAGACATCATAAAAATGTCAGTTCTCCACGATGTGATGAGAGATTGAAAACAATTTTAATAAAAATTCCAACAGGATATTTTTTTTGCAGGACTTGATTAGCGGATTCTAAATTTTAATGGAAGAGTAAATCGAATAAGCAAGACAGTCTTGAGAAGAACCAGGCAGAACATATACTCTACAAGATATCAAGTCTTCTTATAAGGTTTTAGCAATAAAGACACGGTCTATTAGCACAGTGAGACCAAAGGAATAGAATAGAGAGCCCAGAAAGTGGCCCATCAGACAGAAATCCCATAAATGGCAGAGCTCACAATTGCAGGTCAGTGTGGAAATGATGAGTCATTCAAAAAGTGGTGCTGTTATCGTGTATTAATGCATATGTGTGGAATCTGAAAAAATTGGTATAGACGATCTTATTTACAAAGCAGAAATAGAGACACAGACGTAGAGAACAAATGTATGGATGTCGAGGGGGAAGCGGGGGGTGGGATGAATTAGGAGATTGGGATTGACATATATACACTATTGATACTCTGTATAAACTAGGTAACTAATGAGAACCTACTGCATAGCACAGGGAGCTCTACTCAATGCTCTGTGGCGACCTAAATGAGAAGGAAATCCAAAAAAGAGGGGATATATGTATATGTATAGCTGATTCACTTTGCTGTACGGTGTAAACTAACACAATATTGTCAAGCAACTAGACTTCAATAAAAACATTTTTTAAAAAGTGGTGCTGTGGCTGGTTATGCTGTGCAGAAATCATAAAAGCTGTCTTATAGTCCATCTTCAAAGGACAATTCTGAAGCCAGGGGCAAGGTTGATTAAAAGTCTAAAATGTGAAAGGCAAAATTTTAATATACTTAGAAGAGAATATAGAAGGATATCTTTATGACTCTGGGACTAGAGCAGGATTCCTGAACAAGTACAAAAGACACAAACCACAGAGGAAAAATGGATAAATTCAACCACAATAAAATTAAGACCCTCTGTCCTTCAAAGGACATCAATGAGACAGTGAAAAAGCAAGCCATGATCGGGGCTATCTCAACACATAACTGACAAAGGATTAGTATTCTGAAGGTATGTACAAACATTTACAAATTAATAAGGAAACGATAAACACTCCAATGAAAAAAGAGGCAAAAAATATGAATAGGTCAGACACAGAAGAAGTCTGGGTAACTAGTGAACCCACGGAAAATGCCCAGCCTTGTTAGTTATTGGGACAATCGGCAATGTCCCACCCTCCAGACTGGCCCAAATTAAAAAGTCTCACCACAGCAAGCGTTGGCAGGAGCACGGAACCAAAGGAACTTTCACACACCGTTGCACCTAGGCAAGCCGGTGAAGCCATGTTAGAAAACAACTTATTAGGAATTCGGTCAAGTGCGTGCATATCCCGGAGCGCAATCACTCGACCGCTTCTGACTTTCAGAAACGACCATTTCATGCGGTTGGATCTAAGAGATCTCCTCAAGGAACTCGTCCACTTTTTAACCGGGAGACACGTATAGGATGATGCGTAGCAACGTTGCCTGTGACAACTCTGAAAAGAAAACGTCCTAAATCTCCGCGTCCACTGACAGCATGAGGGATGAGCATATGGGGTGTGTTAAGTAATGGAAGACTTTAGATCCACAGAAATGACGAATCCGTACTCAACGCAGATCAGGTCAAACACACAGTGTAGGCAAAAGCCCAAACAGAACAAAACAAACAAAACACAGAAGTGTGGAAGAACTTATACACAATTCGAAACCAGGCAAAACTCAGCAGTGTGTTATTCAGGGATGCCCTCACATCTGGAAAATTTAGCAAGAAAATCAAGGAGTGTTTTATCTAAAACTCAGGAGTTACCTCTTAGAAGGAAGGAAGGGAAGGTGGTGGCATTCCTAAGGCATCAGGATAATTAGTCGTATTTGTTTCTTAAGCTGGGTGATGGGTATGTGGGCATTTGATGCATTTATTTTTTAAATTATCATTCTTTAAAGTGTACATGTATGTTATATGTATTCTTTTGTATATTGTATACATACAAAACAAAAAGTTAAAAAAATAGAGATTACAAGAAGAAAAAAAATGCATCCAGTCCAATTTCCTTTTCATACCGTAGCTCTTGAAATGACTGTCCTTTCCATGTCTTGTTTTCTTTGTGTTATATCTCCTGGTATTTTATTATTCTTTACATGATTTGAAAAGCATTTATCTTTCCCAGTGCCTAGAACTGGTCTGTATCACAGTAGGCATTCAGTAAATATCTTTTATTGTTGAGTGCAGCAGGAAGCTAGCCACATGAGTAAAAGTTCAATTTCTCTATTAACTAAAAACACTGCTATTCGAAACGATGTGAATTTTTACATAGCAAATTGACATTTGAAAAAGTATCATTGGAAGAGTAAGAGAAATCACATATTGTTTGTGGGAATGCAAAATGTAAGCAGTGGCTAGTTCTATAATAAGTTAGGAAAGTCCTAAAAATGTATTCTTTGATGTAGTAGGTCTACCTATTAGAACTTATGATCACAAAACCATTAAGATGTATGTACAAATTTCCATTTAGTACAGTACTTTTTGTAATTACATAAAAGGCATATACTTGACAATCATGGTTTGTTTAGATAAGCTACGGTCCATCTATAGTTTAATGGATAGTATATCGCTATTAATATGGTGTAAAGTAGATGAGGAAATAAAAAGTTCTCGATATATTATTTAGTACAAATGAGGTTAAAGTTCTATGTAGAATATAATTCCATGTTTTAAAATATACATATTTATGTATAGATAAAGCATAGAAAGGCTATATATAGTTCCTGGCCTTTAATTGGTGCTAAATAAATAAATGAGTAATACAGGAATAAAGGAACGAATGACATACACCAGAATCCTGACACTGGTTACCTCTGTGTGCTAAGAGTAGGGGTGATGGCAATGTTCAAAATTCTATACCATGTTTATGTATTCTTGTTGCAATAAGAAAAGTTGCAAATAATCAGAATTAAAATGAAAGACTAGTATCTCTGCATTACCATCTTGTTTTGTATCACAACTGGCACAGCATTATCACAAAGGGCTTATTAAATATCTTTGAAGTTGAGGTTCACGTTCAGATCTGCTTTTTTTCTAATCTTAAATGCCTGTTTATTCAATATCCTACAGGTTTGAAGCCTTGAAAAGAAATGGTTATGTGTGCACACCCAGGTTCCAAAAGTGCCCACTCTAAGGTTACTATGTGGCCAAAATTTCACCAGCTGGTCCCACAATGTGCTCCCTTTGTGGGAGTGCCAGCCCATGTCAGCAGCGAGGCCGTTACAGACCCAAAGATCCAGCTCTGGGTTTCCACCCAGAGGCTTGAAAACGGCCCCTAAGACTGAGAATTTCAACACAGGACCTCCCCCCCCCTCCCCAACGCTATTGGTCTCACCTAGCAATCGGGTGCCACTGAACATTGCTTAGAAGACTTTGTTTCAAGGTCTACTAAACTTTCTTAAATTCCCTAACCTGGACACCCATACGACAACCTGGGCAGATCTTTCCAGATCTGACTTCTATTAATGCGGCTATCGTTGTTTTCAAATACATTCATGGCAAGACTTGAGAAATGTTTGATTCTTGTTGAGCATCATGTTATCAGAAACACTTCTGTGCTGTTGGACCTACAGATTCAGAAACTTTAACCAATCATTCTGGATCGCAGGGTCTGTCCTTTTCAACAATGTCCTGTGCACACCCTTGGGTGCTGCCTTCTTTCTGGAATTTTTGAGGGTTTGATGCAGGACCAAGTGTTTCCACACCACCCACAAGCTTCATGCTCATTAGTTCCACTATAATTGGAGTCTTCCAGCAATTTACTTGGGAAGAGAAGGAAAAGACAGCGGCTCTGCCACACTCAGGATTACGGGTTGTCCTGAGCGATAGGAATTCACAGACCTGGAAGGGCACTATTGTTGTGTGGTTTGCTAACTTAGGCTGAAGGTTGGAGAGCTATCAAACCTTCCTTCTTGAGAGGGTTGCACTTGTACTAAGATATCTCAGAAAACCTGACTTTTATGATGCTTTTAGTATATCCTTTCTGGGTCTTAGAAAGAATCCCTAACCTAAAAGCCAAACTCTACTAAATGCTTGGAATCCAGGGATAAATTTAAATTGGGGCCTCACAACCCCCTCTTGGAAGAATCTATGAATTTTCAGTTATTTGCATAGGCATGGAATTATTTTGGACACTAAGGAAGAAGTAGTGCCACTGACAGCCTGGGTAAACACTAGCTGGAAACCACATTTGTCTTAAAGGAAATACGAAAACCATTAGCCCCAAATCGCACCCACCAGGGGCTGTGTCCACTGCGATAACTCGCTTTGGTGAGGACTGGAAGATATGCTTGGAGTCTCTCAGGGTCCTGGAGATCCGTGATAATAATTTCCAGGATGAAAACTGCATGGGTGTGGAGCGAGGAGAACTTTCCAGTGGGTTTTATTTAAATAAGCTAACATTTAACAGATTATCTGAGCCTAGTAAAACATGTCGAAATACAGTTCCTACGGCGCGGTCTCAGATCTTTGCAGCTGTTTGGGGAATATAATTAAAGCCAGTTCATTAGACTACTGGGTGGGGCCTGCTGAGGACTCCGGATGGGGAAGGCTGGCAACGTGGAAATCCACAGGCAATTAACATTAGACACCCGAAGAAGGCGCTGAGGAATTAACAAATGCGCTCCTCTGCTCGCAGGAGTCCCGCTCCGCCAGCAGCGATGCGTTGAGCGGTCCGTTTTCCTTTTCTAAACCCAGAGCTGTGTTTTGCTTCTCCTGGCTGCCAATGGCGCATCTGAAAGGTAGGAGTCCAGGTTTTGCCTGCAGGCAGATATTTGCAATCACATCTGGCTTGGCTTTGCCATGTCGTTAACCCCCCTTTTCCCCGCTACAGTTGTTTTCTTTTTATTAAATTTCCCGTCTGGATCCATGCGTCTGCATTTCCAATGTCAACAACCACTTTTTATCACAGATAATAACTTCCTTTTACAGAAAGGGCTGTATCATCCCACATGCATTTCAAATTACGTTTTATGGACAAACAGTGAAATGCAGTATCTGGCAGTACGCATAATTGAGTGCATTTACAGTCATCTAAATCTCGATTTTGCGAGAGCCAAGAACCAAGTTGGTTGCAGTTTTCTTAATAATCTATTTCTTCAGAGTGTTGTTGCTTCTCACCAGAACTTAATTAAGTTCACATTGGGATGTTTATGAAGGAAATTATGCGGTATGCCCAAACACGCCATACCAACAATCATCAAAACACCAGCAATTCCTTAACACTCCAGAGTTTTCACAACCGCGATCATGACATGTTCCCAAATCGGTTGTTTGCTAGTAGAGAGGCTAGAATAAAATTATGAAAAAATGGCCGAGGAATGGGAAGGAAAGCCCGACGTTTGCAGTCGTCAGGGACAGGACTACGCAAGCGCCATGGTGCCTGTCACTTTGCCTGATTTATTATCGTCCCGTGGTGTAGACACACACTGGCGGGGTGCCAAGTTCAGGTTCTGGGTTCTGCCGCTGACCTGCTATGGGTTATGCAAATGTGTCTGGTCCCTGTGGATCACTTGAAGAAAAATAGAGGATGGTTAGGAAGCTATTGGCCAAAATGAGGTTCAAATGAATTTCTTGTTCCTTTTGCGAAAGATGTTGAGTGTTTATTTACTATGTACTGTATTTAATCTACTGACTAACCCTTCATAGCCCCGTAATGCTGCCTGTAGCCCACTATGAAAACTGAGTGAATGACAGAGAATTAGATTCAAAACTTGAGTGATGAGTTTCTGATGTTTCCAGTTTTGAGATGTAGCCTGACAGGATGATGATGATCACGCAGGAAAAAAGTACACAAGTATGGAAACAGAGTTGGCAGAATGGGTTGCATATTTTAATCTCAGACGTATAATAATGTTTCAGGTGCAGACTTCTGTTTTCCTTGCTTTCTCGATGGTGTGCACTTCATGGACGGAACGTCTGGACACATGACACTGGGCGGATGCAGCCTCCAGCAACAGTTGTATTAAAGAGGAAATGTAGCTGGGAAGGATTGCACTGTGGAAACAAGAATTTAAATTTCAATGGCTATTACGTTAGTTCTCAAACCTGTTTGAGTGGGATTAGTGTTTAGTTTTAAAGCCCAATGATACATGTTTACTTGCCCATCCTCAATCCTGGTGCAACTCAGAATGTAATGACTGGAGTCTTGATTTCTTCTGTTGATTGTTCTGGGTACATTTTAAGGGTGCAGTCTGGTGGCTACTGACAAGAGAGTTGTTCTGGGTATATTTTATGTCCATGCTCTTAAAGAAATGAAGCCTTAGAACAGTGATAGAATTTGGATGGGTGTTTCTTTCTTCTGTTCTATGGAACATGTAAGGCACATTCTTATCTCTATTTAAGTTCTACTAAATTCTAGAAAATAACCTAGTTAAACAGGCTTTCTTTTTTTTTTTTTTAATTGGGGTATAGTTGCTTTACAATGTTGTGTTAGTTTCTGCTGTACAGTGAAGTGAATAAGCTATATGTATACATATATCCCCGCCCTTTTGGACCTCTCTTCCACCCGCATCCCACCCATCTAGGTCACCACAGAACACCAAGCTGAGCTCCCTGTGCCGTACAGCAGGCTCCCACTAGCTATCTGTTTTACACATGGTAGTGTGTATATGTCAATCCCAATCTCCCAATTCATCCCACCCCCATTTCCCTACCCCCCACCATGTCCACGCATCCGTTCTCTATGTCTGTGTCTCTACTCCTGCCCTGCAAATAGTTTCATCTGTACCATTTTTCTAGATTCCACATATATGCGTTAATATACGATATTTGTTTTTCTCTTTCTGACTTACTTCACTCTATATGACAGACTCTAGGTCCATCCACGTCTCTACAAATGACCCAGTTTTGTTCTTTTTCATGGCTGAGTAATATTCCATTGTATATATGTACCACATCTTCTTTATCCATTCGTCTGTCGATGGACATTTAGGTTGCTTCCATGTCCTGGCTATAGTAAATAGAGCTGCAGTGAACAGTGGGGTGCATGTGTCTTTTTTTAATCTGGCACAAAAACAGAAATATAAATCAATAGAAAAGGATAGAAAGCCCAGAGATAAATCCACCCACCTACGGTCACCTAATCTGTGACAATGGAGGCAAGAATATACAATGGAGAAAATACAGCCTCTTCAGTGAGTGGTGCTGGGTCAACTGGACAGCTACACGTAGAAGAATGAAATTAGAACATTGCCTAACATCATACACAAAAATAAACTCAAAATGGATTAAAGACCTAAATGTAAGACCAGACACTATAAAACTCTTAGAGGAAAACATGGGAAGAATACTCTTTGACATACATCACAGCAAGATCATTTTTGACCCACCTCCTAGAGTAATGAAAATAAAGACAAAAATATACAAATGGGACCTAATTAAACTTAAAAGCTTTTGCACAGCAAAGAAAACTCTAAACGAGACAAAAAGACAACTCTCAGAATGGGAGAAAATATTTGTAAACGAAGCAACTGACAAGGGATTAATCTCCAAAATATAGAGACAGCTCATGCAGCTCAATATCCAAAACACAAACAGCCCCATCAAAAAATGGGTGGAAGACCTAAATCGACATTTCTCCAAAGAAAACATACAGATGGCCAAGAGGCACATGAAAGATGCTCAACATCACTAATTGCTAGAGAAATGCAGATCAAAACTGTAATGAGCTATCACCTCACACCGATCAGCATGGCCATCATCAAAAAGTCTGCAAACAATAAATCCTGGAGAGGGTGTGGAGAAAAGGGGACCCTCTTGCACTGTTGGTGGGAATGTAAACTGATACAGCCACTATGGAGAACAGTGTGGAGGTTCCTTAAAAAACTAAAAATAGAGCCACCATATGACCCAGCAATCCCATTCCTGGGCATATACCCTGAGTCAACAGCCTGTCTTGAACACTCATTTCTACACAAAGTTGGGCATTGTAAAGGAGATGCAAAAGAAAAAAGGAGGCAGCCCACACCCCCCCGCCTTCACGTTATTCACCACCTAGTGGGAAAAGGCAGAATAGGCATATATGAAATACGTAAGAAACACTTCCTATCTACTAAACCACATATGTGTATGTTGGGTGCTGGGTTGGAAAGTCTAAGTCAGTCAAGTGGATCACGATAGGAATTTGGTAGAAGCAAAGCACATAGTTGGGGATCAAAATAAAAATGCTACAAGGATGATAATGAATGTAGCCTTGGAATCCATCCATCACTGAACCAAAGGTTCATTCTGATGACTGGGATTTACTGATTGAACCAAAGGTTCATTCTGATGACTGGGGTTTACTGATTGAACCGAATCTCCCATTAGAAGCTCCAGGTTCAGTGGTGAAAGTGAGAGGTGGCAGGTTGCTGCAGTGACAGTGCCTCTCACGCTGGGTGGCTCCGTCTGAGCTTGGAACTTCTTTTCCCAGGACTGGGAATCATGGGGAGATTGAGTCTCTAGTCTTGGGGTGGATTCTGGGGGTGGAATAAGAATTTCCAAAGAAGAAGCTGGAATGTTGAACTACCAGCCTTAGGCTCACGTTGGTCTCCAGCTTGGAAGCCGGTAGTCTTAGAAAGAAAAAGCGAGGGAGAAAAGTCCCAGGGGCTGGTGGCCCAAAGCCCAGGAATAGGAGGCACGGGTCTCGCTCCCTGTGGGTCCCAATGGTTATTTGTCTGAGTGGCACAGGACAATTTTCATAACTTACAAATTAAGGTTTATGTTAATGGGATTAAATATGATTTTTCCTACTCCTTGTAATGAGTAAGGAATCCAAACTGTGTCAGGATCAACTCAAATGGACACTGTGTGTTATTAATGTAACATCTTCTGCCCTCAGAGAAACGCGAACGTATGTGGAGACATAAAACACATCAGAGTGAGAATTAATTCTGAGGTTTCAGGGCAACTGAGCAGCTAAGTGCTAAGGGAGATCAGGCGCATGGGTGGTGACGTGAGATGAGATTCAGCACCACGTGCCTCTTCCTCTGTCACCTTGTGTCACACCTCTAGCAGCTACTCACCCCTCCCAGCTCCAGCCTCTTCAGCTGCCCACCTCCCAGGCCTGTTGCAAGGATCAAAGGAGATGATTTATCCCATTTTGATAAAGAGTTTTGTTGAAACTCAGGTGTGCGGTTAGAGTGAAGCACTCTTGAGCCAAAGCTTTGCAGGAAAGGCAGACACTTGAAATAAAGGATTTTAGCCCCAGGTTAAGAGCTGAGAGAGGAAATGATGGACTCCGTCCGGAGGAGACCGTGTGTATGAAGACACTTTACGGAACCAGGTAGGAGATACTATGAATGCGGGGAGCTGCCAACGTGTGCTGGTTCCATCAGATTATTTTACAATAATAGAATGACTCTTAACGTCAGCAAGAAGATGGGAAATTCCCAGCCGGGGTAATGCCTATTTTCTGATAGGTGTTTATGAGGAATCCATGGACTCATGTCATGGGGGGTAACCCCACTCTCTGGTTATTTTAGATCAGAATCTGACCCTAGCTATTTTTACCTTACGACTAGCCTGAAGAAAGTTTTGGGGAAATCTATCCTTTTCAATTAAATGCGGCGCAGCATTTGAGTTCCTTGCAGTGTGCCCTTTAGTTGAGCCTAGTGCTAAAATGAAATTAAGAATATAAAGGTTGTGTTTTGAATTAGAAGATCTGAAGCAGGACCTGGGTCGTAGGTACACACACGCACGCATACACACACATAGAGCTCTTGTCAAGTTATCAACCCATTAATGATACTACGTGGGTCCCTTGGTCAATCATTCAACAAGATTTATCAGTTTAGAAGATAGGCGATCAGCTATGGGCTTGTTGATTGTCTTTGCTTTCACGGTGGTACCGTGGACTCACTGAGAGCGTTCCCTACGGTGGATTCGAGGTTGAGTGTTATGGGGTGTTTAGCCTTATGTTCTAGAGGCCATGTTAGAATATGGGGTGAAGGCTCTTCCGGGGGCAGCATGAGGAGTGGGGCAAGGGTCTCTCACCCGGTGGGGGACCATGGGGCACCCGTTGCTGATGTCTGAGGAGAAGTGAAGATACTCTTGCTGCGAGAGGGGCACTAAGAGTAAAACGCTGATTGGGCATTGGATGCTCTTCCCCAGCTCCCCTGCTGGGCCGCGATGTGGGTGAGATCTACTCCCCACATTAACGAAAAAGCGCCAGGGGAGGGAGGCCGAGCCTGGGAGCAGAGGAAAGGACGCGCCTGGAGATCGCGCAGTTTCCTCTGATCTCCCGGCGGCCCTGGACTCATCAGCCTCATTTAATTAGTGAGGAGAAAGGGAGCCACTCTGCCAAAATAAACAGTGCTGGGCACACACGCGCTTCCTGATAAGAGCTCCCTTATCTGCGAGCATAGCTTCCAGGGTAACTTGGAGTCACTGACGGCTCACTGCTGGCACTTGGGGCCTTTGGGATCCACGTCCACTAAATCCGGGGCTGCCCCGTAGCAGTCTGCAAGGCCGCGTCCCTGCCAGCATCTTTCTTGGTGCAAGTTCTGTTCTGTTTCTCTTCCCAAATGAAGGGATAGGGAGCTGGTCCCCTGCATCCTAGAATCAAAGTTTCTCAAATATACCTGGGCTTAGATGGAGTTGGACTGCCCTTTGTGTTTTCGGAACGCTGTAACCACGGCCCCGCTCTGTATAATGACTTTCCCAGTCTCCCCGTTGGGGAGTTCTGACTTGAAGTTAAGAAAAGCCAAGCTAAGGAGGCCCACAATTATTGTTGGTAAGAGTGAGAGTTCCACCTTTCCTTGCCTGTTTAATTCGAATTCCACACAAGACTCTCCGAGCCCTTTCTCTGGGCTATGCACCCCACCACGTGCTGTGGGCATCAAGGAGGGTACCTGGGCCCCTGGAGAGCTCTGTCTTGAGGTGGGAGAGGCAGGAGAGACCACAGGTGCTGGCCAACGTTCCCTCCCTTCAAATATCAATATTAAAAAAATTCACCCTAATGCGCGTGATGCAGTCATGTGAGACGTATTCCTAAAGGTGAATGGATTTGAGAAGTACCAGCTTCTGATAGATTCTTAATACACTAAAAAAAGATTTTAATACGTATCTGTCAAGAGATGATTTTTGTTCCATGAAGTGGGTTTTAAAGTGACACTTACCAATTCGTTCAAAAATCGGAAAGACTCATTTCCTCTGGCATCCTCTGGGCCCCGGGCAAAGCTCTTTGGGTTAAACTAAGAGTTAGTTACTGGCTTTACTTTGTGTCTGTGTGGTTTTTTTTGCTTTAATGATTAAATAATCGTTCATCCCTTGGAAGCGCCACATTGGTTGGCTGTGTAGGGAAGTGTTTATCTTTTGTTGTTTCCAGGTGGTACTTCCTTCTGCCTTTGTGTGCTATCTGGGCAGTAAACATAAGACATCATTGTTAGAAGCAGATATGAACCCCGTGGCTTGCTTGTTTATATACCTACTGTACCTTTGTTTTGTTTGAATTTCTGAAGTGAGTCAAAGCAAATATATGTACAATCTGGAGATGGTTGTATATAAACTAAAACATCTTTGGTCACAGTTGCTGATAATATATTCCTTCAGATGAAAGCCTTAAAGAAAACTAGCTACTGATATCAATGGAAGGGATTTCTGAAAAGCTTGAGAGGAATGATTGCACTTTTGTTCTACTTCCATTTACCGCTTATCCTGTAACCCGTTGCAGGGGGTGGTCCTCGCCCTGACCCAACTTAAGTGCGTGGTGGGGTCGTTTGCTATGAATAGGCACCGTTGTATGAAAACAGTGACTGTGCTTCGTGTTTTAACACCTAAAAGCGTTTGCTCCATTAACCCATTATGTGTTGGCTGCCGCATCATGCAGTAGAAACAGCTGATTTCAAATGAATTCTATTCTCTGTATGTACAGGAATTGAGTTATTAGACAGAGTTATAGAGAGTTTATTACTATTGGGAATGATATTAGACAAAACTTCAAAAAAATCACACTAGCATTTTTTCCTACTTAAAATAAACACTTTCGGCTTGATAACACATTTCCAGAGTGGATTGTTCATATTTTAGGGACAGACTTGTTTTTCTTTTTGTAAATTTTATTGAAGTATATTAATAAAATCTTGTATTAATTTCTGCTGTTCAGCAAAGTGATTCAGTTATATATATACATTCTTTTTCGTATTCTTTTCCTTTATGGTTTATATCAGGATATTGAATATAGTTCCCTGTGCTATGCAGTAGGACCTTATTGTTTATCCATCCTATACATAATAGTTTGCAGCTGCTAATCCCAAACTCTCAATTTAGGGAGAGATTTCATCTACATTAAAAGAAAGGCCAACCACCAACTCTTCTAGAAATCATATAAACAGATTGTTGTTAGTGGTTGGCTTCAGTTATTTTTTTATTGTTTTATTTTTAAATTTTTAAAATTGAAGTAGAGTTGTACAGTATAGTCATTCACAATTTTTAAAGGTTATACTTAATTTTTAGTTACTATGAACTATGTGCTATGTTCCCCGTGTTGTACAATATATCCCTGTAGCTTATTTTACGCATGGTAGTTTGTACCTCTTAATCCCCTCCCCCCATATTGCCCCTCCCCCCCAGCTGGTAACACTATTTTGTTCTCTATATCTATGAGTCTGCTTCTCTTTTGTTGTATTCACTGGTTTGTTGTATTTTTTAGGTTCCACATACAGGCGATATTGTACAGTACTGTTCTTTCTCTGTCTGACTTATTTCACTTAGCATAATGCCCTCCAAGTCCATCCATGTTGCTACAAATGGCAAAAATTCATTCTTATTTATGGCTGAGTAGTATTCCATTGTATATATATATATATATATATATATATATATATATATATATATATATACACCACATCTTCTTTATCAATTCATCTGTTGATGGACATTTATGTTTCTTCCATACCTTGGTAATTATAAATAGTGCTGCTGTGAACACCGAGGTGCACATATCTTTTTGATTTAGTATTCTTGTTTTTTCACATATATACACAGGAGTGGAATTGCTGGGACATATGGTAGTTCTCTTTTTCCTGTGGAATTGGGTGGCTCTTTATGTGAGGAAGGAGGTCAAGGTGACTGAGTGAGCATGATTGAATGGGGGGGGGAAGGGTGGAGGCTTGGAAGGATTATTAGCCGTGTACGAAAATGCTAGAAGAGACCAGAGTTGTGTTAGAGAGGGTGCCAAGAGCCAGGAGGTGCTGTTGCTGAAAAAGGCGGGGAAGCGTGAGGAGCGGGGGTGATGCACAATGACATGATTTAAGGTTGAAGGAAAGGAGAAAGATCTGGAAGTAGGAGGAGGTTTGACAAGGACCCCTCCATCACCGCCAGGTCTGGTGTGTGATAACTTCGAATGAAGAACAGCCACCATGTGAAGGGGAGACAGAGCAGCGTCCTCAGGGAAGTGTCAGTCTTTGTCAGAACAAGAAGGAGAAAGCAGTATTTGGGGATTAGATTGGGGATATAGGGAACTTTGCTGTGAATGGTCCACGAATTCCAGGAGGCACAGTGGAAGGGTTTCAGGAGCTGGGAATAGATGGGAGAGCCTTGTGGTCATTGGAATGTGGGGAGGAGGGTGGGGTGAGCTGGGAGACAGAAAGAAAGGGCAGGGGTACAAAGCATTTAGCCTGGGGGCTGCAACGTCATGAGCTCTCAATAAATGTTCGCTTTTAATCGTTTTGTCAGGGATCGATGAATTATTGGGAAAAAGGATGTATCAGAAAAGGATTAATAGCAATACTTCTAACTTACAATCCAGACATTCAATCAGTGTTATCAAAAACTGTGTTAGATCAAAGGATTAGATAAAACTACCTTCTGATCTAATTGGAGAGAGCTCCTAAAAGGGCCAGGAGCTATAAATCTCAGGCAATATTGGTCTTTCCAATAATGCTTATATACTGACTTGCGAAAACAACGTGAGAACATTTAAAATAATCATTTCCCATCAGAGTAAAGGAAAATGGTTTTATTTTTGCATTTCCCCTTGAGTTAATGTGATTTATTTTTTTTATAAACTCACAACTTTACAAGGTTTTTGAGGAATATCAAACAGACACGACAGAGTTATAATTCTTGGCTTCTGACAGCACCTTCCTTCTGTATGGTGAACTACGTCTTACTGTAGTTAATGTTGTGAGGAGTCGAATATCTCTCAGAAATCTGTTCATGTCCTAGAATCAGTGCCTCTGGGCTCGGAATCTGATCTGCCATATTTTAATACTTGAGTAAACATTTAACCTCAAAATAAATGGGTGAAATCTTTTAGATTTAAAAAGTGAATTGAAAGATATTCTGGAGGGGATTAAGCCTGTCTCTATTCAGGAAAATTTCTGACATTTTCAAATCCCTCTGACACTGAGGTATTCTCTTTCCCCAGGTATGATTTCAGATTGCACAGCTAGCGTTTCACAGAAGAGGATGCCGCTCAGGTACACAGCTCAGAGATGCAAAGCGTACTGTCCTAGGTGCAGGAATAGCGTCTCTCTCTGGAGGGGCACCTGACACTTCATCTCACCTGAACTCTCTGCAGCAGGGGTCTCCAACCCCCGGGCCGCAGACTGGTATCTGTTAAGAACCAGGCCGCAAAGCAGGAGATGAGTGGCAGGAGAGTGAGAGGAGCTTCATCTGCCGCTCCCCACCGCTCCCCGTCGCTCCCCACCACTCCCCACTGCTCCCCATCACTCCCCACCACTCCCCACCGCTCCCCACTGCTCCCCGTCGCTCCCCATCACTCCCCACTGCTCCCCACCACTCCCCATTGCTCCCCATCGCTCCCCATCACTCCCCACTGCTCCCCATCACTCCCCATCCCTCCCCACCGCTCCCCACTGCTCCCCATCACTCCCCATCACTCCCCACCGCTCCCCTCTGCTCCCCACCGCTCCCCATCATTCCCCACTGCTCCCCATCACTCCCCACCACTCCCCTCTGCTCCCCACCACTCCCCATCATTCCCCACTGCTCCCCATCACTCTCCATCACTCCCCACCGCTCCCCACTGCTCCCAATCACTCCCCGTCGCTCCCCATCACTCCCCACTTCTCCCCAATGCTCCCCATCACTCCCCACCACTCCCCACCACTCCCCACCACTCCCCATCACTCCCCACTTCTCCCCAATGCTCCCCATCACTCCCCACCACTCCCCATCGCTCCCCATCACTCCCCACTTCTCCCCAATGCTCCCCATCACTCCCCACCACTCCCCATCGCTCCCCATCACTCCCCACCACTCCCCACCACTCCCCATCGCTCCCCACCACTCCCCATCACTCTCCACCACTCCCCATCGCTCCCCATCGCACCCTGTTACTGCCTGAATCATGCCCCCAACCCCCTCTTAGGATCTGCCTCGGCTTTTGAGCCAAGACCACACTTCCTGGACAGCATCCAGCCAATGACTGAGCACAGTCTGTCCAGTAGGTCATCTTTGCTCTAGGGTCCTCCATCGGGTTGTCCAAAACTTTGTCACCACCCCTCCACCATGATCTGAGTCTCTCTCTTCTCCATCTTGTTTCCTACTCCCTTACCGTTTACAGGTGCCAGATCTGAACCATGGTCTGAACCATGGGTCGTCTTCATCCCTCCTTGGATGTTCTTCACAAACGTCACCCACATCCGCAATCTCTTGTCCTTCTTACTCAACCTCACTGTCTGCTTTCCTGGGGACCCATCAACACAGTGCTCTAGTCAGCTGGTTGTAGTCTTTTAGCCACAGATAAAGGCAGTGCAATGCAGTAAGTGGCTAGCAGAGACATGCTTACACATGGAAATACTTATGCCCATTTAGAGCATTGATTCATAAAGTAGTACCAGATTTTCTTATTACAAGTTTTTTTCATTCAGGGACTTTTACAGTTAAAATATTCTGGAAGTTGAACAGGAAAACTAAATTGAAGATAAATCTAAGTTAATTACAGATGCAAAATTTTTGTTTGAAATGTAAGCACTACCCCACTTTCTCTACCCAGAGTTAGATTAGTGTCCTATGGATTGCACACACACTTTTCTTGCTTATTATGGAATTTGCTTTATATACTTTTGAAGTAGCTAAATTCAGAGGCAACAAAACTAAACTGGTCCCACATTTAGATTAAACACCTTCTGTGGCTGAGCTACTTCCTCTTGGATGACTGATTGTCACCCAAAATTAAAGATAGCAGTGGATAAACTCTTTGCTTTCCATTTCAACCCTCTCTTGCCTTACTCATTTCCTAGTACTATTTGTGACACCATGATCTTAAACATTCAGTGGGCTCAGACAATGGCATTAAAAGTGGCTGCCACTTTTTTTGTATATTCAGGGTCCTTGACAATATCTCCCAGAAGATGTCACATGGCTCCTTACGATGCTCCAGCCAAGAGTGGTAGAGGACAGCCCTTCTTTCTCTTTCTTCACTCAGACACTTACTGGATGAAATCAGTTTTCCAAAATTACTTTTATACAAAGAATGTAATCTTTTTGTCTCAGATCATTTTGTTGACTTCCCATCACCCATTTTCTTTTTCCTTTTAAACCCTCAAGCCATGATGTCTTAGTCTGTTCAGGCTGCTATAATAAAATTCCACAGACCGGGTGGCTTATAAACAATAGAAATTTATTTCTCACAGTCTGATGGCTGGAAGTCTGAGATCAGGGTACCACCAGGGTGGGAAACTCTTCAGGGTCGCAGATTCCTTGTTGTGTCCTCACATGGTGGAGGGGTGAGGGAGCTTTCTGGGGCCTCTTTTACAAGGGCACTAATCCCATTCATGAGGGCTCCACCCTCATGACCCAATCATCTCCCAAAGGCCTCACCTCCAAAAACCATCACACTGGGCACTAAGATTTCAACATGTGAGTTTTGCAGGGGACATAGACAATCAGACATGGACATTGAAATTTATTGCATCTTTGTCTGTCACTCTCCTCCTTTTTTCTTTATTAACATTTTCTCAGACCTTATATTCCAGCCAAGACAACAGCTTCAACATCCCTTGCCCTGTTTCCTCTGATGCTGAAGATTACCAGCCTGCTTGCCAGCCCTCCTGGATTTACCAATATCTCTTTTAATCTTCAGATTCCTTCTTAAGACCCATTTCCTCCTAAAGGTCTATTCTAGCTGTCTCCAAATGATTTCCCCTTCTTTGGTCATTATCATAATGCTTCCTTATCCGTGAGCTTGTTTGGACAGGTGTAATGAGACCTGAACTTGGTGGAAGCATAATGCCTGTACTTGAGAGAAGCAACTGGAAAGTTCACCAATATCTGCTGTTTCATACAGTCAAACCACCCTGCCTTCCTCACCTTCCCACGTGTGTGTGAATAAAGGAGAATATGCTTGAAAATCACCACCTTTCATTTGTAGATTGAGGGAATAATTTGGCTTGTTTGTGAGTATTAGACAGTTATGTGCTGTCAAAACTAAGGGATTTACGTAAGTTAACAATTATACTGTAAGTAGTCAGAGTGCTAAGTCAAAGTCTGGCCAATACTTCTCTTGTGCTGAAGGGTTAGCTGCTGTTTGTCCTGTAGTTAGAACATACCTATGAGAATATATATAAGGAAACATAATTTATACCAAGCTGTTTGTGTGTACCCACTTACTTATTGTCTCACTAACCCACACCTCTAGCATTCTTTTTTGCCTCTTTGTTCCTAGTTCCCGGTACTGTCTGGCATAGACTGAATATTTGCACCACCACACGAAAAAATTTAGTGTTAAAATCTAATCCCCAAAGTGATGGTGTTTGGAGGTGGGGCCTCGGGGAGGTAATTAGATCATGAGGGCAAAGCCTTCAGGAATGGGATTAATGTCCTTATGAAAGGGGCCCCAGGGAGCTCCCTCCCCACTTGCGCCATGTGATGACACAGCAAGATCGGTCACCTGTGAATTGGGAAGTGGGCTCTCACCAGACTGAATCTGCCAGTGCCTTGATCTTGGCCTGCCCAGCCTGCAGGACTGTAAGAAATAGATTTATGCTGTTTATAAGCCACTCGGTCTATGACATTTTTGTTATAGCAGCCCAAACAGACTAAGACATTGTCAAAATTCAATAAATGTTTCTAAATTATTTGGCTTTTGTTCTGTGTAACGTTCCCTCATTCTTCACACCAGAATTGTCTGAAAGTCAGCTGGAAGTTTCACAGTAATTTACTCACAGTTTTTACTCACAGCCATAACATCTGCATCTCGGGAAGAGAAGGAAAACGTTTTAAATGTCCTGTGAACTGCGACTGGATGGAAATGATCAGCCATTCAGAAGATGGTTAAGTGACGCTCTTTCTAAGGCTGCTTCGGGATGACTGCTTTCCTGGTTTGCTCTTCTTTCAATAGAGGCCACAGTCAGAGGGCTTTTGGCTCTGTGCTAAACCGTTCTCTTTGCATTTTGGCTATTGCTATAGTGGTTGCATCGGGGGAGGATTAAAGTAGATTTGCATATTGTGACCTATTTCAGAGCAGGAGAGGAAATGTTTCAATCTTCCGGGGAATCATCACTCTGTGAGCCACTGAAAACTCTAGCTAAGTGCCGGGGAACATTCCGCAGAGGACCGTCCAGAGTATTAAGGGGATCTGTAGTTTGCATCCTTTAGGCTCCAGACCTCTTTTAACTCTCAATCCCCAAATCCTAATGAGACTAAACAGCCTTTTATTTTTACAAGTATATACAAGCTGTTCCAAAACTTTCAGATTTCACGGACCAGTAAATTTCCAATAAATATTTTGAACACTGGCTTATAACTTTTTTTTTTTTGTGGCCAGGTTAGAAAAGTTAAAAAAAATAAAAATCATCAAACCTGTATCTTTTTTCTAGAAATATCTATCGTAGCAGATGTTATTTCCTCCTTCCTCGCCGGAAGCTCCAGTTTAGTTTGGGTGTCTGCCCCCTCCCGTGTGAGTCATAGGTAAACCTTGACTAGTCTAAGGGTCCAAGTCCATGCCCTTGACAGTGATTGGCTTAAGGATGGGCACATGATCCTATTCGGGACAGTGATTGGCTTAAGGATGGGCACATGATCCTATTCAGGACAGTGATTGGCTTAGGATGGGCACATGATCCTATTCGGGACAGTGATTGGCTTAGGATGGGCACATGATCCCACTGTGGACCACGCTGGGCATGAAGGGTGCGGTTGGAGGGCATGCTGATCATTTACCATTTGCCTCTCTCCATCCAGAAGCATCCTTTGCTCTTTCTGCCTTTCTGGCCTCCAAGCACTGCCCCACGAAGCCTTCCTTGTCCGCTGGTCTCCCCTGGGGCTGGCTAACGGAGGCACTGCTGGGAACTGAGAGTATTTATGACGCTCCCGCCCCTGCCCCCTTCCTCCTGGGGCGACCCTGCCAGCAGCGTTCATCCTGGGCCCGTCACCTCTCTGTCGGTCTGTCCTCTTCACTCTTCTGCTCATGCTTTTTAAATAATCCCTCCACCATATTCACTTCAGGTAAATTCTGTGAGCGCGCCGCGTCTTCCTTGCCCAAACCCTGACTGATACAGGGGCTCTCGGGAACGGTTCCTAAAAAGAGACACAGAAGAGGGCCCAGGCGTCTTGTACCGGAGATGACTGTGTCAACAGGTGACCTGGGGCCTTTGTGGCCGCCGTCCCGACCAGCGAAGGGAGCCGGGCTGAGGGAAACCAGTGCGGCATGGGTGGCGGAGGGGCACCCAAAGGGCTGTGTCCTTGAGGATCCCGTGCCTCTGAGTGAGCCAGCTCTGGAGATGCGTTCCGTGGGAAGCGTGCTATCAGGTTGAGAGGTTTCCTTGTTGTTTAGGCCACTTTGAGTTGTGGTCTTGTGTTCCTCGAGGCTAAAAATTTCCCAAGTTTGATAAAGCAGATGAGGAGGGCGCAGTAACCGAATAATGGGGTGTGGGTGGGGAAATCGCTTAAGTAGAACGAGCAGAGATACATTTAAAGTGATTTGAAGAATGAAAAGGAAAGAGGTGATGAACAATGTTCATGTGGGCTCTGCTCTCTGCCTCCCCTGGGTCCCTCTGTTGTGGTCTCTGCTGCCTGGACCTCCAGGCTGGCTCTCTGACCCATAACCTTGGGGTGGGGCTCCCCACTTCTTTCTTCCTATCTCTCTACCTGATTTTGCCCCGTCAGGATTCCCTAGAGTGGATCCTCCCACCATCCTTGAACTTCCATTGCCATCATTTTCATCTCGTTAAAGCCATTCTTTCAGAAAGATATCATAATTTTTAAAAACCAATCTAACCTATTTAAAACAATTTTAATTTTAAAAGCTCTTGCCTGTGCAGCTATTCGTCCTTAGCTGTGATGCTGTCACAGCTGACGTAATGGGTTCAACTCCCCCTTATTCCAGGCCTCCTCCATATTTTGGTCACGCCTTGCTTCTTTTCACTTCTTTGACATTTTGTCTTCTCAATTCTGATTCCCTCCAGCCTTTTTCTACCAACTCTCAGAAGGGAAGTGGGAAGCAGAAACAAGAAATTAAGGGGATGCCAAAAGGTTTATTTTCCAATGAAAGCAAGAGAGACTCGAGATAAGAGAGAAGGTCTTTGAGGACTGGTGTGTTCGTGATCCCGTTAGCCTAAGGTTAGACTGCAGGGAGGGTTTGTCATTTCTTCCTGGGTGAGCTATTTGCATGAGTGACGCTGGGTTTGGAGGCTGTGGATGAAAATTATTCTATGAAAATTATAGAATAATCCCCTGATATACCCAACCTAGTGGCTAAGTCAGGGAAAATGATCAGTTCATGCCTTGAAAATAAATTCTTTCCTTTGGAAGATAGTAAAAAGCAGAGGAAGACACTGAATAAATGCTTTCTGGTGGTGCGGGTGCCGGCGGGGAGCCACTGAGGTCTGGAGGCCCTTCCAGCTGTACGGTTGGAGGGTTCTTAAGCGAGAACACATGTGCTGAGAATCCACAGAGTCAGACACTTTCACTGTGGGTGGAAGACGTTAAAGGGTATGGCTCTAAACTGGAAAAGCTCGCTCCTTGCGATGTATAAGGCAAAGGAAGGGGTAACACTGAGGCCCCCAGTCAACAAGGTCCTGGACGCTGATCTGGGCCCCTCCCTTCTTCCTGGCTTTGGGAAATTAGGGAATTCCCTTAGTCTCTTTAAGCTTTCAGTATTTTTATAACATTGGACTAATCAATCCTGTTCTGCCCATCTCTCTGGGTGGACAGGATCAAGGGAGGCCAAGTGATAGCCTGCTGTGTTGTGTAACATTCTGCGCACACACAGGGCACGACTGGTTTTACTGTTATGTGACCCAGTTGCACAGCCACCACGGACTGTGAACTCTACCTGTCAGCGCCTCCTGCAGGGCTGGGCTGGAACAGCTGCCTTCCTACCCTTGGGAAGCTTAATTTGGCTGGAAGAAATCACTTAACCAAAGCTATGCACCCGGCAGTGTGCAGGAAAGTGGATCAGCTAGGCCATTTGTAGAGATGCCTGCTTTTACCGTCAGACTTCAAGGGGACACTACACTGAGTATATCTGATAATACCTGGTGTTTTAAAATCAAATAATGATTGTTTGCGGAAATTTTAAGTAGGTATGTTTTTCATTCAAAGTCTGTTGGCCCCTCCTTTGAAGTATTTCTTCAATCCGTTCACTTCTGTCCATCGTCACCACTGCTCGTGCCAGGCCCGCATCCCCTCCCACCTTGATCCTCACATCACCCTCTGGCCTTGTCCCTTTCACTCCAGTCCCACCACCCACCCCCAAGCTGCTGCCCACGCCCACCCAGAATCTTCTCTAGGACTCCAGTCTCTTTATGTCACTTCCCTGCTTCACATCCTCCCGAATCTGTCACCTTTGGGATCAAATCAAATTTCTTACCGTGTGGCACGAAGACCCGGCTTAGCTTTCCCATCCCGGCTCACTATCGCCCCGTCCACACTCGGGCAGCCTGGACGCCCTGAGCTCAGCCTTTCCTGCCTGGCTCGTCTCTCATGGTCACACAGGCCTCTTTCTCTGCTCTGCTTGTCTTAGCCAGATTTCACTCTTCCTTCCCTGTTGCGTTCAGACGTCCTGTGTCCCCAGGACTGGGCTCGGTTGTTCCTTTGTGCTCCTGGACTGGGCTCACCCCATGTTCCCCCTTCACTCTCAGCTGACGCCTCACTTCACGCCTCTCTGAGGACCGGGAACTCTCTCATCTTCCTACCAGATCTGTGATCCAGCATTCTCACCCCCTCCTCCTTTCCTCCAGGTGCGATTCTCAGAGTGTCTCTTCCCCGTGAAAGGTGGACTCCTCTGCTTCTGCTCCGGACATCACCCCTCCCTTGCTCAAGGACTCCTGCCTTTAACCCCCCTCCATCTTCAACTGCACAAGCCCTCTTTTTGTACCGGATCACTCCATCAGCATGCAAACATTCTTCTTCTTCTTCTTGGTTCTTCCAAGGATCTCTAGCTGCCATTCCCTATCTCTGTTTTCTACGCCTAAAATCCTTCCAGCGCTGTCTGGGCATTGTCTCACTGTCTCAGTTCTCCTCCCCGCCCACCCATCAGGCTTCCCCCTCTGCTGTCTGGCTGCAGTAGTCCTGCCGGAGGTGGGCAGTGGCCTCTGCTTTGCACTGCCCCAGTCGGACCCCTCCCTCTGCACCACTCACCACCCTGCCTGGGCTGCCTCTGGCTCTTCCCCATCTACCAGCCCATGTCTTCCCCATTCCTGTGCCCTTATCTTTCTTGCCACCCTCTGTGTGGGTGTTCTCAACTCGACCCAGATCTTTAAATAACATTTATTTGCCGGTGGTTCCTGAATTTATAGCCTGAGCTCAGACCGCTTCTCTGAACTCCAGACTCTTGTATTCAATGCCTACTCTACATTCCCACGTAGCTGTTTCACAAGCATCTCAAAATTACTATGTCCCAGAATGAACTCCTCATTCTGCCCCTTCAGTCCATGGCTCCCCCGTCTTCCCCATCTCAATAAATCACACCTTCACCCACAAGTTGCTTCACCCAGAAATGTGGAGGACCTACTTGTCTCTTCTTTTCACTCATCCTCGGAGTCTGTCAGACGTTCCTGTCTAGCCCGTCCCCAAAGCCTATCTTGATCTGGTCTGCTTAGCCCCACCCCTTCTCCTCTCACCATAGCCCAAGCCACACTCAGCTCCGGGAGTGGTCCCCTGCTTCCACTTGGGGAAGGCAGCTCTAGTCCGTGACCACGTAGCATCCAGAGAAAGTGTGATGCCTGCATAAAGCCTTCAATGGTTCCCCACTGAACGGCTCACACGGCCCTATGTGGTCTGCTCTTGCCTTTCTTCCAGCCCCCCTTTTCGTGTCCGGTCCCCTCCCTTCTTCATCACACAACCCGTGGCTGCTTCCCTCACGTCCGCTCCATTGGTTCAATGATGGATACTCAGTCTCCGGGAACTGCCCACGACACAGAGATTGTGTGAACAAATATTTGCTTTGATTGCTAAATTTATTGCTGTGTGCCAGAAGCTGGAGTGAACCAAAGAAAGCTCCTGCCAGACAGGAGCTCTCAGTCTGGTGAATGACACGAATGTGTATACAGAGACTGTTTACTATTTGATGTGGTAGGTGTGATCCTGAGGGGAAGCCAACTCTGGGGCCAGAGGAAGCTTAGGAAAGGTTCTCAGAGAAGGAAATATTTGAAGTGAGTTGATGAACCTCTACAGAAATCTAAAACAGCATTTAAAAACAGTAGCTTAGGAAGGATAGTGGGAAAATATGCTGAAATATTAATATTGGTAATCTCTAGCTTTTAGCTTGGTGAAAGTTTGTTTTTTTCCCCCCTATTTTGGTATTTCCAAATATGCCATCATGAATTTATTATTTTTTATAATAAAAAAAGTTAAAAAAAAAAACATGGTGGGAAATAGTTCTTTGACACACACACAGGTACCGGTATCGTAACACAAGACAGGCTGGGTGTCTTGTTATGAGTTTTCTCATCTGTTTCTGGAAGCCGGCTACAGGTACTGGAAGTAAATCTTCTTGAAATAAATTTTCCCCAACAAAGGAAAAAAAATAGTAGAAGAGAAAAATGAGAAAAAGGATGAAATCCGTTTCTTCAGTTTATGAGTTAGGCGGGTAGCTGGCAAGGAATATAGGAGGAGAAGAGAAAATAGGATTTCCTCGTCATGTTCCACTTGTGAAAGCCAGTGGGTGTTTTTACAGGTACCAGCTAGTCCTTCCTGAAAATCCGCTAATGGGGACAGGCTGTGAAGCAGCAGTAGGAAAGATAAATGCTTTTCTGGAGAGTAATTTTAGTTCAGGGTGGAAAATGTGAAGAGAATAAAAAAGAAAGATCAAATGGAAAATCCATCCACAGGCCAACCCACAGCACAGAAGCGCTGAGGACCATGTGTTCTAATTAGTCCTTGTACCAGGCAGGGGCCTCTCTCTGCAAACGCCCCTCCCCTTGTGTCGGGCAGCCTGGGGGGAACATTTGTTTGTACTGAGTGGCTATCATTCTGGGGGGAGCAGAAGGCTTGGAAAATATAAAAAACCAACACCACCAAGCTGTGACCTTCCTCTTGTCCTGATTCAACGATGCAAGTGTGCTTTTCTATAACAGGTGTTTAGATGCTTCTGAGCGGAGCACTCAGAATGCAGGCGCTATTGTGTGTGTGTGTAGGGGGGGGCTGCTTTCAGTCTCTGACCTCTTTCCCACTCGGCTACTTTTTCTACCCCAGTCAACTCTTCTGTAATGACTATGGAGGGCACATAGACTCACTAAGACTTGGGTCTCCCCCTCCTGCTTTTTCTCTATACTGAAATGGTCCCCATTTAGTGCCCTTCTGAAGTTCAGAGTTTCCCATGCTCCTCGTGGCGAGCTTCAGTGTTTCTAGTTGCCCTGACGTGCCATCTCCAGTAACCACTGCACTGTGGGAAGCTGAAAGGGAAACGGTGCTGTGATGAGATAAACCAGTCCGGACAAGGGTCTCAGAGCTTCCTCCCATCCCCTTCGCTCAGTAGCTACTTCTCTCCCTATAGGGGTTTCAGAGTCAGAGAATCTGAAATGACAGACTGTTCTGAAGGTTTGCTGAGGGCTCTATACTTGGATCTCCTCAATAACCTAAGAGAAATCTGGGGAACTCTGACTTCCTTCCTGGGACCGGCTCACTGCTCCAACAAGGGCGGCCAACGGCCAAAAACAAGAGTCACATCCCATACCCAGAGCTTGGCAATCTTGAGCACTGAGGTATTTTTCTTCTGGTCAAGGAACTTTTCACTCCCACACAGGCAATCAGTATGTTCCAATGGTTGACTTTTAGGGCACTAAAACAATAAGATTCATATTTAATTTAAAATGGAGACAATCCCAAGGGACTAGACATAAAGAAGGTGGCCTCTGGTCTGGTCTTAAGGCACCTGCTGTATTGTACCCCAAAGCTCCGCTTTGGTGGAGATTGTCCAGGCAATAACTGGGAGTGTTTACTCCCCTTGCCTTAATCCCAAGCCTAAGGGTGTGTCTGCCCCTTTGTTTTAATTGTTATCCTTTGAGAGGTTTAATCAGTTCTGGTTAGATTCGGAATTAAGTTGGAACCTGGCTTGGAGGGGTGTTTTCGTTTTTCACTTTGGCTGTAATTAAAAATGGTACATGGGGGTCAAGGCAAAGCAGATAAGATTGCTATTTTGTCCTCTTGTTGCCAAGAACCTGACTTCATAAAGCACTGATTTGAGATGATTGCTTTGGAAATCATGAATTCAGGGGAGCTTCCTTACAGAAAGCTGGCATAAGTCTCAAGATGGCCAGAACCCACTCCTGCCCACCTGACTTAGGGTCACCAGTGGTCTTCCTTTGCCTGGGACTGTCTCAGTTTTAAAACTGAAGGTCCTGAGTCCCAGAAAACTGGTCAGTCCTGAGAAAATCAAGGTGGTTTGTCACCTACTTGGAATTAAAGTTCGAATGAATCAAAACAATGAGACAACCAGGAGACACACTTGATCTCTGGCTTTAGTTTGCTTTTTGTGTGTGAGATGGACCCTGCTCACACTTGTTTCCCTAATGGGCATTGGGATGGAGGCAAGGAGAAAAAGAAGTAGAGAAAGGGAGTGGAGATGAGCTATTTCTTTGCAACGAGACTGTGCATTTGAGGCACAGCTGATTTTAAATAGTGGCCAAGTTTGGATAACCAGTGGGGACATGTGATGGCAACAGAGGTTAGGCCTCAGCTAAAGAAAGCAATTTCTGCCCCCAAATAATGGGATGGAGGACGAGTCTCAGTGTAGAGAATCTTCCTGAATTCTCAGGCAGACATAGATACTTTTCCCCTGTGTGTCTGCTACATTTTGCACCCTGTTCCCTAACAGCATACCTAAAAATTTCAATTTTTGTTAAAAAAAAAACCCAAACAACCCAATCAAAAACTGGGCAGAAGACCTAAATAGACACTTTTCCAAAGAAGACATACAGATCGCCAACAGGCACATGAAAAGATGCTCAACGTTGCTAATTATGAGAGAAATGCAAATCAAAACTACAGTGCGGTACCATCTCACACCATTCAGGATGGCCATCATTAAAACCTCTACAAATAACAAATCATTGGAGAGGGTGTGGAGAAAAGGGAACCCACGACTGGTGGGAATGTAAATTGGTGCAGCCACTATGGAGAACAGTATGGAGGTTCCTTAAAAAAAACTAAAAACAGAGTTACCGTATGAACCAGCGATCTGAGTCCTGAGCATATATATATCTGGAGAAAACTATAATTCAAAAAGATACGTGCACCCCACTGTTCATAGCCGCAGTATTTACATAACCAAGACATGGTCCTGGAGCATCCGTCCCCTTCGGGGGGAGGCTCACTGTACCCTGAGCTCATACCCTGTATCCTCAGTGGGATGAGCATCAGACTCCAGCATAGCCAGCCTAACCACAGCACAAAAGGTGGGCCCCCCATCACAGGGGAGGGTGCTGTGTTGCAATACAACCCTCTTCTAGTTTCCAGAATGCTGAGTGCTGATATTTAAAATGGAAATCCAGAAATGGAGAAATTAACTGCCATACGTTTGTGACTCTTTGTTACCTAGAAGTCAGTTTACCCTTTTCTGTGACAAAATGATATGGGTAATATTGCCTTGAAGGGTTATTGTGATTTTCAGACTCTGAGAAGATCGTAGAGATCTTTCCTGGTGAGGCTCTTTCCCTGCTGATGAAATTCTTGATAAATTAGGAGAACAGGACACCAAGCAATGACCTCAACCATAAAATACAATGATGAGGCCCCAGCTGCACTTGACCTGGGAAGTTCTGGGGATGTCTGTTCTCCTGTTGGCTTGAGATAATAAAACTATATTTGAAAGTATTAGGCTGACGTTGCTTCCTGGATGAAAAGGAGAAAGGAGTAGCTTTTCACGTTTAATCTGGTCTACAACACAGCAGTGCCATGGATCTGCTCAGTCTGGGTATTTGGGAACCTTGGTCCACACTCCAGAAACTGAAAGGGTCTGATGCCTGAGAAGAAAACAACAAGGTCCTCGAAGCTGGAGTGAATCTGACGCCAAAACAGATTGCAGCCAGAATATGAGAAAAGGTCCCTAAGCCAGACAAGTTTGAAACGTGGGGACTCCCTGTGGACCACAAAAGCATTCAGTGTCGCTATTGTAAAATCAGAACTGGAGTTGATGGGGGACGTGGGATGTAGCTGAAGGAAAAGGTTCAGTATTCTGGCTAATGCCCGCTTTGAGCTGTGAGACAAGTTTCCAGTGTTAGGGTTATTTGCAGGTATGAATGTACACATATTGAATTTCCAAGGCATTGTTAGGAACACGTTTTGTTTTCTCTGTTAAAAAATTCAGAAGTTTCTTAAATATGGTCAGTCTCAAATTTGTGTTTGCCATAGAAGCAACTGATGATTAGAGAACAATGTCAACCGTTCATTTTAGGAATAAATGCTATGGCCCCAAAGTACAGCATAAAGATAACTACAGGATGTCTAGTCTAAAGGTGGGAACTACTGTGGAATCTCACCTGAGCCAGGTCAGGCGTGACCTAGAGGTGGTCCCCAAGTGAGTGTCATGAAATATTCACTACATCTTGAAATAAAAGTGTTTCTTAAAGCTTATCTGAGAAACTAAAAATTTGGTAAGTGAATAGTTTCTGTAAGGATTTGGTGGGAGTAAGGCAGGAAACTTTGCCTAATTGGACTTCAGTGTAAAAGAATCCACAGAATTAAAAGGCTGATAAATAGTAATAATAATGATAATAATGCAACATGTTGGCAGAAAAAAGGTACTTTAAAATGAGCTTGACCAACTTCAAGGAATTTCTTGGTAGTCTTATTATTTTGGACATGGGCTTATTACAAAATCATTGTTGTGATTATTATGGGGAAAATGAAACCTCAAGTATCAGACATTCTCAAATTTAAGATTTTTTTTTATGGGTTTCTGGGATAAATTGTTAACATAGCACTATTTTAAATAATTGGTTCTTAAATATAGCCCTAGGTTGTACAATAATAATAAATGTAATATCACTTTTAATAGTCTTCAGAGACTATTACCAAAAATATTTAGTTTTACCCACACAAAGCCCTGTAAGACTGGCCATGCAGACATATCCCCTTTTTACAGAAGCTGGAAGAAATTCAACTCTTAACTTGCCTAAAGCTGGGAACTGCTGGGACTAGGACCAGTTCTTCTGACCCCTGGAACAGTGCTCACTGTGTTTTGATGATTGAAGAAGACACTTGTGGTTTGGGTTGCTCTTGAATAAGACCTAAAGCATTAAAAACATTCTTAGCTCAGTTCCAGGTTACAAAATAACACATCATTATTCTTCGGCATTTCCCGGTGAATGAATGCAATATAATTCTTCATTTTATTCTATAATTCATTTTAACCTTTAAATTCGAGGCACCATTTTGTGTTCTATCTGTGGAATTGTCTGGTTCATTTCATTTGCATTGCATTTCAATCTGAGGGAATTCATATGTTGCTTCTACGAACAAAGAAAAGTGTATCGGTCCCCATCATTTAATGAGCATATGCTGAAAACAGGTAAAGCTGGCAAAGAATTGAGAATGAACTCCGTGTATTTAAAAAGCTTTTAGAATAATGAGAATTCTTACTGTGAAAGGGCTCTGGGGGAATTAGTTTTTCATTTAAGGAGGTTTTGTCTAATAGGCAGTGAGGTATGAGGGAGTATGGAGTTTGGGAGTCGGGTAAGGTGGAGGTGTTAACCTGGCAACCGTCAGCAGGGGATCAGCCATGTAGGGGTGAGTCTGGATGGAGAAGACAGAAGAGCCTGAGAACGTCGGGTGAGCGCACGCCCGTGTGTAGAGCAGCGATCTTCTTCCCGGCTGCATCGTAGAATCACCCTCAAGATTGAAAAACACGTAGTGGTATCTGGGCTCCTCCCCAGGGCTCCTGGATCAGTTACCTGGTACAGAGCCTAAGCATCAGAATGTGGTCGGCACTTCCCAGGTGGTTCTGATGTGCAGGTGGGGATTGAGAACCACTGATTCAGAAGTTAGGAAGAGGAGGGGAACCCTCAGTGGAGAGTAGGCAATAGGAGGAGAAATAAAGAAGAACGGCGTCTTGCAGAAAGTCAAGCCAAATGCAGGAAGTGTTCAGGAAAGGCGGATTGGTCAACAGTGCAAAGCACTGCTGATAGAACCAATAGGATGAGAACGTCTACCGTTCACTTCGTCAACGTGGAGGTCATGGTTGACGGCGATAGGGCGGTCCCTGTGGTGTAGTGGGGATGAAACTTGAAATGGAGTAGATTCCTGACAGCTTGAGATAGGAGAATATACACAATTTTTCAGGAGAAGTTTTGTTTTAAAGGGGAACAGAAATATGCGGATGTACTTGGAAAGGGTTTGATGTTTAGGGAGTTTCAGTTTTTGTTTTTTAACAATGGCACAAAATTGCAGCATGTTTGTATGCTGATGGGAATGATCCAGTTGAGAGGGAGGAATAATGAATGAAGAAGAAATAGAGGACAGTTGAAGGAGATCTTGAGTCCAAGAGGACGGGCCTTCAGAGAGAGGGCAGCCCAGCTGTTGAAACAAGAAGGGAGGCAGCGCAGGTTAAGAACCAGAGCAGCCGAGCTGATGGCGAGGGCCCCAGTCTTCTCCGCAGCCAGGCCATTGGTTGAAGTGAGCAGAGGGTGGGAGGAACTGGAGGTTTGAAAAGAGAGAACATTGGAAATAGTTGCCCCTGAGGGATGGGAAATGAGATAGGATTGACGGGCAGCTTTAAGGACTCATTTGAAGTGTGTGGTCTTGCAAATGAGACCAGTGACCACGGTGGGCTTGTTTTTCTCCATCCGTCCCACTCTTTTGGGCAGAGGCGTAGAGGAGGCTGAGAGTTGAGTTTAATCAGTGAGTTGAATTTGATTTTTATTCCAGCTGAGAGTGTATGCAAGGGAATATGTCAAATGATGGACCACAGAGTCTAAGCTGTAGGAGGAGGCATGTGAGGACACAGGGGAGGTGAAGGATAATGGTGATCGCAGGTCAGTGCACCTGTGACCCCAGTGGGTAGAAGAGCTCTGGGAGTGAGGCAAAAGGGCAGTGGTCTGGAAACATAGGAAGTGGTGTTTAGAAAGCGAAATGCTTGAAATTAAGATTATGGCAGAAGTACAGTTACTTATACTGACATTCTAAGATGTGTGATCTCGGGGGTGGCTAGCGGAAGTGGGCTGGAAGGCAAGTTTCAGTGGAGGTGAGAAGGTTGAGGAGATGAGAAAACAAGGCACTGGAGGAATCGTTTCCCTCGATGTGGGGCTCCCCGTGAATTACGACAGGAGAAATGGTGAAGATCCAGACAGAGATCCCGGAGCTTGAATCTTCAAGGAGAGGGAGGGGATGAAGGAGGCGCCGTGGAGTACTGTGCCCAGGGCGGTATCACCTGGTGCATTCTCCAAGTCTGGTCTGATGCCGAGCCCTTCAGAGGAGCCGGGACTGTTGTGGAGAAGGGGGTCCCCATGGCCTGGAAGCAGCACCAAAGGGGAAGAAAGAGCCTTTGCCGGGCTCAGCCCAGAGTGTATGAGAGAAAACCAACCATGTAGGCTTGGGTTTGAGCATTAAAGAGAAGAGATGGAGGATACAGAATTTCTATATCCTCCTAGACCAAGAGTTTCCGAAGGCAAAGTGGAAGCCTTTGTGGGATCTAGCATGGGTGTGACATTGGCCAGAGCAGAAGGTGTACAGGTCTGTATGGGGACAAGAGTCTGGAGGATGAGACATGACCTTGGGCCTTGGTCACCAAGAAAAACAGTGTGTGGGGCATGGTGAGATCTGTTCTGATGTTTCTTCAGGGTAGCTTGGTATTCAGTTCCACTTAGAGCATATTTCTGGGACTGGTGACTTAGATTGTGGTCATGAGCAATAACTACTGGGGAGGGAAGCTTTCCAAGATGGTGCAAAACTCTCTGGTGCTCTGTCCTCCCAAGGGTAAGTATCATGGCTAGAAAAGCTTAATATCACCTTAGAGGTCCATGGACCTTTTGGGAAGACTTTTAAAAATTGACGTATAGTTCATTTATAATGTTGTGTTAGTTTCTGGTGTACAGCAAAGTGAGTCAGTAACACATATATACATACATATATTCTTTTTCGTATTCTTTTCCAGTATAGGTTATTACAAGTTATTGAATATAGTTCTGGTGGGAAGATTTTAAATTCTTTCCTTAGATAAACTTTCGGAGGTGGAATTGTTAGGCCCAGGTTTTGATATTGTCGTGGCTGATGTGGTCACTCCTGCTTATCCATTCTACCTCAAATGACTGTGGCCTCTGCCAATGACGGTATAACTGCAGAGCTCACACCAACGACCGGTTTAGGAACGGGAAGGTGACCTAATACCAGTCAGGGCCAATGGAGGTGAGAGAAAGTCAAAGGCACGGGTGGGGGGTGGGCCTGAGGGAGATTTCAGGGAAAGATTCCAAATTCCCTAAAAGCCATTTAAGAAATAGATAATTTATCTTCTTTCTCTAGGTGCTTTCGGTTGTGAGTGAGCTTCGTGTATTTAACAAACCTTTAGGATTATGAGAATTATTATGAGCCCAGGCACAGCCTGAGCCATCCTGTCTCCTGCTGAGGTTCATGCCAATACACAGAGGGGATCCCGGTGGAGAGAATTGCAGAGACCTGGACGGGAGCCCTGACATCACCCCAGGACATGCCCTATCTTGGGACTTCTTGTTATGCGAGATAACACATTTCCTTATTGTTAAAACTACTTTTAGTTGTGCTTTCCTGTTATTCACAGCTGGAAACATGCTACTGATACCAAGAAGTACTGAAATATAGCCCTTCAGAAAGCTGTGTATTCCCTACACCCACTCCTTAACCCAGCCATGTTACAGTCAATCTAAACACCATCTGGTCCTGCGTGTGTGTGTGAATGAGTCTTTTTGTGAAAATTAGTCTAATCGGCATTCAGGGTTGCTGTGGCCTGAATGTTGGTATTCCTCACAATTCATATGCTGAAGTCCTAAACCCCAAGGTGACGGTATTAGACGGCGGGGGGGCTTTGGGAGGTGATTAGTTCATTGAAGGTGGTGTCCTCATGATGGGATCAGTGTCCTTACAAAAGAGACGCCGTTTCTCGCCTCTTTCTGCCACGTGGGGAGACAGTCATCTGTGAACCAGAAACAGGGCCCTCACCAAACCCCGAATCTGCTGGTACTTTGATCTTGGACTTGCCAACCTCCAGAACTGGGAGAAAAAAGCGTTTGTCCTTTAAGCCACCCAGTTTGCATCCTGGCGTCCCTGGGCTCATCCTTAAAGCTCAGAGCCAGTTGGGCGCCCCACCCTGGGCACCCTCCTTTGGTGGACGCCGCTGGACTCCTTTCTCAGCCTCTGTGTCGCCTGCTGGGCGTGTTCAGCCCCAGAGCACTCCCAGGGCTCTGCTCTGTTCATGCTCAGGTCCCTTTGTCGGGTGCCGGAGGCCACCACTGGCCGAGGCTCGTCACCCCCCGCCCCGTGCTGCCCAGGTAGGTGCCTCTTTGTCTCCTGCAAGGGACAACACTTGGGAACATGGTTTCTGACTTGGGTTCAGCCTTATTTTGAGATCCATTTCCCTCTTCTGGGCGTCAGAGTTCTTATTTATAAAGTAAATGGTCTGGACAGATGACCTGTGGGGTTCTCGGTTGCCTGTGATTACTGTGAACTTATTCTGAAACATCTGTGTGTGCTGTAGTCCTCTAGCTGCATGATCCAGACCAGTGGGGAGGGGACCCTAACGGGAACCTTGTCTGATACGGCACAGTGGTCTGTCACCTTCCCATCAAACCCCTGCACCCAGCCCATGGCTTTGTGGTAAAGGGCATTTCTGAAATCCACAGCTGATGGCTCTGAGCTGTAAAGGGCACACTCAACACTTGATACTTTTCATGAAGATGAAAGAACTCTCAAGTCCAAGTGACAGAGTAGGTTGATATATGCTGATAGTCATAACACCGTGCTTTTCTGTCTTCAGAAGAATTTTCCCCAGTCGTGGCTTTAACCTGACATCCAGACAACAAAGCTCCCTGATGACATTTCATGAGAAAATTTAATAACCCCCTTATTGAGTATTTTTGCTGCAGACTTGGAGTAACCTTTAACAAATGAAGCTTCAGTTGCCGCACTGCCTCAAGAATGTTCTTGCTGTGATGAATGTGTCTAAGTCTGTGTGTCTGTAAAGATGCTGGGGGCGGGGAGGTCACATGCATTGGAAAGGCCCCCAGGAAGCTGGCTCTACCAAATCAATGATGCCAAGATACCAGGAATGACTTCCAGGGCTCAGAAACCCAATCGCCCTCTGCCACTAAACTACAAAATATAGAAGAAACCCATTTCTTCAGATATTTAAATACTAGACACATCTAGACAGCAGAATTGCCCCCTCAAAGATTTCTTTTTAAATGCTCATCTATTTAGAAATTGAATGATGACTTATTGTGGGTCATGGCAGTTGGGAAGGGGGAGGGGTGAAGATGTGGCTGAGCAGCTGGTGTTGTCATGGAAACGAATCCGCATTCTATGGCTGGGAAAAATGGATCCAAAACGTCCCCATTTCCTGTGAATATCTCATAAATGATACAAAACAATGTTTAGTTACTATTTAGCAGAGGATAGTCCAGATGTATAAGCTTGAAGAGAATTTGAAAGAAGACCTGCAGAGAGACTAGGATCTTCCCAAACTGGGGTTCCTTTGCTCTTTGCTCTGGTTCGTTAGATGATATTACAAATCCCCCTGCAGGAGTTCGCTGCACTGCTCCTGGGGATCAACAGGAAGTTTGATTTCCTATCATTCTATTAGGATGGTTTTAAAGCTCTTTTAAGTAAATGAATGTGTAATGCAAATTTGTATTTTTTGTGTGGTCGTATTGGATAAATACAAAGTTTGAGTTACTTTTTGTCTCTAATTTTTAGAGTTTAATGTTATGACATTTTTTTTCATTTTCAGGTAAGCCAAGCTTAGAATTTTATGATTGACACAAAATAACGGTAAGTAGTACATGCTTCAGTGCATTTGCATGGTACATGATGTATTTTTATCAAATAAAAGGTTGTCTAGTATATATACATATACCTAGTATATATTATATATATTCTTAACACTTATTTGTTCTAACAAAACCTTAGGTCCCTTATTATGTACTAAGTCTTATGTGCTAAAAATTCTTTTTGTACCACTGTGTCTGTTGGAAATCAAGATCTCTGGCTTCCGGATATATTTTTAATTGGGAACAGATACGCCCCTAGACATTTTAAGGAAATTATTTTTGACTGTGGTGTGTGCTCCCTAGACTCTGCACCCCGGTGCCTTTTTTCAGCTCCCCAGGGAGGTGACTGGTGAGCCTTAGGGAGGGGCCAGCACAAAGGTCCCGAGGCCAGGGGTGAGGGGTGACAATTTATGATTCAAGCCAACACCGCCCAGGACGGCCTGTCCTCAGGGCAGGCCTGAGATGGCCTGGCCCCTGGGGTCTTGTGCACTTGTGTGTCTGTCCCTGTCGTGTAAGCGATCGTCTTTGCTGAAACTGGACAGGCCCTGGGGCGGGGCGTCCCCTTTAGCCTTGGATTCAGCGTTGCCATCACGGACTCCAGGAAAACCCGTCCATGGGCTTCTACACGCGCGCAGAGATGCTGCCCGTACCCCCGTGTTTCTCTCCGTGCAGCACTGGCACATCCTGTAACAGGAAGGAGAGGAGGACTGGCGATGCTCTGGGTTAGCCAACTTAGAGGAAAAGGAAGATATGATCGGTGGAGATAAACTCTGCGAAAGCGCCTTTGTTTCCTTAACACTCCGTGTTCGGTGGAGGACGGAAGTGAAATGGCCACAGATTCGGGACCCCGGTGTGCCCCTGCCTGGGACTCGACTGTCCGCACGGGGTCTGTGGCCGTGTCTGCCTCCAGTTAGGGACCACGTAGAGCAACGTCTCCCGACCACTGACTACACGTAGCAAAGTGAGGAGGGCGCGGGCGCGTGGCACCTGACGACTCCCTCTTCTCCCACTTGGGGTGTCTGTGGGGCGCTGTCCCTGGCCTCCCCAGGGACCGCAGTCTGCCCGGCTCTGCTCGAGCTGTTTCAGGTCACGGACACTTATATCAGTCCCTTCTCTTCCCCCCGCTATCGGACTTGAAAAACAATGTCTCCCTCCCTTGTTTAAGGATCTGAAAGGCCAGCTGTCACGAATGAAGAGGGGGAAGCCGCACTTCCATCCAAGGAAGCGCGTTCTGAAGGCGACTTCCCTCGGCATCTTTGGGACCACAGGGCTGCGGGAGCTGAAGCCCAGACAGAGCGGCTATTGGATGAAGCTGCCCTGTTCTCACTGTGACTCAGGCGGTTAGCACTTGCTTTCCCGAGGGGCCCGGCCCAGTGCTGCATCCCTAGAGCGAGTGGGGGCTTTGCGGACCTCCACCCGGGCCGCAGCATCCCATTCTCAGGCTCCATGGGGACGGATCGGGCCAAGGTGGGCAGGGCCCGAGGCCAGCGTGGGGAGGGACACCAGCTCCTCCCAGGCCCACTCCCAGCCACACTGCTCTTGGGTAAACGGCCGGGGAGAGAGAGCCCAGGGGAGAGGCAGTCCTCTTCTTGAGCGCAAGGTTGCCGCAGTGGTCTGGGCGGAGCGCTCGGCTTGCGGAGCCTGTGGGAAAAGTAACAGAGCGGAGGTCCAGGTGGACACGAGACAGTGATGGACACGCATGTCTCTTTGTGTCCGGCTGCTCGCTGTTGGCACAGATGCTCCACTTGATCTTACCCAGCGGCTGAAGGCGAGGGATTCCACTGCTCATGGGCCAGCGCTGCAGTTTGGTTTCCATTTTCTTCCACACGAGAGACTGCACACGTGAATGAAAATGCTTTACCATTAGGAGTTTATCCACTAATGATGCAGGCTTGTAATGCAGTCTGGCTGAAGCAATGGAAATATTCAAATAAAGAAAAACCTGTCAGTGATTACATATCTATGTATACGCTCGTACCTATATCTACGTATCTATAGATAGATAGATCTCAGAGAGACAGATATTTCGATACCTCCAAAAGCAGCTGCTTTTTTTGTTTGTTTGTTTATAGATTAGCTGTTCAAGTGGTCAGGGGCAGTTAAGCTTAATTAATGTGAACTTGGCCCCTGAAGTTAATAAACTCTCCCATGGGGGCTGTGAATTGAGAGGGTGAAAGGAAGTAGTCTGTTTAATAGCTAATCTGACGGCTAATGCTTCCCTACTGTATCGTTTTCTAGATTTTTGCATACTAACAACGAACTGTTGCTTTGAATTCTTTTAAAATCTAGGTTTAAAACATTTTCTGTTTTGTAAAACTAAAAAAGGAATTAGCACACCTTTCATGGGAGATGTGAGGTTTTTTTTTTAACTTAACTATTATAGCATTTTCCTTCTTAACCCAGAAAGCAAACGTCTACCTTTTGGATTAGTAACATTTTGACTGAGTCACGTACTGATTTTGAGTTATTTCAGCTAAGATGAAGGAAAGCCTCATAAAGTGCAGGGGAAGCCCAGCTTCCCTGTCCCCTAAGGCTGTTTCTAGGAATAAGAGGTTAGAGATCTGTAGCCAGTTTTGGCTCCTGAAGCTAATATTTGAAAGAATTAAAAAGCTTCTTTAGGTACCTAATTTCCTGCCAAGGGGAAAGCTTAAAACTCAAAAACTTAGGGATTTAAATGTATTGATTAAAATTCAGTGGCAGGAAAACAAGGAAGAAGGTTTGAGAATTTGCTTCATGATCATGTGCCGGTCATGATAAACATTTTTTACAACATTTTACTGAGGTAAAGTGAACAAGTCTAAGTACAGAACTCAAGGACATCATACGTACGTAGATGGCCATGTGACCGTCACACAGATCGAGACTTAGCACCTTTCTGTCACTCTGGAAAGTTCTCTTTCTCATTTCGCGTCGGCAACCCACTGTAACCACTATTTTGAGTTTTTTCACCTAGATTAGTTTAGTCTGTTTTTCAGCTTTTGATAAAAGGAATTGTACGCTACGCTTTCTTGCAGAAGTGCGCCTGGCTTCTTTCACTGGATGTAAATGACTTTGAATTTACATACAGTTGAAATCATTTTTTCCTGTGTATACCGTTCCATGAGCTTTAACACATACATAGGCTCCTGTAGCCCTGCCGAGCCAGGATGCAGCCTCTATATCTCCCATTAGACTCAAACACTCCTGCCCCATCCCCGGCCGCCAGGGACCTGTTCTCCATCCCTAGAGTGTTGCCTTTCCCCAAATGTCTTGTGAATCACACATATGTGACCTCTGTTACTGGCTTCTCTCACTCAGCACAAGGCATTTGAGACTCTCCCATGTGTCCTAGTGGCTTCTCCCTTTGAACTGCACAGCACTGTTCCTTTGTAGCATAGTTATTCATCCTGCCGCTGATGACCATTTGTGTGCTCACAATCTTTTCTTTATCAATAAAGCTTCTATGAACATTTCTGTACACTTTTTTTGTGGACATAGAGACTAATTTCTCTTTGCCGTGTAAGATGGAATTGCTAAATCATCATTTAAGTGTAAGTTCAACGTTATCAGCCACCGCTAACCAGGTTTCCAAACTCATGATACCATTTTACACTCTCCCGCAATGTAAAAAATTCCAGCTGCGCTGTGCCCTCTCCAACACCTGGAATCACCAGTCTTTCAAACTTTGTCATTCTGATGGGGATCTTTTAATAATATCTCACTGTGCTTTAACTTACTTTCCTTGATGATGAATGATGTTGAGTATTTTTCATATACTTACTGGCCATTCTTACTTTTTTTGTTGTTGTTGTTTTTTTGCGGAACGCGGGCCTCTCACTGCTGTGGCCTCTCCCGTTGCGGAGCACAGGCTCCGGACGTGCAGGCTCAGCGGCCATGGCTCACGGGTCCAGCCACCCCGTGGCATGTGGGATCTTCCTGGACCGGGGCATGAACCCGCGTCCCCTACATTGGCAGGTGGACTCTCAACCACTGCGCCGCCAGGGAAGCTCCCATTCTTACATTTTTTATGACTATATTTTCGTTGGTGGTTTGTAGGAATTCTTTACGTATTTTTCATACAAATCCTTTGTTAAATATATGTATTGCGAATGTTTTCTCCCAGTCTGTAGATTGCCTTTTCACTTCTTAGTGATGATTTTGATGTGCAAAAGTTTTACATTTTGATGAAGTCTATTTTATCGTGTTTTTTTCACTGTATAATTAGTGCCTTTTGCATCTTAGCCAAGAAATCTTTGCCACCATTCCCAAACACATCATTCTATGATTTCCTCCAAAAAGCTTTATAGTTTAGCCCTCACATTTAGATATTAGATTCATGTCCATTGAGAATTAATTTTTGGGAGGTGTGTGTACAGTGTGGGGTAATAAAGATATCAAATTCTTCTTATATTATATTGAAAAGAGTTTTCTTTCCCCTGCTGAATTTCATTGGTGTCTTCGTTGAAATCAAGTGATCATATTGTGTGGGTATATCTGTGGACTTTCTATTCTGTTCCCTTGACCTACTTGTCTATTCTTATGCCAATACCATGGCACTCTTAATTAGTATAGCTTTATAGTATGTTTTGAAACATGGTAGTGTGAATATCCTCCTCCCTTTTCTCTTATTCATCTTCTTATTGCTTTTCCTCCCCCTTCTCTTCTTCTGCAAGATTGTTTTGGCTATTTGGATCTTTTGCATTTCATATACATTTTATAATTAGCTTGTTTATTAAAAAAGTAGCTCCAAAGCAAATGCAAAGCTCAAAGGCGAAAAGCAAGGGGTTTTGACAAAGATGGCATTGAATCTATAGATCGACTTGGGCAGACTTGACATCTTAATAATATTGAGGCTTGGGAAAAGTCTGGTGGATATCTGGGGAAAGTCTGGTGGATATCTGGGAAAAGTCTGGCAGATATCTGGGGAAAGTCTGGTGGATATCTGGGAAAGGTTTGGCGGATATCTAGAGAAAGTGGCAGATATCTAGGGAAAGTCTGGTGGATATCTGGGAAATGTCAGGCGGATATCTGGGGAAAGTCTTGTGGATATCTGGGGAAAGTCTGGCAGATATCTAGGAAAAGTCAGGCAGATATCTGGGGAAAGTCTGGCGGATAGCTGGGAAAAGTCTGGTGGATATCTGGGGAAAGTCTGGCAGATATCTAGGGAAAATGGCAGATATCTAGGGAAAGTCTGGTGGATATCTGGGAAAAGTCAGGCAGATATCTGGGGAAAGTCTGGCAGATATCTGGGGAAAATCTGGTGGATATCTGGGGAAAGTCTGGGAGATATCTGGGGAAAGTCTGGCGGATATCTGGGGAAAGTCTGGCAGATATCTGGGAAAAGTCTGGTGGATATCTGGGGAAAGTCTGGCAGATATCTAGGGAAAGTGGTAGATATCTAGGAAAAGTCTGGTGGATATCTAGGAAAAGTCTGGTGGATATCTGGGAAAAGTCTGACGGATATCTAAGGAAAGTGGCAGATATCTAGGGAAAGTCTGGTGGATATCTGGGAAAAGTCAGGCAGATATCTGGGAAAAGTCAGGCGGATATCTGGGGAAAGTCTGGCGGATATCTGGGAAAAGTCAGGCGGATATCTGGGAAAAGTCAGGCGGATATCTGGGGAAAGTCTGGTGGATATCTGGGGAAAAGGTGTTCTAGTCAAGGGGAAGAGACAAAGCTTGAAGGCAGAGCTCTACTCTGTGGGTTTGGGGACAAGAAAGGCGGGGTGGCTGGCGAGGAGCAACTGATGGGTGGACTAATAGTGGTGGTAGTAGCAGTAGGAGTAATAGAAATAATAATTTAACAATTGTAAATACCACTTGTCTAACAGTTGCTTTTTGCCAGGCACTGCTCCAAGTTCATTAAACAGTGGCAGCAAGAGATGAGGTCAGAGAGGTAAAGTGAGACAAACGGGTGATCAAGTCACATGGTGTTCTTGTTGGCCGGAATAAGAACTCTGGACTCTGAGTGATGTGGGGCCACTTTTAGGTTTTGAGCAGATCAATGACGATCTAGCTTAAACGTTAATAGGAGCACCGAGGCTGCTGTGTTGAGAACGGGTGAAGGCTGAGATGGGAGGGCCAGTGAGGAAGCTGCTGCAATCTGCACAGCGCTCGGTGCCTTGGAGGTGGGGAGCAGTAGTTAGAATCTGGATATGGTGTAAGAAGAGAACTGACTATATTCGCTATTGGATTGGAAACCGGTGAAACAGAAAGAATATACAAGGATGACTCAGAGGCTTTTGTTGAGTGGCTAAAATGGGGTTTCCACTGACTGAAGCGGAGAAGAGGTTTATCCAAGTGGGGTGAGAACTAGATTTTGATACAGTAAATCTATCCTTTTGCTCAATTTTCAACTCTACTGCAAGAAAGAACCATGGTAAGTTAGAAAAATAGGTTAAAAGTCATAGAACTTAAATTCAGCACTTTTGAAAATCAGTCTTTAGATTGATCATTTCTCCAGGAATCCAGATGTGACCTTAGGATATTGGCTGCAACTTTTTCCCCATTTCATACGGCACCTGCTTACTATTCTAACATTAAATTTATGACCTTCAGATCTCTGAATTTCATAAACAAGTATCCTTTAAAAAGGTTTGGAGATTGACATAAGATTGCCAATTTTTTTATTTTCTCAACTGTGTTTAAGCTATAAGTTTTATTTGATCTCAACCTCATTTCGTGAATGGAAGGTTTTTGTGTTTTTTTTTTTCACCAAAAACAAAAAGAAAGAGACGAGTAAAGTGTCCCACAGCCACTTAACTTTTGTGACTTCTCTCCAACTACATACGTTCAAAAGTGAATACTTTAAAGAGTCTGGGAGTCTGTAAGATGTTTCCGTGGTTCTACCTGCAGAGTACATGCTCTGGAGTGATTAGGGTGTGGAAGATGTGACCCTTCTCTTTCCTGCTAGGGCTGGGTGTACAGTGAATCTTCTGTTCCTCTAAGTCCCGTGTTCCTCAGCATTGTGTCATTCAGGTCTTTAAGAGGTTTGTTTGTTTTTTTATTTTATTTTATTTTATTTTTTTCTGTTTTGTAATAGTTCAAGATAATTTTTGTTAAACATCTTTATTGGAATATAATTTCTTTACAATGGTGTGTTAGTTTCTGCTTTATAACAAAGTGAATCAGTTATACATATACATATATCCCCATATCTCTTCCCTTTTGCATCTCCCTTGTTCCCACCCTCCCTATCCCACCCTTCTAGGTGGTCACAAAGCACCGAGCTGATCTCCCTGTGCTGTGCGGCTGCTTCCCACTAGCTATCTACCTTACATTTGGTAGTGTATATATGTCCATGCCACCCTCTCACTTCGTCCCAGCTTACCCTTCCCCCTCCCCGTGTCCTCAAGTCCATTCTCTAGTAGGTCTGAGTCTTTATTCCCGCCTTGCCCCTAGGTTCTTCATGACCATTTTCTTTTTAGATTCCATATATATGTGTTAGCATATGGTATTTGTTTTTCTCTTTCTGACTTACTTCACTCTGTATGACAGACTCTAGGTCCATCCACCTCACTACAAATAACTCAATTTCGTTTCTTTTTATGGCTGAGTAATATTCCATTGTATAGATGTGCCACATCTTCTTTATCCATTCATCCAATGATGGACACTTAGGTTGCTTCCATGTCCTGGCTATTGTAAATAGAGCTGCAATGAACATTGTGGTCCATGATTCTTTTTGAATTATGGTTTTCTTAGGGTATATGCTCAGTAGTGGAATTACTGAGTCGTATGGTAGTTCTATTTTTAGTTTTTTAAGGAACCTCCATACTGTTTTCCATAGTGGCTGTATCAATTTACATTCCCACCAGCAGTGCAGGAGAGTTCCCTTTTCTCCACACCCTCTCCAGCATTTATTGTTTGTAGATTTTTTGATGACGGCCATTCTGACCGGTGTGAGATGATATCTCATTGTAGTTTTGATTTGCATTTCTTAATGATGTGGAGCATTCTTTCATGTGTTTGTTGACAGTCTGTATGTCTTCTTTGGAGAAATGTTTATTTAGGTCTTCTGCCCATTTTTGGATTGGGTTGTTTGTTTTTTTGATATTGAGCTGCATGAGCTGCTTGTAAATTTTGGAGATTAATCCTTTGTCAGTTGCTTCATTTGCAAATATTTTCTCCCATTCTGAGGGTTGTCTTTTCGTCTTGTTTCCTTTGCTGTGCAAAAGCTTTGAAGTTTCATTAGGTCCCATTTGTTTTGTTTGTTTGTTTTTTAAAATATTGTGGCACTTAAAGGGAAGCCAAGTATTTCATCAGATATGCTGAGCCACAGAACTAGCAATCTATTCCATGCTACAGGAAAAACAGGCTGTGATTGGCTTGGACTTCATTTTGTACCTTCTTAAGAAATTCTGAAGGGTAATTTTGGCTGGATGTAATTTTTGCAATAAGGAATCACTTTACTCCATCCTAAGATACGGTTCCACTATGGTCTCAGAACAAAGGATAATCCTTTACATAGAATATTACAGCCTATGGAAAGTACATTTCATTGCCCTTATTTTTCTCATTTTGTTGTAGGTGGGTAAATATTTCATTACGGATATTCCTCCATTCTCAGACCTGCAATTGAAAATCAGTAATTTAAGGGAATGGTTTAGTTTCCACAAATGAAAACATGTGGGATCTTGGTTATCAGGCAGTGGAAAAAGTACCATCTCCTTGCTCCCTGGTGTTCTTTAGAGATAGAATGGAAAGGTCTCCCATGTGTCAGGGCTGGGCACAGAGACATACACATCTCTGGGGAAAACAAATGTTAGTACCTACCTGTTGCTTCATCATCCTTCCCTCCTTGGTCCCACTTGTAAATGTCACAGCTGGGTATTTGTGGCTGTGGCTAGATCAGGAGATGCCAGTCGGTGGAGACAGCTGAGTCTTGCGTCAAAGCTCAGGTCTCTCTGAGGTGTCAGAGTGGAGAACAGGCAAGTTCAAGGTGTGAAAGGAGAGTTGAGCTGGCATCCTAAGACATAAACCTTGTTGGCAGATGTGGGCAAGAGAAGTCCAAGTGACAGGTGGTTGTTGATATTAGGGATCAATTGGATATCAGGAAACAGGTGAGCAGTGGACACCAGCTGAGAACAGTGATGTCATTCAAGTCAACAAACGTGTATAGAGTCGCTGCTACGTGCAGCTAAGTGCGCTCAGATTTCTGAGCTGGGAACAGCCTAGCGTGGGACAAGTATAACTGACGTCTGATTGCTGACCTTGGACAAGGACAGTCAATCTCTGCTCTGGCTTTAGTAACCCAGTTTGGGCAGATAAGACTCAGTGAGAACTGTGATGGGGGTGGGGTGGGGGATGATCAGTTTCTGCCTGTGCTGATGATTGTAACCAAAGGCAGGGCCCCTGGGAGACCCACAACTTCAATGCTCCATGTGGGTGGGCCATCCGCATTCTTGTCTGCCCCCCCACCCCCACCCCCCGGTGCTAGGTTTCCTTTCTTCTATGTGTTTCCAAAGCAGAATTCTTTCACGCTGACTTTACTCAATAGAGGTCTTAACCTAGAGTCTGGGTCGAAGGGACACGCTGTTACAGTCTGGAGCCGTGTGGACCTTGACAATCAGGTTCTTGATAAGTGAAGTTCCCTTATTTTGATTGTGCACCCCTCCCCCCAACCACCCACCCGTGAAGCAGCCATTGACCTCGAGACATTACAGAATATTAAGCACACGAATGAAAATGAAAGAGAGAGAGGTCGGTTTTCGTTCCTTCTTTTTCTTACTGGGTCAACAATTAACCACTTTGGAAGGAGCAGAGCTGAAGTAATCCATCAGAAATTGGCACTGGGTTTCTGGGAGCCCCAAGTCCAACAAACCTCTTCGCTAGTGTGTTTGTCTAGAAATCGGGAAAAAAGAAGCTTGAGTGTTGGTTTATTTTATGTTTCCAACTAAGGGTAATTACATAAATACTAGAAATTTTGCAGGGGAAAAACCCCTTCATTGTCACTAAATGATCGACCTAATAGTCAAGAGATACTTGAATGCATAGAGATTAGAACTGGATAATTTGGACTTTCTGCAAGCAGAACGGTTCTTTTCAGAAACAGTCCCCAAAGTCTGGGAATTTGTTTCTGGTTAGAAAGAAGTCTAGTATTCAGACTAATGTCGCATCCTCCTTATGAAAAAACCCACAATTGGGTGCCGGATGCAAGTAAAGAGTGACGTTCTTCAACCCTATGTAGTCGGCCCTCTGTCGCTGCGGTTCCGCATCCGTGGGTTCAACCCAACTGGGATCAAACGTATTCGGGAAAAAAAAATTCTAGAAAGTTCCGAAAAGCGAAAGTTGAATTAGGTACGGACCAGCAACTATTTACATAGCATTTACATTGTATCTGTAACTATTTACACAGCATTTACACTGTTTTTAGGTATTATAAGTAATTCAGAGATGATTTAAAGTATACGGGGTGAATAGGTTCTAGGCAAATACTGTGTCACTATGTATAAGGGACTTGAGCGTCCCTGGATTACGGTGTCTGCGGGGTTCTGGAACTGACTGTACACACCTGCGCAAGGCCAGTCAACCTCGGAACCGGGCCCAGCTGCACAGGCTCCTCTTGGCGGAGAGGTCTCCTGATTGATAGAAAAGCTGACAGTTGTTTTTGGAGGACGAGGAACTATTTGCAAAATCTGTTTTGCGAACCAATAAGCTACCCTTAAGATTATGAAAATGAAATGGAGAGAAAAGCATTCAGCAACCAACTTGAACTTTTGGGTGGGGAAACCCCTCACACCCCCAGGGCCTCCCTTGCAGAGGCCCAGTGAGAACCTCTGAGAATCCTCAGGGCAGGCCTGGACCCCGGGGGACCTGCCCCGGGCTGGGGCCTGGGCGGTGGGCGTGCCCATCCCGTCCTGGAAACAGCACCGGGCGGGGTTCGCCTGTGGAGCCAGAATCCCGGAGCCGCATCTCCGTCCTCTCCGAGTGAGGCCTGGAGACGGTTTCCAGGGCCAGTTCCGTTTCAGCCTGTTTCTATTTTAAAGCCTGGAGACAATGAAAGACTAGTGTCTGGTGCCAGTGTCTTTTTTTTTTTTTTTTCCACAGTTCACGCTATTCTTAGAAACAGTTGAGCCAGTGGCGGTGGAGGCCGAAGGCTCTGGAACCTTTTCCTTCGTGTGGCAACAACTTCTTTTTCGTGAGGCGGATGCGGCTTGGATTTGCTTCTTCCCTGGGAGCACACACACGGAAGCCTTTGCACATGAAGCAGGAAGGACAGGGATCGGGGTGGCAGGCAGAGGAAAAGCAGGACTGGCTTTCCGAGGCCGGCCGCTTTATTTATAGCTCCTAAAATGGTGTTTGTTCAACTCTCCTGAACTTTTGTGGACGTTCAAATATGGGAACTGTGCTCATAAAAATGCTAATTATATTTCTCAAAGTATTTTTAACCATCTGTGACGCTGAGGCTGCATTTTGGCAAAATAGCCTTTGAATATGGTCCTATGGAATTAAAGAAATTAATCCTCCCAGATTTTGTTGAGCACTTACTGTGTATGACACAAGTTTACATAAGGTATAGTTTTTGTCTTCATGGAAAAGAAGACATCCACATGGATTTCTACAATAAAAATAACTAGGGAACATTATTACCTCAGAGCATATATTACAAAGGCCGTTTCCGTGTTGAACTAGGAACATTCCAGAATGACTTAATGTTTGCTTTTGTGTATGTTTGAAATTCTCCACAATAAGAATTAGAAGCTATAAGAGTGAAAGAAAGAATAGTATACATTTTGAAATCATTAAACAGGAAAAACCCTGTAGAGTCACTTAAATGATACTTTAGATGAATATTTACCGTCTTAATTTTATATATTAGAAAGTGAGAAAGATTAAAAACTCCTGAGCTAAGTCCTGTCCACAATAGTAAAAACAGAACCACAGAGCAAGCAGAAAGAAAGCAGAAGGAAGGAAATCATAAAGATAAGGTTAGCAATTAATGGGCTAGAAAACAAAGGAATAATACAGAAAATCCACCCAACTAAAAGCTAGTTCCTTGAAAAGAGTGATAAAACAGTCTGTGGTGAGAACGACCAAAAGCAGGAGGAAGGAAGGCACGACAGAGAAATAGGACATAACCAGAGGGAGATTTCCAAGCCTATCAGAGCATACTGTGAATAAGTTCTTGACAGCATGTTGGAAACCTCGAGAAACTGGACAGTTTCCTGGAAAAATGTCAGTTACAAAAAACTGATGACACAAAAAGATGGAATCTACCTATAATCACAAAAGAAGTGAATCAAGTTAATAATCTACAGCTTTCCCCCAGCCCCTTCTTCTGCAGAAAACAAGCCAGATGCAGCCAAGATTACAAAATCTTCAAAGAACAGATAAGCTCGACTTTGCATAAACTTTTTCAAAGAAGAGAAAAAGGACAGCTCCCCACCTCATTTTGTATATACAGCCTTGATAATGAAACGGAACAAGTAAGGTAAAATAAAGCAAAACTGTAAGCCATTGACAATTATGAATATGAAGGCAATGATCTGAAATAAATTACTAGCAAACTAAATCCATCAAAATATTTTTCAAAGACATTTTTGCCCAATGAGTGTTTATCTCAGTGTTGCAGGATAACTTGCATTAGGAAATCTTTTAATGTAATTTACCACATTTGAACATTTAAAGATACGCAAACATTACTCTACATTGCTTAAAGTTTTATGTCTATGTAAAATATAAAACACAGTCAAGTTATTTTTCATCTCTGGTGGTGGTGGTTGAGGAGTGAAGTGTGTGCTTCAACTGTCGTTAGATGTTTTTTTTTTTAAAAAAAGAAAAAGGTAACTGAAGCCAAGCTTCAGTTAAGGCAAACAGTTCTTAGAACCAGTGCATGAGCCCATTTTTTTCTGAATTTTTGAAATATTACACAAGTAAACATTTTAAATTTAACACAAAAAGAAAAAAGGTAAAATTCAAAACTTAAATAAATTAGAACCTGCACTGTCCTATTGATATTTTCTATTTTTACTCACTGATCTACCAGAAAATGTTCCGCTTATAACTGATTTTACTTGTTAGACCAAGATTCTGAAGGGGAGGTCTTCCTGGCTTTTCTTCCATAAAGTGTTAATAGTGTCTGTGGTTAACATTTTAGAATTCTTGTTTTCCACCTATGCAAAAAAAGTGATATATTAAATAGGTGTTTGAAATAGAGAAAAGATTAATCTTCTCGTCAATAACCATCATAACCCCACTCCAGACACAAACGGTCCACTGTCTCTGTGCCTTTTTACTTCCTCCAATGTCCCGGGCTCATCGATGTGCTTCTGAGGTTGTAGTTCACTTCTCTCTGCTCTCTGATCCCTCCTCGGGTTTCATCTGCTTCGTCCCTTCATTATTCCCCACATCTGGTGTCTCCTCTCCTAATTATCCCAACAGGAGGGACTGACTAGTCACATATATTGAATATGTTACCTGGTTGTCGGAGCGAAAGCTCTGCTGAGTGTATTTGCACAGAGCAGTAGTTGCACATACACGAGTGTTCCGGGAAAAGGCAAGAGAGCAGCTGAGGGCGTGGCAAGTGATGGGACGGCGTAACGACGACACATTAAAGGCTGTGCAGAGCGGGGAGCGCCCATCTCTGACTGAAGAAGTGACAGAGGAGTGTATGTGAAGGAATAGGCATTTGGACTGAAGGAGAAAGGGCCTGGAAGGACTTTGCCTGTGGGAGCTGACGGTGGAAATAACGAGTTGAGACCAGGAAACAAAAGGAGGGCTGTAAATAGGGTGCTGGAAATGGTTTGGTTCCAGTGACTTCAATCAGGAGATCTCAGTCTCCTCCCAAGAAGCCCATTCTACCTCTGTCTCCAGGTTAAATAATTCCTCCTTTGAGCCCAAATCTGTTTTTCTGAAGCTTTCTGGATCTAGCTCTGGAGACAAGAGCCAGCTCCTTCCACGGGAGATGTTTAAAGATCGCCGTCAGTCTGGCACTCCTCACACGCTGTCTTCTCTTGTCTATACCACACATTCCTTGTAGATTCAAGGCTTCCTCAGACGCTGTGTTTTCCCATCTTTTCTGGGTGCTTTCCAGTTTGCCATTTCCCTTTGCTGCATCTGCCTTTGAAAATATAACACCATGAAATGAACAGGACATTGTAGGTACCAGAAGACTGGAGAATGGGATGCCCACCTCCATCTTTCTAGATTGTAAATATCTGTAGTCATAACTTGAGACGGACAGCTGCTTTCTTTCGCGTTTTTCTTTTTACTTGGGTGAGGGCTCTGGTGAAGGAGCCTTTTATGTTCTTAATTCCTAGTGCTGTGTTTTAGATGGCTGCTCCTTGTAACAGATTGTCTTCTCAATTTAAAAATGTTCCGTAACTAACCTTCTGCCCCATGGTTATATCTGCCCACCTCTCCCTCAAGAATGTCGCCAGCCAAAGTTTTGCAACTGACAGGTTTATTGGGTCAGTGGTATTTTTTCTGGTGGGGCTTGAAGTCCTGGGTCCTCCTCCACTCTGGCTTCTTAGGGTGTTGGGGGTAGGAAGCATCTTCCACCTTTGAGTTGATGATGTGATCTTTGCTCACCAGAGGTCACAGAAGGAAGACAGAGGACACTCCTCTAGCCAAGGTCGGAGGTTGGCTGCCCATGTGGGATAAAAGGGCAGCAGAAAAGGGACGCCGTAATTGGGTAAATCCGTCAAATTTTCACGTTTCCAGTTTCCTACCTGTTCATGTAGATAAAATCTGTCGTTCCCTTTCTCAGGTACTTCACATCAGGTTCTCTGAATCATAGCCGGGTCTCTCTGCATTTTGGGGTCCAACACACATTTCTTGAGTGTTCTGTGATCCAGATACTGTGCTGGATTCTGAAGGTGCTGGACTCTGAAGCTGCCGAGGAGCTAAGACCATGCCTGGCCCTTGAGGAGTTCACACTTTGATCGGGGAGACAGACAAGCATGAAGGTAGAGGCCGTCTCAGCTACTACTCGCTTTATTCTTAATACATCTTCTGGTTTATGTTTTTCTTACATCTTATTGCAGATTCCAGCTTTCTTGGGAACTTCCCAGATCTACCTCCCTTGGGCTCAAACATGATGGCCGTTCACGTTGTTACTGGGGGCTCGGATCTGACTCTTAATCCGTCCTGCACGGTTTAAGGGGAAACCAGGGACGGGCAAGGGAACCTGGGTCTGCTCCTTGATCGCACATCTTCTTGGCTGTGTGGCCTCACTTCAACCTTAGTCCTCTGTTCCTTCATCGTAAAAGGAAGGGAATACGTGTACCTCACAGAACTCTCACGAGTATCTGGGAGATAATGTATATGAGATAATGTACCATGCGTTACCTGTTTCAGAGTAGTCGCTCATTAAATATTAGTTTTCCCCTTCTTTTCTTCATATCTCTATTTCTTCATCTATTAAAGGGTTAGTCTGTCATTTCCAATTTCTCGTCTGCCTCCAAGATGCTGAGATTCTGATATATTGATATTTAGTTATTGCAAAAATAGTTATTTCATGTGTCTGTTTTATTTTTCAAGCAGTATCATGAGTTTCTTGAGAGTCGTTATAATTTTGTGCTCCAGGCAGTGGTGGGTTTTCTGTGTATGCAGTGGATATCATTCATCTGTGTGTCGTTACATACCTATCATGTCTGTTTGTCTTGTTTTCTGTTAAAAAACACGGACTCCTTGAGAAAACTTCTTAGCCGTATCCCCTCTGCACTGTTGTACACTGTTGTGCAAAGGGGAGGTTGATAAATACCAAGAGTGGATGGGATTACAGGTTATCCTCCATTGAAGTTCGTGCTTCCTTTAAACATTATCTCTAGAATTGCCTATAGTCACAATAATTGATCTTCCATAGAGACTTTCAGTTAGTGTAAAGCGTTCCTCAGATATCCTATCCTAATAATAACGTTTCCGAGTTGTCGTCATTTTTTTCATTTGATATGTTCTTTAAGAGTTTGCTCATGAGCTGTTGAAATTCAAGTAGTTGCCATAATTGAATTTCAAATCTTATCTCTTTTATAATCTGACGTGTATTCCTGCTGTGCTTTGGCTCCAAATATAATAAAAATCACATTTCAGAAAATCCAAATTTTATCTCAAGGGAGATTTCTGCTCTTGTTAATGAACAGTTTGTATACATTGAACACTTCTGAAAAAGTTGAGTCAAATGGTCCTCAAGCCTCTTACTCTTTGGAAGGTCATTAGAGTCTCTACTAAATACAAAACAAGCAGCAAACCCTGTTATTAGAAATTCTCCCTGAGACCGAACAAGTTGAATATTTAAAAAATGACACTCTGCCATTGCTCGGAGAACTGAATTCTCTCGGTCAATGCATATTCACTTATTGTTTTCCCAGACAGCAAATATGACCGAGGTATTACAGCATTTCCTTGTTTGTACTCAAGTAGTAAAAGTACTACCTCTTTAAGTGAGATCTTATCCCGGTTAACAATTTAGTTAATAATTAGTTAGTTTAAACCCCTTCTAGAACGTAACACTTGATCTGAGCACATCCTTGGCCCCTGCTGGTCTCAAGGAGTTATCTGGAGACTTTCAAAAAACCTCAGGTTTGGGAACGTCTAGGAGAGTGCTGTCACACATGAGCCTTTTTCCCCCTTTTCTCTTGAAAAGAATAAAAGTCTGATAGATAAACCATATATTACATCTCCATATTGCCTTTAAATGACTCCACTTGTGTCAAGGACTAATTCTAAATGCCTTGGTTTCTAATGGCTACACAGCAGTCGATAGCTTGATGGGACTGTGGCTCTGTGTGCCCGTGTGTGTGCATCTGTGTGTACCACATAGCAAACTAAATGATTTTGTTACCTAATAGCTTCTGGACTAGCTTGAGATATTAAGGCTTAATTTACTCCGTCTAATTAAGCATGCTTAACTCCAGGTTTCTGGAAAAAAAAGAAGCCTCTTTATAAGATAAAAGAAGGAGCAACCCTGGCCTTCCCCCATCTCCCGTCCCTCCCTGGTCTCATGACCTGGGTGATCTTTTCCAGGGTGAAGCAGGCTCAGGGCTTCAGAAGTTCATGCCCCTCGGGTCGTGACCTGGCCGTCCTGAGCGCCCACGGCTTTGAAGCCTTTGTTTGGTCTTATAAGAAATATTTTCAGAGTTAAGGTATATGTTTATATATGTATATATAGCTGTTTTATTCTTATAACAACTCTGTGAGGGAGGAACTATGATTTCCCCCTATTATAGGTGGAAAAGCTGCCGCTCAAAGAGGTTAAATGATTTACTTCAGTTACTACATATTGAAGCTGAAATTTAAGAAAACGAATCTTGCCTCAAAGCCCTTGATCTCGACCGTTTTGTCGTATGTCACACACATATATTCTAGCTGAAAACATTTCCATAATGCAGCTGAAATTCCTCTTGACCCCGCATCTCATACTATAGTCCCCCTCCCAGAAACAACTGCTCTTACGAGTTTTCCAAATCTTTGTCTTTATGCATTTGTAATATACGTATATGTAATGTGATTTCCTATTGTGGGATTTAAAAAATACGAACCACATCACACTGTATGTCTTAACCTGTAACTTGTTTATTTTAATGTCACAACATATTTTAGAGATTTTTTTTCCACTTCAGTACAAAGGTTGGGCTTTATTATTTTTTTACTGGTATCCTAGTATCCTGTGTTATGGATAAACTCTAAAATATCCTATCACTTCCATACTGACATTTGGTGATTCGACTCTTTTTTTTAAATAAAACAAAGATGCTGCAATAAGCGTCCTTGTGTAGCTCCTTGTGCATGCTTCTTGTTATTTCTAAGAGGATAAAATCATGCCAACATGCCGTAGCGTGATTCCTAGTGCACCAGCTGACTACTCCACTTTATCTTGTCCTCCAGCCTAAGAGAAATTCAGTTAGAACTTTACAAAATTGTCTGTACAGGTGGTGTTTAATTTTTTTAAAAAATTCTCCCCCGTTAGTCCAGGGGCTCCTAGGATGAGTGTGGCTGACCCAACATGAGGCCAATCGCATGACCACGATGAGGGCGAGCCCCTTGCCTTTGGTCAAAACCTCCTGGAGGAGAAAATGATCTGAGAAGGTGTCCCCCCACGTGCCTGCTGGGGTCTCCCCTGAATGCTGGCCAGTGACCTTTCTCCTGCACGAATCACTTGAGTTTGGGACAAAGCACCCCTTGTATTTATACCTTGTATATATTTCATGTTATATAAGGACAGCTGGGTTTTGAACTCCCCCCCCCGCAAGTTGTGGATGGTTCCATCGCAGCAGCAGTGGGTTTGGGGCCTGTGATATCACCGAAATGTGTGTCCAGATCCTTGGCTTCCTGTGCAATCTCATTTCCATGGAGAATCATGTGTTTCTTCTCCACATCTTCACACCTGAAAATCCTCCAAATTTTCAACTTTCATGGAAATGTTCTCTTATCCAATGAACAACTTTTCACGCTGGTTGGACCACTTATTAAAGCACTTTTTCTTATATAATAGAAAGGAAACATTGGACTGCTTTATGTTCTAGATCTGAGTTAACTTCAGAGGTTTTTATCCTACTCTTTAATTTATCTAAAAGTCCTTGTTAAAACCCTGACTTTCTTAGGTATTCACTTCTCTAATGATCAGATACTCTAATTATCAGATAACTCTATAAAAACTAGATAATTTGGCCACTTTTCCTCTTTTAATTAGGACAGTTTTATTTGTTTTTATCCTACAGCTCAGGGCTTTGCCAATCTCTGTAAAATACATTCCGACATCTGAGATTTGGTCATTTTTTGAGAGTCCTAGAATTGGAGAGCTGGACGTTCCCTCAGCTGTCACTGAATCCACATAAAGACGCTGAGTGGTTGAGTGAGTGTCTTTTATTTATTTATTTATTTTTTAAATTTATTTATTTTTGGCTGGGTTGGGTCTTCGTAGCTGTGCTGGGGCTTTCTCTAGTTGTGGCGAGCAAGGGCTTCTCTTGTTGTGGAGCACGGGCTCTAGGCATGCGGGCTTCAGTAGTTGTGGCACGTGGGCTCAGTAGTTGTGGCTCGCGGGCTCTAGAGCGCAGGCTCAGTAGTTGTGGCACACGGGCTTAGTTGCTCCGCGGCATGTGGGATCTTCCCGGACCAGGGCTCGAACCTGCGTCCCCTGCATTGGCAGGCGGATTCTCAACCACTGTGCCACCAGGGAAGCCCTGAGTGAGTGTCTTAATGATGGGCTAGAACTCAGCTCGTCTCAGTCAAGTTCGCTGCTGCTCTATCTGCTGATGGAGACTGGGATTTCTAGGCCAGAACTTGGTGAACAGTTGCCATGCAAGGAGATCCAAGTTCTTTGGCCAGTGGCTCGGGTTTTGGGGGGAAGGTGTGGGTGAAGGGACTGGGAGAGTTTGTGGGGATTACGACACACTGCAAACCCTAAGCAAGAGTAAGGAGCTCCCGTCGGGTTTTGTAGCTGGTGGCTCTTGAGGGTGTCTAGAGCAGGGCTGACGGGGCCTGGATTTCCTGGGCTTTCTCACTCCTCACACCCTTTGGAAGCAGGCACTGTGAGACTCTTCTGTCCGAGACAATCCAGCAGAGATGCCAAGAGCCCCAGCGGACTTCTGTGGGGCTTGAGGTGGGGAAGGTGATTCTCCTGGTGGGGCAGGGGTGCAAGGAAGTGTTTGTCACCCCTTTATTGAACGTCGTGGCTCTGTGGGACGAGAGGCCCTTCCAGCTGTAGTGCTCTGAGCTGGACACGTTCCCAGCCTTTCTGGCCCATGGAGGGAGGTGGCATCCTTGTGACTGTGAGTTTCACATCTGCGTGGACATTTCTGGCAAATAAATCCCCTTGACGGGACCTGCATCGATGACCACGCTCTGAGATGCCTTCTAGGGCAGGTTTGTGGCGTGGGGTTCAGGGCGGAGCCCCGACAGGTGAGGGCCTGGGGGTGAACAGGAAAACGGGAGCAATCAGGGCTCCTCTGGGGCATGGAGTTCTCCTCCTGGACTTGCCCTTTCTTTGCCCCGTCTTCTTCCTCTTCTTTCTCTTTGCCAAAACGTTAGGAGGGGTGGTGTCTTTGGGGCCCTTCTTGCGCTCCCCCCTCCTCCATTCCACCTGTACTTGTGGACTCACTTGATGGAAGATTACATCACATTCCAGGCAACCTGGCTGGCCCAACATGCTGAGGTCGGCTATTCTAAGAGGACATGCCCGCTATTTGGCCACACTGACCCTGACTAGATGCTGCCAAGCAGATCCCGGCAGTTCCCCAGCTGACAAGGGTGGAGTGGGCCATGGGGCGTTGGGCCCAGCAGGCCCTTGTGCTCCTACTGGTGGGGAGTCTAGAAGGCAAGGGGTACTGAGAACAGGAGGCGAGGAAGGAGGACGCAATCCGAGGAGCCCGGCACTGCTTCAGTTCCTCACTTTAACTTTGTTCCAGCAGCCTGGGGACCCTTCCTGTGCGTGGGTCTAAGAAGCGTCACAACTAGGCAGAGTTTTGCTTCCAGCTCTTCCTGCTAAGTGTAGGAGGAAATGCAACACCGTGTAAACATAGCCTAATAACTTTTGTCTGATCTGTCCTGGGAGTCGCATGCACATGAGCATTTCTCCTCAATATTGACAGTATTATAACTGCTCGAAAGACGCATTTGCCTCCAGAATGACTACCAAAGGAAACTATGAATGGCATGACGTTGATATGGCATCCTCAGTGTACTTTCCTAGGATTTGTATTTATTCTCCAGGCTATATTTATCTCCGTTGCTCTTGGGCAGGGAAAGAGGCATTTCCCTAAGCACACAGCACTGTCTGAAGGTACAAATGTGGGCTAAAGTTCAGCGTCTCTTTAATTAATGTTAAACCCGTTGTCAGATCGTGCAAAGCATCGCCTTTGAGACCGCTCTGGACCCTCCGCTACTGAGTCTGTTTCCTGTGGCTCTTTGGCCCCAGAGCCCTCTTTTTTGCTTTTCGATTTCTCTTTCCCATTGAGCCCTGATGTGCAGGAGATAGTGTATCCTGTGCTCACCCGTTATGGCTTCTGAGGTAAACTTTAAAAGTGAAACACGGCTTCTCTGAGACTCTAGAACATTCAGTGTGTCGAGTTGCCTTTACCGTGTGGCGAGAAGCTTTGATTTATTTCCCTTTTTAATCTTCAAATCTTGACCCCAAATAAAAGTGACAAGAAAAATGAGCTTTGAAAGCATAGTTTTGGTTCTGTAACCAAATGGCCAGGGCGTTTTCCATCCCCTTCTGGGCTGTGTGGGGATCAAGGTCTGATGGGAACAGATGTCTTCTGAGTCTCGTGATGACCCTGGGGTTGAGAGCAGGGTGAGGAGACAGACGGGGCTGCTCAGTCCTGGGTGTGGTTTCTGGGAGCACAAGGAAGGAGAGCCATTCAGCTCTCCCGTTTCCTCCTACCAAGTCCCACAGGGTCTGAAATGCTGAAATTCGAGATTAAATCTTCTAGGTTAAGCACCTCTCCCCGCTGGGTCCTTACCCAGGGGGAAAATCCAGATCTTGTCACTAACACCTTGGTGTGAATTTATTTCTTATCCTTAGTAGCTGGAAACGTCATGGAAAGCATTAACGAGTTTGTCAGTGAGTCTGAAGCAGCCCCCCTGGTTCTGCAAATCAAGTCGCAGCCATGCCTGTCGGTTAACGTAGCACGGTGGCTGCCGTTGCTTCACAAGAGCAGGGCTGAGTAGTTTCCAGAGAGGCCTCGTGACTCCCAGAGCCTAAAATATTTATTAGCTGACCATTTACAGAGATCTAGGTGGACCTTTGGTTCAAAGTTGTGATGTCTAATACAGCAGCTACACTCACCTGTGACAATGCAAATGCAAATTTCTTAAAAACTAAACATAATTAAAAACCCAGTTCCCCATTGGCACTAGCCACCTGTGGCTATGAAGGCCACCATGTTGACAGTGCAGAGAGACTATTTCCATCCCTGTAGAAAGTTATTTTGAAACATGTATTAATTGATAATTTATATATTAACATATATTAATCCATTCACAACCCAAACATATCAAGTTCTTTGGTCTCTATCACTTTTTGTAATCAAAAAATCATCTCAGGGAATGACTGTTAAACTCATTGCCTGTCTCTGGGGAGTATAGTACTCCCGGTTCTATGAATAATCCTCCAGAGTTCCCCACAGTATATTCATGATCTAATTTATTAAAGTGGCTTTTGATCTCACATTTGAATCTAAAAGCTATAGGCATGCTAGCAGTTTCCACACATTTCATGACTCCGGATTCACAGTTCCTTGCTGGCCTCTTGGTAGGAGAGACAGGCTCCCTGGACTGCAGAGTTGGAAGGAAGGTCACTCCACACCACAGCTTGAGAACCCTTGTCTGCAGCCACAAGACAAGGGCAGCAAACTCTTCCAAAGAAGGTGTGAAGGCATCGCTGGGGATCTGAGAGAGCTGCGTCCCTGAGGAAGGATTTTGGAGGCTAGGGGAATCATTGCCCTTGGTCTTGGCAAAGGTTTGACTTTCTGCAAGATGCTATCTGATATCTTAAGAACTAGTAAAGAAGTGGGGGCGGGACCTGGGGAACGCTCTTCTGATCTGAGAATCATTTCTGTTTTAGGGCGAAAGGCTAAGTTGTTCAAAGAGATCCAACCGCGTGGTAGCTTAAAAGACAAAAATGTTTCTTTCTTTCATATGACAGTCCAAGGTGAATATTCCAGATGCAGGCGGCTTAGTCCCACAGTTATTTAAGGATATAGGTTCCTTCCAAGCCTTTGCTCTGTCCTCCCTGGAAGAACTATCATCTGCGTGGTCGAAGCTGGTTAGAGCCACGTCCAAGTGTACACTTGGGAGAAAGGGACCAAGTATGGAGGGGGGATGCCTGTCCCCGGCAGTGCAACTCGGCTCTGCTCAGGGGCCACTGGCCTGGATCATGACACCTAACTGAAGGGTGGCTGGAAGTGAAGTCTGGACTCGTGCTCAGGAAGAATTTGGGTTTTGGTAGATGCTGGCAGTCTCCACTAAGCTCTCCTCTGCTCAGTTCTTGATATTTTCTCCCTTTCACACATCAAGATTCCAGCAAGAAAATGTGTTGTTTGTATCTCTCCTTCTCTTCCCTATTTACCTCCCTCTCTACCTTCTCCCGCACCAAAAGAAAGAAAGAGAATTAGTTTTTTCAAGCTTTTTACTTTCGTTTCAAAAGTGTCAAATCTCCAAAACACATACACTGGGTTGAAAATACATTACATTTCCACGACCCTTTCCTATGTAAATGGGAGCTATTGAGCGTTTTCCTGGAGCAGGGGTGGTGCGGGAAGCCAAGCCCTCTCATCATATCTTCAACAGCCGGAAACAGAGATGCGACCAGCATGTTCTCAGAGCCAATCAGCTGTGTGCCGGCCCCACAGATCCTCATTACTTTGTCCTCTTCATTCCACTAGAGCAGCTCCAAGTCCTGACAGCCCGTGGGGGTCATTGACATGGAAATGCTCAACCCCAAGTGCCCCAGCTTCCCCCAAACAATTCCTGGATTGTTCCGGAACCTGCTGACGCCTCAGCGCTCCCGCTGAGAAGTTTGCCCGTAATTAGCGAGCGGCAGCTGCAAGCCCATCAGATGGTTCTATGTGATGAAGTGAATGAGACAAAGCAGTTTCTTCTCCTTCTCTGGCGGGACGACAGTGGGTTTTTGAGCGGAACTGACACTTCTGTAAAGGAAACGAAGCGAATTTGGCTTCCATTTCACGCTCGTGCTTTCCAGACTGATATCGAATCTACGAGGCTCCTCTCTCGAGCCTGGTCCCCTGGAACTGGGCTGATGGGGCGGCAAAGTCTTGATGGAGCTCAGGGAGGGGAATAAAGGCCGCCCCATCTGTTCTGCACCTGAACAACCCTTAATAACCTCTGGGAATTCTCAAAACGGAGACAGTGCTGCACTCCCTCAACATGGAAAGGAAGTTCAACATGTGATAGGTTGAACCTGACATTGGTTTTTTGTAGTTGAGGAAATTTACAATGAAGTAGGATGAGACCAAAGTTACTCAGTGCTAGAGGGACACCATTCCCTGTAGACCTGTGATTAAAGTAAATAGGAATTTCTTCTTATCTTTTACCTGCGTTGAATGAAAACATACAGTTGTAGAGAGATACTGTGAGTGGTGGGAAGAGAAGCAGAGGGCGAGGAGGCCTCAGCAGCCTCGCCTGTAAACTGGGAACATTCACTCAGTCACCTTCCGAATCTTATCCAACTCTATATGGATAGATGGATGGCGTCCTTTACCAAACACTGTAATAATGTAATGTTCTTAAAGTGGTTTTAGGCAAAGTCTCTCTCTGTCTCTTTGTATACTTATATTAATATTTATACATTGATAATATTCACATGAGATACAATGAAGCTTTACGGTCACTGATGCATTAGCTATTTTTCCCTTATACCCACACCAGTTAGAAATACATCCGAGTTCAAAATGTGACTCTCAGGCGCCTGAGTTGAATGAGAATGGAAATACATAGTTACCTGGCATTTTAGCTACCTCAGAATTGATATATTGTTATTAATATCAGCATACTTACAACCATGATGAAGATTAGAGCACTATGAATGATATATCTAAAAAAGCAGAAATTCTATTGATATTTTCTGTACGCGGATGATGGGAAATCTTTTAAAATGGAAACTTTCTCATTTGCGGTAACTCTCACTGTAGATTTAATTCTTAAAAGGCCTTCAGCCACTTGTGTCATAATGGAATTGGGGAAAAATATACAGTGCATAACTGTAGATTGCTTATTTTATTTTCCAAACCATGCCATCTCTTGGCGGGCTTTAAATTGTAACCAGGTAACGAAATTAAAATGCTGGCGTCAAGAGCACGTGGTCACCTGTGAAATGAATAGAATATGAATATGTATTTGGGAATTTTGTTCGATTTCCGATTATCCAATAGCATGAAACAGCAGCTGCTACATGGCCTCTGAGACAATATAGTGAAGGAAAACATGTTATTTAACTTAGAGGATGATGCAATTTGCAGGCTAAAGCAATTAAGTTTTATTTTTCCATTACTGTACATTTTATAATCTAGACCATTAAGAGTCTTAATGCCAGAGATGAGACAAGTTAATGAAGATAGTTAGGAAATAAGCCCTTCTATTATTTCTTTGCCTTTATTTTTACCCATTGTATTCACAGCTTACATCACTGCACATAGGAAGAATTCAATAAATATTGGTTCCATGAATGAATGAATGAATGGATAAGTGAGCTTCGGAAGAAGTTCCTACAATGACTTTGTGAGCCCCAGAGTTACATAAAGCTCTCCGAGACCAAAAAGATGAAGAACTTCTAATCTGTCTGGGACTGAGATAGATGTTTTATTTATTTTTGTTGTCATCTGAGCATAGCCCACGGTTGCTTTCAGTCACGGAGGAATTTCAGCTTCACCTACTTGGACTTCGTGGAGGTGGTCAGCAGGGCTGAGCTGGGACCTGGGTTTCAATCCTCTTTCTCTCTGAGCTGCAGAGTTTAATATGTTTATTGTGACTGAACAACATTTGTTTGTCAATTATTTTCAAATGTATGCTGAACACCCTCCGGGGCTGGGCACAGTGCTAAGCTCTAGAGACTCAGAAATGAATGATTTCTGCACTCCTATGGAGGAGCCCTAAGTTTGTCGGGGAAAGAAACATGTAGAGAGCCGGTGGTGAGCAGAAAATTTGGAACCTGGATCTGGCCTTTTCTAAGCAGGTGGCCGTCGCTGAGTGCTGGCTCAGTTTCTTCACGTGGGGATCTTCAGTACACGGGTATCTTCCATACGTGGGGATCTTCCATACGTGGGGATCTTCCATACGTGGGGATCTTCCATACGTGGGGATCTTCCATACACGGGTATCTTCCATACGTGGGGATCTTCAGTACACGGGGATCTTCCATACGTGGGGATCTTCCATACGTGGGGATCTTCCATACGTGGGGATCTTCAGTACACGGGGATGGCTAGTAAATGGCACATTTGAACTCTGACCTCCTGGAGTCCTGGGTTCGCTGTGTCCTTGCTATTGGGTGGGGCTGTTTCAGGTGGGCTGAGGTGGGAGGTGTCTTTTACCACAAGTTTGGGTCCCTTCGCGGTGCAGTCTGGCCCCCAGGGCCGCCTGTGTCCCAAGGGTTCCAGGCTGTCTGTTCATTGTTCGCTACTTCTTGTTGTCTACACTCTCCTTCTCATCTCGCTGTGAAAACAGAGCATAACCTTGGTACTACTTCCATAACCTTCTGTACCCGAAGCAAACTTACAGCTCACTGATAGTTTCCAAGGTTCTTTTCTATGGTTGCTGGAAACAGAATGAGGGCTTCTGTGCACAGGTTTGTGTTTAAAAGTTGGGTGTGAGACGAGGCTTCCTTTTTGGTTCCTGGCTTGGTCTTTCCCTACAGGTTCAAGTTTTTTAAGCCGTAATTTTTTGGGTTAATTTGTACAAAAGAGAAAACTTCAGAGAAAAATAAGACGTGAAGTGAGCATCCCGGGTGAAGAGGATTATAGAGAGAGTGTGTGTGTGAGGACTTGCGAAGAGGCGGATTTGAACGCACTGAGAATATTGCCTTTAAGGGATGATGCTGGTAAGTGAGGTAGTTAAAAAAAGACTGCACATTTCTTGACACGACTCCCTTGAGAGTTGGGGGCCTACGTCCTCTCCTTAAATCTGGGTGGGCCTGTGACTTGCTTGTAAGCAGTGGAATGCTGCATGACAGTTTCATGGCTTGGATGGAGAAGACGATGCAGCCTTTGCTCTATCGATGGGGACACTCACTACCGGGGCCCTGAGCGGCCACGCAGCGAGGAAGCCCACACCACGGGAGAGAGGGCACACGGAAGTGCTCCGGTTGAGGTCCCAGCTGACAGCTGGCACCAACCACCAGACCCGTAGTGAAGGTGCCTCCAGAAGCTTCCAGGCTCCAGCTGTTGCATCAGCTCCAGCTGTAGAGTTTCTCCAGTTGAGGTTCTAGATATTGCTGAGCAGACACAAGCAACTGCCCTTGTGCTCTGACCAAACTCCCGACCCACACAATTTGTGGGCATAAAGAAACAGTTGTTTTGAGCTGCTAAGTTTTGGGGTAATTTGTTAGGCAGCAGTAGTAGCTGGGGGCATGGGAATAAGGATGGGGGGAGGGAGGGACAGCGTTACCCTCCCTTTTCCTTTGGCACCACGTGTTCTGCCGCAGAAGATTTTGCCCTGAACCAAGACCAGGACAAAGTAAGAAGACTGGGCATAAGGATCCAGAAGAGGCCTTAGCGTCAGTTTCCAGGGAAAAGAGAAGGAGATAGGCAGGAATTTCTCATGGCCAACAGCGCTAGGCAGCCCAACCTCAATCCAGTATAAACGTACCAGTGGGGACTTCTGCGAAAGATCCTTTTTAAGAGCCAGCGTTTTAGGGATGGGGATTCTCTTTTTGCAAACTCAGAGGTATTCACCTGTTTCCTAGTCAAGATTTTTCAAAGGGAATATTTCTATATGGACTGTGGGAATGGCCATGCTCTTGAGTGTCTGAGAGTGGAGAGGAAAAGCACAGGTGAACTAATGGGCAGGATTGCTCTGTCGAGGCCAGGTTAGGTCCACAGAACCACAGTAGGGAGAGGGTCATTGTCCCGACCAGAGCTGGGCTCAGCCATTGAGAGTCAGGGACTCCGCTCCAGAAGCCCCGCCGCAAGGTACAGCGTGGTTCTCACAAGGCGCCCAGATACCGCTACAGAAATAAGGAACCGCAGGGATCTGGTGCCGCAAGGTACAGCGTGGTTCTCACAAGGCGTCCAGATACCCCGCTACAAAAATAAGGAACCGCAGGGATCTGGTGCCGCAAGGTACAGCGTGGTTCTCACAAGGCGTCCAGATACCCCGCTACAAAAATAAAGAATCGTGGGGATCTGGTGCTCACTAGACCCAGTATGAAGTTTTCCCCTAGGATATAATTTATAGATTAATCTATTTTTAAAAGTAAGTAAAAAGATCTCAACTAGGGTAGAAAAGGTTTCCAGCTCAAAAGGTTTCTTAAAATGTTCTTATGAATAGACTGTTTTTCTAATTTCTGCCCTAAGTTTGTATATGATATATTATTACACCAGAATGTGAAACCAGCCAAATGAGCCCCAGGAAGGAAATATTGCTCCAAAGTAAATATAGGACCTTGGTTAATACCGCATGATCAGATATCTTGCGAATAAGACACACAATTAAACTATCATCGTGTATGAGATTGGGAGTTACAGATTGTACGAGATAGTCCCACCAAGCTCAAGTGGAAATATGATACACTTTCTGAGCCTTGGGAAGCATTCTGGGAAAATGAGACTTTGAACCTGTACAGGGAGGCAAGCATGCTTATAGAGAAATATGGCTGAAAAGTAGGGGACACACAGGAACAAAAGCAGATCATAAATCTTTAATGTAGGGCAAATGTTTAGCAAACCATTGTAGCTGCAGGAAGGGATAGAACGTCCGGGGACGGGAGGCGATTCTCAAATTCTAGTAAGCACCCGGCAGAACAACACTTGCGGGTTAAATGCTCTTAGAGCGTGTACGTATTTAAAAGAACCTTCTCACAGAAAAGAAACTCAAAGCGAAACAAGGGAACTACTTACGTTAAGCAAAGCAGTGAAAAGCCACTAAATGAAAGAATTAAGGATGGGCAGGCATTTAAAAAACTCATTAGTGTGTGATTTTTACCTTGCCACATACATAATTTAAGAGAAAGTCTACTTTAAGGAAAGGGTAGGAAAATGGAAACTACAAACCGAGAGACAATAAAACAAACTCTAAGAAAAAACCTTCTTACTGCATAGCTTAAAATAAGTTATTGTTTGGACCTGCAGACATTTTTTATTGTAAAAAGTTTTTACATTGTGGTATTACTTTATTTTAATGAGGCAGCTCAGACAACTTGGGATATATGTTTAGATAAAGGTTAGGAAGAGACACGGTGTCTTCAAATAAATAAGAATTATTAGATAGAAAAGAGTCAAAGATGTCCCTAGAAAACCAGTCTGACTTTCTTTTCCTTTTTGCTGGGGTAAAGTCAGTATAAATACCTTTTATAGGTAATGAACAACTGTTCTTTGCTTAATATAGATGGGACCCTGCTCTCCTGACATTGTGTGTTTTTTCGTTTTTAAGCGTTTGCGTTCTCTTGGGTCTTACAGATGATGGACACGAGTCTGGCCGAGTTGCAGACCCTGGTTTTAAAGGATCAAAGACTGAAACGGAGCTAATTTCCGACAATGATTCTACGGCCTGGAGAGTTAATCAAGTAGGAGAAGATGGCCTATCGCGATGTATTGAACTAATTAAAAATAAAAACAATAAAAAGCATGTCTCAGAGCATGATACAAATTATTATTATTCTCTTTTGCCTTGAAAAATATTTAACCTGACTCTTTTCTTTTGAAGGTTAACCAAAGCTCAGTACGTTTTCTTAACTGGTTTATTAACTTCTCAGATCCTGGGATAATTCATATTCAGCCTTTCTTATGTAGGCTTACATTCATATCCTTGTGCAACCCATGGTATCAGATTGGGTTTTCTTACTAAAAAGAAGAGAGTTGGTGTTGGAAGAGAGCTTGAAAGGTTACCTGGTCTTGCCTTCAGGAAGCTGTATTCTAAGTCAATAAATGAAGACATGTAGCCTCCAGACTGGGAGGAGGTTGTAGACCACGGGCTGCCAGTGAGGTCACGATGGGGCGGAATCTCATTGCCTAAATTCACAATCCGGAAATCCGGCCTTCGTCTGCTTCAACAGTGATCACGCTGTGGGGAAGAGGGCATGGACCCACGACACAATTTCCATGAGAATGACAATTACGAGAACTGCATTAATCAGGAGAGTGCATTTTTTTTTTTTTTTTTTTTTTTTTTTTGTGGTACGTGGGGGGCCTTTCACTGCCGTGGCCTCTCCCGCTGCGGAGCACAGGCTCCGGACGCGCAGGCTCAGCGGCCATGGCTCATGGGCCCAGCCGCCCCGCGGCATGTGGGATCTTCCCGGACCGGGGCACGAACCCGTGTCCCCTGCATCGGCAGGCGGACTCTCAACGACTGCGCCACCAGGGAAGCCCTGGAGGGTGCATTTTTAACGACCTTTGATCATAAGCTCCTTCTCTACAACAGCTCTCCTTTGAGGTCTTGCAGGCCTTCTACTCACCTTTTATAGGAATTTTTAGAAGACGCTGGAGTTGGGAGATGCCCCAGCCGACCAGGTCTGTCAAAACCTCCTTATGCTCTACCTCCCGACCTGTTTGAATGGCTTTATTGGTCATGGTGAGTGTACGGCCTGTGTAATGAAAGTGTCGGCCTTTGAGTAAAGAGCCCTCTAGTTCTAATTCAGTCGAGGTTCGTAAGTGGAACACTTTTTCATGAATATTTTTAGTTCTAATCAAGGACCCCTGGACTCAGAAGTGAGGTTTTCCTAAATATTTGTACAGGAGAGAAAAACCCCCGGGACAGATTTTATCTGGCTCGCTGAATACTTTTGAAGTCTTGGTAAGACTGGACATTTTGTAGGCCTTCCTTTCTGTGTCAGAGAAAGTTTCAACAAGGCAGGCAGCTAGATAAAAGAGAGATCCCGGCCTATTTGGAGATGAAAGTGTTCAAACTCGGGAATGCCAAATTCATCAGAGAATATCGCCTCAAAGGGAATGTTTGCTTTCCTTTGAAAATTCATTGTTATAAAGCTCTTTGTGTCATTAGGCTAGACGTGTGGTTATTGAGAAGCACTAAAAATAATAAGGGGACACTTCATCAAAGGCATCCTTTTACTATAGGTATAAAATCACCTAATGCTAGGTGACTTTGTTGTATTGAAATTGTGAGATGTGTATATTCTAGGTGTCTGGCTTCCCCATGAAAAGACAATCTGTACCCATCAGCATGTCTAACCAGGAACGCTCCCATGCAACTACGGCATGGAGAAGAGTTGAGGGCTTTTTTTTCCCTTTTTTAAAATTTTTGGAAACATGGAGAATATTTTACACGGGAACTTCAGAAGAAAGACCTATTCTTCTGCTCCATTTTTGGCCAGGTTGGTCCTGACCTTTGATAAATGGCAAACTCACTTCATTAACCAACCCTGAGCAGGTCCAGCCACTGACCCTGCTTGGGCTCCGCTCTGGGCAGGAAGCAGTTTTCCCCGAGGCCAGATCTCATTCTCAAGACTGAACCCTGTTGAGATACTGAGGCACTAAATCGATAGCTGGTGTTCAGTCAGCCCTGGAAAGAAGACAGTTATCAGCAGGAGCTCGGGTGAAGGTGGGTGACAGCAGATGCAACTGTGGTTATTTTCCAAAGGACCAGCGGCCTCTGAAGTGTGATGCTGCTTCTCTGACACACCCCAGATCTGCCTCCTCAAGTCTAGTTTTGTGTCAGGCTGGGCCTGTCCTCAGAATATGGTGAACAATTTTGTTCTTGAAACAAGAAAATGTGAAAATATTCACGTGTGTAGTCAAAATGCATATAAAGCCAAAAACAGTTGCCTACATTAAGAGGGAAAAACACTCAGCTCAGGAAGACATGACTATCATGTACCACTGAGCAATGGACCATCTCTGACCAGTCATGGCTTTCTTCAAGAACTGTATTCCCCCTTCTCCCCGTCCCCCAGAGCCCACAATGTAAAACGAGGAAGTCAAACGTGGACATGGAGTTTTTAAAACATAGAAAGGATCCTTTGATAAAACATGCAAAGGAAGGCATCTTCCTGATAAGAATAAGGGATTGAAAATGAAAAGACCATTTCCTCCAAGAAGTCATCCTGGATTTGGCAAGAATAGTATTGGATTTCCCCCTCACCACCACGTGTCTTCCACTTAATGCTGAAAGTTATAACAAAGCCTAAGTAAATATATTATATGGGCCTTGATTTCAAAGCTCCGGGAAGCCCATATCCTAAAATAGCAGAGAGGCAGGAGAATAGAAGCATTTTTAAAAGTCAGATAACGATCAGACCCAACATATCTACATGTGCGATCAAATTTCCCTATGAAAAAGAGGCTAAGGGTTTTTTTCCCTGTACAGAAATACTTTTCCGAATGTAACAGAAAAATTTGCAAACAAGTTGTATGTAAATCAAGGCTTTGTAAATAATCGCAATCACATTTTAAATGTCTTTGCTTTTTAAGAAGAATTCTGATAGCACAGGGAACTATATTCAGTAACTTCTAATAACCTGTAATGGAAAAGAATCTTAAAAAGAATATATATATATGCACATATATATATATATGAATCACTGTGCTGCATACCTGTCTCTCTGACGTGGGGTCATTATTTTCTGTTAAGTCCTTCCATTGAATTTAATGCTGGTTTCAGTTTTGATTGTGTTCAAGGCGCACCCATGCTGTGGAGGTGAGACGGTGGAGGCCTCTTCACGTACAGGTTTCTGCCCGTCTGTGACAGATTCACACCCCTTTAGGGACCAAAGTTTAATCTAGAAACTATTATGGAAGAAAAGAGCCACACACGTGATTCAATCATCAGAACGAGTGTATCCGGATGAATGAATCGTGTGTGGACTGGTAACCCTAGTGCTACGTACTTTGGAGATCAGGATAATTAGTTCACCAGCTAGTGAACCTCAGAGCACCGGGAGCCAGAAGACACCTGTGCACATTTCTCAAGCCTACACCTAAACCTTGCGGCTTGGCAAAGGGGTCTTGGAAACATTTCCTTTAAAAGCCAGTGGACTGTCTTTCCCCAAAGGTACTAGGACAAAGGTGGGGAGAACAGAAAGCAGGGCCTTCTCCGCTTTGGAGACTCTGATGCCGGTGCCAGGGATCCAGGACACTGGGGTCTCTGGGATGAGACACACACCACCCACTCCCCGCCACACACACTGAGCCTCCCAAGTGCATGAGCCGTGGAAGCTCCAGGTCTGGGGCCAAGACCCCAGAGTCCTGACACGGTGGAGTCCATAAGTGGGGGCCATTGTCCTTTCCTCCCTGCATACTCACAACTGAAACAGAGGGGAGCTTGTCCTTTCAACGGGTTCTGGGTAGAATGCATTCTGTTCAGTGGAATCTTAAAAAAAAAAATTCAAGATCCCTGTGGCAGGTATCAGTCATTGGTTTCCAGTTACTCAAGTTTTTACAAGTCTTAAGGATCCTATAAACTTTGAGAGTTGTAGTAAAATATTTATAGAGCAAGTCAAAGAAAAGCATAAAACAGTGTCTAGGTGAAATTCTGACGTGACCAAAATTCCTTTCTACCTCTCTTGCTTTTTGATTCATGAGGGTCTAGGTACCCGGCTTGGTGAAACATCAACTCGTTTCACCCCGTGCGCCTGGACTGGTGTGATTTCCACAGCTGCTATATTATTTCATTTCTTTTCTTCCAGGTCTTAAGAAATCCAAGAGATGATTTTGATGAGGAAGCATGGCCCAAACTCACACCAGTGCCATAGCTGAAATCTCTCAGGTCACTACCCTCCTGAATTTTCCTGGGAAAGGGCTTTGGAGTCACTTTTCCCCTGTGTGCGAGAAACCCTAGGGTAGTCACTGGTGGTTCAGGTTTTTAGGCAGGTGTAAAACAGAGGCCACCCAATGCTTCCAGATGCTCTTTAGTGAAGCTCTCATCAGATCCTGGTGCAGCTCCATCGGAAAGAGTCACCTTGTGCCTTAGTACCTTTACATTCTCCACCAATACTTAGGTCCTTCCCTCCCTGGTTGGGGCCCGGGGCCTTTAGTGACAGGGTGCTGTCCATCAGCTGTGGCCCTGCCATTGGGCAGTGGGGACTGGTGTTCAGCAAAGTGACACAGGGTCCATAAACATGCACAGGGCAGGAAAATTCTATCGCATATAAATGTGTGCAATATTATTCCAGGAAAAACGTGAATGTTTTGGAAGTCATAAGGGATTTCCTAAATGACTGTGGTGCACAGCAGTCAACAGGGTTTTGCTCAAAGAAAGCTCTGGATCGTAACTGAACGTGTGTTTAGGAGGCAAGGGAAGGTCAAGAACCACAGGCAGAAGTCATGTCTTGTTTGGTCCTGCGACCATAACTCTGGGGCTGAAATGAAGTTCATGACCCTGTATGCAAAAGTATGATTATATAGTAGTGGGGTGGGTGCCTCCAAGAATATATGTGAATGAATACGTCTAAATAAACGTGACCTTCAAATTAGCCATGGTAAAAACTCTAATTACTACGATATGTGTTTGCTTAAACTGTTTTTTTTTTCTTATATCTTTTCTGAAATTCTTTACTCAACCCTTCTTATCCCCTAGAATGTTTACTTTTTTTATTTAAAACATTTTTTTCCTCTAGATTGTGATATGCACGCCTCCTCTGAGCCTCTTGGGGTTTTGCATACATTACTAGTGTAACGATTCCCACTTAACACTGTAATTAGTTATTTTCTGGGTTTGTGCCCAATAAGGGAATGTATCCTGACACAGAGTAAAAATGTAAAAAAAAAAAATTGTGTGGAGTGGATGGCCTTCTTGCCTAATATTTCAGGGTAAACATTTTGTTTTACGCCAAAGCAGCGTTACCCAAATTGATCACAGAAAAATCTGTTTTCAAGTGATTTTTGGTTGATTTTTAAGAATCAATGCACCTTCTTGGTATCAAGATTTATAACCATTGAGGTGATTTTAAAAGAATGTGCTCCTGGCTCTGAAGGCAATTCCAAAGGAGGAATTTCCAAAATTTTTCTGAGCCGTGACTGCGTTATTGTGCAGTGATGCCCCAGTGGAAAAATATTTTTTTAAAGCAGTAGAACCGTTCTTTAAAAGTGGCTAAGAGTTACTGGAGGCTGAGAGATCCACTCACTATTGTGGCAAACTTCCTTTGCTTTGGGAAAAATCAGCAGAATTTCAGTTTGTCCAAGAACGTTCATTTGTGTCAAGAAAGTCATCATCCGACTCTAGACATTGTAAGCTGAGATGTGATGTGTTCTATTTAATATAAATCAAGCCTAGTCTTAGGGGGACATTGTCCTTGCAGCCTCTTTGAGTAGGGATTTAGATTTTAGTGATTGTCTCTGAAACAGGTCTAGGGAGACGTGTGTATCTGTGTGTGTAGGTGTATGTGCATGTTTAAACAAACATTTCATCAACATTTTCGTGTAAGGATATTGCAAAACCCAGAAGGTAGCCTGGCTGTCTCTTCACTTCAAATTGGGGGAAGGACCAGGAAGATAAAAGGACCAGGTTTGGCCCAGTGCCGTCTAGGTTAGAGCCCCAGGCAGGGCGTGATGAAGACCGGTAGACGGAAACGAACCCCTGATTCTTGGGGTTGGTGTCTGGGGCCATGGAGGCTGCATGGCAGCTGGTGGTGGTTTGAGGGTCCCTCTTGTAGGAAGGGGAAGATCCTTTTCCCAGTCATCTCAGGGAGGAAGAAGCAGGCCTGGCCCTGACGTTGGGGGCTGTGTGCCGAGAGCTGTCTGCAGGGCAGGGGCGGGAAGGCGCCTGCAGACACGTTGACCGTAGGCTGAGCTGGCTGGGTCACGTTCAAGTGAGCCCAGAGCGATGGACGGGGCCTGCGGTCGGCTTTTGGAGCTGTGAACCTCCAAAAGCACCTACTAGAGCATCTGCTTTAATAGGCGTGTACGTGTCTCCTAAGTTGCGTCAACACCAAGCCTTCCGTAAAATTTTATTAAACCATCTGACTGTTCCTCGCTGTGCTTCGCGGAATTAAAGGCAGCGCTGGGGTCTGTACGCGGGGTGCCTTGCTGTGGGGAGGGCAGAGTGGCCCGGGAAGGGAGGCTAGTTTCCAGCCCACGCCAGGTGACCTGCAGAGCTTGGAGTCAGGGCGGCTGGAGGGACGACCAGTGGCCCCTGGGAGGGATGCGCTCAGCCAGCCTCCAAAATGGCCCCGGGGGAGAACAAGGGAGAAGACAGCTCTGGGGTCTCGAGGGGATTGGGCTTCAAAGTCACAGCAATTTGGGTAACTAAGGGAACATGATCGTTCTGGCAATTACAGGTGGGCGAGGTCTGGAACACACGGATTCTCCTTGGAAGAAGTGTAGAGCCGGACAAGGGGGTTGCTTCGAAGGGGCCGGCATTACTGGCTTACTGTCTGTAAGACACCTGTTATCTAATGGAAAAGGTACACGGAGACAATGAAATCCCATACTTTACCTGTATTTAGAGATTCTCACTATGTAGGTGAAATAGGTGAAAACCGAACATTAACCGAAATGTTGAGTTTTCAGTGGGCTGTTGGGTGCTCTCTGCCCTAACCCTCTTCCTCTGCCCGTTTCTCACTCCTCCACCTCCAGAGTCCCCCAGCAAGTCTTTCCTGTGCCACAGACGTCCCAGAGCTGCCCCTTCTCCCACCTCTGTTGCCATCTCTCCAGCCTGTGTCACCACCCTCTCCTTGGTCTCTTGGCAACACGGTCCTCGAAGGCAGCAGCGAGATCTTTTTAAAACGCGAGGCAGATCATGCCATTTCCTGCTGAGAGCTCCCCAAACAAGCCACATCCTTCCACTTCCAGAAGGTTCTCTGGAGCCCCGTCTCCCAGGCCTCCCCTTTGCTCCCGCCTGACAGCCACACAGGCCTTTGGGACGCTGGCCTCTGCTCTCTCCCCTCGGGGCCTCATGCTCTCTCAGGCTTCTGGTGTGAACAGTTCCTCCTCAGTCAGATGTCACCCAGTGTCACCTCCTCAGAGAGGTCTCCCCTGGGCAGTGTCCCCGCCCCCCCCGCCCCCCGCTACCACATCTGCTTATTCAGAGAAGCTGGCAGACGCTCGGCTCACTCATGTCTTTTGCATCCGCCTGTCTGTCTCCCCCTTGTAAGTTCCGTGAGTGTCCTGTGCCCCGCGGCACCCCCAGCGCCCAGCACGCGGCAGGGCGATCAGATCAGCGCTGAAGAGGTGAACGGAGAATGTGCGCCGGACACCGGGCTGCGGCAGAGCCCGCGACAAAGTAAAAGTCCTCCCGAGCAAGTGTATACACTTCGGACGAAGGGCGAGCGGAACAGGGAGCCCAGAAGGACACACACACACTCCCTCGCTCCCAGCTCTTCGCCCCGGGCTCAACGTGCCCCCCGCAGTCCATTCAGCGTCCCCCTTGGTGGTTCCCCTCCCTGAGCCGACACGTCCACGAACAGCGTGGCCCTCCTCTGCTTCCCGGGCCGGTCAGGGAGCCTGTCTAGGGTCCCCGTGGTCCTCCAGCGCTCAGTCCTCTGGTCCCCCCGCGGCCGGCCCACCACGCACGCCGCCTCCCCGCCTCCCTGCTGGGCAGCGCGCAGCTCCGGGGCCGGTGGAAGGCGGTGAAGGGCCCACTTTCCAGCCTGGGCTGCATCTCTTCCCACGGCCCCGGGCTTTACCTGCTGCCCAGGATGCCCGCCTTCCAGGGGCACTCTCGAGGGTGACAGCACTCAGAGTTTCTTTCTTCGACCTGAAGTGGTCTTACAACAGACCCCCTCGGGCCACCGTCCCGAGGGAAAGAAGCATCCTCCCCGTCCCCTGCACTGACATAAACGCAGAAGCCTCTCAAAGATGGTACCTGCTTCCTCACTTCAAAAAAATCTACATAAACATGGCCCGCTCACAAGGGGCTTCAAAACTCTTACCCGAGCCGGTCAGTTTCTCTGTCTCTCCAGGTTGCCTGGAAGCGCGGAGGGGGCTTTGGGCCAGGCAGCTTCCCTCTCCCCTGAGCCCCAGGCAACCGGCTTGCCACAGTCAGGGTGTGTTTTTGGTAGAACTGAGCGCGCGTGTTGTCAGCGATTTTCTAGCGAATAGACCCCCAAACAGGGAGCAGTTTATGGCCATCTTACTAGTCTGACTGCAGTGCCAAGTCAGAAAAGCGTTCAACCCGTTTATGCTGATTATTTAAAAATAATAGACAATCCGAGCACATTTCAGATTTGCAAGACAGTCTTTGAGGAAACTGTGTCCTGGGAAGGGATGAGAAAGCAGGTCTGGAGTGACGCCAGGCTGCTGTCGGCCAGCCGGTCCCTGAAGTCCCTGGAGGAATCACCTCGAGGAGCCAGCATGTCCCACGTCTGGGGTGAGGTGGGCGGAGGGCCTTGCTACTGGCGATGTCACACTCCTGCCCTCTTACGTATCTTGTGTCCTCAGTCCCAGGAACACAGCTTCATAAAAATATTCCTCTCACTGAAACTGCCCATTAACCTTTCTAAGTTGGCTAATGATTAATGCCACTAGCTTCTGGATGGGACCACAGTTCCCCGAGAAGGTATGGTGTCCACAAAAGGGTGGGTTGTAAGGACTCTGCAAACCTAGCCTGCTGTCCTCGGTCTGTCTGCTTGTGGCGCTAATGGTTTTACCCCCTCCATCGTCCCTTTTATTGCAGCCATAATTACACATCTGGTCGGTCAGCACCTGCCCTACTGCTGGGGAGAGAGAACCCAGATAACAATGTCAAGTTTACCAGACCTACACGATGTGGACGTCACCAATTACGCGGCAATGTTGCATCTGGAAACCAAAGTCTCCCGGGGCTGGGGAACAGCCCAGCCACGGTTTCTTAAGGTCTGCTCTGATTTCCTTTACCCTTGGCATGGTTCTATCAGATTGAACTTGTTTGAGATTCCCATTTCAGGGGTCAAAAGTTGGCGGAATATCAGCAATTTCATGGGGTTCAACCCCCCATATTTTGTTCTCAATTCTTCTAGAGCAGGGATGTCAGTCACAGGTCAAAGGTAACAGGCAAGAATAAACTCAAGTAGGAGGGACGTCAGCGTTAGGGGTAGCACGTGTCCAATTCTAAATTGCCCCAGTTGTGTGCTTCTGCATTACTATTGTATGCATGTGTGTTCTGAACAGTTTCCACTTCTTGGGTTGAGATATTCAAGGTAATGAGTTCATAAATTTTCACGTCATTATGGTGCCTAAAAAGAGTTTTCATGGTATTTTCATTAAGTTACGAAGGGCGACGAGGTTGTATTTACAAAAGGAATGACTGTAGTCTTGGAGGTCATGTGGGAAACGGCAAGTAACAAAGTGCTGTGAACAAGGTCAGGAAGTCTTGTCGGAATTAACAGCAGGTGAACTTGGAAACAGCGGAAGTCACTGCTTGTCCCAGGCGTTGAGTAGAGCTTTATCACTTGCTGACCCGCCACGTGACACGTCTTTACATGTATTTTATCTTTCCATCCTCCTAAAAGTCCACCGGGACAGGCATTATTATCCATAGGTGGTGGATGCTCTGACATTCTTAAATAAAGTGTGAAGGTCCGTATTGCTAGACATCGGCAGAGTCAGAATTTACACCCAGGTTCATCTTAGTCAAAGCCTTGCCGTTTCCTTACACCTGGGAAGCCTGGAGGACCTGTTCTTGAGATGGTCCGGGGCTACGCCCTTGGTGCTGGCCTACTCAGAAGTGTCCCAGCGTGGGACTGTGCACACGGCTGGAACTTTCCTATCTCCTGACCCACTCCGCAGGTAATTGAGCAGGTCTCCCCCAGTGCAAAGCACAGGGTTTGGGTTGCACTAACATTTGCCTCTAGACACTGCTGCTCCTGGGGTCATTGCTACTCCTGGGAGAGCTTGGAACGCCATGGTCGACGAAGCACATTCTTTTAGTAGTGTCTCTGATGGCCTTGTTAGCTGCATTTTCTCGTCAGGAATCCAGGATTAAAGGAGTTCTAAATCACCTTCGTGCAAGGCAAAATGGAGCACTGTTCGAGCCTTAAACCACCAAATTCTTTTCCAGTCACGTGGTGGCTGTAGGTCGATGAGCCGTTAAATCAAGTAACAATTATGCCAGTACTCGAGGGGGGGTCTGCAGAGGGAATTATGCCGGTACTCGAGGGGGGGTCTGCAGAGGGAATTATGCCGGTACTCGAGGGGGGGGGGGTCTGGAGAGGGAATTATGCCGGTACTCGAGGGGGGGTCTGCAGAGGGAATTATGCCGGTACTCAAGGGGAGGGGGGGGGGGGTCTGGAGAGGGAATTATGCCGGTACTCCAGGGGGAGGTCTGCAGAGGGAATTACGCCGGTACTCGAGGGGGGGTCTGGAGAGGGAATTATGCCGGTACTCGAGGGGGGTCTGCAGAGGGAATTATGCCGGTACTCGAGGGGGGGTCTGCAGAGGGAATTATGCCGGTACTCAAGGGGAGGGGGGGTCTGGAGAGGGAATTATGCCGGTACTCCAGGGGGAGGTCTGCAGAGGGAATTATGCCGGTACTCGAGGGGGGGTCTGGAGAGGGAATTATGCCGGTACTCGAGGGGGGGTCTGGAGAGGGAATTATGCCGGTACTCGAGGGCGGGTCTGCAGAGGGAATTATGCCGCTACTCGAGGGGGGGTCTGGAGAGGGAATTATGCCGCTACTCGAGGGGGGGTCTGGAGAGGGAATTATGCCGCTACTCGAGGGGGGGCCTGGAGAGGGAATTATGCCGCTACTCGAGGGGGGGCCTGGAGAGGGAATGCATACTTTGGATGCTGGCTTTTACTGCCGTGTTGATTCTCAGAGTGATTCTGCTTTAATCATCTCTCATGGTAAGGGTCATGGATAAATACTGCTTTCACATGTACACACAAGTACTGGACTTGGAAATAATGGGGATAAAGGCAGTAATTTAATACGTATTAACTTGTTTGCTGATTTATTCTGCATCTGTCACAGCCTGCAAACCCCAGCAACCTCGTAACTGCTAATTCTGCCCCGTTGCTGACATGCAACAGAGACAAACGCCAAAGAGAAAGCGTGGAAGCTCAGCTGGGCCTCAGATGGGAAGTGGGCGCATTACTGTTGACGGTGGAATGTCCCCTGGAAACCGAGCCAGACCTTGTGGGGCTCCCGGGTACAAATCCTTTCTGTGTCCCTGTTTCTTGTTTGGTAGGAAATAGGCATCATTCAGCCTCCTAGACCTTCCTTGAGTACCAAAGGGCCGATTCAAACAATTGCTAATCAGCGGAGGAAAGGGGCGCAGGAGCAAAGGAAGAACGATGGTGGGTCAAGTAACAACAGTCGAGGAACTATAGTGGGTCCTGGTTCCTCCTCAAAGGATACACAGAACGATACCTTTGAGTTCCTTCTGCAGGAATTATGGTCCGCACCCAGGGGGAGGATGGTAACTTCAGGCTGAACAAGAGTCCTGGAGCCCCGCCCCGTTACCTCACCACCGACCAATCTGAAGAAAGATGCACACCCTGCAGCCCTCAGCCCAAATCTTGCCCATAAAACCTTCTCTCTGAAAACCACCCAGGAGTTCAGGTTTCTGCAGCAGGAGCCCTCCGCTCTCCCTGCTCGGCCCCGCAGTAAACCTTTCTCTGCTCCAAACTAAGACATTTTGGTTTGCTTGGCCTCCCTGTGCGTCAGACACATAAACTTGTGTTTCGTAACGCCCTCATTTCTATTTGCGATCGAGTCAGCAGTGTGCACAGAATTTCCTCAGGAAGGGAAAACAGACATATATAAAGTAGCATTCGGTCTACATTTTTGGCCCTTTGCTCGCTGAATGACTAGCTGTCACAGCCCCAGCGGCTCCGTTCACTTCAGCCACTGGGTAGGGTGCTTGGAATAGTAGGAGTTCACATTACATTTGAGTGATAGATGTTTGCTGGGTTCCTATCCCTGTATTAGTGACAGAAGAAGCATAAGGTACTTACATTGTCTTTGTGGAGGTGATGGACAGCGGTGAAGTAATTAGACCTGAGGCATTTGTTTTTCTTTATTTATCTGGCTGCACCAGGCAGCTTGTGGGATCCTACTTCCCCGATCAGGGATTGAACCAGGGTCGCGCCAGTGAAAGCGCCGAGTCCTAACCACTGGACCACCAGGGAAGTCCCCAGACCTGAGGCATTTACAAAGCAAAACTAGGAAGGTTAAGAAGAGTAAATTGAGGTTAAGCAAGAACCCAGTTAGTTACTACAGACCCCAAATGGCTGAACTTCTGGGGGGACACGTTTCACGGATCTGAGCTGAGGGGCAGAAATGGCGCAGACAGTGGTGTCTGGGGGACCCCGAGTTACGCGCTCAGTGGCTCAGCATGTGGCCTTCCTGCTGTTCACAAGGCTAACTGTAGCCACCTCGCAGAGGTTGCAGAGGTTAGCGATGAGGTAAGCAGGGCCACGTGGAATGCCTGGCACAAAGTGGGGGCCAACACACGGCAGCCGCCTTGGTCACCGTGCAAGAGGCAGGACATGAAATGGAGCTCAGAGAGGGACCAGAGTTTCAGCAAGTGGTGGGAGAGAGAAAGGCACGCTCCATGCTGCCGTGTGGAGCCCTCACCCCTTTACTCTCACAGCTGTGTAGCTTTTCCATTACACGAATATTCTAGTTTATTTAAGTTAGTTCCGCCTTCTGGCTACTGTGTGTTAGTTTCCTAGTGAGGCCGTAACCAACGATGCAGATTGCATGGCTTTAGACAACAGAAATGTATTCTCTCGCGGTTCTAGAGGCTAGTCCAAAATCAAGGTGCCGGCAGGGCTGAGCTGTCTCTGAAGACTCTTAGGGGAGACTCTGTTCCCTGCCTTTCTCTCTGCTTTTGGTGTTGCCCGCCATCCTCCGCATTCCTTGCTTGTGTCTGCCTCTGTCTTCACACAGACTTCTCCTGTGTGGAGCTCTTCTCCTCTGCTTATAAGGACACCGGTCATCTCAGACCAAGGGCCTGCTCTAATCCAGTGGGACCTCATCTTCACTTAAATAACTACATCTGCAGCTACATTATTTCCAAATAAGGTCACCTTCTGAGGCTTTGCGGGAGGACATGGATTTTAGGGGGCACCGTTAGACCCAGTCCACGTGGCTGTGAACATTCTTGCACCTGCCTGCTGGGGCTCCTGTGCGCGGTGCCTGTGAGCCAGGCCTCCATGTGAACATCCTTCCGCTGGGATCCCCGGGTCCTAACGTCTGTGCGTCCTCCGCTTTCACAGGATTAAGCCAGATTGCTTTCCTGGTTAGTTATGCCAAATTACACTCCCACAAGTAGTGTGTAAGAGCTCCTGTGACTATCAGCTTAAAAACATTTTGCCAACCTACTGTTTGTCAAGTGGTACATTTTTTCTTTTTTGGGGTCATGCCGTGGGACGTGTGGCAGCTCAGTTCCCCTGTCAAGTGGTACATTTGTGTGGCTTAATTTGCGTTTCCCTAATTCATATTCCTCATTTATTTTCTCCTTTGTAAAATACCTGTTAATGTCTCCTGCCTGCTCGCTTGTTGGGTTGTTTGTTTTATCCTTAACTTTTTGGAGGAATTCTCTGTCAGTATATAAATTGCAAATATTTTCTTCCAGTTTGTGGCTTGCGTTTTCAACTTTAAGGGATCTTTTGATGAAAAGAAGTCCATGATTTTAATGAAGCGAAACTTAGTACTTTTCTTTAAGTTTGGGATTTTTGGTGTCTTAAGAAAATCCCTCCTGCTACTTTGAAGCCATAAAGATATTTCTCTTTACTTTCTTTTAAGATTGTAAAGTTTTGTCTTTCACGTTCGAGTCTATAGGCCACCAGGAAGTGTTCTGTTATGAATGGTGTGAGGATGAGATCCAGTTTCATTTTTTTCCAGTAGGGGTAAACAGTGATATCTGTATCACTTTACCTTTCCCCACTGATAGTCAATGTCACCCCTGTCATCTTAAACAAATATCCACGTGATTAAATCTGTTCAGGCTCTCTGGTCACTTGTCATCTGGCTGGTCATTTGAGTTGTTTTTCAAATGTTTGCTATTATCAATGATTGTGTGAACGACAATTTTGCATGTCTATATTCGGTACGTCTCTGCTGTTCATTTCCTTAAACTTCTGGATGCAATTTTGCGTGTCAAAGAGTAAAGGCATTTTGTTTTTATTAGTTTCTCCTCATGTTAGGGACCCTCCCTCAGCCTGCTGCCCTGTTCAGCACGTGGACAGCTCCCTCACCCCTTCAGACTCCCCAGGGTGAACCGAGGGAAGCTCTGTGGACAGGGGTCCACCTTGTTCATTGCTGTATGCTTAGCATAGTCACTGGTACATAGTAGATGCTCAATAAGGCTTTATTGAATGAATAACTGTGCTTCTCATTTTTTCACCAGCTAGTTTTACCACTAAAAAAAATCCACTTTGTGAACTTCTAAAGGCCCCATCCCTAGTCCACTGTGGGATGGAGCCCAGGGTGTGTGAAGACTCTGGGGTGCCTACAAACCCTTCCCTTCAGTCACGCCTTCCTACAGCCCAGCACAGAGCTCTGTGAGCTGAATTTCCACAGTGATTTCCAGCACCTCAAGCCAAACAGAGTCCGTCTTCATGGGTTTTCTGCTTCCTAAGTGGAATGTAACACCAAATTGTGCCCTGCATGGAACTGGTTATACAATTATACAACCAGGAACATATTGTCTTTATGCCGTTGGGTGAGGACATGAGCTGCAGAATCTAACAGACCTGGGTTACACGTTAGCTCTGCTATTTGGTAGCTAAGGAAACTTGGGAAGTTTTATCTCCTCGTTTGTGAAACGTGGACAAGAATATCTCGCTCTGGGTGTTCCTGGGAGGGTTAGACGAGAGATCATGTATGTAAAGTGCTTAGTACAATGCCCGGCCCATCAGAATAAAGGCTACAGATGTTAGTCGTTAATAATGGTGAGCGTGGCAGAGAGCTTAGAAGGCCTGTGTGCATCAAACTGCTTTATAACTCAGTGAAAATGGAAACGCACTTCCAGGAGTGAGGAAGGGGAAAAAAGCTGTATTTTTAATCTGTTTTAACAAACTGGCTTTTAAAATTGTTGTGGCTGTTACTATGAGCTTTGATCCCTATACATTTCTTCTGCCTGGTCTAGGAGTAGAGTACCAGGGGGCCAGTAATGACTCCTTAAAGACAAGTGTTAGGATGGGGGGCAAAGAGTTGAGAGACTAACAAGCTTCCCCCAGGCAGGCTGCCCCCTACAAAGCCCCAAATCACCCCCTGTCCATCTCCCCCTCTCTGTGGTTTTGCCTTTGAGCACACTTCATCAAAAGCCACATCCTGGACTTCCTGACACAGAGCTAAATGATAATGAGGTCTGGAGAGCTTAAGCCACGTCAAAGACATCACTTATGGAAGCTGAGAAGTAGCATAAGAAGAAATAAACCCAATGAACGGTCTCCTCGGATAGTAAAATGGACACTACAAGAAGTTATAAGAGATTTTGTGAGCTGTAATATCCTTAGGAGGAATACAATTAAAACGTTTTTGTTTTGTTTTGTCTTTACAACCTTTCACCTCTGATCAAAAGAAATAAAAATCCTCCTTCAACGTGACCCATGCCGATGGGCAAATCACTAGCGATGCCACCTTTTTCAGTCTCGAAGTAAACAGAGGGAGAGGAAAATTTGTTTTTCATTAGTAGAAAAGTGATCTGACTTCCAGGATTCTTGGGTAGCTGTTGCCTTGAAGGCTTGCAGGACTAGAACATCTCTTTGCTCATGAAAGTCTCATTTGGCTTCTCCTCCACAGCTGTGACGAGGACCCCCATTAGTTCCCAGAAGTGTGAACATGCACACGACGATACCTGGTGTCACGTTAGTCCCTAAGCTTCCCAAGGGATCTTCAAGACTAACAGCACTTAGAACTCTCCTCACACTGGGCTGTGGGTAGATTTCACTGAGGTTTGGAAGGAAAGATGCAGGCAGGGCGTTCTACGTGCTCTTCCCAGGTCTTCCCCCGCAGGCCCCCTCCGGGCTGCCTGTCAGCTGGGTCCGCAGCCCCCCTGTCCTGGGCGCTTCACTCTCTGCTCCCTGTACGATGCACAGCGAGTCGGTACTCTTCGAACCAGAACGCTCAGGTTTGACTCAGGGTCCAGGCAGGAGGCACACCTGTGATTCTAACGAAGAGAAATGAATTACAAGGCATTGGTGACTAGAATAGGTTATGAACGAGTTAGCTGAAATGGCAGAGGGTATGTGAAGCCATCCCAGAGGTAGCAGTTGCAGGGGCAGCTCCACCCTGAGGACTCTGGGAGAGCAAAGGGAAGGACTTGGAATTAGGAGAACGTAGAAGCTTGAAGGCGGGCCTTGGAGAGCTGGTGTCTCTGAGGCTGGGACGTGATGAAGCCGGCTCCACCAGTGCTGGAAAGATCGCCCACGGGGCTCAGCCGCTGCTCCGGGAAGGAACTGCCGTGGCTGCAGGGAAGTCGCGGTACTAGGGTGATGCCCGCAGGAGCAGGAAACAGACAGGAAGGGATGAGCCCCTCCTCCCCAGTCCTGCCGGCTCCCTCCTGAGTCCCCTCCGGGCGGAAGCTAACGCAAAGCAGATGGCCCGGCAGACAGGGGTTTTGCAGCCTCCGACCCCAGCGTCCTGGAGCAGGGCACCGAGGAGCATTTGGAGCTGAGACACGACAGCCTGGTGACTGTTGCACAGACCCAAAGCCATTAGGATCCTCTGCAAAATCACAGCGTTAGGGGAGGGTTAGGGGCACCTTTAACTAAAAAAATAAGTAAAAAAACAATTAAAAGTTACCCCATCATTTTAGAGAAACAAACGTTTACAGTTTAGCAGTTCCGTTTGGTTACACCTAGGAGCTCCCTTCTCTCCTGTCCGTCCATCTCGCTACTATAATTCTAGTTAGCGTCCATAAACACTGATTTCATCATGTCACTGCCCGTACTTATAACACTCAAGTCTAAATCCTACAGACGATTGTATAATCCACACTTACCTCACACTTTCTACTCTCTGTCCCCACCCTCCCCTGCGGTCCCACCTCAGACCCGCGCTCATCATTACATACTTTGTAACAGGAATACTCTGTTCCTTCCAAGGATTCCTCCCTCTTCTCCCCAGCCCCCCAAATTTTCCTTTATTTTTGTAATTAATTCATTCTTTAATTAATCTGGGTACAGGAAGTGCATAAAAGATAGAAACCTTCTTCCCAGAAAGAGACATACAGGCACTACATTTGCACGTAATGCTGCAAATTCTGCTCGTAGACAGCCTGCGGATCCTTGCCATGGAACCTCTGAGTGTCCGTCATTCTCAGATTAGGGTCTCCTTTCAGAAAGTCTACACCAGGAAAAGTCCCCTCGTCCACTGAGCCAGCCTCAACCGCCAGCTACTCAGACCTTCTTTGATTCTGCTCCGTATCACACATTTTGCCCCCTTATTATACCAGTATAAAACAGGTGGATTTAGTTGACTAACAGTTTATGATCCATGTTCCAGCTCCTCAACTAACATAATCTTTCGTGCTCAGGGACCCTCCCTCCCACCGTCCCGGCTCCCTCCTCTGCATCACACTGTATTTGCTTTTACAATAAGAAGCAACAAGTAACACGATTTATGGACGTGATATGGTTTTAGTGCCTTTCTTGCAAGTGATAAAACATTTCTTTAAAAGTATTCCGCAATACCTACCTTTTTGCTAATCAGACAGGCGCCTCTCCTACTTCACAGGGACCTAACAGGTTTTGCAGTATTTCAGAGAAGCACAGAGTGGTGCTCATTCTGTCTCGATGTGAGAGGTATCTTTTTCTCAGTCCTCAAACCATAAATGGGAAGTTGGTTTCTGAGTCAAGAGGCCAGCACCCCAGAGACCCAGCAAACCCTTGCTGTGCCCGGTGGGGCCCTGCCTCTGTCTGGGCCTTTTCCCCATGCAGGGCTGGGCTCTATCCCCAGCCTCATGCGTGGTCAGAAGCCCTGCTGGGGGTCTGCCCCACGGGGCTCTGCCCATCAGTCCTTCTTGCATCCCTCCCCCGACTACGACTACGGAGCTCCTGCTGCCTCTGCAGCCCCTCAGCTACCCAGCACGTGGCCCTTCTGCCCCAGGGGGCTCCTGTGTCAGGCTCGCCTCTGTCCCGTGGGAGGGAAGAGAGCATCTTTGAACCGAACGCCTTATCAGGCAGAGACTGCCTGGAAGAATCAAAGGGTGGAAGGGAGGGAGGGGATCAGCCCGTTGCAGTCATGGGTGCAGTTCAAGTGCAGCCCCAGCGAAGATGCAGCGCTTCATCTTTCATCCCCTCTGGCACCCGCAGTCCTTCCCTGGCCCAGGACTGTGGGGGAACTGGCCGTGTGAAGGGGAGGGGAAAGCGGGGGAGGAAGGGGGTCTTTCAGGTGCGTCTCCTCTGTCCACCGAGCCAGATCCTCAGGTCTGTGTGATCTCGCCCTTCTGAGAGCTCTTGAAATGCCCTGAGCCTTATGGAGAAGCCCAGCAGAGCCATTTTCACTGTAGCTGGGAAACACCTGGTTTCAGCTTCCTCACCACCCACGTGCAGCTGTGTTGGCTGCCCTTGACCCCAGTTCTTCCGCCTGCTCCTTTGATATCAACATTTGTTGGGAACTGTGACTAGGGCTGGCCATGATTAACGATAGACGTCCAAGTCTCTAACCATCGGTGTTTCTAAATGTTCTTTTCTTTCAGGACGTTAGTCAGTGGCCAGTAAACTCATAGGGTGGGAGTAAAACATTAGCCTTGTAAATCCTACTCTTGAACTTCCAGGGCAAAGTCATTGCTCTCAGGCTTGGGGGGAGTAGAACCTGCATTTGTGAGCATGGACTTTGGAGTCAGATAAACCTGAGTTCAAATCCCGTTTCTACTGCTAATAGCTGTGTGACTTGGGGAAAGTCACTTGACCTGTCTGAGCCTAAATTTCCTTATCTATGAAATGGAGATTACAACGCTTAGCTGGGTCCTGTCTGCTGGAGAGCGCTCTGTCTGGTTGTGCTTCCTCGCAGCCACAGGGATCAAGCTGGCCCTCTGAAGATACGGGTATAGAAACAAGCCAAGAACTCAGGTTCCTGATGACATTGTTGAATAAACCAACCTTGAAGCCACTCAACTTCTAGACTTCTTGATGTAGCCAGTTGAATGGGGGTTACTTGCAGCTGAAAGCTTCCTAACTAACAAAACCCAAAATAGAATAACTTCACCTTAAGTGAAGTCTAAAACCGTTCCACAACCACAACCACAAACTATGTAGAAGACGTTGCTAAATATAGCAATTGGGGCGAAATCCAGGGAGGATGCGTAGGTGCGTCCTAGGTTACACTTAGGAGAGAACAATTGAAGGGCATCTCAAAGGATGCCCTTCCAAGGGAGGGACACAAAGGCAGCTGTCTTCACACTTGTTTCAGGAAATCCTTCCTTAAAAGGTTTGGATCAGGAGAATGCCACGTCTGGAAGTTTCTAGAGTGTTTTGCTCCTGAATTGTGCGAGCGGGAAGAATCGTCTGAAGTGAACGAAGATATTCCCACCTGGCACGTTTCCCCAAATTCCATTGCAATAACCCAGTGAGAGCTGATGTGGCTTTGAACAACCTTCTGCCGGTGGGGACGCGGGGGAGGAGACGGGAAGGTTTGGTGCCTTGCACGAAAGAGCAGGAAATAAAGTATCACGGAAGCCACAGGAGAGAAGCGTGTCTAGAAGGAAGCTGTGATCACCACCATCACCACCGCCATTAATGAAACCAGTGACCCAGCAGTGGGAACTGGCCTTGTGCCCCAGTGCTGCCGGACGGCTGACGTAGAGTATTCTATTTAATCCTCACACGAAGCCCACATATTGCCCCCCACTTTCTGATAAGGGGACCTAGATGTCATAGTTCACGTCCGACTGCTCATAAGAGTGGACCCAGGATTCAGGGTCTGCTGCTTCTGAAGCCTATTTCTTTAGCCCCAGGCTAATCCCGTGATAGGCGGTGATGCAGAGAATCTAGCCGGAAAGGAAGCTGTTGGAATCGGCAATTAGGAAGTCACTGGTGAGAGACGTTTCAGGTAAAGGTTGTGCTGAAGTGCGAGTGCGGGCAGTCGGTAAAGGGACCAGCCTTTGAAGAAGCTCAGGCCTGGAACTGGAGGGTGACAGCCCAGGGGGCAGACGAGGTCATAAAACGGTATTTTTTTCCATTGGGTGTCATGAGAAGGGGCTCCAGTGCTATCAGTCATAATTATGGTGGACTGGGAAACACAAGTAGAAAGAGTTCACCCTGATGTCACTTAGAAATCAAAATGTTTTGAACCCCCCAAGCCAATTTTTCTCTCATTTCATACTGAATCGTCGTAAGAGATTCAGCAATTCTACGTCTGTTAGGCTGGGAGGTCAGGACAGCTGCTGGTCACTAGAACTTGGAAGGAGAGCTTCCACCTCCCTGTAGATGTTGAGGGACCGGCCTCCGGTTAACCAGACAATTGTCTAGTCAAATTGATAATATCGGATTCAAACTGAGGGTCCCTCTAACACGAGCCCCGTGATGAGTCACATGTGAGGTTACTGTTGTGAGTGCAGTTTTCTGGCAGCCCTTTCTCGTTGAACCTGACTCAGGGTTTATTAGAAAAGCATTCTGTGGCTTGCTGGCCCCGCGAGCCGATCACCAATGCCCAAACTGCTGGTGAACTGCTTTGGTGTGAAAGCCAGCGCTCTTCTGGGGCTTCTGGAAACTTCCAATGCTCTTGGTCCTTCCAGCTCTGCCCCTGACCCTCAGGAGACTGTCCAGTCGGTAACGGGAAAAGGGGGAAGGCTGCTCACCTTCCCACTTCCTAAGGATGAGATGAATGAGGGAGACTGGAGACTGACTTATGAGGACAGCTTGTCTGCAGAGCGTTGATTGAACCCGATGATCTGGAGTTTTCCTTTTTCTCTGGTGTGGCTACCAGTGATATTCAAGCTGGTGGCTGCTTTATCCACCTGGACCCCTGGACGTTTATGAAGAACGGCCTCTGAGCCTGACTCCGCAGGCCTTCTGCTAACTCTCAATGGACGTGTGGCATGAATGAGAAATAAACTTTGGTACCTTTAAGCCACCAATAATCTGGAATTGTTTGTTACTATAGCAGAATCCTGACTCATCCAATGTAAGACCTAACCTATCTTTCAAAGATATATTACACCTGTATTATTTAATACACTCTTAGGGCCACTAAGCTATAAGCACCTAAGGCAGACATGGCGTGGTGCCCATTTTGTATTTCTGGCGCCTGGAAGGGGTATACACTGTCTCTTAATGAAAGTTATTGTATGACTCCTTGGCTACCTGAAGGGAGGGAGAAACATCGAAAAAATGAGTAACCAAAGTCCAATGTTTCTCCTAAATGTTATTTAAAATAACAGTTTCAGCTTCTCCTCTTCCCAGTGCCCTAAAAACAACAGCTTTCAAGACTACGATTTCACCAAATGCATACCCTGCAGAGTCTCTGGTGAAATCATAGTAAATCGTAGAAAAATAATCTTAGCTCACGAGAAAAGCGAGGGAAGAGCTGGTTACTGCAAGGCTGAGAAGTAGTTATGTTCAAAAAAAAAATGGTGTTCCTATTATCTTCTTTAGACAATAGGAAAGTTTCAAGGTCCGTTCTGGAGGCAGAATTGATCTCGTCTTACGCATGGTGGCTTCGCATAGTTCATTTCAAGTACTCACCCCTCACAGCCAATAACTTGTTCAGTTTTATAATTCATTTTTTCCGTATTTCAATCAGATTGAGTTTATCAGGACCACGAATTTGATCGATTAGAAGAGTGAGATAACCAGTGATACCATATCAAACGGCTCTATCTCTAGCCCAAAGCCGAGTCACTTCAGTTAACCTCTGCAGGCAGAATGCAGTTTCTGTTGAGCTTTCTGGAATATGAGGTAACGTGAAGCTTCTCCAGGACTCCCCTGGGGTATTAGCCTAGAAATGGCTGCGACCATTCCCTCACTTCCTTCAAGCCCCCGACTGTGCTACCTGGCCTAGCCGTAACCTCACCCCCTTGGCGTGCCCCCTTTACTCTTCCTACAGAATTGATGACCCGAAATCGTGCCATCTGCTTTACTTGATTACTTGGCTCTTGTCCACTAGAGTGTAAGCTGCACGAGGGCAGGAGGGTCATCTCTCCTGTTCTCTGCTTTAACTCCAGTACCTGGACCCGTGTCTGGCACGTACTCACTACTCAATACCTGCTTGTCCCACGATGGAACAAATGAATGAGCAAATGAATCCATCTATCGATGAGTTTCTTGAATCACAGAGTTCCTAGATCGGTAGAAGCGGAAGGAAACCTAGAGTTCTCCAGTCCGAAGCGGTACAGAGCAGCACCCTGGGGGTCGTGCCTAGGATTGTACCCAGGTCCGTGGTCAAGCCAGGACCAGGACTCACAGCCCAGGGTTATCTCCGTTGGAGGCCATTTGGAGGGTGGCGGGGTGGGAGGAAGGTGAAAACACCTGGGATGGATGAGGGAAATGTTGGGAAGAGAGGCTACCAGTGCCCTGAGCCTGTCCCACCTTCCCACTGCTGCCCCACTGCCCAGTCGCGTAGGTGGTGACGGAAGGTGCGGGAGCTCTGGAGGGGAGGGGAAGACAAGGTGTGGGGCGGCCACCAAATGCAGAGGGGGGTTAAGAAAGACGCTGCGCTTTTCTTTTTTCTTCTTTTTTTTGGTTTCCATCACAAACTTAGCATGCCTTTGCCTCTCTCTGTGATCTCTTTCTAAAATTATGAGCCACTGAGTATTTCAAATAGGCTTTCTGTTATGTCGTAAATATTCAGACTGGGGATGGTAATTGCTCCCTGCGATTAATTCTGCTTAGCCAGGCAAGTTGTGCAAGGTCTCCACTGGAGGGTATGTCTTTCATGTTTTAATGTGACTCGTGTATAATGCAATTTGTCCTTAACTGCAGTTGAGACGGTGGAGTTCGGTTAAGGGCTTTGGGGGAGGGGGAGGTCTTTTTCCTGATGGCAATGTTTGGACGCACTTAAATTGGATGGTTTGTGTTACCCCTCCCTGAGCTGAGATGAAGGTAATTGACAGGGCTGAGGGCCAGAGGCTCCTACTGGCTGTCCCAGTTGTTTTGGTCTGGGGTTAATGGAGAAAAGCGCCATGTTGAAGGTTACAGCATTTCCTTTGCTTCCATTTTAATGATATTTGCCTGCCAGTATTTCCTCTTTGAAGAGCAATTTAATAAACAATCACTGGCGTTTCATGTTGAGGGTAAGACTGTGATAGCATTCATCTCCCCGGGAGTTCTGCCTCGGCGTGTGATTGGATCGAGCCCTTTGCAATGAATACGGGTGAAGCGCTGGTGGCTCCCAATGCATCATGGGTCCCCCCGCACAGGATGAGAATGGGCTGGGGGTGAGGGCACGGGGACGATTTTCGGGATGATTCTGCACACTGCTTAATTTTCTCTTACTTGAAAATCATTTTCCAAGGAAGTCAAATCTGAGCCTGGAATTACCTGAGGACCCTGAAGGGGAGGGCCGAGGGGGCACGAGGGGCACAGAGGGCACAGAGGGCACACAGAGCTGTGGAATGTGATCTTCAACCGGCTCTGCACTTGGGGACAAGAGGAAGCTCCACAGTCAATGTCTTCATTGTCGAGAAAAGACAGCAGTGGAAGGTCTAAGGCTTGACGGGGAAGGCGATCATCACATGAGGCTTATTAAGGGCCCACGTGGGAAGACACTGCCCCGCGTGCCGTGCTGAGCAAGCCCGGACGAGGAGCCGGGCGGTGTGCGTCTCATCTTTGATTAAAATCCCATGTAAATGGACACAGCTAATTAGGCTGGGCCTCAGGCTCTAGCGAAGGTGCTAGGGCTGAGGTGCTAGGGTGCAGGGGCGACCACAGTAAGAAGTGGGAGCTTGACAACCTTCCAGCTTCTCCTGGTCTGCAATTCACAACAGCAGCGGTGCTCCAGGAAAGCGCGACGGAGACGCGGCACCCCCGAGGGAGACTGCAGCACGACACGGGACTGTGCGTGGAAAGGACAGGGGCCACTCATCTCTGAGTAGAGCCACTCCGTGTGAGGCCAGAGGGACCCACACAGCTTGTCTCAAAGACCACGGCAATGACAGTTTCTGTAGCATCACTGGTTGGCCGGTTTCCTTATTCTTTGTTTCAGGCATGACAGGATTAGAGAGAAAGTGTAACCAGACATCACTGTTTTGGGTACTTTTGAGAGCGGGGATGTGACTTTTAGTAGCGGGGGAGGGCTGGCTGTGGCCAGCACACGCGTGCTTCAGGGAAGGGGTGGAGATGGGCACCCTGCGGTGGTTAGTCACCCCCTCGGTCAACAGTGGCCGTTCCTGTGGTTGTGGACATGCAGGCTATAAGCTTCTACATCCTGTTTATCTTAAAAGAACTCTCACAACAACAAAAAGATATTCGAAGCTTTAGCCAGTGATATGCTTATTATAAGTAATACTATAAAACGGATAAGAGAGTGACTGCAGAATAATTGGCATGGCCCCTCGGAGATGCTGGCCATGAGTTTTGACTTGTGGGTGTGACGGCAGACGTGGCCAGTGCGTGTTGGGGACGGGTGGGAACTGCCCATCATTTCCTGAAATAGCTTTCGCGTCGGCTTGGAGGTTGTGCAGACAGCCCGGCTCTGCCCCGGCCGCCACAGAACCTAGAGGTTGGTGCGTTCTCTGGCTTCGCCAGACACAAAATTAGATGTAGAATAAGGAATCAGGACAACCCAACCTTCGCCCTTTCTCCAACCTCCATCCACTCACCCATGTTTCTGCCTAAAAATATGCGTTGAGATTGTCCTGCAAGATTCCAGTTAAGTGGAAGAAGAAGAATGATTTTCCCTCTGTTTTTCTGGGGAAGAATCAATTCAAACTTGGGTGGGTTCTTCTGCAGCAATCTTGTGTGCCAAGTTCACGAGACACCTGCGACACCTGGACGACAAGGTCGTTGAATGAGGACGTTCTTAGTGGGGTCACACACGGCTGAGTGTTCAGGGCAAACACGGCAGTATCAGGCCCAGGGTAGTGTAGCGGCTGAGAGATGGTTCTAGAATTATTCTCCTGGGTTCCAACCCCAGCTCCACCGTTCACTAGCCGTGTGACCTTAAACAAAGTGCTGGGCTTCCTCGTGCCTCCGTTTCTGCATCTGGGGAATGGGCACGATATTAGAATTTACCATAGATTGTGGTGAGAACTCAGTTATTGAAAGGATTAAATGAGTTTAATATTACAAAAAACACTGGCACAGTACCTGGCACGTGTAAATACTTGATAAATGCTACTATTATTCCTTCTTAATCCAGAACGTCAAATAAGTATACTTCCCTCTCACCCGTATTGGCTGAAGTCAACTCTAACATCGACAGATCTGTATTGGGCCCTAATGAATCCTTCCTGAAAAAGTAGCACTTACTGGGTTTATTAACAAAACAATCAGTACAAAACCTTATGCCCTTCATAGAAAACAAGCAAGCCACCAAATAAACACAGGTTTGCTCAGAAGCCCTGTGGATGTCCTCTTCCCCCAGGACAGGGAAGTCCTACTGCAGATCAGGGTAATAAAGGTAACGGGGAAAGAATGCAGATCTCCAGGCTTGTCTAGTGAATTGGAAAAGGCGTGAGTTATTCAGATTTATCAAACGAACTAGCGGCTCTTAAACGTAGTTCGTGCATCAGAACGAACAGAGAAACCATAAAAATACCAGTATCTGGGGACCACCAGAGCGTGTCTGCCATTTGGCCTGGCATCTGTATGTCTAAGAAGTTCTCCAGGTGATTCTGAGGCACAACCAGGTAAGACCGACTGATGTGAACAATTGTACACTCAGCAAATGGGTACGCGGCCCAACTAGGTTAGTTAAGTAGACCTGTAGGGGGTACCATGAAAGGAACTTTTTCACATTGAAATAAGTTCTTCCTCTTAGTCCCTCTCATTGTACAATGAATGCTTTTCCTTTGTCTCTGGAGAGGACTATTTGGCAAAAGGCATTGGAAAGAATTCAGGTATTAAGGGGTTGTGGAAATCTACGCGTCTCAGGCGTTCGGCACATGACTCTCCTTATCGATCTGGATTCTCACTCATTACATTAGCAGTGAGGTTCTAATGTAAAAGTGTCTCAGCAAAATGCAACACACTTGATACATATTCACCTTAGCTCTGGGCCTCCAGGAGCACTTTTCCGCGGGGCGCCAGGCCTCCCCTTGCACCGCTGCAGGCGCTGTTTGCATGGTGTAGAGCGGGAGCTGTCTTGATGGACGGTGGCGCTGACCCTGCAAGGAACCCTCCCAGGATCACGTCCCAGATCTGCACATCTGCCCTGGAGCCCGAGGTCCAGCCCGGCTGTCCACTGTCCCTCACTCACCCCCTTCCCTCTGCCCTCCTTCCCGTCCCCTGGCCTCACGGACTTCAGTAAAAAACAAATCTGTACTGTACTCTGGGCCCTTTTCAGAGTCCCAAATTCATGGACATCCAGAGTTATTAAAGAAGTTCAGTAAATTGAAAGATAATTCCTTGGCCCCAGAGATGAATTAGGATAATTTTATGCCATTAAACCCAACAACTAAGTGGCTTTTTATGAGAAGAGCATCTCACGCCTGGGCCCACGTGAGAGTCTTGGCTCCTGGCAAGGTCTTCCGGCGTCTTCCAGGCCATTCATCCTGGTTAGTCGGAGGCCACCACCCTCATTAGGTCATGTTTACTGAAGGTGCTTGTTTTCTGTCTCTCCATTCAGTTGGTTACAGGACGGCTACAGGACAGAGTGTGTTGTAACTGACCACCAGTGGCGCTGGCTCCGTTCGGGGATTACGGTTGCCTTGGTGACCAGCTTTGCTGAACTCCCCACAGCAAACACGCAATGAACGGCTGGGTCAACACCCAGGTAAAACGGGGGTTATGCAACTGTTTGCCGAGGCTTTGGGCGGATTTTTTTTTTTTTCCCCTGGACATTTCCCAGAATAGCCGCATATTCACAAATTCCAAATGAAGAATTCTAATTTCAACCCATAACAAGTATTTCCATTGTTTGTGGAAAAGAGCTGTTGCTTTTGGAAATATAAATTCAGGTCTGTAGAAGATCTGAACTGGGTGTTGCATCCGTTTCAGTAACGGCTAGAAAGCATATTTAATGATAAGCTTTCCCTAGACAGGAAACCAGAGGCTGCTCATGTATTTCTAATGATCTACATAAATAATTTCATCTACTTAGATTCCCAACTTCAGTCATTAAATGGTTTTACTCTCATCTCAGCTAAATAGAGTCTTGAAAATGAATTTTAAAATGCAGAAATAAGCTTTTTTAAAAAAAATTCAGAGACAGGACGGAGCCTCTCTTTGTGGAAAAGCAAATTGGCAAACAGGACAATTTATTTGAGACAGTGAGTACAAAGGAGCAAGGTTCTGGGATCTCCTAATTCCTTAAACCATTTAATTCTGTGCAGACAATTAAATCGTAATATAAACCAGGTTTCCAGAGTAGTTTGTGTTTGTCTCTGTCTCTAATGGGAAGGAAAATCTCTCACAGGGTAAGAGCACACCAGTAGTCGTGACTTGTGCATACGTGGCTGAGGGACACGGTTTTCATCCTGATCTTTCTTTCTCTGTACTGTCCCCATTTGTGACTTTCTCATACTCTCTGAGTGCTGACTCCCGAGGATTTCCTTCTCAGTTTCCTCCTCTCACCCTTTCTTTTTTCCCCAGCTGAATCTGGTCTGGTGTTTTACACGAGGCAGGCACTAAGAGCTGGGTGCTGTCTTCTTAAGCAGCTCGTGTCAGAGGGCTGAGGTGAGGTCTCTCTTCCTTTCCTCCTGTTTGCTCCCAAGGCCCAGGTGACATCTCCGAAGGCACTGGGCCCATGTCTTTAAACTCAGGTGGTACCTTCCTCCACAGAAGTCACTTTGTTTTGTCTTTCACATCCACCAGGAAGAGGGGAACCAATGAAATATCTTGACAACTTCTTTCATTTTGACTTTGTTTTTTTCTTGCTCATGGCCCAGATAAACTGTTTTGGACTGAGTGATAGTTAAGTGTAGGAAGCAATTATTGGTAATCAACTAATTTCAAGATGTCTTCCTTTTTATTGTGCTCTTATTTCTCATTTGTATCCTAGATACAGTCTGTTTTTTGTTTTTTTCTTCTGGAAAGTTCTGGAAAAAATAATGAACGTAAGTGTAAAAGAAGATGTGTTTTACTTAAGCATATCTTTTAAACAGCACTTACTATTATTTTTAACTTTTTATTTTGCATTAATTATAGATTCACAGGAAATTCCAAAGCAATATACAGGTAGGTTTTGTACCCCTTCCCCCAATCTCCCTGAAGGTTAACATCTTGCATGACTAAGAGTATAATAGCAAAACCAGGAAATTGACATCGGTACAGTCCAGAGTTTATGCAAATGTCACCAATTATACATGCACTCGTGTCTCTGTGTGTGTGTGTGTGTGTGTGTGTGTGTGTGTGTAGCTGTATGCAATTATGTCACATGTGTAACTTTGTACAACTACCACCACAAACAGGATACATAAGTGTCACATTGCCACAAGACCCCATCCTGGTACCTTTTCATAGTCACACCTAATCCCTCTCCACCCCTGGACAAACACTAATCTGTTCTCCATCTCTATAATTATATGATTTCACTAACGTATGAATGGAATCATGCAGTTTGTATCCTTTAGAGATTGTTCAGTTTGTTCAGCCATTCATCTACTGAAGGAAATTTAGGTTATTTCCACTTTTTTGGCTGTTATGAATAAAGCTCCTATAAATCTTGTACACATTTCTATGTGAAAATAAGTTTTTATTTCTCTGGGAAAAATGCCCAAGTGTGCAACTCCTGGGTTGTATGGTAATTCCATTTTTAGTTTTAAAGGAAACTGAACACTATTTTCCAGAGAGCTTGTGCCATTTGCATTTATACCCAATGTATGGGTAATCCAGGTTTTCCACATCCTTGCCAGCATTTGGTGTTATAACTTTTTTTAAAATTTTTATCAATTTTCATAAGCATATAGTGATATATCATTGTGATTTTAATTTGTTTCCTTAATGGCTAATGATATTTAATATCTTTTTATATGCCTGGCAATCTATATATTTTTTTCAGTGAAAAATCTGTGCATGTCTTTTGCCCATTTACTAATTAGATTTTTTTTTCAATGTTGAGTTTTGAGAATTCTTTACATATTGTAGACATGAGTCCTCTGTTGTATATGTGATTTTCAAATATTTTTTCCAGATCTGTAATTGTCTTTTCATCTTCTTAACAGGGTCATTCACAGAGTAAAGCTTTTAAATTTTGATGAGGTTCAATACATAAATTCTTCCTTTTATGGACTGTACTTTTGGCATCAAGTCTAAGAAATTTTTGTCTATTTCTAGGTCCTAAAGTTTTCTCCTATTTTTTTCCTAAAAGTTTTATATTTTTGCGATTTATATTTAAGTCCATGATACCTTTTGAATTTTTTTTTTTTGTATAAGAAATAAGATTTAGGTTGAGAGTGTCTTCCTCTGTGGATGCCAATTTTCCAGTATTATTTTTTAAAAGAAAGACTGTGTTTCTTTTATTTGGTTTTGCTCCTTTGTCAAAAATTAAATGGACATATTTGTATGGGTCTATTTCTGGGTTCTGTATTCTGATCTATGTAACTGTCAGTTCATCAGTACTGTGCTGTCTTGATTATTGTAGCTGTACAGTAAACCCTAATATCAGGAAGAGTGATTCCTCCTCGTTTTCAAAATTGTTTTGGCTATTTTAGGACCTTTCCCTTTCCATATAAGTTTAAGAATAATCTTGTCTGTTTATAAAACATTTCTTCTCTAAGATTTTGACAGGAACTGCATTATACTTATAGATCAATTTGGGAAGAATTAAAAACTTTATAATGTTGAGTCTTCCAATCTGTTAACACTGTATATCTCTCCAATTATTCACGGCTTATATGATTTAAAAAAATGAACATTTTGTAATTTTTAGCATACAGATTCTTTACATTTTTTTTAGATTTATACTGAAGTATTTTCTTTGGAGTAATTGCAAATGATATTGCACTTTGTATTTCAGTCTGAACTTGTTTGTTGTTGGTATATAGAAATAAAATTGACTTTTGTGTGTTGATCTTGTATCCTTTGACCTTATTGGACTCATTTGTGTGTTCTAGAAGTTTTTGGTAGATTTTTGGGGTTTTCCATTTAGACACTTATCTCATCTGCAAATAGAGGCACTTAATTTTTCTAGTACAATTTTTCTTTTTCTTGCCTTATTGCAATGGCTGGATCTTCCATTACTATATTGAATAAGACTGGTGAGAACAGATATCTTTACTTTGTTCTTGATCTTAGAGGGAAAGCATTGTCTTTCACCATTAAGCATGATTTTTGTAGATACTCATTATGAAGTTGACAAAGTTTCCCTGTATTCCTAGTTTGTTAAGAGTTTAAAAAAAATCATAACCAGGTGTTGAATTTTGTCAAATGCTCTTTTTGTATCAATTGATATGATCATGTGGTTTTTTCTTCTTTAATTTGTTAATATGTTGAATCACATTGATTACTTTTCAAATATTGAACCAACCTTGCATACCTGAAAGAAATCCCACTTGGTTGTAATATACTGTCCTTTTTAGACATTGCAGATTTCATTTGCTAAAATTTTGTGGAGGATTTTGTGTTTAAACTTGTGAGATATATTGATCTGTAGTTTTCCTTTTTGATACTTCCTGCATTTGTCTGCTTTTGATATCAGAGTAATACTGACTTCATAAAATGAATTGGGAAGTGTTCCCTCCTCTTCAGTTTTCTGGAAAAGAAACTGTAAAATTGATGTGAATTCTTTGCTTGGTAAAAGTCTCCAGTGAAACTATGTTTCAGGAGTTTTGAAATTACAAATTCAATTCCTTTTATTGTTATAGGGCGATTCAAATTATCTACTTCATCTGGGCTGAGTTATGATAGTTTGTGGTTTTAGAGGAATTGGTCTATTTCTTCTAAATTGAAGAATTTACCATCATAAAGTTGTTCATGGTATTCCTTTATTATTCTTTTAATGGTTGTGGTTTCCTCTGTTTCATTACTAATATTGGTGATTTGTTTCTTCTCTCTTTTTATCTTTGTCTGTCTCACTAGAAGTTAGACTTTCACCAAAGGTCCAGCTTTTTTATTTCATTAATTTTCTTAATTAATTAATTAATTAGTTGTCTAATTAATTAGTTGTCTAATCAACAATTAATTAGTTGTCTTCCTGTTTTAAATTACATTTATTTCTGCTCTGATTTTTACCATTTCCTTTCTTCTGCTTGCTTTGGGTTCATTTTGCTTTTTTTTTTTCCTAGTTTTTTGAGAGAAGAATTTATAATCTCGATTTAGACCTTTTGTCTTTTCTAATGTAAGCATTTAGGATTATAAATTTCCCTTTCAGCACTATTTTAGATGCATCTCCAAAATTTTGATATGTTGTATTTTTATTTTCATTCAATTCTATGTACTTTAAAATTTTTCCTTTGAGAAGTTTTCTTTGAGCCATTGATTATTTAGATGTGCTGTGTAATTTACATGTGTTTGAAGATTTTCCTGTTGTCTTTCTGTTATTGATTTAATTAAAGTTTAATTCCACTACAGTCAAGGGATATACTCTTTATGATTTCAATTCTTTTGCTTCTTAAAATTTGTTTTATAAATCATAATACAGTCTATCTTGGTGAATGTTTCATGGACTTTAAAAAATAGTTTGTATTCTGCTATTGTTGGGTGGAATGTTGTGTTCATGTCAATTACACCTGGCTGGTTGATTATATTATTGAGTTCTGTATCCTTACTGCTGTTTGTGATAATGTTAATTAGACCTGGCTGGTTGATGATATTATTGAGTTCTGTATCCTTACTGGTGTTCTGTCTAGCAGCTCTATCAACTGGTGAGAGTGGGCTGTTGAAGTCTCTGACTAAAATTGAGGATTTGTCTATTTCTCCTTTCAGATCTATTAGTGTTTCTTTCATGTATTTTTTTTTTTTTTTTTTTTTGTGGTACGCGAGCCTCTCACTGTTGTGGCCTCTCCTGCTGTGGAGCACAGGCTCTGGACATGCAGGCTCAGCGGCCATGGCTCACGGGTCCAGCCGCTCTACGGCATGTGGGATCTTCCTGGACCAGGGCATGAACCTGTGTCCCCTGCATTGGCAGGTGGACTCTCAATCACTGCACCACCAGGGAAGCCCCTTTCATGTATTTTGAAGTTCTGTTGTTTGGTGAGAATTTAGGATTGCTGTATAATCTTGGTGGATTGATTCTTTTATCATTATGTAATATGCTTCTTTGTCCCTAGTAATTTTCTTTGCTCTGAAGCCTACTTTATTTGATGTTAATATAGCTACTTCTATTTTTTGATTAATGCTTATATGATATATATATATATATATATATACATATTTCCATCCCTTTACTTTTAACATACACATGCTATGTACATTTCCTATATATAGTATGTTGTTGTTTGTCTTCTTTTTTAAATACTCTCTGCCAATCACTATTTTTTAATTGGTGTGTTTTGATGATTTACGTTTAAAGTGATTATTGATATTAGGACTTAAGTCTGCCATTTTACTTTTTATTTTGTCTTTTCTCTCTCTTCTTTCTTTCTTTTTTCCTTGTTTTGGTCTTATTTTGGACTACTTGAACATTTTTTAGAATTTTACTTTGATTTATTTATAATGTTTTGAATATCCCATTTGTGTAATTTTCTTACTAATATCACACTATATTCATATAATTTATCACAGCCTACTGGTATTGATGATTTGCCACATAGAGTGAAGTGTTGAAACCGTACTTCCATTTAGGCCCCTTAACTCTCCTCACTTTCTAACATATATTTTAAAACATAATTATCTTCAGCATTTGCTCTGCAGACAATAAACACCACATAAGACAGAGATGTGTCACAATATTTGCTTTAACATAAGATGTAATCTAAGAGTATCATGAGGTGAAAAATGGTCTATTATGTTTATGCCTAAATTTTACCCACTTGGATGTTCTTCTTTTTGCCTTATGAAGGTCCCAGCCTTCTTCTCTTATCATTTCTTTTTTTTTTTTTTTTTTTAATTTTGGCTGCATTGGGTCTTTGTTTCTGCATGCGGGCTTTCTCTAGTTGTGTCGAGCGGGGGCTACTCTTTGTTGCAGTGTGCAGCCTTCTCATTGCAGTGGTTTCTCTTGTTGCAGAGCACAGGCTCTAGGCATGCAGGCTCAGTAGTTGTGGCACATGGGCTCAGTAGTTGTGGAGCACGGGCTTAGTAGGTCTGTGGCATGTGGGATCTTCCTGGACCAGGGATCAAACCCATGTCCCCTGCATTGGCAGGAGGATTCTTAATCACTGTGCCACCAGGGAGGTCCCCATCATTCCTTTCTATTTTGAGTGCTCTTCTTTGCCATTCTTTAAGTGTACATCTGCTAGTGATAAGCTCTACTAGTTTCCCTTCATCTGAGAATGTCTTAATTTCCCCTTCATTCCTAAAATATGGTTTTGCCAGGTGAAGAAATCACAAATGACAGTTCTTATACTTTAGCACTTGAAAACTATTGTGCCATTTCTTTTTGGTCTTCATGATTTCAGATGGCAAGACTACTTTGGTTCACACTGGTGTTCCTCTAGAGGTAAGTCATCACTTATCTCTGAATGTTATTAAGAGTTTTTCTTTGTCTTCTGTTTTTTCAGAAGTTTAATTGCGTTCTGGTGGCAATTTCTTTGAGGTTATGCTATTTGGATTTGCTCAACTTCTTGGGTCTGTTGGTTTAAGTCTCTCACTAAATTTGGGAAGTTGTCACCATCATTCCTTCACATACCTTTTTGGTCCCACACCCTTCCTCTTGTTCTGGCACTTCCGTGATGCAAATTTTTAAACTTTTATTTTTGCCCCATAAGTTCTAAGGCTCTAATAATTAAACTTTTTTTTTGTAGTTTGTCTCGCTTTTGAATAAACTCTATTGATCTGTCTTCACCTTACTGATTCTATCTTTTTATCTCCACTTACCGTTGAGTCCATCTGATGAGTTTTTTGTTTCAGCTGTTGTATTATTCAGTTCTATAATTTCCATTTGGTTCTTTTAAAAAACTTACATTTCTTTGCTAAGCTTTTCTATTTTTCAAAAGTTTCAAGAAAACTTAGAGTTGTTTGTATATGTGTATATATATATATATATATATATATATATATATATATATATCTGAATCACTTTGCTGTACACCTGAAACTAACACAACATTGTTAATCAACTATACTCCAATAAAATTTTAAAAAATAAATAAATAAAAGAGCATTTGCCAGAGATAGGAGAAAGGTGAATGAGGGGAAATTAATGTTTTCTGAGCACCTAGGAGGTGCCAGGTAGTCTACATTGTTCTGTCACTCAGTCGTCAAAACAACCCTCAGGCTCAGCTACTTACTCACCAGTCCATTGTACAGATGAGGAAACAGAGGTTTCAAGAAGCGTGGTGATTTCTGAAAGTTCCTTAGCTAATAAGTCCTAGGGAGAGGATCTCTGGAATTTATATCTTTCTTTCCACAATATAAACCACTTGCTGAAGGTCTCAGGGGGAAAACAGATTGGATTCTGGAAATGAAGAATAGCTATTTAAATCCCTAGGATATAAATCTACCAGAAGGCTCTCCTCAGTTGAAGTCTAATCAGCCCACCTTTAAAACACATGCAGGTTGGAAATTTGAGTCTTAGTGTCCTGGGAGCACAGCGACCTGGGACTTGTTGGGTTTGTTGCAAGACTCAGGGCTAATGTGCTTCTAAATCCCTCAAAGGCACATTAGTGGGTAATTACAACAAATAAAGGCTAATGGGAAAACCACATCTGTTTTGTTGGTTTGGCTTAGAGAAGAATTCTGGGTTAGGAGATTTAGTCAAATTGCTTGACCCTCTTTAGCCACCCCTTGCCCCAATCCCAAGCATACCTGCAAGGGGCCCATTGTCTAGTGGGAAGATCTCTTGACCTCATGTGTGCAGAGGAAAAGCTCAAGAAGCCACATACTGATTCCCGTCCTGTTTCTGACCCAGTGACCTGGCTGATGACCATAGACGGGCCACGCCTTTCCCTGACCTTGGAAAGGACTAGAATGTGCCTAGGAGGAAGAATGTCATGAGTAGATTTTTATCTTTGCTGTCTCCAAAGGGACCCAAAGTGTTTTCCAAATGAACTGGCAAAAAAAATGCATTTAAAAGAGAGATTTCTCTGCTTTCATTGCTCCCAAGGTATGTGTAGTCCAGGTGTTAATGGAGTGAAACATTCCAGATAGTCAAGCCTTTACTTTTTCAAGAAGCTGGTGTAACAAAACTTTCACTTGGGACACAGAGAACCATTATTAATTTTTTAATGCATGGAGTAATTGAAAAACTTGGTCTTATAGGCTTTCTCTATTTTACAATGAAATTCAATCTCTGTGGAAAAGACAGTGATACTCATTCACTAAATTCCATTTACTCTTTCTCTTCCTGAGCAAGTAGGGTGACTACATTTCCTAGCATCCCTTCCAGTTAGATTGAACTGTCTGGTTCTCATCAGTGGGGTGTAGGCATGAGAGTTGTAGCCCATTCCCAGAGCTGATCTTACAAATCTTACATCTAAACATTCAGCCTGCTCTTCCCCTGATGCAGGAACTGTAGACTTCACCTCATTAAATGTTGACTTCACCTCATTAAATGTTGACTTCACCTCATTAAAAGATGGAGACAGCCTGAATCCCTGAGTTACCAGATGGAGGAGAGATGCCCTGCAGAATTATCTTCCCTATCAGACTGAGAATCGAACCTTTTTTTGTGTGTTAAGTCGCTGAGAATTCTGGATTTATTGATACCATGGGATAGCCAAGTCTATTTTGAATAATACATTCTCCTTTTCATATGTGTTATACTTTGTGTTTCAACTGGAGTCTCATGGAATCTTGGCTTTTTATGTAGCACTAAGAGTCCTTGGTCCAATTACCCATTGGATACTTGACTCTCCTGTACCAGATCCTTCTCAAGGGGAATTCATCTCTTCCTATAACAGCCATTTAGAGCAGCACTGACTTTTAAATATTCTCTTTACATTGAGCTATACATCAAATAGCATCTACTATACAGTAAATGTACACATGGGCCATGAAACCAGGCTTCTAACAAACATTTCCCTTATTCCCAACTAACCACATCTCAACCAGCCCACAGAAGAAAACTACAAGGGCTAAGGGCTATTATAAGTGTTTGAACAGGATTCCTAACTTAATATCACTGTGTTTGGGCTTGTCTTCTTCACCAGTGCCCCCAGACGTTGTTAGCATTAAAGTGTCTGCTCTCTACTTCTCCTCATTCTACTCTTTGCTCACCGTCCTAGACCTTGGCACTCTGGCATTGCTTTTGTTCTTTCCTCTGATGGAAGAATCTTCTATTGTCTCAGGAGAGAATCCTACCGTAACTTCCAACTTGATAGACTCACCCCACTGCTGGCCTCTCTGTACTGCCCTGGTCAGACCAGTCTAGCTGTGCCCTTTTCAGCCTCCCTGACGAGAAGGTGGAACAATTTAAGATTAGAACAGGCAGCTCATTTTACACAGTGCCCAAAAGTCAAGTTTAGTAAAAGAGACCTGTCAGGCTAGAATGTTTAGAGCTAGCAGAGGCCCCTCTGTCCTGAGAAATCCTTTTAAAAGAACTTTATGAAATTTCAGTTATGTTCTCAGAGGCCACCTCAATCAAGAGAACTTCCATCACCATCTTTTCTATTCCATCCCTCATCATATTTTATCTCTTTTCCACATATTATTTTCCTTCATAACACTTTCTACTACTTGATGCATATTTGTTTATTTTTCAGCTCCCATCAACAGAAATTAGGCTTCTTGAAGGCAGTCACTTTATTTGCTCACTGCTGTATCCCCATGCCCAGGACAGGACCTAGCACACACTAGGTGCTCAATAAATATTTGTTCAGTGTTGAATAAACAGCAGAAGAAAGGCACTTAAAGAGCTGTAAAATTCAGTTAAGGAATTTTCCAAGAGCGTAGCACAAAAAAATCACAAAGAGATGGAAAAATGAAGGAAAAATGAAGAGATAAGGAGGATAGTTTCAGAAGTTCCAAATATATCAGGTAAGAAATGTTTAACAAAGACCTAGAAGAACTAAAGAACAAACACCTAGAAGAACTAAAGAACAAACAAACAGAGATGAACAACACAATAACTGAAATGAAAAATACACTAGAAAGAATCAATAGCAGAATAACTGAGGTAGGAGAACGGATAACTGCCCTGGAAGACAGAATGGTGGAATTCACTGCCACAGAACAGAATAAAGAAAAAAGAATGAAAGGAAATGAAGACAGCCTAAGAGACCTCTGGGACAACATTTAAGGCACCAACATTTGCATTACAGGGGTCCCAGAAGGAGAAGAGAGAGAGAAATGACCCAAGAAAATATTGGAAGAGATTATAGTCCAAAACTTCCCTAACATGGGAAAGGAAATAGCCACCCAAGTCCATGAGGCACAGAGAGTCCCATACAGGATAAATCCAAGGAGAAACACACCAAGACACATAGTAATCAAACTGGCAAAAATTAAAGACAAAGAAAAATTATTAAAAGCAACAAGGGAAAAAATGACAAATAACATTCAAGGGAACTCCCATAAGGTTAACAGCTGATTTCTCAGCAGAAACTCTACAAGCCAGAAGGGACTGGCAGGATATATTTAAAGTGATGAAAGGGAAGAACCTACAACCAAGATTACTCTACCTGGCAAGGATCTCATTCAGATTCGACAGAGAAATCAAAAGCTTTACAGACAAGCAGAAGCCAAGAGATTTCAGCACCACCAAACCAGCTCTACAGCAAATGCTAAAGGAACTTCTCTAAGTGGGAAACACAAGAGAAAAAAAGGACCTACAAAAACAAACCGAAAACAATTAAGAAAATGGTAACAGGAACATATATATTGCCAAATGGATACAAAAACAAGACCCATATATATACTGTCTACAGGAGACCCACTTCAGAACTAGGGACACATACAGACTGAAAGTGAGGGGATGGAAAAAGATATTCCATGCAAATGGAAATCAAAAGAAAGCTGGAATAGCAATACTCATATCAGATAAAATAGACTTTAAAATAAAGAATGTTACAAGAGACAAGGAGGATACTACATAATAATCAAGGGGTCAATCCAGGAAGAAGACATAACAATTATAAATATAAATGGACCCAACATAGGAGCACCTCAATGCATAAGGCAACTGCTAACAGCTATAAAAGAGGAAATCGACAGTAACACAGTAATAGTGGGGGACTTTAACACCTCACCTACACCAATGGACAGATCATCCAGACAGAAAATTAATAAGGAAACACAAGCTTTAAATGACACAACAGACCAGAGAGATTTAATCGATATTTATAGGACATTCCATCCGAAAACAGCAGATTACACTTTCTTCTCAAGTGCACATGGAACATTCTCCAAGATAGATCATATCTTGGGTCACATATGAAGCCTCAGTAAATTTAAGAGAATTTAAATCATATTAAGCATCTTTTCCGACCACAACACTATAAGATTAGAAATAAATTACAGGGAAAAAAAACGTAAAAAACACACACACATGAAGGCTAAACAATATGTTACTAAATAACCAAGAGATCACTGAAGAAGTCAAAGAGGAAATTAAAAAATACCTAGATACAATTGACAACAAAAACATGATGATCCAAAACTTTTGGGATGCAGCAAAAACAGTTCTAAGAGGGGAGTTTATAGCAATACAATCCTACCTCAAGAAACAACAAAAAAATCTCAAATAAACAATCTAACCTTACACCTAAAGGAGCTAGAGAAAGAAGAACAAACAAAACCCAAAGTTAGTAGAAGGAAAGAAATCATAAAGATCAGAGCAGAAATAAATGAAACAGAAACAAAGAAAACAATAGCAAAGATCAATAAAACTAAAAGCTGGTTCTCTGAGAAGATAAACAAAATTGATAAACCTTTAGCCAGACTCATCAAGAATAAGAGGGAGAGGACTCAAATCAATAAAATTACAAATGAAAAAGAAGAAGTTACAATGGACACCACAGAAATACAAAGCATCATAAAAGACTACTACAAGCAACTCTATGCCAATAAAATGGACAACCTGGAAGAAATGGACAAATTCTTAGAAAGGTATAACCTTCCAGGACTGAACCAGGAAGAAATAGAAAATATGAACAGACCAATCACAAGTAATGAAATTGAAACTGTGATTAAAAATCTTCCAACAGGGGGCTTCCTTGGTGACGCAGTGGTTGAGAGTCCACCTGCCGATGCAGGGGACACGGGTTCGTGCCCCGGTCTGGGAAGATCCCACATGTCACGGAGCTGCTAGGCCCGTGAGCCATGGCCGCTGAGCCTGCGCATCTGGAACCTGTGCTCCACAACGGGAGAGGCCACAACAGTGAGAGGCCCGCGTGCAGCAAAAAAAAAAAAAAAAAAAAAAAAAAAAAAAAAAAAAAAATCTTCCAACAAATAAAAGTCCAGGACCAGATGGCTTCACAGGTGAATTCTATCAAACGTTTAGAGAAGAGCTAACACCCCTCCTTCTCAAACTCTTCCAAAAAACTGCAGAGGAAGGGTCACTCCCAAACTCATTCTATGAGGCCACCCTGATACCAAAATCAGACAAAGATACTACAAAAAAAGAAAATTACAGGCCAATATCACTCATGAATATAGATGCAAAAATCCTCAACAAAATACTAGCAAACAGAATCCAACAACACATTAAAAGGATATTCCATGCAAATGGAAACCAAAGAGAGCAGAGGTAGCTATACTTAATAAGGTCATTATATAATGATAAAAAGATCATTTCATAAGAGAATATAACAATTGTAAATATATATACCCAATGCTGGAACTCCTAAATATATTAAACAATTATTAACGCATGCAGAAATAGACAGCAATGACATAATATCAGAGGACTTCAATACCCTACTTTCAACAATAGATAAATCATACAGAGAGACGTTCAATAAGGAAATAACTAATTTGAACTACACTGTGGACCAAATGAACCTAACAGACATATATAGGATATTCCATCCAACAGCAGCAGAATACATTCTTGTTAAGCATTCATGGAACATTCTTCAGGATAGATCATATTTTGGCCACAAAACAAGTCTTAACAAATTTAACAAGATTGAAATCATATCAAGTATCAATTCTGACCACAATGATAAAAAGTAGAAATTGATAACAGGAGGAAAGCTGGAAAATTCAAAATAGGTGGAAACTAAACAACAGACTTCTGAACAACCAAAGAATCAAAGAAGAAATTAAAAAAGAAATCAATAGAACTTGAGAAAAACAAAATGTAAATACAATATACTTATGGGATATGCAAAAGCAATTCTAAGAGGGAAGTTTATAGTGATAAATGTTTACTTTAAGAAAAAAGAAAGATCTCAGACAAAAAACCTAAACTCACACAAGGAACTAGAAAAAGAAGAACAAAGTAAACTCAAAGTTAGCAGAAGCAAGAAAATCATAATGATTAGAGCAGAAATAAATAAAATAGAGACTAGAACAATATTAGAAAAGATCAATGAAAATAAGGGTTGGTTTCTTGAAAAGAAACAAAAATTGACAAATCTTTAGCTAGACTAAGAAAAAAAAGAGATCTGATTCAAATAAATAAAATTATAAATGAAAGAGAAGTCATTACAAGGGATACAACAAATATGCAAACAACCCAACAGTTGGGGAACAAAGAGTCCAGGCATCACCCCCAGCATCTGGGGGCGGAGGCCACTGTTCTGTGTGTTTTACAGGAGGAATGAGGAGCACGAGGTTTGTTTCTGGAATCAATCAGACAGGCTGGCTGGGAATTTCCCCAGCGTTTGCTGATATTACAGCCAGTCCCAGGAGTGCCCGAATCAGCAACATTACTTCTCACCAGCAGTGTGATCGCTGGTAAGGAAGAGTTGGCATAAGAGCCATCTTGTAGGGTCTCTCCACAGTCTGGCAGCTTCACAGCACAGGAGCGCAGCCCAGGGACAAGCACACGTTCAGGGGTAAATGAGGAAGGAGGGCTGCGGGGCTTCCACGTGGGCCTTGAGTCCTGGAGGAGGATCAATGGGGAAGCGTGGAGCCAGGTGGATTACAGAGTAGATTTACCAACTCAACTGCATGCGAGGCAGAAGTGGAACAGGACTTGTGGTTTTGGTTATTGCTTGTTTTACTAAATTATTTATTTATTTCTAGTTATTTCATTTTAAAAAATTGAAGTAGAGTTGCTGTACAATGTTATGTAAGTTATAGGTATACAATACAGTGATTCACAATTTTTAAAGATTATACTCTATTTATAGTTATTATAAAATATTGGCTATATTCCCCGAGTTCTACAATATATCCTTGTAGCTTATTTTATACCTAATAGTTTGTACTTCTTTTTTTTTTTTTTTTTTTTTGCGGTACGCGGGCCTCTCACTGTTGTGGCCTCTCCCATTGCAGAGCACAGGCTCCGGACGTGCAGGCTCAGCAGCCATGGCTCACGGGCCCAGCCGCTCCACAGCATGTGGGATCTTCCTGGACCGGGGCACGAACCCGTGTCCCCTGCATCGGCAGGCGGACTGTCAACCACTGCGCCACCAGGGAAGCCCTAGTTTGTACTTCTTAATCCCCTACCTCTATCTCCCCTCTCCCCGCTTCCCTGTCCCCACTGGTAACCACTAGTTTGTTCTCTATATCTGTGGGTCTGCTTCTTTTTGTTATATTCAGTAGTTTGTTGCATTTTTTAGATTCCACATATAAGTGATAACATGCAGTATTTGTCTTTCTCTGTCTGACTTATTTCACTTAGCATAATGCCCTCCAAGTCCATCCATGTTGCCGCGAATGGCAGAATTTCATTCTTTTTTATGGCTGAGTAATATTCCATTGTGTATACTTACCACATCTTCTTTATCCATTCGTCTGTTGGTGGACACTTAGGTTGTTTCCATGTTTTGGCTGTTCTGAAGACTGCTGCTAGTTACTTATTTTGATGATAGAGCTGGACACTTGTGAAGCCCCTGCCCATCACCTGTGACTTCTGTCTCCCTGTGCCCTCCTCCTGTCTCTCGCCCCCATCAGGTGTAGCCAGCAATCTGGGTCTAGCGCTTATCATTCCCTTAACTTGATTTTCTTTGTCTTAAATATATGTATGCCTTTCCTTTTTCTTAATGAAAGTTAAAAAAAACACAAAACTCTTTTCTACTACTTGTCCTGTTGTGCCTGTGCTGAACGTCTGAAACAGGGATGGTACAGGAATCCACAGAAGCCTGTACACAGTCTCATTATCCAAGTGAGGCCACTTGTTTTCCAGGGAGTAAGAAAAGGCCAATGTCTCACAGAGAAATGATAACTAACTAACTTCGTTTCCATTTGATTTAAGGAATCCATTATCTTTTTCACTTATCTTAATTTCTTTTGGTCACACCAAGGGTTTAAACCCAGTGGCTACACTGCACTGTGGATGGACTGGGAGAAGGGCAGTCGTTGTATTGGACACAGCCTTTGGAGCAGAGGAAACACTTCCTGCTGGGGGCGTGGTGACTGTCCTTCACTTGATAGAGAGGGAGACCACACAGTTGATTACTCTAGAGCATCTCAACAGACTAAGGAAAGTTTTCCAACACAAATCTGGCTATATCTCAAATAGATGAGCTTGCTTCGTTAAATAAACGATTAAAGAAAACAATGTAAATGATACCAGCTAACTTTACTTAGCATTTTGTGAAGTGGATTCGAAGAACTATAAAATTGGGCAGAAGGCAGGAAGCTTTTATAGGATAAAGAACAAAGAACAAGGAAGAGGAAAATAGAAAATATTTGATTGGCTGGGGTCAATTGTTTGGGGTGAGAAGGTCCAGAGTTGGCTGCGTGTTTGGGGACTGGCTGGCTGGGCATCCTGCATTTCTGGTCAACAGGAGCATCTACAGGGACATGAAAGTTGCCTAAGTGGCTCCCCAGGCAGGTGTGGCTCCGTCTTGGGGCTAGAAATTTATTTCAGTGGGTCTCTCCACATTTCCCTCTTTCTTAGAGGGAAACACCTGCACTCCTCCCATACACGCTTAGTTGCTTATTCTATAGGTGGCTCTGAGACCAGGTTAAGATCGCTGAAGCTCTTCCTAGTGTCCTGTTAAGACAGCCAGTGCTACTTTCAGCTTGGAATGGAGGAGAAGATGCGGAAGCGTCAGTGCCCAGCTTGAGGTCCTGGAGCTTCGGCCCCAGTACCTGGCCTGACGGGAGTTGGTGTGTCAGTTGGTCTGCGGGAGTCTGAGTTTTTTTGCACCACGAAAACTCTAAGGCAGACTAGAGCCATTCAGATGCCCAGAGTCGGGCTGTCACTGCTTACAGAGCTGACTCCCCAGCTTAGATCAGCATGGTGGAGAGAAATGCTTACCGGGAATGAGTCAGCGGGGACTGCTGATACACTGAGAACACTCAGTGTGAATAGTTCTAGGAGGAGAATGTCAGCTCGCCTGGTAAACAATTGTCAAAGGAATAGCTCTTCCACTTGTGACCCATCTACGCACCTAACTGGTTGATTTCTATGCCAGGCACTGGTCTGGATACAAGGGTGGGATTGATAAATAAGACGTTGTCTCTTCACCAGAAACCTACAATTTCAGTCTAGAAGGGCAGAATCCAACACACCAATGAGAGTGATTCAGATTAAGTGGGGTACGTATCTCAAGAGACACACATGAAGGGCTGCAAGGGCTTCAAGGAGAAAGCAACGGTGCTCACCGAACACCTACCGTGTGCCGGGCCTGTGCCGACCCATCGCCTCACCGAGCACCTACCGTGTGCCGGGCCTGTGCTGACACGCCGCTTTCGGACCTTGACCCTTGTCCAGCTCTGATGGCACCTTGTAGGAGCCTTATCACCGCTACACAGCAAACGGCACAGGATGAGCGCTGGTTTTCCTTTAGTTCTGTCCCATGGCTAGGCCCTTCTGTCACTTTTCAGGGGACTGAATTTGAACTTTGAAATATATTCTAAAACGTCCCCATACATTTTTGTACTTATGGCCTTTTACGTTTTATTGTTGATGACTTTCACATGTGTATTTAACGAGATGCCAAAAAAAACTTTGGCAATGAGGGAATAACAGTAGGTGAACAAAAACCCTTTGATTAGAATTTTTTCTTTTCATTTTTTGGTAACTTTGCTGCTGAGGATTTAGACAAGTCTGAACCATGATGCTGGCTTCTTGTGAATGATATGGAATTTTCCAGTGCCTTCTGGGGTGGCTGTTGGGGTCAATGATGTAACTCTGATACTAAAACTTTTAGGACCAACTGAAAGGAGAACTCTTCATAATCATCAGCTGGATGAGAGCAGAGGTTCTGTAAGTGTCTCCACCTTGGCTGCTTCAAAGAGATGCAGGTGCCTCTGGCCATACCTCTAGCCAACTAGATTAACATCTGTCATGGTGGGATCCAGCCTTCCCTATCTTTTAAAGCTCCAGGTGATTCTAGTGTGTGGTCAAGTGTAAGGAATACCTCTAGACAGTGATATTTAAAGTCTAATCTGCACTTGAATCCCCCAGATATTGTTAAAATGCAGAGTCTGATTCAGCGGGGTTGGGAGGGGGATAAGGCCTGAGATTCTGTATTTCTCACAAACTCCAAGGAGACGCTAGTGCCGTTGGTCTGTCTCCTTCGAGTAGACACAGGGTCTTTGAGTAGGCAGGGACCACACTTTGAGTAGACAGGGTCTAAGTGAACTATTTCTCAGAGTGAGGTGCAGACCCCTGAGTCAGAATCACTGGGGTGGGGGCCAAGGGAGTGCTTGCTGAAAAGCAGATTCCTGGGCCCTACCCTCGACCCCCTCAATTAGAATCTCTAGGGGTGGGCTAACATCAACTTGGGTGCTTTTCTAAAAGTGCTTAAAAAAACTCTACAAATAACAAATGCTGGAGAGGAGCATTTGAAGTGGAGAAAAGGGAGCCCTCATGCACTGTTGGTGGGAAAGTAAACTGGTGCAGCCACTGTGGAGAACAGCACGGAGGTGAAGTACCATATGACCCAGCAACCCCACTCCTGGGTATATATCTGGAGAAAACTATAATTCAAAAAGAGTCATGTACCAAAATGTTCATTGCAGCTCTATTTACAATAGCCAGGACTTGGCAACAACCTAAATGTCCATCGACAGATGAATGGATAAAGAAGGTGTGACACACACACACACACACACACACACACACAATGGAATACTACTCAGCCATAAAAAAGGATACAATAATTCTATTTACAGCCACATGAATGGACCTAGAGATTATCATACTAAGCGCAATAAGTCAGAAAGAGAAAGACAAATACATATGATATCACCTACATGTGGAATCTAAAATATGACACAAACGAACTTATCTGTGAAACAGAAACAGACTCACAGACATAGAGAACAGACTTGTGGTCACCAGGATGGAGAGGGTGTGGGGGAAGGATGGAGTGGGAGGTTGGGGTTAGTAGATGTAAACTATTGTATAGAGAATGGATAAACAACGAGGTCCTACTGTAGAGCACAGGGAACTATATTCAATATCCTATGATAAACCATAGTGGAAAATAATATAAAAGAAAGAATGTATGTATATATATATATACACATATAATTGAATCACTTTGTCATACAGCAGAAATTAACATCACAAATCAACTATACTTTAGTAAAAAATTTTTTTTACAAATAAAGAAACAACACTTTTAAAAAACACTTATGCTCATGTCCAGTCATCCCATCTTCCATCTTTCCAGATTGTAACTTAACTGGTGGAGGCTGGGGCCCAGGCACTTCCACCTCACCCAGTTGACTCAGCTGCGCAGGCAAGCTGAGAAGCTTGGGTTAGGGCAGTGGTTCGCAAATTCTTCTAAACATTGGAAGCCCCTGGAAAACTTCAAGGACTCCCAGTGCCTTTGTGCCACTCTCAGAGCTTGGAATTTCATGGGTCTGGGGTGTGACCCAGGTACTTGAAAGGTTCCCCAGGTAATTCTACCATGCAGACACGCTTGGCAGCCCTCGGTGAGGGTACCTGTGTCTGAGCACATCGTCGAGGCAATTCTCCTGCGTGTCAAGGCGTGAGAGCCTGTGCTCTGGAAGGAAAGTCCTCGTTCGTTAGTGTAAGGAACACTTCCTGCTAGGGTTTCAATTATAATTCTATGAGCAGCCTTGTAACTATGACTAACTCTTCAAACATGTGTGTGATTCACCGGCTGTGGGAGGACCAGATCGGCAACAGGAAGACAGGGTAGAAGGAAAAATAATACATGTGCTCTAACCCTTTACTCCAGTGTTTTTGGCCAGTACAGCTGGTGGATCGCCAGGAGTTTTTGATACGATAGGAAGTTAATTCAGGAAGTATCTGATGGTAAGTTGGTGCTTCTATTCATTTTCGAGTTACCTTTTCAATCATCAGATTGGAAGGTAATGATATTCAGAGGTTACATATATTTGTTTTAGTGAAGAGTTCTGTTTTTAGAGGAAAAAATGAGGCCTTTAAAACTCAAATCTACCTCGACTGCTTCTGACGGTCCAGCAAACCCTGTGTACTTCTGGAAAAACACTCCTTTTTTTGAAGCAATTATTTTGCTTGGGGGTTAAAAGCTTGTGAGTAGTGTTCCCGGGCTTGTGTCACAGAACCTGAACTCATTTCCTTAACGCCAGACCTAGATAGGCTACTCAGAGGTATTCTCTAGGATTTCTCAAACCAGAGCTGGTTTCTCTTAGGTTATAAAGTGACATGGCGTGGCCATCTGTGGTGGGCGGGGACCTGCCCGCAGCTGGAGAGAATCGGGCCAACTCAATGAGAGAAGCAAGGTAAGCCTGGGAGGGGAGATGCCCTACGTCTCATCCCTGAGGTCCCTGCACACAGCTGGTTATACTCAGGCTTACCTTCAGTTCTGTGAGCCATCCTAGTTCCACTCCAATAAATCACCTAGTTTTTGCTTAAGAGGCTTTGCATAAGGTTTCTGTCACGTGCAAGCCATAGGGTAGTGCCCCTCCAACATGGCGCCCTTGCCTGGGTGCCTCACTCCAGATGTGCAGGGGGAGTGCCTGCCTCCCCAGGGAGCCTTGAACGACTGGCAAGTCTTGATTACTGAAAGTATGAAGCCAGGTCATTGCAGGGCATAGGAAAAAAATTTCCATCAGCAATGGAAAAGGGGCAAGTGGCTAGAAGCAAAGAAGAGACTCTCAAAATACGAGAAAGGAGAAAAAACCCTTTTGTGGGTACCAACAGGGAGAAGTAAGCCTGGGTTTCCCCTGGTGCTGACCAAACGGACCAGAATTATTCCGCAAGGGCCACCTATGCAGCTTCCCACATGCTGGGTTTTGGTGGGATTTTAAGGCAATAAGCACCAATATTTATGTTACACTTTACAATTTACAAAGTGTTTTCAGAGATATTATGTCATCTTCCAGGTAAGGAAAATTGCTCAGAAAGAGATTAGACTTCCCCAAAATCCCAACTCTGAGGGATTGGAACCAAGACTCCCATCCAGGACCTTCAAAGTCCAATCCTGTGGTCTTCATCAACTCACCGCTGTGTCTGCCCCCAAGGAACAGATGACATCACTGGGGAGACATCAGCAGCTCAAACCTACTAGGGAGACATTTCCAGGAAAGCAAATGGATTCCTGCTACCATTAAGTGACAGATGTGTGTGAGACAGCAGAAGTGGGCCGTGACTGGGGTAGGGTCTCCCAGTGAGTGTTTGCTCATCTCTTCACCCGAATCGTGTAAGGTCAGCGGGTGGCTTTCCAGCAACAGAGACCACAAAACAAGGACATTGGGAATCCGGGTCCTAATCCAGCGTCATCACGAGCTGCTGGTCTGCACCACAGGCAGGCCTCTTAACCTTCCTGGGCCTCAGTTTCTTCAGCTGTAAAATGAAAGGGTTGGACGAGATGATTTCCAAGGCCTCTTCCAGGCCTATAATTCTACGTCACTTACTAGAATGCTCGTGGCAAGTATGCTACCCCGTGGCTTACAGTGACTTCACTGTAATTACTGAGTTCAGAGCACGAGAACGCTGGATCCTAAACCTGTTCAACGTCTAAGTCCTGCTCAGTCATGTCAGCCAGATTGTTTTTATATCCATGAAATTTACGGCCCTGCCCTTTTAGAGGAGGAGGTGAGGAAACTGCAGGTAATCTGTCCAGGTGAAGAAGGCCAGAAAGCTATAAATAATAGTGAGAGTAAGAACGAGCCTTCTGCTTCTCAAGGCAAAGCTCACAGTGAGGCAGATGAGACAGTGGTTGCTTCTTCTTTTTTTTTAATTGCCTTTTGTCAGATGAGAAAAGTGAGGCCCAGGCAAGCTTTTATGTTTGGACCAAGGTCTCCTTATAACAGAGCCAGGACTAAGACCAGATTGTTGACTCGGATTCCAGTATTCCTTCCAACAGCCATGAAGAGTGTGTTTCCTTTGGGGAGTCCTATATCATTATAGTCTCATTAGCAAAATGTTCCTTTCTGACGGCTAGGAAAAGGATTCAGCAAGTGTCACTCTTGTTGACAGGTGTTGGAGAGAGATATATCATAAGGTGTAGAGGCCACTTCTGAATATCCTTTTAAATTTTTTCAATATTTCCAGAGGCCAGAGATATATGTATCTTAGGGTCTTCATCCCAGGAGCTGAAATAAAAAGAGAACTTGGTTGGCTTTAGATAGACCTATATCATTATTTCAAATTGCATCTGGCCGAAAAGCGATGGGGTTTTGCGAATGCTGTCATCTGTTCTTCCCTTCATCACAGGCTTGGTTGCAAGTCCTGCTGCGTTTTATCTTAGCACACTTGCAGTTTCGATTTACATGACTCATCTTAAACTTTATGATCATGTTCATCGTAATAAAGCTGGCTGACGACACTCTGAATAGCTGGCTTCCCATGATACGAGGTAATTAATTTTTATGTTGCATCTTGAATACAAAGTATTGAGACACAGTCTTTAAATATTAAACCAAAGAGGTAATGGTCTTGGCGGGGGGTGAGGTACAAGAATTGGATCCAGACAATATCAGAAAAGTTGAAATGTAGAAATAATGGAGAGACAGATCAGGAGGGACATTGTCAAGCACTGGAATGGGCTCTTAAGTAAGGCTGCCCAAGTATTTCTTTCTAGAAGCTTTGAAATGTTGAATGGTCTGGTGGTTTTTATGACGAGGGAATCACTGTATCCGAGGTTTATTTCCCCTTCTATTTTTCGGGAAAGAGGATTTTGAAATGACATGACCTAGCTTACAGGGATATTAATAAAAGGGGTCCATAAAAGGGAAAGAGTGGTGGTTATAAATCATCCCGGGCGCAGGAGGATTAAAAAAAGAAAAAAAGACGTTAAAGCCCCAAATCCAGAGAGAGCCGGGCTCTCCTTGCCTCAGGCAGCTCTGGTGGTGGTGCAGGGCTCACCGCGAGCCTGGGGTGGAGGGAAGATCGAGGTCTACACGGGTAATTACACCGAGCAGACTGAAAGGTGTGTTTGCTAACCTAAGAGCTTCCTAAAAAGGAAGCAGAGAAGTGAGGACATTTGGATAAGGAGGAGGTTTCACCCCAGACTCTAGGACCTGCATTAGAAGAGATTCCTTGTCCCAACAATGCCCTCCTGCTGCTGAGCTGGGTCAGGACACACTGTGGCAGAAGCTTTTCAACTATGTCCCCACTCCACTGACTTCTCAGAGGTCCTCACCCTGCTCCCTTCAAACTCCTGGCGCCCGGCAATTTTCTTCGATCAAAGATGATCCCATGAGTTCTACAGTTTCATTCCGAGATGTGATTTGAATTCCCTCTAGTTTTCCCATCTGCTTCCAGGAGAGCGTTCGTTCATCAGCCACTTTAATTTTAAATGTAAAATAAATGTGAAAGAACGTGTTCTCTGACTCCGGGTAGTAGCACTTTCAGTGCACGGTGGTTAGGGATGGATTTGCTTTGTCCTTGTGACCTCGGAGCCCCTTTAATGATGCAGCTCAGATGACGACCCGTTCCACCTGGCGAAGAAGAGCTGTGTCACACGGCTCAGCCACTTAAAGCCGCTATACCTGCATCCTCCAGCCGTGCCAGCTGCCCTGGTACACGCTCTCTGCTTGAGGACAAAGCCCCGGTCCCCCACCTACCCAGCCTCACACCTGGCTGTGTCCTCACCTGGACTCTCCTAAACTCTCCCGACGTTGATGTGGCCCCTGCTTTTGACTCTGTCCTTGCCCTGCCTGTGTGGCCTCCCCCTGAGATCTTCCTGGCCAGGACACAGTCTTCCTCTAAGCCTCTCTTGCCTCCCCATCACGGCAGAAGCTTCTAGCCAGCCTGTGTCAATATCCCCTCCCTGCTAGCAGCCACCCTGATGCCAGGGCAATGCCCAGACGGCAGAGGAATATGTGGGTCCCAGCCTGTTTCATCAGAGCAGTTCCATGTCCATTTGTGGTCCAGAGCTGTGGTGTTCAGAAGATTCTCTGAGCCATAGGGTCCTCTCTTCAAATGAAATCTAGTGCGAAAGACTTCATTTGTGGTAGAAAGTGCTGGTCGGCGATACTTAAAACAGGGAGCTGGAGTCTCACCTGCTCCCCCGTCCCCTCTCCCTCCCTCCCCCTACAGCTGTGCGAAGCATGCCTGGTGGACTCTCAGCCCCTTTATCACATTGCACTCTGCCCTTATCCCATCCCACGCACACCTGTGCATCAGCGGCCCGCGCACACGGGTGATTTCTAAAACACCATCTCCTCATCTTCACCTGACTTCCCTTTGTACATTTCCAGTCCCCGCTAGAGTTTACAGGAAGTCTGGAACTTCTTATCCTCCCGGCCATGTCCACCCTGCCCCTGTTCACCTCTTCTATTTCTTACTTCCTGTGTATACTGATGAGATTTCAAGCAAGTTTGGCATTACCTGAGTCCTTCTGTAATAACTCCTGCATAGCTCCCCAGCCACCGTTCCTACGATTGCCCCTCGGAAATCTCTCCTGGATCTGTAACCTGTTCTCTGTCCCACTGCCACTGCCTGGTTGGGCTTTTGCCACCTTGGGTAGGGATCATGGCATCGATACCTGCTCTGAGCTATTCCTGACTCTGCAACAAAGAGGAAGCCTTCAGAGAAGTGGGACTTGGATCCCCCATTGAAGAATGGGTAGGGTATTTGTAGGACTTCCTCTGGTCAATAATAACGATCTTACAATATTCTGAGAGTACATTCTAAGAGTAGGCAGCTCATTGGAGAAAGTTTCTCATGGAAATGTCCATTGAGGGAAACGCAAGTACAGTCCATTCAATGACCTGCCTTTTGTGTCTCCTCTTCTGTTAGAATGACTTTCTCCTTATGTGCAGCTGTAGTGTTGTCAAGTAGCTGTTCCGACGAGTGAGGAATCCCAGGGGCATCTCATGCTAGTGCCCGTCACTTACAGAAGACAATCTTCCTGGGTCTCTCACTGTGCTTCGCGATTCCCCCGCCGTAAGAGAAAACTAACACACAGAAGTGATTGTTCTGTCTCGTGTAGGAAGGATTCTTATTATGACAGAAAAGTGATTTTCTTTCCTGTGGTTTCTTAAGGGTTCTCTAATTGGGTAACCCCCTGCTGACCCCTGGCTCTGGTAGTTTCTAGAGTGACATCTTTGTTTCACTACTTGCACACCGAGGCCAGAACGAGAAATTCAAGCCAAGGCAGAGCATGAGATAATGGGGCTCCATAAACCACGGTATTGAAAAGGCAGTGACCCCTAACAGTCACTGGAGTTCTCGCCATTAAGGACTTTTCTCACCTGCACCTAACAGACGGGGTGTGTGTTACAGCCCCACGTCTGGCCTGGAAGTGGGCTGAGTTGATCTGTCAGACTTCAAGGCCTTGAGCCTGGATGGCTTTGGAATTCATTCATGTTCTACATACACTTGAATAATAACTCAAAATAAGCACAAAAATTTTAATTTTTTTTGGTTTTGAGAAAAATTGAAACTATGGGAAAATAGGAAGGCTAATGTAACAAAAACCTATACTCCTACCATCTAGGAGTTTACTAACTTTTCAACATTTGTCTTATTTGCTTGCAATGTTTTTAAAGGAAATAACACATTCAAGATAAGATTAAAATCCTCCTTAGCCCCCACTGTTGGCCCAGGTCCATTCCCAGCCCCCTCCCCAGAGGCACCCTCTTCACGAGATGGTGTGTATCCAGGCAACCCATTCATTTCTTTTATTTTCGTCTACCGATGTGGAATTTATGTATTGCATTTGTATTCTTTTAGTGGCAATACAATTTGAATATGCATAGTTATAGGTATATTTTCTCCCCAAACCTGAAATTTATCGATGTCTGTATCCTCCCTAACAAGGCAGTGCGAGAAGCAAACTCTGCGCTACCTTCAGACTTTCTCCTTCTCTCAGCACCATGTTACTGCCCACTTCTCAGGTCAAGTTTATTTTCATCATATTAGCATTTCTCTCCTTTCTTCTCTTCCTTCCTTTCTTCCTGTTCTGTCTTTCTATAACTTCTCTTGTATTATTTATTAAAATGTATCTCTTTAGGTTTTTCTCATGATTGCTCTTTGCAATGTATCCCTTCATTATGGGTTTAGTTTTCTTCTTGTGAAGGTATATTCTTCATTGGTTCTTTCAGAAAACATCTGAGAGAGTATATTTCCTATGTTCTTATGTCTATGGAAAGGCTTTTATATTGTCCTCATTCTTAAAGGATAGTTAGTGTGGGCATAAAATTTCAAGTTCATAGTCATTTTACTTCAGTCCTTTTAAGATATTACTCAGTCTTCTTCTGGCATTTTCATGAGAAAATTGATAGCTCTTCTGTGGGCAATCAAATTTTTTATCTCATAGCTTCTAGTGCTTTCTCCTCAAATTTCTGCAGTTTTAATATGTATATCCAGATATTTTAAGTTTATTAATCCCTAGTGGGTATTTTTATTCTGACTCACATCTTTCTTTTTTCCCAGAAATTTTCCCAGTTTTAAAATTTGCATATTTTCTCTCCTTTATTCTTTTGATACTTTCTTTACTTTGGGGAAATCTTTTAATTAAATTCTCATTCTATTTTCCATGTGTTTTAAATAATTATTTTTTGTCATCCCCATGTCTTTACCTCTCTGTGCTGTGCACTGGGACATTTTCTAAGATCTGAATTCTAACTCACTCATTTTTACTTTAGTCGTGTTTAGTTCATGAATTAATGTGTCTGTATTTTTCCTACAAAGCAATGATTATTTCTTGCTTTTCTCACTTTTGAGTATAAAAGTTTTTCCTCTTCTTTGAAATAATTTAATATTTTTCTAAAACTTCGATACTTCTAGTATAGGAGGCATTTCTATACATTAGGAACAGAAGGGAGGGGGTTTAGTATACACTCGATCCACCACCTTGATTACTTTTGGGGATTATAGTAAATTTCATCCTTTCCTGAATTATTGCATCTAGTATTGTTGCAATGATCATATTTTCCAAACTAAATATCAAGTTTCATGATCTGAAAGGGGATTGTTTTATAAGTTGTCCATTTATTTAAATGAAAACTCTTAGAAATGCATACAAATGAATCACACTTAGCAATTTGTTGAAAATAATAAAGTAACACTAACCATAATCATCCCACCAAAATCCAGACTGGAAAAGACACTGCGAGTAGAGTAATCGTTTCTGGATCTATGTTTAAGGCTCAAGCAGCTACAAGGCGTAGGAGATCTTTTCTGTTTGTTAAGTCGCTAGAGGTAGGAAGGAGAGATGAAATGAACATGCACTAAGTGCACATGTCGTATAGGGTTTCCTTAAAGATCTCAAAGTAAACTGTCTTCTCATGATTTGCTTCTTTCTGATCAAAGTAAGGTCGAGCAAAACATTCCAGTTATTTGAAATTCCTCTCCTGACTGATGGCAATTATAATGGCAGATTTTGTTTGTGTCTGAGAACTGATCACATTTACGAACGTACAATTCATGTACGTGAAATTCATGTCCCTTCATTTCGTCATCATTGCCTCAAAATCATTTTTATGTTGTTATCAAGGCTGGAACATAAATAGTTAACCAGAAGGGAAGGTAAACCTTTTTTTTTTTTTTAAATGGGGAAAGAGATCATATTTTCTTGTTACTTTCAATACTTATGTTTGAAAAGTTTTGGTTATGAAGACAGGGAATTATGTTACACTTAAGAGCAAATATCATCTATAAATCTTCCTATGTCTTCTTGGTTATTAATTAATGTGCTAAATGGTGCCCAGAAGTTTCTCAGCTGGAACTTGTGGTTTAAAGTAGCTGTTCTGGAAAAAAAAAAAAAACACACAACCAACCTTGGCCAGATTCCCTTTATAGACCTAAAGAGTTTAGTACTTGCTATACAATGCGTGATCTGTCCTCATTTTTGGAAAGCTAATGAGATTAGTAACATGTGACTCATGTCAGTTATGTTGAAGGAAATCACAACACAATCTATGTGTACCTTTTCAAAAGACAAATTGCAAAACTGCAGACCAACAGAACAGTGCCTGTAATACTTTCTTCCTGGGAAAACAACCTGTCTCAAAATGAAAATTAGTTATCGTTTAGTGTTGTTACAAATGAGGCACCTGTCTGTTAAACTTGCTTCAACTGATGTATTGGAGTCATAACTGGCAAACTTCAATCCTGAATGTCCTAGGAGAGTCCTGGGAGGGCTCATAACACCCCCTGCCTCCCTGGAAGTAATGAGCTGGTTGCAGGTATTGATAAAACTCTCTAGCTGTCTCCTTGCAAAAAGGTCAGTGTAGGGTAGAAATATGCTGGGCCATTAGAAAAAAGAAAGAAAACCCACAAGCAGAGGGTGACATCGGTGTGGGGAAGGTCTAAATCTTTGTTCTTAACTACTTTTCAAGGTAGAGAATACATGGGCTGTAGAATGGTCCCTTTAGAAGAATTAAAGAAGGTGTTTTTGCTGACCTTGACAATCACCTAAATCACTAGGCGCTGGGATTTAACACTAAGTCACACTGATCGCTAACAGGGGTTGTTAGAGCCCTGCTGTCCTCTCACCAGAGCCCTTGAGTTTCTACACTGTGAACATCTATACGGATGCTCTTTTCTTTCCAGACTCCTGCCTGGGAATATTCAGGATAAACATCCGGGAATACACCATTTCTGCTGGTATGTTGGTATTTTCCTTGTATCTGAAGATAAAAGTTAAATGAAAGTAAGCTAAACATCTATAAACCTTGAGCCAAAAAACAATGTCTTGAAATACACGGAGTAACAATCTTTGAAGACTATTTACTGTTTTCTGTCCATGACGCTACACACTCTTGCAAAATTTCTTGACCTTGAAAAAAGAAATTTCAATTCTTCTGCACTCATGGAAGGAAGAAGTTTCTAGAAAAGAAATGATTTCTAAGAGAGATAACAGAAGTCATAGAAAGAGCTAGATATTGAAATAGAGTTTCAAACCCTCTGCAGCCAGGGGAAACAAAGCTGGGAAAAGAGATCCTAGGGGAAAAGATAGCAGTGAAAATGTTATTTGCCAAATCTGAAAGCAGATGAAATTCAAGGGTGTTTGGTGTGAAAAGTAGTCACACAGAACACTAAAATTCTTGTAGGAAAAGAAAGTTACAAAAGATTACTGGAGTTGCCTCACGCAGCCTTGCCCATTATGTGTGTACCAAAACTCCTGACGTGAATTTTATAGCATTTTTCATCTCAATGGAATTTCCCTCACTTCACTGTAAAACCAGATTTGAACTTCCTACATGCATATTTTTTAATGTTTTTGAAAACACGGGGTTGGTGTAAACTGATAGCTTTGTGCTGCCAATCCCGGGCACAGCTGAGTAACCAAGGGACCACTTCTACCTCCCCTTCCTTAACCTGTCGTTCTAGGCGTTGAGAGAAGACCAGCAGCCTTAGGGTTTGACCCAACACTCTCCCCCTTCAGGGCCTCTGGGTCCCCAAATCCTGCAGCATAATACCTTCATTTATTAAATATGTGCCTGGAAAGTTTCCCCATGAGCCGCATTCACTTCTGTCCACATTTTATAGTGGGGTTATAGGGGTGGAGAGGAGTACGCCAGAGACCCACCTGAGGGAGGACTTTGCAAAGCATCCCCAGTCTTACATCTCATTTTTAAACGCAGATTTCGGGAATGAGGGTGAAGAATTAGGAAATGAACAGGATTAACTAAATTCACTGCTCGCTTGTTCCTTGTTTTTATAACACTTAAGGGTGCTTTGTCTCATTAAGAAGCCGCTGAGCCCTCTCTTCCAACAGTCCCATGTTCCCGACAGGAGTAACGTGTTCTATTTAAATGTTTGGCTCATTTGTTTAGAACGTTTCTTCAGCAACACAAGAATGAGCATCAAATCGCCTCTGCTGAGGAATGAAGGAACTGGCTTACGGAGAAGTTGTGCCGAGACCACCTCTGTTTTCAGTGTGTAAAAGGCCGGAGATCCCGCTATATATGAATCCCCACACTGCATCGCACAGCCCTGTCCAGTTTGTATCAGTATTGCCTGTGTCCATCCCCTTCTGCTGCGTTAGCGTGTAGCAGTCAGCCAAGGACAGCACAGCAAGCAAAGAAGCCTAACACTGAAGTGCAGAACTCCTTCTCAGACAACAGGGACGACAGGAGAATCAGGTGTGTGGCCAGAGGAAGCAGGAGAGGGACCCTGAACTTCAGAGGTTGGGTTTTACACATCCCGCCGCCTGCTTCTGTTCAACGAGCTTCGGGTTTCTGTGGTCCTGGGAAGGGGATTTATGCTTATTCCTCTGACCAGGTTAACTATCTCTAAATACAGTGAAATAATTCAGCGACCCTGCTATTTCAAAGACCTCAGTATATACGGGGGAGAATGTAAGGAAGAAAAGAGGGACCCGCGACCCAAAGCCTTATCGTTTCTTGTGAGAAAGCTGTAAACTGTGCCTTGCAGGAGCTGGAGGCCAGATCTCCAGACTAAGAAGGACTTGCTTGTCCCCAGAGTGTCCCAGGGGAAACGGCTGGGGGCCCTCCAGCACGAGCTCATGTCACCGCCATCGCTGCTTCTACGTTCCCAGACATCTGTGCTAGTTTCCCAGGGCTGTTGTAAGCGACCACACACAATGGCTTAAAAGAACACGAATGTATTCTCTCACGGCTCTGGAGGCCAGAAGTCCAAGATCAGTTTAAATCGGCCTAAATCAAGGTGTTGGCAGGGCCGTGCTCGCTCCAGAAGGTCTAGGGGAGAATCCGCACCCGTCGTCGCCAACGCCTGCCGCTGCCGGCACTCCTTTGCTTGTTTTAAATTGATTTCTATAGGTGTATGCTTGATTTAAAATGTTATGTTGGTTTCTGCCGTACAGCAAAGTGGGTCAGTTTTACATATCCATATGTCCACTCTTTTTAATCTATTTATTTATTTTAGTTTTTGGCTGTACCAGGCGGCGTGTGCAATTTTAGCTCCCTGACCACGATCGAACCCATGCCCCCTGTACTGGGAGCACGGAGTCTTAACCACTGGACCACCTGGGAAGTCCCTACCCACTCTTTTTTAGATTCTTTTCCCACATAGGTCATTACAGAGTATTGAGTAGAGTTCCCTGTGCTCTGTAGTAGGTCCTTATTAGTTACCTATCTTATCTATAGTAGTGTGTCTATGTCCATCCGCATCTCCCAATGTATCCCTCCCCCACTTCCCACTTGGTAACCGTAAGTTTGTTTCCTATGTCTGCGAGTCTATTTCTGTTTTGTGAATAAGTTCATTTGTACCATTTTCTTAGGTTCTACATGTAAGCAATATCATGTATTTGTCTTCTCTGGCTTCCTTCACTCAGTATGACGATCTCTAGGTCCATCCATGTCACTGCAGATGGCCTTGTTTGGCTCTGTTTGGTGGCATTCCTTGACGCGTGGTCGCGTCACCGCAATCTCTGCCTTCGTGGTCGCGTGCCTCTCCTCTTCTGTCTGAAAGCTCCCTCGGCCTCCCTCTTACAACACTTGTGTTCCCATTTAGGGCCCAGTCAGATATTCCAGAATAAACTCTCCACTTTGAGACCCTTAACTTGATCACATCGGCCAAATCTTCGCCATATAAACTAACACTCACAAGTTCCAGGGGTCGGGAGGCCTTTATTCAGCCAATTATCACACCCATTGTTTCTCTGGCCCTCAGCTTTCAGGGAGGCAGACTTTTCATCATTTCTCTGGAGAAGAGCTCAATTCCAAATAATGACGAGCCCAGTTCAGCAGCTGTGGTTCTCAGCCAGATCGAGGGATTGCACTTTCTGATGATCTGTACTAGGATTTCTAGATATGGACAGAGTGTGTTCATTACACTTACTTAACGTCTCCTTCTAATTGCCTGGGAGTGCAGCAGGACACGGTGTACCTTGAAGGACTCAGAGTTACAGGTTGTTTCTTACTATCTGGAACTCAGGCTGCCCCTGGTGCTAATATGTGTGCGTGAGACAGGATCCCCAATCTGGCAAGAGGAGGGTGGAGGACAGGCAAGTGACAAGTGGAAACTGGGAGGTGGAAACAACAAGAGGTGGCATTTGGGCAGGGGTCGGAATGATGGGCATCTTTCAGGAAACCGTTCATGACCATTTCTCCCACCCAAGACTGACTTAGAGGCTCCCTGCCATACGCTTCCGCGTCCAGCTTTGCTTTTGCATCTTAACACTTCGCACATCCTTTCTGACAGTCCGTGTACCTGGCTGTCTCCCTAATTGGGCTGAGGACGAAGGTTCGTCTGGTGTGTTCACATGGAGATCCCCAGCACGTAGCATGGTGCCCGGCACCTAGCAGGAGCTCAGTAACCATGTTGGCTTGACTGAATGAGTGGAGAGGAGAAAGCAGAACATTCTGGGCCGAAGGCTGGCCCAAGAAAATGCCCGGGGGCAGGGCAATCTCCTCCAAGTCGGTGAAAATCACACGGAGGAAGACGGGGCCGCATGACTAACCTGGCTCGTGGTTGGTTCAGGGGAACGGAGGCGAGGACGTGAGATTGAGGACGTGAGGTTGGTTCAGGAGGTGAGGACGTGACCGCTCTGTTCTCGGGTCCTGCGGCCGTTCCTGGCAAGAGTGAAGGAGGTAGCGGGCATTCCTGGAGCGTCACACCCTACTGATGCGACAGGTAGGGTGGCAGAGAGGATGAGAGTGTGGGCCCTGCATCTCAAGTCCTCGCTCTGCCAGCTGCGTGAACTGGGGCACGTCCCTGAGACCCCCTAAGCCGTGGTTTTCTCGACTGTAAGATGAGGACACCGCCACCAGCTCTGACCCATGGGAGAATAACACAGGTCAGGTGAAGAGCACGGCACAGTGCCTGGGATGAAGGTAGGGCCACTGTGACCGTGAGCCTGAACCTCACCTGGGAGGCTCCTCGCCGGATCCGGGTCACACTGTGTGGTCAGCAGTTCTGACTGGCGCCGGCATCTGCCTTCCCTGAGCAGCTAGTGACTTAGGGGGCTGGCGGGTCCCAGAGCGACCGCGATGAGAAATCGAGGGATGCTGGGGGGCAAAGTCTGACCTCTCCAAGGCCTCTGTGCAGGCGCGAGCAGCAGTCGGGCGGTGTCTGAGGTCTAAGTGCTGGCCCTGGGTCCACAGTCGAACCCCAGCCTGCAAAGCGCGCACGTTGCAGCCTTGAGAAGCTGAGGCAAGAGGCCCTGGGAGCTCTGAAGCCTCCTACCTCAAAAACAGGGCCAACGGAGGCGAGCTTTGGTGCCAGAGCTGACTTTCAAGCCTGACTATCTTTGGACCTACCTTTCAAGGAGATTAGAACAGGGATCAGAACCAGTGGGATCCTTTCCAGTGTTAATTGGAATTAACTACAAATAACAACACAGAAGCCCCTCCCTGTTGTTTCTCCTGGTGTCTGTCCTGCACGCTCAAGTACTGCACTTGAATACAACTTTTGGAGAAATGCTGGTTGTTTCAAAGGGCTTCGACCTCATGGAGAGGGGTCCTTAGCGGGTTTCCCCCTCCTCTGGAGGGTGGAAGGTCAGAAGGAGCCGTGCATTTCAAATGACCCGATGCACTCCGGGTAAAACCCATCTACCAGTTGGAACAGTTTTGAATAGATGAGGCACTCACCAGAGTTCTAATTAAAAATCAATGTGATATATAATTAAATTCTAGCGATCACATATGCACCAGCCCGTCTCTTTAGCTTTTAGCCTGAGGCAGAGGAAGAATGCTGTTATTGATCAAGTCAGGGGACCTCTGAGCTTGTCAATAGAGGGGTCTCCGCCTGGCTGCTCAGAGCCTGAAGGGCATGTCCTGGCTTTAAGGGCTTTGTCCGGAGGGCGGGACCCAGCCTGCAGTCCATGCCTCTGGGCTGTGAGCTCCGAAGGGGAGGCTCTAGAAAGAGAGAGGGTGCTGATGTCCAGCCTCACGCTGCCTCTTCAGCTGCCTTCCCTGTGCCCCGTCCCCCATGGGCAAGATCCCTTCCGTAAGGTCTGCCAGGGACAAGCGTGGCAGCGGGGTCAGAGGACCACCTGGGTTACAACCTTCTCTTAGGAGCTGACGGCCCCAGTTCAGCCCAGCCCTGGGACCCAGCCCTGGGACCCAGCCCACCCTTTCTGTAGAAAAGTATTATTGATATTTTCAATTTCTTTAGAAACAGAGATGTCCGGGTTGCTTTGCAGGCACTCAGGGCCATCTATCAATTTCCCAGCAGAGGCTCACGTGTGTAAAGTGTACACAGAGGTCTTCTCAAAAGACCTCACCTTTTGACTGTGTCCCCGCATCTGGTCCTGTCACGATACGGCCCTCTGAGGCCCGAAGTGCTGTTTTCATGCCCACTTTGCACGTGGGCGCTTCCTTGTTCAGGGGTCTCTGCCGGTCCATCCAGCCTCACGGGCTTCTGACGTGGGGGGCAGGGGTCCTCGCCCTCCCGCCCCTCACACCCCGCCTGTCCCAACTACCCCGCTCCTCCCCCAGCCCCCACCAGGGCCACCAGCTCTCCAGAAGTTTCTCTTTTTCTGTCTCTCCTGTTTTAAGCTGAATTTAGTCAGTATATTTTTTATCTATGATTCTTCCCCCATTTTCTCTTTAGATTTTTATTATATAAATAGGAATATATTTTTGTTATAAAAGATTTGTTATGAGTGAGAATGTAGGGTGAAACATGAAAGGCCCCGTCCATGGTTTGGAGCCCCTTTACCGCCAGCGCCCCTCCCCCTCCTGCCCCTCCCCCTCTGCCCTGTTCCTTCTTCTTCTCCTTTTTTTCCTGCCTCTCCCTCCCCAAGCCCCTCTCTCTTCGTCTCTCTCTCCCTCTCTGCATATTTAAATAAAACAAAGATACTATTTTGCACAAAGAAAATGATAGTTTTAGAAGCCCCGCTTGGTGGAAAGCAAGAATTTTGTCAAATTCTTTGGTTTATATAAAGGAAAATTGCTGAAGGCCTTTGATCTCAGATTCTCCCACAGAAGAGAGTGCAGGGCTGGAGCTGCAGCTGGGAAGGAGGCGAGTGTGACACGGATGAAGAGAGAAGTGTGAGGGTCACCAGCCCAGGCCTTGTGTGGAGATGTGGGAACCCAAAATAGACCCCCCGAGTCACCTCAGACTTCTCTCTTTCTCCCCTATCCCTTATGCAGTCCCCCAGCAAACCTCAGCTCTGCCTTCATAATGTATCCAAAATCTGACCCTTCTGACCACCGCCCTGCGAACACCCTGGTCCCAAGCTATGAGCATCTCTCCCCTGGGTTCCTGCAACAGCCTCAGCGGTAAATCACAAGAGCCGATTACATTTCCACGGAACTTGGCGACGTTCTGTTAAATACAGCGTTGGCTAAAAATTAAATGCTGTCCATTGGTAGATGAACGGATAAAGAAAATATGATGTATCTGTATCCATATGCACAACAGAATATCATTCAGCCATAGGTCGATGAATGGATAAAGAAAATATGATGTATCTGTATCCACATGCACAACGGAATAGCATTCAGCCATAGGTCGATGAATGGATAAAGAAAATATGATCTATCTGTATCCATGTGCACAACGGAATATCATTCAGCCATAGGTCGATGAATGGATAAAGAAAATATGATGTATCTGTATCCACATGCACAACGGAATATCATTCAGCCATAAACCAGGGAATCCTGCCATCTGCAACACCATGGAGGGTATTGTGCCGAGTGACTAAATCAGACAGAGAAAGGCAAATGCTGGATGACCTCACTCATATGTGGAATCTAAAGACACTGAACTCACAGAAACAGAGAGTAGTTGGGTGGTTGCCAGAGAGAGGCTGGGGTGTATCAAAGGGTACAAACTTGCATTTGTAAGGGGAATAGGATCTGGGATCTGATGTGCAGCATGGAGACTATAGTTAACAATATTGTGTTGTATACGCTACTTGAAAGTTTCTAAGAGAGTAGATCTTAAGTGTTCTCACCACAATAACAGCAACAAAGTGGTAATTATGTGAGATGAAAGGTGCGTTAACTAACTTTACTGTGGTAACCATTTTGCAATACATACATGTATCAAATTATCACGTTGTACATCTCAAATGTACACCATGTTCTATGTCAATAAAGCTGGAAAAAAAATAATATAAACTTATTATTAAATTATAAAACCCAAGGTAACACATAGTCAGAAGTCATCACTTCCTACCTTTACCCCATTTTGCTATCATCTACGCCCTTTGAGGTTGTTGGTATCAGCTGTGATTATACGGCGGCAATACTGCTTGATGGTGACCTTCCAGCGTCTCTCCACAACTCCAATCTCAGTTGTATCAGTAGGTTGAAACCAGCTATGGGGAGAGTACAGACACCATGGAAATCGACAAATGCTGCAAATCAGTGGAGGTCAACATTTCATGAACACTTACTGTGATGTTTCCCTCTGAATGAACTGAAGTCCTCACCTTCTGATGAAAGAACTCATCAGACTGGAGGTTTCTCCACAATTGCCAACATCTCCCCCTTCTCTAATCTGACTCAGTTTATCCTAGTTCAATACCACTCTTACACGCCCAGCTGACCTCCCCCTTTCCAAACTCTCTTCCTTCCAGAGACTGGTACGGTCGTAACACTAACAGGTTCCTATGTCTCTGATGGTTCTGCAAGTGTTTGGGGTGGGGTCAGTACACGTTAGGTGCTCGATAAGGACCTATCAGTTGACTCAGGACGAGGGACCTGGCCCAGGAGAAGAAAGTGTTGCCAACAGTAGTCGAAATCATTGTTAAATAACATTATCATCATCTGATGGAGCTAATATTCCCACACGCTTCATCCTTCATTTCACTCTTCCCATCATGATCTGTGAGGTGAGGAGTATCAGGTCCACTTTACAGACAGGGAAGTCGGGAAGTTCACCTGGACTCAGACAGCTGATAGGAAGCAGAGCTGGACTTAAACTGTCCTCTTCCCAAGGGGAAGACGTTTCAGCAGACATCATTGGAGGAAAATGTCTGAGGTCTTCACGGAGAGTTGACTTTTCTTGGGAACTGCTACCGGGAAATGTTCACTGTGGTACCACACAGGGCCCACAACGGAACATCCTTGCTTTCCAGATAAAGACACTGTGACAGGAAGTACAGCCACAAGGTCCCTACAAGGCATTCTGTGCCGCAGACCTTTGTAACGCGTGGTAAGCGCTGTCGCGTTGGGCTGGCCCATTGGAAGCGATGTGCCTTGGCTTCTGGTGGGGGGCAGCTCAGGTCAGGGGCAAACGACGCCAGGGTAATCACAGCCCTTCATGCCATGGGGGGCTGTGACGAGAGAGGCTGTGTCACACCCCTCCACTGCTGGAACAGGGATTCCTGGGGTCTCCAGGGCTGTTGACTAGAACGCGAGCTCAGCTGGCCCTCATCTCCCGGGCCTGCGTGAGTTAGGCCGAGGCCCTTGTGCTGGCCTCAGAACCAAGTGATACACGTAAACCCGGATCCTCCTCAGCTCACTCGAGCTTAAAATTAGCGCCTCTTCTGACAAATCTGGATCACGTATTAGCAGAGCAGCCCAGGCCCTGGCTGCCGAGATTACACGGATTACCTTTTGCCCTTGGCTTTGGCTCTTGTCTGTTATTGTCCTGGGGCCTCGGTTTCTTCTTCTGCCCGGTGGGGATAAAGCTAGGAGCGCGTGAGGTGCTGACCCTGGCGCCCGGATCGCGGTCAGAGGCGTCATGCTTCGGTTTTCTTCCAGAAACGCAGGTCAGGGCCCCTCAGCAGGGCTTTGCTGGCCTCACCTCGTGCTGTTCTTCCCACCAGTTTCAAGCTGGGCTGCCGGCCCGTGGCCAGAGGGCGTGTACCAAAGCTTCCTGTTTGCCCGCGGGCCTGGGGCTGCCGTGAGGCTGGGCTCCTTCCCTGGAGCCCGTGTGTGTGACAGGGTGTGCCCAGCTCTTAAAGTGCTTTGACGAACATGCCTTTGTGCCGAAAGCTCTGTAAATACACGGAGCAGACCTGGGCGTGGTGTTTCCAGAACACGCCCAACCTCAGCCGTCATCAAGGCTCAGGTCAGAGAGAAGTTGGAAATGGAGGCCGTTGGCCTCTTCAGTGAGTCTCCAAAGCAGAGATGGCTTTCCTTTCCAGCTTCCACGTCTTGACTCACTTGGCTGGATGGCGCGAGGCCCCTCTGGCCTTTCTTGTGTTTCCAGGGCTACGCAAACCTAATTTCAAGCATCGTTTAGAAGAACTGCCAGTTACCTATGCTGACTCTCTGCCCACATCTGTCTGCCCCACCCAACCCACCCACCGTCCGACGCCACCGAGCCGCGCCCCCTGGTGGCAAGCGGGGAGCTTCTGGGACCCCACGCTGCCACCGTCTCTGTCCCTCAGGAGGAACACACGCTCCATTCTTTCGTTCAAGCACTTTTCACTGGTTAACAGCTCTACACCTGGCACAGACACTGGAGACACCAATACGAACAGAAATGTCCCTGCCCTCAAGGAGTCACACCTCGGTCACCGCTCAGCGAGGGACACACAGACAAATAAGCCGTTAGGGTTTTAACGTGATCGGGCTGCAGCCTGATGCCGGGGAAGGACCCGCAGCACGTTTATCCTGAAGCTGAGGAAGTTACAGCTTCGGGGCCCGTCACCTGCATGGGGCCCTAACAACGTGTTCATATGGCCGTATACTTTTATAAAGTTTACAGACGTGAGCTGTTTTAAAGGAACCAGTTACAATTGCTTTTCTTCTCCATTGGCCTCTTTTCCGTCGTGTTTCTCCTTGTATCAGGTGATGCGACAGCAGCCGAGGGCATTTTGGGAACTGGCTAAGGGACTGTTGAGTTTGGGATTCGCGAGATGTTTTCTGCGGTTATAGTTATTCTTAGCCCTCCTCACGCAGGAATGGCTTCCAAAGAGCCCCCCCCACCCATGGCTGTGACTCACCCGCCCTGTGATGTAAAGCTTCACAGTCAGAGGTTATATCACAATTTACCACATCCCCTAACTCCTGGCACCAGAAATCTGTGAGTACTGGGGGAGAGACGTGCTTTAAAGGGTCAGGAGCTGGTCTGAGATGTTCTTCAGGTTATCAGACTGTCTGTTGTATTGTAAGCAGAGGATCTGGTTACAGAAGAACTTGGGAGACGTTGCCCAGATTTGAAAGCAATCTTAGAATTTTATAGGGCATCCTCAATACGGAGCTGTGAGGCTGGAAGAAATGTTTTCAAACAATCCACGGTATGAACCAAATTACCATCAACTATGTTAGAGGAGAGAGATTGGATCTTTCTATTCTCTGTACGGAAAATGGAAGATAGAAGAAGGGTCTGTTCGTAGAGAACAGCCTGTGGTTGTCATGGGAGAGGTGGGAGAGGGATGGACTGGGAGTCTGGGATGAGAAGATGCAAACTCTTATACATAGAATGGATAAACCCCAAGGTCCTACTGTAGAGCACAGGGAACTATATTCAATATCCTGTGATAAACCATCATGGAAAAGAATATGAAAAAGAACGTATATATGTATAACTGAGTCACTTTGCTGTCAGCAGAAATTAACACAACATTGTAAGTCAACCATACTTGAATAAAATAAAATTTTTGAAGTCTTTTAAAGATCAGAGTAGGCAGCTAAAAAGCGGAGGGAAGAAGAGTATTGTAGGGGTGTGCAAGGCAATCGCTATTACCAAAATAGGGTCATATTCGTGGCATTTGTCCGACATTGGAGGTACATAATCTACTATGATTGTTTTTCTCATTCTAAATGAAATTTTTTCACGCCTGATATTTTTATTTATTTATTTTTTTTTTGTGGTACGCGGGCCTCTCACCGCTGTGGCCTCTCCCATTGCAGAGCACAGGCTCCGCGGCCATGGCTCACGGGCCCAGCCGCTCCGCGGCCTGTGGGATCCTCCCGGACCGGGGCACGAACTCGTGTCCCCTGCATCGGTAGGCAGACCCTCAACCACTGTGTCACCAGAGAAGCCCCGGATTTTCTTTTTAAATTTTATATTCTTTTCTGCAAAGAGGGCCTCCCATACTTTCTCCATCTCAGATCCTACAGAACTTGGAGCAGACTTTGTAAAGAGACCCTAGGGTTTGCCCAGGGGAGACCAGCGAGGGTTCCCAGGGCATCAGTGTGTGAGCTGGCTGGCTGGAGTGTGATGCGGGGACCTCTCAGGCAGAAGCCCAGAAGTGAGAGGCACGTGAGAGCATCTCTGCAGCAGAGTGGGACGTGGCGACCGTGGACACAGGACGTTAGGCAGGGAGAACCGCGGGAGGGTGTAGGCAGGGAATGGACGGAGCTGATTCGCAAGTCCTCTGGCTTGCCTCTGCCTTTGTTACCTGCAGCTTTTGGTTAACTCTACCTCTTCCCATGTTTCTCATCTTTATGTACATATCCACTGTACTCTTCCTCGTTTCTCTTACTTTTGGTGAATCCAGGAACCTAGTTCCTTTGTTTACCCTCCTCTCTATCATGTGCAGCAAACCAATGCTTCTGTATTTCTCTTCAATTCACTTGTGAAATAGGAATGACTATAATCGTCAAAGGAAAACAACGTTGATCAGCACCCGCTGTCTTAGACCGTTTGGGCTTCGTAACAAAATGCCGCAGACAGCGTAACTTAGAAACCACAGGAATTCATTTCTCACCGTCCAGGAGGCTGGAAGCCCGAGGTCAGGGTGCAGTGAAGGCCCTCTACCTAGTTATCGCTGGGACCGTCTCACTGGGTTCTCACGTGGTGGGTGGAGGGGCGAGGGCCTCCCTGGACCCTGTTTTCCTATGGGACCAGCCCCTTCACGAGGGCTGCACCTCCCCAAGGCTCCACTTCCTTCTCACCTTTGCAGCGTGAGGATTTCAACCTATGAATTTTGGGGAGACGTGAACATTCAGAAGAAAGCACCCACTCTGTAACAGTGCTGAGCTGAGGATGAAAACAGTAAAGACCCTCTGCCCTCAAGGAGCCTATGGTCCAACGGGAAGTTCGGGCGAGCGAGCGACGATCTGATGTTTAATAAGCTCTGGAAGAGAAAAGCATACACCACGATTTGTTCATCCATTCATCCTTTAACGGACATTTGGGCCCTTTCCACTCTTTGGCTCTGGTGAAGAGCGCTGCACAAACACGCGTGTACGGTATTTGTGTGGGACGGATCTCCAGCTCTTTTGGGTACTTACCTAGAAGGGGCCTTGCTGGCCCCTGTGTTTCCAGGGCTTTGTTGTTCTATCTCTCTGGAATCTTGATTTATCAGTTAGTCCCCTGACTGTTTCAATGTTTCCACTTCACTGCCCCCTTCTCCCTGGTGTCTAAGCGCATTGAGAGAAACATTCAAATAGCTCGAAAAGTTATTCTGATTTGGGGGTACAGAGTACCTCAAGGTCCATCAGTTGTAAAAACCTTTACAAAAAGAATCTGAAAAGTATGATGGGATCTGAGGAGAAAGAAAACCTCAACAAATGCAGTTGTAGGAAGCTACTTCTCATCAGTCTCACTTCTAGAGTTATCCGTTCTGTGCTTGGCGGTTCCTATTTCTGTATTGCTTGGTTTTCATCATACAAACCAAGTTTCACACAGATGGAGACCAATTTCTCTACCTTTCCAGATGTTGATTTTTTCCTTGATTTAGTGAGTTTGCAAGGATAGTCAGATCATTTTCCAGTGCTGCTTTATAAGACAGAGAGTCTGCAGTGGGGTAGGTAAGAGGTGATAAAGTGAGCATACTATCACCTCCACGTGGCAGGAAGGATTTGGTCTGAGGCATCGCAGCCTGTATTCCTGAGTAAATAACCAAAGGCATTCTGTACTCTGCAGAATTTGAAAATGTCTTTTTGACAATGTCTGAGCTGCTTTCTAAGATTTCTTTCAGCTTTAAAAGCCTAAGATTCTAAATATATTGCTGGGTTTGCCATGCGATCACATACAGAAGTGGCACCATTCCTATCAACATCTTGACTCTGAGTCTAAGCATCAGAGGTTTGTTGAAATATAAATTTGCTGATAAATGTATTTCTGTTTCTTAAAAGTACATTCCCTTCCCTCCCCTTGAACTTGTAAGTCGAACATATTTCACATGGAGTGTTTGGTAAAGAATGTCTCACAAGTGGGTCCTGGCTTTAGCGACTTGAGGAAATTCTGCAGTTGAAACTCCATGTAGTTTTTACCAGATACTTTTTCAAGTCCCTAAACAGAAAGAGTAAAATGTCTTTATAAAAATTTTTATGAAAGTCTCAAGAAACATTATTCTGTCAGGTACAACTGTACCATCTCATGCAATGACCACAAGCCTTGCATTCTCTTCTAATTTAATCTCAAAGATACTTGCCTTTCTATAAGTGAGTTTATATATATACTTTATACTTTTATATTTACTTGTTATAATTTCTTTTATTTTCTTTATTTGAATGGAGTGTCCATATCCATGATATTTTAAAGAAGCCTGCTCAAGGACTGGGATGCTTATTTTATTTGAGTAAGAGGTGAATATTTATGCATTTAGGCCTGTCCACGCTTCTGTGACACCTGCCAAGCCGGGTCCGTTTTCTGAGAGCCTCTACCTGTGTTCTCTTACCTTCCCTGAAGTGTGTCGGTTGTGCTCTGTATCAGTCCGTCTGTGCAGCCTGGCTGAGGTCGTCTGCACGCACTTTGTGATCCTTCCTTCCACACCTGTGTCCTCTGTTTATACCCACTCGGAGACGCTGTGCGTCATTGACTCCTTCTGACAGTGTTTCCATCACCTCTTTGCGTTCTGACTCTAAAAGGGACTTGCTCAAATCGTGTCTCTGGGATGAATGGCCTGAAGGCCTTCGTCCCTTGGACATTTCCTGCCCGTGTGCATTTCCAAGCATTGACGATGGCCGCCCCATGGAGATGCTGCTCTCGCTGGGTCGGTGGTTTAGCCGTCTCCAGGGGTCATCTGGTCTACCAAGTAAGCCAGGGAGATGTTTTTAAAAACATGTATTTGCTTTTGATATTTCATTACATGAGAGCTTATGTTGAGCAACTTGAGTGCATTGATGTTAGAGTTGCAGTGGCTTCTTTTAAGAAGGATGGAAAAATTTACATTTTCTTCTTGTTTAATCCCAGTAAGATTGAAAAAAATAGAAAAGGCCAGTCTATAATCTGTGAGGACGGGCTCCTCAGGAGTTGGGTGTCTTGGCCGCACGGCAGCCCTGGATGTGTTTCTTCACCCCAGAAGAACCGGCAAGCACACACTTCATTTGAAGGTATTTGCAATTTTTACCCCCAAATAATGTACATTGTCTAAATGCTCCCTTCCTCAAGAATTTGTTTACTCAACCAATAGTTATTGCCGGTCCACTCTGTAGGAAGTACTGTGCTTGCCTTGGACGCATAGACATCTACACCCAAGGCTCGTGTCCTCTAGAGAGCTTACAAAGTTACCAAAGGGGAAAAAGAAAAGAAAAAAGTAATCGAGGGGCTATTTACAGACAAACACTAAGAAGCACCAACTTGGGCAAATTTAATAACGGTGCCTCCAGGTCAATAGCAAACAGCTTTCCAGCCCCAGAGGCTTGGTGCCCCTGCCGAGCCTGGATAAATGATGGTAGCACAAAATATGGGATTAGAAGAAATTCATTTACGGTTTACATGGGTTATAAGAAAAACGGGAGTGCCGCTAGAATGTCTGGTCTAAACTCAGAAAAACCCTGAGCCTTTTCCCTTCAGTAAAGAAGTGAATTTTCTTTTAGCTGCTTTTTGGACCTTGAAGACATGGACTAAGAGAAGCCAGGGTCTGCCTTGTTTGCCTCTGTGTCTGTCTTGAACCTTTTCAAGAAGCTGAGTAACAAGCCCTAGAAAGAGAGATACAGTTCACAGTGAGAGGTGACTTGGCTCTTACATGGTTTTGTTTTGCAGACTACTGGGAAATACGGAGGTAATCTCATTGACCTTTAGATCAAAAATCACTAAGAGGAAGCTCACAGAAAAAAGAAGGAACCCCTCCTGCTGCTCTCAGTTGATGGCTACATCTTCTCCGGGCAGAAATGCAGCTTCCTCTAGCGTTTGTGGGTTTTTCCTCTATTGTTTCCCCCCCGTGCTTCTAAGAAGTGCAATGTGGATAGGAGTACATGTGAGGCTGTAAAGGGGAAGCAGTGACATGTTTACCTCTTTTTAATAGTTCATTAATCATGTTAACATTTATAAGCCATAATGTTTGTACTGTTTAAGAGGAAAAATCGGAAAACGGTATTTATACAAATTAACTTTTTATGGGCCTTCACATCTTGAGGAATGATGCTAAGAAAAGCACTGCTACGGTCTCACGACATTAAATCTGACAGTCAATGCCTAGTTCGCGTGGCCTCGGGGTGTTTTTCTAGTTCCTTGAGCATTTGTTACAAAACAGTAAATGGAATTGGTGAGGGTTTGTAGGGGATCATTATAAAATTGCCTGATCACTTCTACAAGGGTTTCCTTACTCCTTCTAACCCTACACGTCCCCAACATTACAATTAAAGGCATAAATGGAAATGCGATTTTCTACCCTTTTGCTTTCCGTGAAGGCAGAGCAGGTAAGATTTGGAAAGGTAGGTGTAATTCAGCAGAGGGATGCCCTGCCCTTTCTAACCAACAGCACTGACCCATGGACCAGGCTGCTTTGAAAGGCAGTGGGCTTGATGGTGATGGGGCTGTGATGGGAGGTCAGAAAGAGGTGCTGATGGCCGGAGAAGCCTGGAAAAATCATCTCTCGTGTCTTCACACCCCTGAGCCTTTTACATTCTTATGCACCTCAGTGGCACCAGAGAAGGTATTTCTGGGGTTTTTTTGCTTCAAGTTTCTGGCCACTTCCATCACCAGGAGAAGCACATGAAGCAAGAAGATGAAGCTATTGTCTATGTTTGGCTTTTGCTCCAGTGACTTTTAAGCTTAGTTTCAGGTCGTGGGCTGTGTGCGGACCGCACCTGCTATGGTCCGAATGTCTGTGCCCCTTCAGAATTCATCTAGAAATCCTAACTCCCTCTGTGATGGTATTAGAAGGTGGAGCCTTTGGGAGTGATGAGGTCATGAGGGTGGAGCCCTCATGAATGGGATTAGTGCCCTGATGAAAGAGGTCCCAGCAAGCTCCCTGGCCCTTTTCACCATGTGAGGACACAGCTAGAAAGTGCAGGCTGTGAACCAGAAAGGGGGCCTTCAGCAGACGCCACGTCGGCTGGGGCCTCGATCCTGGACTTGAAGCCTCTGGGTCTTCGAGAAAAGAGTGTCTATGTCTTACAAGCCTCCCAGCATGTGGTGTTCTGTTAGAGCAGCCCAGCCAGACCAAGACATCACCTAGCTGGCCTCTGAGAGCTGCTGTGTCCATGTCCACTTTCCAATGTAGCCATTTGGATGAACTGAGCCACCAGTCAGGCTAAGTAGGGGCTAAATGTTCGAGCATGTTCTTATGTGGAGAGACACCATAAGTGTTAGAATCCAGACTGAATCTATGGTTTGGTGGGGAAAGCGGTCTTGGTTGGGGAGAAAAATAGGAGAGCTCTCATATTAGGAGGGGATGGAAAAATTGTCAGTGTTTTAAGAAATGCAGTTGCACTCATACTTCCAGGCTCTGGGCAAGTAAAACTCTAAAGTGACTTGGAGAGAACTCTCTGAGCTCTTTGAAATTCTGGGCCGGGACTGAGTGGACATGACCCAGTCTGGGTTCTGCTGCTAAACACTAATGCCGTCTGAGCTCTTGATCTGGTAACACAGAAATGCATCTCATGAGTTTTAGCCTGGCTGCCTGAAGACACATCTTTCTAAGGAGGCTTCTGCAGAGCAAGGAAGAGAATCTTCTAGAAGGCTGCTTCAGGGCCAGAGGTCACTGGTCTGCTCCAGTTTTCTACACTTGTTCTTTTCTTGTAGAGGAGTGGAGAGAAGGTCAGCTCTGAGCTATCTCCACCCTTCCCTCCCCACACCCTGCTGTGTACGTTTTTCCTTCCCTGTCCCAGGACCTCTCACTCAACCCCCTGTATGATGCTCCTATAGCTAAACCAAGCCTAAAACATTTAGGGCCAGTCTCTAAAGGGGCACTTTTTATTACCGCCACACAGCAATGACTCAGAACTCGGTCCCCAGGTTTTGATCTTCCAGGACGTGACACTTTTATCTGCTTCTTGACACAGATTGCTGAAAA